>NC_136057.1:1322630926-1323230926 GCF_964261635.1 Lissotriton helveticus
AAACCTCCAGCTAAAATGGATCTTAAAATTGCAACAAAGAGCACCTCCGGGATGGGATAGGCTATATTCCCTGTGCAAAGTCACAAAACGAACTGACTGGATTTCCTATTAGCGGCCAGGGGTAAAGGGGCCACTGGCCTCTCAGCGTAACAGGGGTGCAGCGCTGTTTACAGAAAGGGAAAGCGACAATTTCATGGTGCAACGGCAACTCCGGATTCCCACACCCATGTGGGAGTGCGCACGCGAGCAACTAACTGATCCCCAAACCACTGGCACAGACACCAACTGTTGCCCATTCAGAAGACAGAGAAGTTTTGAAGGTCAACTGCTACAAACAGCCAGGGCGATAGAGGTTATGAAGGTCAGCTGCCACAAAAAGCCTGTGACAACCCACTTTACTTAAAACTGACCAAAAGGTAACAAAACTAAAGAAGATTAAAGATCAGCAAAAACAAAATGAATATGCTACTTACCAGTATGCATCTGTTCTTGGCATGTAGGGCTGCTAACATTCATATCTTATGCATAGATCGCCGCCTAGTGTTGGGTCCGGATGATTGCACATTGTTGTCCTGGAAGAGTCTTCGAAGTATCACGAGGTAGGTGGCTCCTCCCCTGGACTACAGTGCGCATGGGCATCGACTCCATCCCCAGATTGTTTTTAGCCATTGTGGCAGAGATGGAGTGAAACAGTGTAAAGGATGTCCATGCTAATGATGAATATAGAGAGTATCTGCAGCCGCTACGGGCACCGGGGAGGAGGGCGGGCGATATGAATGTTAGCAGCCCCACATGCCAAGAACAGATGCATACTGGTAAGTAGCATATTCAGTTCGAGGCATGTGGGCTGCTAAATTCATATCTTATGCATAGAATACATAGCAATCCCTCCATTAACGGCGGTTGCCCGTGCCAGCTGCAGAAGCTTGAAAAAGTGTCTTGAGAACAGCCTGTCCTACAGCTGCTTGCTGTTTTGAATGCACATATACACAGTAATGTTTGGTAAATGTGTGTGGTGTAGACCATGTGGCTGCTCTACAAATGTCTTCTAAGGGAATGTTCCCCAGGAAAGCCATGGAGGCCCCCAATTTGCGTGTGGAGTGCGCCCTTGGGGGTATTGTTAAAGTACGTTTAGCCTTTTGATAACAGATTTGAATGCACTTAACAATCCATCTGGCTATTCCTGCTTTGGAAATGGGGTTGCCTTTGTGCTGTGCTGAGAAGGCAACAAAAAGTTGTTGTGTCTTTCTAAAGTGTTGTGTTCTGTCAATGTAGTACATTAGCGCCCTCCTAACGTCTAATGTATGAAGCATTCTTTCTGCTACTGTTTGTGGGTTTTGGAAGAATGCAGGCAGGTCAATAGTTTGGTTGATATGAAACTGTGACACCACTTTAGGAAGGAATTTGGGGTTAGTGCGGAGCACCACCCTGTTGGAATGTATCTGTATGAATGGCTCTTGGATTGTGAGCGCCTGCAGCTGACTTACACGTCTGAGAAACTGAATCTCGCAGGAGTGCAGTGGCTCAAAAGGTGGGCCCATCAGCCTAGTGAGGACCACATTGAGGTTCCACACTGGAGCTGGTGGTGTTCTTGGAGGAATGACTCGCTTCAGTCCTTCTAGGAAGGCTTTAATGGCAGGCACCCTGAAAACAGAGAGGTGTTGCCTATTCTGGAGATAAGCCGCTATGGCGGATAAATGTATCCGAATGGAAGCGTACGCTAGATTGCATTTGTAAAGATGTAACAAATAGCAGATGATGTTAGGAATGGATGCATCTAGCAGGTTGATATTGTGGTCTGTACAGTACATGACAAACCGCTTCCATTTAGCTGCATAGCAAGCTCGGGTAGTGGGCTTTCGTGCCTCCCGGATGATGTCCATGCATTCTGGAGGCAGGTTGAGGTAGCCAAATTCTAAGACTTCAGGAGCCAGATCGCCAGATTGAGCTGTCGCGGATCTGGATGCTGAATGTCGCCATGGTTCTGCGTCAAGAGCCGGGATGTGAGATGCAGCCTTTGATGCGGTACCACGGAAAGTTCTAGAAACGTGGTGTACCATGGTTGGCGTGCCCATGTTGGAGCAACCAGGATGAGAGTCATCGAGTGTTGCTTTAGCTTTCTTGCCACCAGCGGAATGAGAGGCGCTGGGGGAAAAGCGTACGCAAATTTGCCTGACCAGTTCATCCATATCGCATTCCCTTGCGATTCCGGGTGAGGGAACCTGGCGGCAAAGCTTTGGCATTTTGCGTTTTCCCTTGTGGCAAACAGGTCTATCTCTGGATGACCCCACTGCTGGAAGTACGGGTGGAGTACTGATGGATGTATCTCCCACTCGTGCATTTGATGGCTGTATCTGCTTAGCAGATCCGCCATCTGATTGTCCTTGCCCGGGAGGTGTTCCGCCATGAAGAAAATGTTCCTCTGAATGGCCCACTTCCACATGCTCTGAGCTAGATGAGACAGCTGTGGAGAGTGTGTGCCTCCCTGCTTTTGGATGTAGTACATGGCGGTCATGTTGTCCGTCCGGATCAACACGACTTTGTTGCACAAATGTACTTTGAAGGACTTCATCGCCATGAAGATTGCCATCAATTCCAGGTAGTTGCCATCAATTCCAGGTAGTTGATGTGCAACTTCTGCTGCTGGGTGGACCACAGTCCCTGCACAGTGTAGTGGAGCACATGAGCTCCCCACCCTTGGAGAGATGCGTCCGTTGTTAGGATTATCTGTGGCACTGGCTCTTGGAACGGTCGGCCCTTGCAAAGGTTGTATGGATTCCACCAATGCAGAGAGTTGTATGCCCGACCGGTCACCAACACTAGGTCTGTTAGCTGTCCCCGAGCCTGTGTCCACTGATTTGCCAAGCATTCTTGGAGCGGGCGCATGTGCAACCTCGCGTGCGGGACTATGAAGATGCAGGAGGCCATCATGCCTATCAACTGCATGAACACTCTCGCTGGCAGGGAGTGTTGCGGTCTGAACTTCTGGCACAGCGACTGAATGCTGTTGATTCTGACTGGGTTTGGCTGAGCCATAGCAGTCAGGGTGTTTATTGTCGCGCCCAGATACTGCCGCACATGGTGTGGTTGAAGGTGCGACTTCGGGTAGTTTAGCGAGAACCCCAGGCTGTGAAGGAGTTGAATAGTGTGGGACATGTCCGCGGCGCACTGTTGTTCCGACTTTGCTTGAACAAGCCAGTCGTCTAGGTACGGGTAGACATGTATGTTCTGTCTCCTGAGGTGCGCCGCCACTGTCGCCACTTTGTAAACACTCTGGGGGCAGTAGTCACCCCGAAGGGTAGGACTTTGAACTGATAGTGCCTGTTTAGAATGGTAAACCTGAGGTATTTTCTGTGGGATGGGTGGAGTGGGATGTGGAAATAAGCATCCTTGAGGTCCAAGGTTGCTAGGAAGTCCCCTTGATTGAGCAGGGGAAGGATTTGTTGCAGTGTCAGCATGTGAAAGTGTTCTGACAGTATGTACATGTTGAGGGGGCGTAGATCCAGAATAGGTCTGAGGGATCCGTCCTTCTTTGGGATGAGGAAGTACAGGGAATAGACCCCTGTGCCTTCCTCTTCCACTGGCACGAGCTCGATTGCGCCTTTTTGCAGCATCACCAGTACTTCCTGCTGCAATAAGTGCAAGTGCTCTGCCGACATAGGACGGTGTCTTGGGCGAATGTTGGGAGGAGTGGATGTTAACTCCAAACAGTAACCGTACTGGATAAGTTTTCTCACCCACCTGTCCGTGGTGATGGACGTCCAGACTGGCAGGAACTGCTGGAGTCTCCCCCCCGACAGGTGTGGTATGGTCGGGGGGCAGAGACAAAGAGTCACTGTTTGTTGGCGGCAGAGGTACGGGAGTTGTTGTTCCCTCTGCCTCTGCCCTTGGCACTGTTACCTCTGTAACCCCCTCTACCCTGCTTGGGGTACGAGGATTGTGCACCACCCTTCGCGTATTGTGTTTGTTGACCCAATTGTCCTCTGGTAACACCACGTGCTCCTGAGCGACGAAAAGTGTTTTCCCTGAATTGTTGTGACTGAAGCGCCCCCATGGACTTAGCAGTCTCGTTGTCCTTCTTAATTTTTTCAAGGGTGGTGTCTACATCCGGACCAAACAGTGTGTCAGGATTGACGGGCTGGTTGAGGATTGAAATCCAGATATGCGAAGCCAAGCTTGTCGCCTCAACATGACGCTAGTGTTAATCCCCCTAGCCGCTGTATCTGCCACATCAAGTGCACACTTTATTGCAGCGTTGGAGATAAGCTTTCCCTCTTGTATGAGCATTTCGGCTGCTTCCTTAAACTCATCAGGTAGGTGTTGAAGGAGCTGTTCTAGGGTGTCGTAATGCGCCCTATCGTATCGTGCCAATAGTGCCTGTGTGTTTGCAATACGCCATACATTGGCAGCCTGCGCCGCCACCCTCTTGCCCGATGCCTCAAGCACTTTCGACTCCTTGTCTGGGGGAGGAGCTTCACCCGTGGTTTGGGAGTTTGCCCTCTTGCGGGCATTGGCGACCACCAACGAGTCCAGAGGCAACTGTCCTCGAATATATGCAGGATCTCCAGGTGCTGGCCTGTATTTTTTCTCGATACGTGGGTTCACCACTCTCGCCCTGGTAGGTTCCTTAAAGATCTCTGGGGCATGTTTAAGGACACCTTTAAGCATAGGAAGTATTTTAACTGTTCTCTCTGAGACGGAGAAAGTGTCAAATAAAAAGTCTTCCTCTACCGGGTCAGCATGCATGTCCACATTATGATTTGCTGCTGCCCGTTCGAGTAAAGCATTAAATGCAGCAGAATCCTCTGTTGGAGAAGTACGTGTCCCAAAGCCTTGTGGATCTTGTACCACCTGATGTCCACCTTGGTCCCCAGTGTCGCCATATGAGTCCTGCTGAACATCAGGGTCATTGCCAACTGGGAAATTGTATTGGTCCTGTTGGTCATCATCATCTCCTCCTGATTGGTTGGGGGAAGGTGACGGGACTCCTTCTTGGTGGTGGCAGAATAGGCTCAACAAGTGAAGGAATGTCCTGTGCTGGCCTCTTCTTCTTCATTGGAATAACCTAGGATTCCAGTGGTTGGGAAGTGATTTTCCTCTTATAAAGGGTCAATTTCCCTGTTTGGGCATCGATGCAATGCTCAGATTGGTCCTCTGAGGCGTGATATTGATCCGAGAGGCTCTTTGGCGTCGACGGATCCGACGGTTTTGGCACAGACGTGGTTGCAAAGGCCTTTGGGGTCACCTTCGGTGGCAGAGTGTAAAGAAGCTTGCTTGAGGACTTCGGAGGTGTGTCCACTGATTTTGGAGCCGATCGCGTGGAAGCCGTGGACGACAAAGTATTTTCCCGAATACGTTGAAGGGAGTCGGTAACCTGCTTTGTGAAGGAGGTAGAGGGTTTTGTAACCGACGGCCGATGTTCGGTGGCGTCGGAGCCGCTTGGTGTCGACGGTATTTGCGTCGACGAATCTTCGGCTTCAATGTGTCGCGGCTCCGTTGAAGGCTTTGGCGCCGACGCCGTTGCAGCAGATCCGGCATCCTTGTGCCGATGCGTTGAGCCAGCGGCCTTTGGGTCGTGGCTTTTAGTCGACTTTGGGTCGGCCGTGCGTTTACTTGACGGCGCCGTAGCAGCGTCCGAAGGCGTGTCAAGAGGTTTAGGTGTCCGCGCCGGAGCAACCGTGGTCAACGCCTGATGGACGGCTTTCTTAGAGGAGGGCTCCTTGTGCACCTTCTGCGGCGCTGTCGACTCAACAGCCTTCTTCGACTTTTGTGGGCCGGAGGGCGACGGAGTCGATGAAGGAGCAGGCTTCGATATTTTTTGTAGGACGTCGGCCATTTTAGGTTGTCGATTCCGTAGGTTTCGGTTTCGATTTCGACTGGACGTCGGCCATCTTGTGTGCCGTAGAATCCGAAGGTTTCGGTTTCGATACGGGCAATGGCGGCTCCGCTTGAGTGTCCGTGGCCGGGCCAGAAGGCGGGGCCGGGGATAGCGGGGCAGGGTCGTGGGTAAGGCCGAGTGGCGATCCCGTGACCTGAGCCTGAATAATGTAGACATCGGGGCATAGCTCCTCCTCTGAGCTATCTTCCACGGCCCCATAAACTTCTTCGTCGTCCCCTACCTCCTCGACGTATTCAAGGTCTGGGGCCTGTCCTTCGATATATTCCTCTGGATCGGCCTGGACCTCCGTCGACGGTGGCGAAATCTGGAGATGATGGCTATCGCCTTCCTCCTCGGGGTCGTCGAATATGTTGTCGGGTGCCGGTGTCGCTCGCTGGGCCTCAAGGCGCACCGCGCGCCGAAGCTTGAGCGTCTTCTTGGACCTGAACTTAGAGCAGGCCATGCAGTTTTCTTCGTTGTGGTCCGGCGACAGGCATTTATTACAGACCGGATGCACATCGATGTGTGGATATTTGGATCCACAGACGGGGCAGAAATTGAACGGGCTCCACTCCATGTTAAGGTCGCTGGTCTTGCTGCGACCAGAGGGCCTCGATGTCCGAGGAGTTACTCGACTCCGTAGAATTCCGGCTCAGAGAGTCGGACGACGCACGAGACCGTACGCAAACAATACCGACGCGGGTAACGAAGGCCTTTTGGCCTTAAGATGAAAGTTTATCGGTTCCGACACGGAGACGTCGAAACCACATCCGAACCCAATGGCGGAAAAAAACAATCTGGGGATGGAGTCGATGCCCATGCGCACTGTAGTCCAGGGGAGGAGCCACCTACCTCGTGATACTTCGAAGACTCTTCCAGGACAACAATGTGCAATCATCCGGACCCAACACTAGGCGGCGATCTATGCATAAGATATGAATTTAGCAGCCCACGTGCCTCGAACATATACAAATCCAACACACAATACAGCTGGTGCAAAATTAGCTTTCCCACCCACACTAAGGGGGAGAGCCACATGGGTGGTGAGGGTGCAAAGTAGCCATGGGAGAAGTTGGGAGGTTGTTGGTGGGGATAAATTGTCAAAAATGTACAGCCATGCATGGGGAAATTGGCATCAATTTGCGTGACAGTCATCTGAAGGGTACTGGGTGCAGAATGCTCTATTTAACAGCTGCAGAACACGTTTACTTATAGCCAGAATTTGAGAATGTCAGAGCCCAATGCAACACTACTAAACTTTATTCACCTTAGGTTTATGCAGATTACACATGTGCAGAACATAGCCAGCCATTCAGGTAACGGTCTTAAAAGCCAGGAACGATCCCATTTAGGAAAGTAACTCATTGCAGCAAATCAACAATAGAAGAAATTAATTAAGTGTATTGACACTTCATCGTTTTTGCATAGCTGTTTTTCTGATCACCAAGAATAATGTGCGAGTTTTATGTTTAATGAACACCACCGAAGACAAATGTCAACCCTAAGATTCTACTAGCAGGCCTGGTTAAGGAATTCGTAACATGCAAGTTCAAAGCATAAGGAAGCCACAGCCTATTGTGTGTGTGAGTCTTTACTCTTACAGTTCACTAACACTTATGAATATGCTTTATCAACCCAGTGATCAAGAAAAAAATAAATGAATTGACATTTTTCTGCAATGGTGTACATAGAGGACAAGGTTCTGGGCCAACGAGACAGGAACGAAAGTGGCGTTACAGATAAAGGGATGTGTAGGGAGGCTGCCACCACTCATCTGGAGAGTACAGACAAACAAACAAACATGTGCCACTATTGTTTTAGGATGGAGTCCCAAAATAAGTATGGGTTCCGTTCAATCAGAAAAATGTTTGAATATTAACTATTTATCAGTCTTAAGAAAAAAAAACTAAGAACCTCAAAAGGTACGCAAAGAAAAAGATCCCTTAGCTTCCTTCCCGCTACCCAAAATCGAGCACAAGAGGAAACCTTACACAAATTAATGGGAGACATCTCACTTGGCGAGGAAGGCCAATAGGAGCCTGGAGAAAGGCTGTGCTTCCTCGGCATGCTGGCCATGTGCTGCTTGAGTTTCTTTGGTGGAGGCGAGGAATGTGATGGGTATGGAACTTGCTGCTTGCCGTATGGCCTCAAATGTGGCGGCAGATGTTTCATTACGCCTCCTCCCGCAGCTGGCAGGAGCAGTTTTTTCATGCCGCCTCCTGGCAGGGACAGTGCCGCCATCGATCCTGCTGCAGCGGTGCCCATGTTCTTTGGACTGGGCTTTTCCGATAGGCCGACAGCCGCTAACAATTTTCTTTCGCTGGGCCTGAGGGAGAGGAGGCGGCTTTGGAAGTCGTCGCTCAAGATGAGTTCGTTTAGAAGGTCGACGGGCGACTCTTTGGAGTCGGGATCGGCCACTCCGAGGTGTCGCAGATGGGCTCTGGCGTGGCTCGACAGCCCCTTTCTGGTTTCAAACCAGGCCCCACACAACTGGCAGTCAATTTCACTATCGGGGTCGTCATCTACAGCTATGGAAAGGAGAAAACAAATGGGTGCATAAATATTTGGGTCACAAAAGCCGGGAAATGCACGCTTAGAGGGTAAAGTCTACTAACACATGCGAAAACGCTACGGTTATGGGAAAAGGGAAGCAGAATGCGTGTGATTAATCTGCAGCATGGTATACCACTGCAGCATTTTATAACATTGGGACTACAGCTTGCAGTTAGCAGGTATAAGACCTTAGTATAAACTCTTGCTAGCAGGAAGAGTATTAAATCAGAATATGAGATGCGGGGTGACAGAAGATCCACTAGAGTACGACCCCTCTTCGTTTCGGGGCATTATCAATTGATTGCCACAGGAACATAGTTAACGTATCTGTTGAAAGAATTTGAATAAAGCGGTCAATTTCAAATGAATTGCTTCCATGTGAAGGCCATTCGAGTACCTTCACTCTTTCCCACCAGAAGAGCCCACATTAAGGAAAACCACTACCATTTCAGATCCTTGCATTTCACAGGTACTGTAAGAGCCACTTGGCGATAGTGCATTCAGACAATTTCTTATGCTCTTCTGAAAACGGGTTGAAAATTAACATTATTCCAATAGAGTAGAATCCAAATTAACTGTAGCGCTTCACTAATTACAGTATGTGGGGACAATCTTGCTTTACTCTGAGGTGTCAGTTTTACATGGCTGTGACAAGCAGCTTGACCCCTCTTGCAAGGAAATCTACGACAGGCTGCTGCCAGCAACTATGCACATACTACAACAGCTTACTTTTCAGCAACTAATACAAGCTCCTTGATGCCATTACAATATATAACTTAAGAAAGAAAAATATTTTTAGGCACCTGCCATCTCACAGAAACCCTCTGAGGGAAGGGGAAAAAATACCCTACAACAATCATCTCATGGCCCTTCAAAATCAGCAAATGGGCGTCAAAGTTTGATCTCTCCAATCTTCCCTCTCCCAATCCCGAATAAAATACAGCCATATTCTGTACTCCACAGCAGAAATCCTACCACCCTGCTCTCTGCACCGCCAAGATCTCTAACCTGCCAAAGACAGCTTCTGTCGGCTTCTCTTAACTGTGCACTACTCGGCTAGATCCACTGCTCACAGCTCGTAGTAAAATGCATAATTTCAGGCTTTCTGCTCAACGCACGTCTCAATCCGACAGGTCTTCTGCCAAGTTTAGTTCCACTTCTTTTCAAATAGACAATTACAAGGCCTCCCAAATCGAATGTGCCCTATTAATGGCAAGCAATACAACAAACTTACTCAAATTCAGAGGTCCTTCATCGTCAGACGGACCCCAATGTGATCTTGGAGAGTTGCACAAAGGACTCTGGTGCATCCTCGTGCTCTTCTCCTCCACATTCTTCGGTGTGGGGGAAGCAGGGAACTGGGGGTACACTTTCTTCAAAGGAGAGCTTGACTGCTGGTGACTCTTCGGGGAAAAGCTCGGGGGAGATTTGATAGCTCGGTTTGTTGGCACATCTAAAGGTTTGCTTAAGGGAAGCAGAGGAGGTTGAGGGCTTGCCATGCCCTCCTTTGGTGGCGAGCTGGGTTTCTTGATATGGGTAGGAGACGGTGGGGTACTATCTGGCTTGACTTTGGTCTGCTTGGCCAGTTCATACAGCAGGTCGATGGGGGCACCACTACTTTCAGATTCGGCAACACCCAGCTGGCGGAGATGGGAGCGGGCATGGCTGGACAGCCCCTTGCGGGTTTCGAAGCACGCACCACACACTTCACACGTTGTGAGCGTTTGCACTACAAAAACAAGAGAGGTAACAGTTACAGTCAAAAGAGACATGCTACATCATGCACTTAGTGGGCTCTTTGGCCCTTCAGCCCAAATATCAAATTCCATGAATGGATGTTTACTAACACTGTATTTACAACATGGAAATTGCATTGGCAGCGGTTTCCATGGAGTAGCAAGATATCCTACAAAGGTAGAACACTGGCAAATGCAGAGAATACTTCTTATTCAAGATAATTAACTTTTTTTAAATTAACACCATTTTAAATTATTTAACCTTCCCATTTTTTTAGTTAGATTGAGAAAAGGGTAAACATTATGTACTGGGATTAGGGATATAATGGATTTTCCTAGCCTAACCAAACGTGTTGGTTTTATGCTTTCTACAGCGTGCACTCAGACACAGGCATGCAAGTGCAACACCTCAATCTTTTTTTTTAAATAAAAGTACAAAAGTTGCCTGAGAGCAGAATACTGAATATGGACAAGAGCGTGATTAAGATGTGGTGCCGAATCTCAGTGGCACAAAAAGAGAATTATGCAGATACATTGATGTGCATGTCGTCTATCTAGCAAGAAACAGAAGTAACAATGCACTCGTTAAAATAAATGAGATTCTAGAAAATTCTGCTTGGCTCATCAACAAGTCAAAGAAACAAAAAAAAATAGAAAAAAGATGATGTGATCTCTACACTGGCCATTTCATTTGATTGCAAACCATTACATACAAACATTTTCAATATTTATTGCAGAACAAATACCGAAAAAAAGTAAATTCTGGCTATGTGTAATTGAACCAATACTACAGTTATGACTGCCACTGTACATAATGTTCGAAGCCCACAAATGTAACAAGCTTGAGTGCTTTTATGACAAAAAACTCAGTTGTAAAAAGGTAATATTTCAAAGGGAATTTCTATATTCACGGTGCCCGCCTAAATACGTGTTTTATCATCCGGATGAGATCCCCAAACCGTTCTTCAGTGCTTTATAAACGTTTCGATGGAGCCGCTAAGATTACGAGACAACTTTAATTTATATGGCAAAAAAAGTTGTTACGTTCTCTAGCAGAAGTATCTTCATCCATATGAGATGGAAACGTTTACGACATCTTCAAATTATATGGCTAATAAGGTGTTAAAGGCTCACACAAATCCAAAGGCCCTAACTACTATCCATATTTAATTAATCTTCAATTTATTAATGAAAGTTAAATTTACGTATTTTAATTCCAATTACTCATTGTGAACTGATTTTTTAAGAAAGCTGCTTTTCCAAGTCAACTATGCCAAAATAAATATGTAATGCAAAAATAAATTAAAATAAACAAGCACTGAAAATGCAACCGGTCTCGTATGTGTTTGAGTTCGAGCTATTTGCATTTTAAATGGCAATGTCTTACCAGTGTCTCATGGAATTTATCTGTGCGGTGTGTAGTGGAATTGTGTGTTGGATTGGATGGATTAGTTGTGGAATTGTGTGGCATGGAATTGTGTGGTGTGACGTGGATTGAATTGATGTAGTGGAATTATGGGGCATGTGGGATGTAGAATTATAGGGATAGTAGATATGTGGCATTGAATGCACTGGAATTATGTGGAGTGGGATTGTGTGCTATGGAGTGTAATTATGTGGAATGGTATTTTGTTTTGTAGAGTGGTATGTAGTGAAGTTTAATTATATGATGTGCTGCTGAATTTTGTGGCATGATGTGGAACGGTGGGGTGTGGATTAGATGTATGTGGTGTGTTGTGCAATTGAGTTGTATTAAGTAGTTTGGTGTCGAATTATGTGGCGTGGATTGCAAATGTGTGGAACTGAATTGTGTGGTGTTGAACTGTGTGGACATCTGACACCTTTACCCGTTTTCTGATGAAAAAGAATAAATAGGTAGGAGCTAAGCTTCACATCTAGGTGTTTGGGTGCTAAACAAAGTGAGCAATTGTAAATGTCTCTTACCTACATGTTATGGATTGGAGCAGAGTATGCATGTGGTATGTAGTGGAATTGTGTGGATTGGAATTGTTAGTTGTGGCATGGAATTGTGTGGTATACAGTGGATTTGTGTAATTGAATTATGTGACATGGTGTACAGTTGTATTATGTGGATAGTAATTATGTGTTTTGGAGTACACTGCAATTATGTGGAGTGGGATTGTGTGTAATAGAGTGTACTTATGATGAATGGTATTTTGTGTTGTGGAGTATTATGTAGTGGAGTTTAATTACGTGGAGTACTGTTGAATTTTGTGATGTTTAATAATGGGTTGTAAATTGGACATATGTGGTGTGTAGTGGAATTGTGTTGTGGGGTGGAATAATGTTTATTTATGTGGTGTGGAATGGTGGTGTGGAGTTGAAGTGTGGCATGGAAAAGTGTGGTATAGAGTGAAATTATGTTGAGGGGAATTAAGTGGCATAGTGTGGAATGTTTTATGTTGTAGAGTGGATTTATGTGGGATGTAATTATGTGGTACTGAGAAGTGTGTAATTAGGTGGAGTTGATTTTTGTGGTGTTGAGTGATATTATGTGGATTACAATCATGGTGCAAGGTGTGGTTGTTTGGATATTGAGTGGTGTTGTGTGAAGTAGCATTGTGTAGAGTGGAGTGGCCGAAAGTGGAGTGCAATTGTGTAGAATTGTGTGAAGTGTAGTTGGTTGGAGTGGTGTTGCAGAGCAGAGTGAAACCTTGTGGAGAGGAGTGGGGTTGTGTGCAGTGGCATTGTGTGCAGTGGCATTACAAGAAGTGTTGTGGTGCAGAGTGGAGTGCAGTCGTGTAGAGAGGGGCAGCATTGCGCAGCGTGCAGTTTTGTGGAGTGGCATAGAGTGGCGCTGCTTGGAGTGGCGTGTAGTGGAATAGAGTAGAGTGGCGCTTCACAGAATAGCATTGTATTGAGTGGAGATGCGTCCAGTGGCGTGGAGTGTAATGAAGTGGAGTGCAATTGTGTAGCATTGAGTGAAGTGCAGTTGGTTGGAGTGGTATTGCAGAGCAGAGTGAAACTTTGTGGTGAAGAGTGGTGTTGAGTGGAGAGGGGTTGAGTGGAATGGTGTTGTGTGGAGTTGCACTGCAAGAAGTGGTGTGGCATGGAGTGCAGGTGTGTGGAGTGGCATAGAATGGTGTGGAGTGGCGTAGAGTGAAGTGGCGTAGAGTGAAATGGCGTAGAGTGAAGTGGCGTAGAGTGAAGGGGCGTAGAGTGAAGGGGCGTAGAGTGAAGGGGCGTAGAGTGAAGGGGCGTAGAGTGAAGGGGCGCGGAGTGAAGGGGCGCGGAGTGAAGGGGCGCGGAGTGAAGGGGCGCGGAGTGAAGGGGCGCGGAGTGAAGGGGCGCGGAGTGAAGGGGCGCGGAGTGAAGGGGCGCGGAGTGAAGGGGCGCGGAGTGAAGGGGCGCGGAGTGAAGGGGCGCGGAGTGAAGGGGCGCGGAGTGAAGGGGCGCGGAGTGAAGGGGCGCGGAGTGAAGGGGCGCGGAGTGAAGGGGCGCGGAGTGAAGGGGCGCGGAGTGAAGGGGCGCGGAGTGAAGGGGCGCGGAGTGAAGGGGCGCGGAGTGAAGGGGCGCGGAGTGAAGGGGCGCGGAGCAGAAGCAGAGGGGCGCGGAGCAGAAGCAGAGGGGCGCGGAGCAGAAGCAGAGGGGCGCAGAGCAGAAGCAGAGGGGCGCAGAGCAGAAGCAGAGGGGCGCAGAGCAGAAGCAGAGGGGCGCAGAGCAGAAGCAGAGGGGCGCAGAGCAGAAGCAGAGGGGCGCAGAGCAGAAGCAGAGGGGCGCAGAGCAGAAGCAGAGGGGCGCAGAGCGGAGTCCAGCAGAGCAGAGCGGCGCGGAGTCCAGCAGAGCGGCGCGGAGTCCAGCAGAGCAGAGCGGCGCGGAGTCCAGCAGAGCAGAGCGGCGCGGAGTCCAGCAGAGCAGAGCGGCGCGGAGTCCAGCAGAGCAGAGCGGCGCGGAGTCCAGCAGAGCAGAGCGGCGCGGAGTCCAGCAGAGCAGAGCAGAGCGGCGCTGAGTCCAGCAGAGCAGAGCAGAGCGGCGCCGAGTCCAGCAGAGCAGAGCAGAGCGGCGCCGAGTCCAGCAGAGCGGAGCGGAGTCCAGCAGAGCGGAGCGGAGTCCAGCAGAGCGGAGCGGAGTCCAGCAGAGCGGAGCCGAGTCCAGCAGAGCGGAGCCGAGTCCAGCAGAGCGGAGCCGAGTCCAGCAGAGCGGAGCCGAGTCCAGCAGAGCGGAGCCGAGTCCAGCAGAGCGGAGCCGAGTCCAGCAGAGCGGAGCCGAGTCCAGCAGAGCGGAGCCGAGTCCAGCAGAGCGGAGCCGAGTCCAGCAGAGCGGAGCCGAGTCCAGCAGAGCGGAGCCGAGTCCAGCAGAGCGGAGCCGAGTCCAGCAGAGCGGAGCCGAGTCCAGCAGAGCGGAGCCGAGTCCAGCAGAGCGGAGCCGAGTCCAGCAGAGCGGAGCCGAGTCCAGCAGAGCGGAGCCGAGTCCAGCAGAGCGGAGCCGAGTCCAGCAGAGCGGAGCCGAGTCCAGCAGAGCGGAGCCGAGTCCAGCAGAGCGGAGCCGAGTCCAGCAGAGCGGAGCCGAGTCCAGCAGAGCGGAGCCGAGTCCAGCAGAGCGGAGCCGAGTCCAGCAGAGCGGAGCCGAGTCCAGCAGAGCGGAGCCGAGTCCAGCAGAGCGGAGCCGAGTCCAGCAGAGCGGAGCCGAGTCCAGCAGAGCGGAGCGGAGCGGAGTCCAGCAGAGCGGAGCGGCGCGGAGTCCAGCAGAGCGGAGCGGCGCGGAGTCCAGCAGAGCGGAGCGGCGCGGAGTCCAGCAGAGCAGCGCGGAGTCCAGCAGAGCAGCGCGGAGTCCAGCAGAGCAGCGCGGAGTCCAGCAGAGCAGCGCGGAGTCCAGCAGAGCAGCGCGGAGTCCAGCAGAGCAGCGCGGAGTCCAGCAGAGCAGCGCGGAGTCCAGCAGAGCAGCGCGGAGTCCAGCAGAGCAGCGCGGAGTCCAGCAGAGCAGCGCGGAGTCCAGCAGAGCAGCGCGGAGTCCAGCAGAGCAGCGCGGAGTCCAGCAGAGCAGCGCGGAGTCCAGCAGAGCAGCGCGGAGTCCAGCAGAGCAGCGCGGAGTCCAGCAGAGCAGCGCGGAGTCCAGCAGAGCAGCGCGGAGTCCAGCAGAGCAGCGCGGAGTCCAGCAGAGCAGCGCGGAGTCCAGCAGAGCAGCGCGGAGTCCAGCAGAGCAGCGCGGAGTCCAGCAGAGCAGCGCGGAGTCCAGCAGAGCAGCGCGGAGTCCAGCAGAGCAGCGCGGAGTCCAGCAGAGCAGCGCGGAGTCCAGCAGAGCAGCGCGGAGTCCAGCAGAGCAGCGCGGAGTCCAGCAGAGCAGCGCGGAGTCCAGCAGAGCAGCGCGGAGTCCAGCAGAGCAGCGCGGAGTCCAGCAGAGCGGCTTCGAGTGGAGTAAAGCAAGGTGACATTGAGAAGAGTGAAAGGAGTAAAGTAGAATGGAGAGGCGGGGGAGAAAAGCGAAGTGGAAAGCAAAGTTGAGTCGAGTAAAGCAGAGTGGAATTGCGTGGAGTAAAGCAGAGTGAAGTCGCGTGGAGTGACATTGTACTGACTGGAGTTGTGTTGAGCGGCATTGGGTAGATTAGAGCGGCGAAGCACAGAGTGGCGTGGGTTGGGTAGAGTGAAGTGCAGTTGTACCAGTACAATTGCGTAGAGTGAATTTGTGTTGTGTGGAGTTACAGAATCAATTGGCTTGAAAGGAAATATCAGATTCTGAATGATATCAAATAAATGTATTTCCACTGTAGAAGGAGAAATAACTAAACTGTGAAAGTGCATAACCCGTATTAGCAGTAACATAAAGCAGTGTAATTAGTTCTCTGTTTACAGAAATGTAGCGTTCAGATGTGAGGGCCATCTGGCTTGGGATGGGGCGGGTGGGATGGAGAGGGTACAGATGAGTGCCAGTAAAGACATATTTTAATCATTGGCAGCAGAATGCCCGAAGCTACGCAGACCTATTAAAACAGTTTAAAATAAGGACTGGGGAAGCATCAATGGTACTGAGCACAAGGGAAAAAAACACACCTCCATCTTTGCATGCACAACAAATGGGGTAAGATAGGGGCAAGATAAGAGCAAGATTTACAGCCCCGTTTACAACAAAGCTCTGTAAACCACGAGCACTGTTCTACAGTGATCCAACTTAAAGAAAGAAATAGTGCTCACAAGCTCGGAGTAACAACACATGTAACAGGGGAAGTCCTTGAAAATAGGCGGAGCTTTTAAAGCCCATATCCTGAATACAGCATGTCTTGCATAGACAGCGCGAGTGCTGCCCAGGCGAGACATAACCGCTATATCTGTAATAAGGCCCTACATTAACGTCTCACGGTTTTGTGGACATTACCAAACCACTACGTTTTCAACGTCACAGTTTAGGCCATCACCAGAACATTTTAAACTTTAAAAAAACTGAAATTAAGTTATAACTAACTGAAGTAACTATTACTTTAGTCCTATAGTAACTATAACACAATGTTGTCACAAATGAAATCACGTCAGATGAAATCATCAACATTTCAGATGACAGATGTCGAGTGATTTAATATGGGAGTATAAGCATTGCATGGCGAGGGTGCGAGTTAGTTGCTTCAGTTAACTATAACTAGTTAATTTCTTTTTTTTTCTAGTTTAAAATGTTGCGTTGTCACCTAGCTATATTGTTACCAGCCTTTTTTCAGTGAATTTCTTCGGTTATTTAATTCAAGTCCCTGTCAATATATAAAAGGCTTGCCTACTGGTTTTGTCAAGAAGAGACAGTCAAACAATAAATAAAGCATTCATAGTAAAAACATCAAACGGGTTTCAGTCTCTCTCTTTTACACTCCTTAACCCCTCCCCTGCTGATGACGGAACTGCTCCGTCATCAGCCTCGGTCGCGCTGTGCTGACGACGGAACGGTTCCGTCATGGCCCGCTCGGCACGCCTGCGCGGCGCGGATTCCGCGCATGCGCTGAGCGTTCTATTGAGCGGGGCGGGCCATGACGGAACCGCTCCGTAATAAGCACAGCACAACCGACGCTGGTGACGGAGCGGTTCCGTCACCAGCATGCGCCCGCCGCTCTTCAGCCCCGCCCCCTTAGCACTGCGGCGGTATAGCCATAAGATATCCTTGAAATCCTAAGCTAAAGAGCAAATGCTCCAGCATCGGAAATGCTTAAAAATATAAACATTTTCCAGGGTCATGACCGATGGACCCCAGAAAACACAAAGAGTAAATTTAATATTTCTCCAGGTATGCTGCATACCCTGCGGACCCCCCAAAAACAAAATAATTTATATCTATATTAGACCACCAAGGGGATTATGAGGCACTTCTTCTCGGAAGCAGTGAATAATAAATATGGGGGCATCCACAGCCTTATTTTATGGGGCTGCCTACAAATTATTATTTTTTAGGTCGAGCCTAATGCTGGTTTTAATAGGATGTCCCACTTGAGGCATCCAACAACATTTTTCACACTGGAGGCTGCGGCCCAAGACCCTGCCAGTATCCAGCTAGCACACATCCTGGTTGGAAGCTTTTTGTTCCTTTGCTCCTGCCTGAAAGGTGCAAAGCGATGTTCCCTGCCCAGGAGAGTGCATGAAACTTGTATAAAGTATATACAAGAGGTCTCGAATGCTCGACCTAAAAACTGTGTGTAATCTAGTTTCTGACAAATTTGGTGAAATTCAGTTCAGCTATTTTGTAGTTTTGCTTAATTTAAGCTATGCAAAACTGCATGGGGGAAACTATTTTTGAGATCACCCGAAGCTTTACAGGAAGCAGCTGCAGTGGACGGGGATTTCTGCAAAGGTTTTATAAAAATTTGTCAAGTGGCACCAAAGTTACAAGGAACCTAAAAATCAATTTCCTGTCGAAATGTGGTTATATATATATATATATATATATATATATATATATATATATATATATATATATATATATATATACATACATACACATATATATGCACACAGTCCCAACTCTGCACAGTAACTTACATTTGGAGTCCTGTAAATCTTGCTTGCTGCCAAGAGGATCTGGAGACATTCTACTTCCCGTTCTGCTTGGATTCTGTTCCAAAGGAGGCTGTTGCCCAAGAGGGGACATTTTCTTCTGGCTAGGTGGAGTGTCCAAGTCCATGGCTACCACTTCCTCTTCTTCGGAACCCACAACTAATAGAAGATAAACTCAGAATCAAGAAACATACAGAAAGTGCATAGTCCAATTATCAACTACTCCCTTTAGTGTTTAATAGAACACAAATGTATCACTTTCCGTAACATCTAAAACGGGGAATAGACCACTATTCACTACTGAAAGGTTCATTTCAACTACAAAACCTAAGATGAACAAACCCGTTCTCATTTACTGCGATTACCCAATTGACAGCTCCCATCACCTACAAACACATATGGGGAGAATATTGCAAAACAATAACACTACAGATCTGACAGCAAATAAAAGCAGCTATTTTCACCCGGTTGGAAGCTTTCCTTGTTCGTTCCAATCCTACAAAATCTGGTTTTCTTTTACAGCAATGTGGTAAATCCGGGGACGCCACTATATGAGTTAACATTAATGATCGGCAACACCAATAGATTGTACAGATAATATAGGGACCAATATGCCTAACATGACCAAACTGGTTTGCTCATTTATTTGTACAGCATTAGCACCAGCTTTCGTTGTGGGTAACAGAACACAGAAGATGCGGTCTTACCATAAGCAGCAAAACGGAACTGCGATATTCGGTATTTGCTATAAACATTACATTATACAAATTATACCACAAATTGAGTTACTGATAAAAATCTTAACGTCAGCTGTGGCCATGTTACTACTCAATGTTTCAATCCCTACTAACAAACACGCAAAATAGGCTTGGTAAATTAGAGTGTGTACACCACTGTTGCCGAAATCTCCAACCCAAAGCACCCAGTCAAACACTGTGCCGATATTACAAAACCCCACCCCCTTTTATACCGACATTAGAAAACTTGGCATGCCAAGGTGGTGGACACGAGGATTGTAGTCTCTCTGGGAGGAATCTCCCAAATTCTCATTAGTGAGAAATCGTTTCCTGTGGTTGGACAAAATTATCCTGCTATATCAAGAAAGGTGAACAGGAAAAACAAACTGTCTTCGGTAGTGTTTACAGAAAATGGAACTGCTCTCCCTAAAGCGACCTAGTCAATAATTCCATAGTAGCATTGTATTTACCATTATCCAAGCATAAAAGAACAGAGGAGGAGAGAATTGCCATTTGTGAGATTCGCAGTGTCACGTTTTTGATGGGGAATAAAACATTACATTTTGGGTGCTAGATCTTTTACACATTAGTGGCCACCCACACTGGGCTTTATGTCTCTCCTCAATATAGTTTCTTCTGTCCAAGTACTACTAACCTTCAAGCCTCAGGGCCATTTAAAGAAACGCAACTGGAAATACTCATTCCCTTCACCAGTTCACCCTCAATTTCCAGCACGGGGACATCTAAGACGATCTTTGTATTTTAATGGCTTTTATCCTCCGGTTTAGAAGAATTTTTTTCTCACAGATTAGAGAGCTTCATTTTAATTCAAACCCATCCATCCATATTTTTTGTTCTTTTTATGGATGGTCAGTGGTTTTCAAGGGAACTATGTTCAGGAGTTGAATGGTATAGATGAGTTTGGTTCAAACATCCAGTTAGCAGTGGTCCCTACTAGTATTCGGGACAGTTACTTTAGGTTCTCGAAGTATTTGAAGGGGGATTTACATACAATTCAATGTATTTTCACCACTCAACAGCTCAGACAGCCCATCAAATAAGACAAGATACGCCCACCAGTACCCAAGCCCAACCCTCCCCCGATGACTCTGGGAACTTCCCTAAGTAAATCGGGCCAGCTCCAGCTCCAGACCTAGAATAGGCTCCTGGACAAAATGAAGCAGGAGTGATTCTTAAAGCAGCTTGACACCCTAACCCTGATGTGCTCTTGCAGCAAGAGACTAACCTGGCAGGGCATAAATGTTCCTTTCTGGCCCAGTGAGGATTTGCCCAGGTCTTCCATGCTGGCTTAACGGGGGACTCTCATGGCTGCTCCGTTCTACCGTCCTCTTTCAACACTTGCATGTCAGGAGACTTAAGCGTGGTAGATACATAGCAGTTTCAGGCCAACTTTATGGCGTACAGTTCTCCTTCCTAAGCATATATGCCCCTTCCCAGGTTGCTGCATAATTCCTAAGATGACATGGGGAGGTCCTGTTGCAACTTCCTCCAGGACTATGGGTTCTGGATGGTGACCTTAACAGAGCTAACGACCTTGTCCTGGATAGGTCAACGGTTCAGGCTCCCACTCCTCCAACCTGCATGACACGCCTGTCCACTTTCCTAGATATGTGTAGGAAGCTGCTCTGTATACCAAAGTAAGGTATAGTGAGCACGGAGTCCCGTGGATCCCCAGAGGTATAGCAGAAGCTAAAGTAGATAATACCTTACTTTCTTTTGTATTAGTGTTTTGAGCAGTCAGGCTTATCAGAGGGTAGTGTTAAGCATTTGCTGTACACACTCCAGCAAGAAATGTCACACCCAAAGAACGGATCCAGACCAATTCTTTGTATAAAAGCGTTGTTATTTTTATTACTAGAACCAAAAGTTACTTAGTAGCAGGTGAGTAATACTTTCAATACAATACTTTTCCTGATACGGTGTGTATTGGTTTAGTAGAAGCATACAAATTACTTTGCAGTAGAGAAAATGGGTTGAACACCTTAAAGACTACTTGTAATTACTTTTAGTAAGTACTTTCCAGTTACTTTTCTCCCTTTGGGCAAAACAAACTAGTAACACAGTTTAGGCTTTGCAGTACATCAGTAAGTAGGTTAAATCATTTGAAGACACCAAGTTACTTTGTTGCAGTACAAGACAGTTTCAACACTTAAAAGAATTTTCAGAGAAAAACCACCACTCAGTCCTATAGAGAAAAACAAATTGTTAAGTATACAGGTAAGTAGCTTCTTCCCGGGGGGTGGGTATAGCAGGGCCTTGTACTCAAAACAGACGAAATTGGATTTGACGGGGCCGACCAAACACACTGTTCTGTATCTGGCATGATGCTACGAGTTCCCTGGGTTGGAGAGATAAATTGACCAAGGCTACCCCGCTCTGGGACTCAGAGGTTAGGCAAGCTGTGGATGACAAAGGGTTCGATAAGTGGGACTTTATTAAAGTTATCTGGGGCAAGGGGAGGATTAAATCATTTGAAGAAATGCAGGCAGAATACGCACTAACACCGAATATTTCCGCTATGTACAGGTCCGGCATTTACTTCACGCGGCACTGCCTGGGGACGCCGATCCCCCAGAGGCCTCACCTTTGGAGGATAGAATTCTTGACGGTCACCTCCCCGAAAAAACCATCTCCTTGATCTACAAGAAGCTAATTAATCACAAAGCTGATCCCTTTGGGACACTGAGAGAAAGGTGGGTGCAAGATGGAATAGAACTTGACGACGAGGACTGGCAGAAGGCTGTTTCTTCCCCAAAAGAGGTCACTAGCCCAGCTCGACTAAGGCTGGTTCAGCTTAAGATATTGCACAGGGTTTATGTCACGGTACCTCGACTTGTACGCATGAGACTGTCTGATAATGGGCTATGTAGGCGGAAGTGTGACCTTACAGGCAAATTTCTACACATCATCTGGGAATGCGAACACATCAGTTCATACTGGCGCAAAATACACAACACTATGCGCAAGGTGTTGGCGGTCACCTTGATATCGGAGGCGAGGAGATGCCTCTTGAACATATGGGAACCTACTGACCTGAATACCTCACAGACGCAATGGCCCACGTTGGGCTTCATGTTAGCGAAAAGAAACATTGCCCAACTATGGGGAGCCGACAAGCCTCCCACCCTGGAAGTATGGGAAAACTATAGATTGGTGTATGTTCAGGGGAAAAGCTTCATACCTTGCAAGGGGACGCCCTCGAAAAATGGTCACTGGTGTGGGGACCCTGGAATAGCTACAGAGGAGACATTTGTACGCCACCTAGGCATGCTGTGATGGATGACCCCCCCCCCCCCTCCCCGTGAAACTTACCTTTCATTTGTGATTCATTTATCCTTGTAACCCCCACTATATTATTCGTAATGTGACAGTGACCTCTGTATTGTGAATCTTGCTGATGCTTTTGTTTAATAAAAAGAACTTTAAAAAAATAAGTTTACAGGTAGGTAAACAGTTTTAGGATTGGAGTTTTAACGGGGGTAGAACCACGGTTCAGGTTGGCACACAGGGGCAGCGGCACTAGGGTGGTGCATCAGTTGGGGGCTGTTCACGGGCAGACCACTGTCTTGAGAGTCAAGATCCTATGGTTAAGGTATGGGCAGTGGGGGGGTCCCAGGTTGGCACCATGTCCACACCACCATCGGCGCAGGGGTGGCCCAGTGCAGAATGGTCAGGTGGTATTGGGAGCCCAATGCTTTCCTATGGAGGATGTCGGTCATGGAAAAGGACTTCTGGCTGGAGCCAGAAGACTGTAGGAAGGGCACCAACGACTGGGGGATGAAGTTGGTTTCTGGACACAGTCAGTCTGGCACCATAGGACTCGAGGGCTGCAGGGGCAGCGGTGTCCTTTAATGTCACATTCTTCTCACCAGTTCTGGTCGCAGCTGGGGGGACCCTTCAGGATGAGGCTGCAGGCGACGAGGAAAAGGTCGGGGGAGGTTGTCAAACACTAGAAAACAGGTCAGGATCGCTGGGAGGACCTCACTGGGGTGTTGGGCACTCAACTCGGGCATGGGATTCAAGTGAAGAGTGATGATGACTCACAGATCAGCCTGGACATGGAGTCCTGGCTTTGGTTGGTGTTGGGACAAAACCGGTGTCCATGGGAGGCCAGAGTTCTTTAGCAAGGCAGGGCACGTCCCCAGGGTTCTTGGAGGCTGTTGGCTGCAGGGCACGCTGGGTTCAGCTCGCAGGGTTTCAGAGGAGGAGACAGGCCGAGGGGGAGACAGGCAGAGGGGGCTTTGGCCAAAGCAGTTGTCATCCTCTTCTGCAGCACGGCTCTTCTGATCTTGTCACGTCGAATATGAAGAGTTCAGGCGTGCCCCATAATACTAGATTAGAGGCGTTACAGGGGCATCCAAGTTGAAACCAACGGGTCTCTTTCCTGGGGTTCCTCATTGGAAAAATGTCTGTCCCAATGCTTTGCGGATTGCTCATTTATGAAATACATGTTGGTAAGTGGTTTCTTTTGAACCAATAGGTTTTTCACTTATGCACAGGGTGTTGCATGTGTATTCTTGGTGGAGGTGTAATACATGACATGCAGGTACTGTTTAAGGTTCTCTATCAAATTTCTTTGATATAGAGTTTGATGTGACTTCTTCCACTATTGTTGTGCTTCAAAAAAAGAAATGTTTATGTTTTTTATTTCTACCGTTCCTCTGAAGAAGGGATCACGCATCCCGAAATGCATTGGGGCAAACAACAAAGACATTTTTGAATTTTTAGTTGTATTCTGAATATATGTACTTATTGTTTGAAATCAATTGTACACACCATTTCAACATTAGTTTCATGTACACAACTGATTTTCTTTGTTTGATATATTTTAAAGTAATCTACGATGCATTAAAATCGTGTAACATATTAGAATCTTTAGAAATTTGTGGGTGTAGATTGAGCAAACTAGCGTTTGCAAAATGCTGTGCAGGTACGGTCAAGTGATCAGTAGCACTTGAATCATTCTGGGGGAGGAGGCATGATACCTATGCCCAGGATGTGCTTTGTTTCTAGACCCAGAGTGCGGAGGCTCTCTGCCCAAGGGTCTAGAAACCTATTCGGTGGAGCCAGATGGCTGGGAGCCAGTCAGGAACTACACCAGGGTTGGTCGTTTTTCAGGGAAATCTCTAAGATGTCCTCAGAGTGCATTTTTCATTAAATCCCATACTTACTGGTATCAGTGTGGGTTTAATGTGCTGGAAAGTTTGATACCAAACTTCCCAGATTTTAATAAAGCCATCATAGAGCTGTGGCGCTTGTGGTGACAAACTCCCAGGCCATATGCTCAAAATGGCTTCACTGCACTTAGTGTCTGTGAATGGCACAGGCACTGAAAGTGTATATTGCTCGTGCAGCTATGCCCTCACCTTGTTATGGTGCACCCTGCCTTTAGGGCTGAAAGGCCTGCTAGAGTGGCGAATTACCCATGCCTCATGCAGTTTTGGTAGGCATGGGACACACGGACTGTGCCATGTCAACTCTTCAGTTTGGTGTGCAAAATAACAGGCAGCGTGCCATGAGAGGGTGAGGGTGTTATGGCGAGGGTCTCTGAGGGTGGAACAATACATACTGTAGCCCCCAGAGGCTCTCTGGTCACAAGGCACTTGGTACCCGGGGTACCTTTTTCAAGGGACTTGCATGTGGCCCAGAGTTATGGCAATTTTGCATACAAGGTACAGTTTTGGGAAAGAACACTGGTGCTGGAGCCTGGTTAGCAGGATCCTAGCACACACTCAGTCAGTTGGCATTGGGTATCTGGCAAAACGTTAGGAGGTAACCATTCAAAAAGGGGCACTTTCCTACAATATGGCATTGACAGATGAATGGAACTTCTGCCACCCTGGCATGCAGGGCTACACTTACTGCTCGGGAGCTTTTGAGTTTTCTCCCTCTGGATTACTTTATCCTCCCTTTTTCGGAGGTCCCACAGCTGTTAGACGGGAAAATACTTGCCTGGGGCCTCTCTGACCACTCCCCAGTTGAGCTTACAGTGCGGTGGGCCCATGGCAGACAGGCGTGGGGTGAAGATTCCATTCGTGGCTGCTCAAAGTCCCATGGTGGAAGGAAGCACTTTCGGGGAGAAATAGCTTGAAATATAACACAATACAGGTACCGTTAACTTACAGGGTCACCATGCACTAGGCATTCAAGGCCACACAGAGGGGTCATCATAAGTTACCAAACTAGGACTAAGTTACGCAACAGAAAGGAGATTGGGAAGCTCATCTGCTGGAACTAGAATGGAGATACGCAGAGGCTCCGGAGGAGTACCTCCTGAGAAACATCACATACTCAACCTTCAATCAGACGAGTTGAGGCGGGAGATACAAAGCTGAATCTATCACTGGAGGAACAGATCTAGCAAAACCTTCAACTGCCTTTACTCACCTGGGATGACATACCAATTGCCAGCAGGCTGGTGGGTAACGGAAGGGGGTGGGGTGGACGGACATCAATGCACCCCAGATAACAAAAGGGCTCGCATCATATTTTAATAAGCTCTACTCTAACATGAAAGGGGCCTCTGACTCAGATATGATGTCCTTTATCCACGATCTGCAAACCACATGCCTAACACTTGAAGAGAGAAATTCCTTGAGGAGAGGCTAACCTGGTGTGCACTTGGGGAATCCCTGGATGAAATCCAGGCGAGGAAACCCTGGGTCCATAAGGGTTCCCTGCAGAATTTCTAAAGAGTAGTGGACCCAGCTGAGTGATAGATACGTTCCAAGAGGCGCCTAAAGAAGACCACCTGCCGTTCCCTCCTCCCCCCATTGCCATACGCCTGCAGACTTTGTGGTGATCCCCCAAACCGAGGCAGCACTCGACACATTGATCTTCCTATCGACCCAACTCCTTATTGGGCAAAGTTTCTCACCAAAGGTCGTGGGTTTGCTGGTCCACTCAGACCAAATCAGGCTTCATGTCTGGTTGAGCTACATGATAACTTTGAGGGGTACAAAATGCCATGGCAGACTGGATACTTGGAGAGAAAGCGCTACTCCTAGTTGATTTTAGAAAGGAGTCCGACTCTGTGAAATGATCCTCTCTCTTTGCCCATCTCTCCCAAAATTAACTTTAGACCAAAATTCATCAGCTCGGTCAAACTCCTCTATAACGACCTCCTGGCCAGAGTCCCTATTGGAGGCTCGCTCTCTCAGGCATTTCCCATACGCCTGGGCATGCAACAAGGGTGTCCGCTCTCCCCTCTACTCAGTGCTGGCGATTGAACCTCTTGCGAAGTGGATACAGGTCGATGCACTGCGGGACTTACAGTGGTGTCTGGGATCATTAGACGATATGGTCTTGTACGCTGATGATGCACTAATCTTCCTGTGACCTATCCATGTCCGGCCCACATGCACATTTGGATCAAGCAGATCTTGGGCAAATCCGCCAGTTTACACATCAAAATTACCAAATCCACTCTATACCAAATTAGGAGCCAGAAAATTGTAGTCTTGGGCACCAGTCCTCAGAGTGCACACAGTCTGCTTCTGATACCTAGGGTGTATATCATTAAACAGCTGGGCATGGGAAGAGAACCTACAACCATGCATTGTCAGACTGCATACGGATTTTGACTTTTGGTCTACACTCCCACTTTCGCTTGTGGGCATGTCTGCCATCTACAAGGTCACGCTCCCCCAGATTACCACCCCAGTTACAAAACTACCCATCTTCCACACCCACGAGTTTCTCTTTACACGCCTTAACGAAACACAGTGATGCATCCTCTAGAACTGCCGGCAGCACAGAATTGCACTGCTGAAGTGCCACAAGCCTACCTTTGAAGGGGACCTGGCTACACCAGATATCCTTTCCTATTACAAGACTGCAAACCTGGTAGTACTCAACAAATGGTGGCACAAGGACCACCCAGCCTACGTCTTAAGAAAGATGGGACTGGCATGGGATCCCCATCTCGCATTACCTCTATGGAGGCTCTGCCACCATGACGCCCCCCGACCCGGGTAATCACCATATCTGGAACGATATGGAGAAAGTGCCTTACGGGTGGACACTGCTTTGGACTGGACTCCAGAACGCACAGGTGTCAGCTCTGGAAGGATTTAGAGTGAGACCTCAACGGAATCCCTACACTCGTGGGTACGACTATTAAGTCTTTGAGGCTACAAATGGAGCAAAAGGTGCAAAAATCTCAATTCTATCCCTACATGCAAATCAGACATGCTACACTTCAAACATACAGGATTCCTGAAGTTCAGCCACTTAGCGAGATCTAGGAACTCAAACCCCAATCCGACAAATTGTCCACAATATATAAATTATTGGTTATACACATTTCAGATGCCTTCCCCCGACAGCCTCATGGACGAGGGTCCTCAAGCGGATGGCAACTGGCAAAAGCCCCCCACATCCCCGGATGCAGCTATAGCTGCCCAATTTTACCTCACAGAATTTAAATATCTATACATAGCCTACTTTACTTGTCCAAGCTATGGCGAATGGGCTTGCAATGCACTTCCTCCACAGGGTTTGAAACTGCAAGTGCCTCACAATTTTCTGGACAGCAATTCTGGCCTGTTTGGGCAGGGTCCGGGCATGGTTACTACCTACCAACACCAAATTCACATTGCTACACATCACACGCTATTGAAGGTGACGGATTTAAAAAAAAACAACTTTCTCTGGGTGGGATTGGTGGTGGCAAAGAGACAGGCCTAAAAAAATAATGAAAATGTTCCACAACTTGTAGGTCTAGCGACTTAAATCTACTCTAGTGCTCTTGAACCATAAACTGGTATCAAATTATGTGATCCTGGGTAAATACTTTAATTCACTGAGCCACCATTTTCTTCATTATCACATATGAGAGCACCTTTTAATATGCGAGTTCAGTATGTCTGTTGTAGGAAAAACTCTTTTGGCTGTACAAAAAACTTGTTTGATTTAGTAGACTAAACGTTTGCACCGTACAGAATACAAATCTAGCCACATATAGGATGCACATGACCCCTGACTTGCCTCTTAGTTCATTAACAGCATTGTCATAGGGACGGGACAGGAATGTTTCTCATATGTTTAAAAACCTACCAATTTTAATGTATACAAAACTAAAGCATGAAGTGGTAGCGCACACATTTGCAATCAGATTTTCCAATGAAATGGCCACAAAACGTCTCACTGACATATGGTTTTACTGATAAAACTATACAACAATGTACCAACAATGCTTGGAAATAGAATTTCTGCAAATATTTGTAATTTGCACATCACCAAGCAACGTGTTCTGATTCGTTTTCTCCCATTTAAATCTTTGTTCTGAATTACAAAAAAAACTTGCTTGCGCAATTAATGCTCTTTTTGAAAAAAGTACTTTTCAATTCAATTTATTTATTATGATTTGGAACTCCGAAGAGTTCCACATAAAAACATGTATCCATATTATCAACTCAACTAACTTTTCTGTTTTCATAAAATAATTTAAAAAATACTCAATTGCAAGGAAGAACAATGTAAGCACAAAATCAATCTTTCAAATGCAATGATTGCAGTGGCTGGACAAAGGATTTTAAACCATTAGATCCTTCGACTACTTCAACTGTGCTTTGACAAGGATTGCTAAAAAAAAATGGGTTTGTAATAATACGATTAATTCTATGTCAGTACCAGAGGCGAGGATTATACTATTCTTTCTTCACTTTATTGAATAACAAGAATTTAAAGTGATCAGTAAAAACTACCATTCCCATGGAACATTGGGAATAACACAAATTTTAACAAGAGAGTGTCCAAGTGTCTCCACCAATCATGGGGCTCCAGTCACTTCATAGTCCTCTGTTACTATCCCTTCCCACCCTCTTTCTTCGCTGCTCGCAGTCAGATAAGTGTGCGTTCTTTGCCTTCTCTTGTCAATTTTAAAACGTTCATTAGTTCAAGATTAATTTGTGTATTTTCCTTGATAACAATTGTATTTTCCATATGCTTTGATTACTTCATATGTTTGAATTCTTGGCAATACTCGTTGTTGCTTACGCGCAGACTTTACGTTCTGTCATATCCGAGCACGGACAGCGAATTTTTCACCGTTGATGCGCATCCGGCACGGCTTGTGCATCCAATTGTGCTTGGTCGTGGTTCTCGGGCATTTCTTCCCTCAGGGAACCTCTCGAACCACCCGCTACTCGGGTTGACCAGACTCTGGCCGTGGGAGCGCCTGAGCTCCCTCGCTGCCGTGAAATCCGGTGCCTAGCTCGCGGTCCACTCCTTCGACCGCTAGAGGGCACCTGTGCACGCCCTCAACCCGCGACATGGGTGCTCCGGTTTCAGAGCATTCCTCAATCCAAGCTGCAGCACTGTGGAGAGCCTGGTCGGCTGCCTCTCTACACCCGTCAGGGTCTGTCAGTGCTGCCATTAGGCAGGGTTTTTTTTTTTTTTTGTAGACTTTTATATAGCGCGAACTAGACCCGAACCGAATCAGGTATCAGAGCGCTTAACATAGCACAAGTTACGTTTTTACATGAGGACACACACTTTCATTTTTAGGCACGGGGAGATTAAGTGATTTGCCCAGAATCACAGGAGGTTTTTGGCGTCGTTACCGAGACTCTAACCCAGATCCCCAGGTCCGAGGTCGAGCGCCCTAGGCGTTAGGCTAACTCCTCTCCCCTTTCAACAGCTAACACCCTTGCATGCGCCCGCTCAGCACGGGTCGGTATTACTGCCATAAGGCAGGCGTTTTGTGTGATTTGCACCGGGATTCTGTAAAATAGGCCTTCTTTTAATGATCGCAAGCAATTCAGTACTGCAGGCCCTATTTGACTTGCTGGGACCCTGATAAGGCAGGCTGCCCACTAATTACTAGTACCAGAGCTGCTCCCAGTTAAACGGGAGCCTTGTCATATGCTCCCTCCTACTCCTTTACCCTACCCCATTACCCCCACCCACCCTCCATTTATTTCGTCCTCTATGTTCTTTAAATGTTTTCCCATTGAGTCCTAGTTAATTGGCCAATGCCCGGTGGAGCTACCTGATTGCTATAGAGCAGATGGGTTTTGGGACTTCCCCCTTGACCGTCACCTACCCAGCTGGACTTTGACAAGAAAAAAGGTCAAGAGAGCACAATCCTACGATACAACCGCTTATAGAACGCCATTACCAAGTGGTGCCCGATGATCAAATACGTGCATGGCAACCTACAAGTGACCGTATAGCACGCCGGTGATTCAAATACAACGCTGGGACATATTATTACCCCGGTGTTTGGTGCAACCTCTTTCAGCTCGGTTTGTTGCAATTCGCAGCATGTGTGCGGCAATCTTTCATTGATTCTTATATTATTCTATCGTCCATCTGCGATATATAATGTGACTAAGTACTGATTCTACTATTTTGGATTCATTCTTTCAATTACGGTGATATTGTAAATGTTGACTTTATATGGATATACCCATGTTTTACATGCCCTAGATGCCCACGGTAAACATCTCTATACTGTTATCCATTTTGCTGCACAACCCACATTCCTTCTATTCGAGTGTTTCAGTTGGGGGTTTATGATTACTACTGGAGCTTTCAATCTACTACACATTACAGATGAATTGACATCACATGTGTTTGAGTATTCTTTATATTGAGCCTTGAAAAAGTCTTTGTACTTATCCACAGTACAGACGAAACACGTGTCGGCTGTTTTATGAATCGGAAGTTGTTTCAAGAATAAATAAAGAAAATGATGACACGAAATTTGAACTCTATTTATCTTTTTGTCCTATAACATAAGAGAAGCTATTGACATTATTTGAAGTTACATGTTACTCTAACTGTATACCATATCAGTTGTACATACGGTTGTATCGTAGGATTGTGCTCTCTTGACCTTTTTTCTTGTCCATGTATACACTCGGGAATCTTTTGATTTAACGGGTATTGTTCCTCTTGGTAGTGGGGGACACTGGTCTATGTAGCACTCTGTCTCTAACGTGTGTAGAGATTCCATTTACTATCCAGTACTGAATCTACCTTACCGATAACAGTGTATGTGCGGTTTTTTCTAGAATTTGTTTTGGAAACACCACTACCGTTCTTTGTATACCAGCTGGACTTTGGTCAGTCTTTCCTTCGTCTCTCAGCCTTATCTCCCTCCTACTCCTTTACCCTTCCCCTCTTCACTTTCACTTATCTCGTCTTCCATGCTCACGTAATGTTTGTCTAGCAACTGATGTAAATTGTAACTGATGTAATTTTGTGGAACCTCATGTAAAGCGCTCCGATACCTCCGGGTCTAGCCAGCGCTATATAAAACTCTTAAAATAAATAAATAAGAGGCTGACATCCAGCCTCCCCATAACTTGACGCCTCCCATCACCTAAATGACCCACTTACCTGGTGTAAGCCTAATTCCCTCCAGCGTTATGGATACCTACCAGGACGACGAGTGGGAGGAGATCCCCCTCGCTGCGGTGCGACGACGATTTCTACGCTGCAGTAGACTCATCCATTCACATGTCGGTCACCTAAGCCATGGCCCCGCTTGATGATCGCCTGTCCCGCCAAATCACGCAAGCCTGCAAGAAGCTGGCTAAGGCTGCACATACCACCCCGGCCACCATCCCACCAAGTGAATCTCACGCTGACCACCAACCTCCACCGGCCTAACGCGCCCGAGACACAGGCATAGACACAGACGCGTTTGACCACCTAAAGCAGGCGTTTCTGGCCAATACTGCCTCACCAGTGCACCTCACCGACCTGGGGGATGCCAACAATGATGCCAGTCCATCTCGCCCATGGCGCTCCCCACACCCTCTGCAGATGACCAGGGTCTTTGTGCAGATATGCTCAACCCAGACGACATTCTCCACCCGAGGTCTTTAGACTGGGCCACCTCGGACAAAGTTGCCCAATATGTCACGAGCCGGATCCTCCGGCCGCTAGAGCCCAATGCCCGCAACTGCCTCCGACCATCTTTGGAGGGCAAAGTGGACTCTACTCCTGATATCAGCCCCTGCATGGCCGCGTTCCTGCAGAAATTTGTGAAAGACCCAAAAAAGGGGATCAACAGGTCTTGGCGAGCTTGCCAAGATAAGCTCCTAGACACTTTGGGACCACTTACAAAGATCCTCAATATGGCGGAGGAGGCGAATTCCTCAGGATATGCCAACTGCGCCCTGTCGACTGAGCTGCCCAGGTCCCTGCTCATCAAGGTAACCCCAAGCTGGGAGACCTGGCCGAATCAGAGGCAGGCCCGGTCGCTCAGGGCGGCCTTTATTAAGGAGCTGGGGTGGTTTGTTAACACCATCATGTCCCTGGACAAGGCTCAGTCCTCCATTAAAAAAGTGGTTCACCCTCTGGTTTTCCGTGGGACCAGGCGAGGAAGGGGGCGCTCGTCCGGCCGCCCTAACCAACACAGGGGACAAGGCTCCAACCAAGGGCATTATCAAGACCCGCCAGATTTGGGAATTACTAACCAACCAGAGGAAGACATGGCAAGCAGAGAGGGGAGTGTTCATCCTTCTTCAAGTGGGGGGCCGTCTGGCACATTTTTTCCAGGCTTGGGCTTTCATCACTGGGGACGCCTGGGTCCTCCAGACCATACAAGGGTTTCACACACTTTCACGGGGAGACATCACAACCCGTGCCTCCGCACCCTCTCTGCTTCTCATCGACAGATGCCGCCTTAGTCGACCAGGACAATGGGGCGATCGCAGAAATTCTGCCTCAACCCAGAGGTTATCTGCAACCTCTTTCTGGTGGACAAGACGGAAGGGGGTCTGCAGCCGGTTATCAACCTCTGAGAATTCAACAAGTGGATGATCTACCGCCACTTCAAGATGGAGAGGATTCACCTCCTTCTTGACATCCTCAGTCTTCACGACTAGATATGGCACGCCTGGACCTCAAGGACGCCTACCTTGTGATTCCAATTTCCCCTCCGCATCGGAGGTTTCTACTGTTTTTCTGGAGGAACAGAACGTATGAGATCACCACTCTCCCGTTCGGCCTCTCCTCGGCGCCTTGATGCTTCACCAAGGCCCTCCGGCCGGTCATAGAACGCCTGCAGGCGTCAGGAATGAGGCTCATCGTGTATCTGGACGACATCCTACTGATGGCCCAATGCCCCAGAATACTTTTGTGCCAACTTCAGACCGCGGTCTACCTCCTTCAGAGCTTGGGGTTTGTGGTCAACGAGACCAAATCCTCCCTGGTTCCTGCCCAGAAGATTGTTTTTTGGGGTTTCTTGATCAACTCCGTAGAGTCTGCTCTCAGCCTCATGTCCCAGAAAATAAAGATCCATCACGAAATTCTGAGAGTTTTCACTAAAACCCAGATCTCCCCCTCTGGTAGCTGGCCCAGATAGTCGGTCTCCTCTCTGCATCGATCCAGGCCATTTTTCGGGGACCACTGCACTACTGCGCCTCCAACACCTCAAAGCATTGCACCTACGCAGAGGCCTCTCATACTTGCAGAAGGTGCCCCTCACCGTAGAAGCCAGGGAAGAGCTCCAGTGGTGGCTCATCAATATGGAGGCTTGGAACGGGAGAGCTCTTTTTGATTCCGCGCCAGATATCGCTATTGAATCAGACGCCAGCAGATCAGGGTGGGGGCCCGATGTGGAGAGTTCACCACAGGAGGTGCGTGGTTGCCACTAGAACAACGGTTACATATCAAATGTCTAGAGCTCTTATCGGGTTCGTTCGCGATCCAATGCTGGACCAAGGATTCGATCTGGTCCTGTGTCCTCCCCCGGATGGACACCTTTTCGGCGGTCCCGGGTTGCACGAGGTCGAAAGCCCCCTCTGACCTGGCAGCGAACTTCTGGAAAGTATTGCCTAGACCATGGGTACTCGCAAACATTCTCTCGGGGGCCAAATTTACAGTGTAGTTTGTGGCCGAGGGCCGCACTGGTGGGGGCGGGGTAGGAGGGGGCGGGGCTAAAGCAAAACAAAACCTTGAGACCATGAGGTTGCACACAGGTCCCTGCAGCAGATGCCTTCATCCACTGAGCTACCAGACCCAGCATACATACATCTCTCTCCCTCCTGCCCTCCCTCTCCGTCTCTCTCTCCCTCCTGTCCCCTCTCTCTCCCTCCTGCCCCCTCTCTCTCCCTCCTGCCCCCTCTCTCTCCCTCCTGCCCCCTCTCTCTCCCTCCTGCCCCCTCTCTCCCTCCTGCCCCCTCTCTCCCTCCTGCCTCCTGCCCTCCCTCTTGCCCTCCCTTTCCATCTCCATCTCCCGCCCTCCCTCTCCATCTCTCTGCCTCCTGCCCTTCCTCTCCCTGCTGCCCTCCCTCTACATCTCTCTCTCCTGCCCTCCCTCCTACCCTCTCCCTCCTGCCCCCTCTCTCTCTCCCTCCTGCCCCCTCTCTCTCTCCCTCCTGCCCCCTCTCTCCCTCCTGCCCCCCTCTCTCTCCCTCCTGCCCCCCTCTCTCTCCCTCCTGCCCTCCCTCTCGAACTCTCCCTCTCCATCTCTCTCCTGCCCTCCCTCTCCCCTCTCCCTCCCTCCCGCCCTCCTTCTCTCCCTCTCCCTCCTGCCCTCTCTCCATCTCTCTCTAATGCCCTCTCTCTCCCTCCTGCCCTCCCTCTCCATCTCTCCCTTCTGCCCTCCTCTACCTCCTGCCCTCCCTCTCCATCTCCATCTCTCTCCCTCCTGCCCTCCCTCTCCATCTCCATCTCTCTCCCTCCTGCCCTCCCTCTCCCGCCCTCCCTCTCCCTACAGCCCTCTCTCTCAATCTCTCTCCCTCCTGCCTTCTCTCTCGATCTCTCTCTCCCTCCTGCCCTCTCTCTCTCCTTCCTGCCCTCCCTCTGTCATCTCACTGTGTGTCTGTCTGTCTGTGTCAGCCTTCAGCCCGGGCTGAGACACCTTCCTCAGCGCGCAGACAAAGACAGCCGCACCAAAGTACTTTGCAGGTCTTTAAAAGACCATTTACATGTTTTTGAGGCTTTGTTGTAGCGCCCCAGCATCTCCACTCTGACAATCACCGCTCACACGGCCCCACAGAGCAGAGGTTTTGTTGTATTTCACTTCTTAGCGCCCCTGCATCTCCACTCTGCTCTGTGGGGGCCGGGAGAGAAGTGATTATCAGTCTTAGTCCTCTCAGTCAAGCGCTGCTGCGGCGGTGTTTTCTAACACTAATACATTATTTTTTTAAGCCCAGGTTGGTGTGTCAGCAAGATCCACGGGCCGCCAAGGAAGGCGGGCCGTACTATGAGTACCAAAGATCAGAGAAGATAAGTCTGCCCTATGTATTTGAATTAACGGCTCTTACAGAATCCAGAAATATTGTTCAATAAACACAACTTTGAGCTCACTATCAATCAGGGCCACTCACTGTGATTCGGACACAAGATGCAAAAATATATCATTTTATTTTTATATATGTTTCTCAAATGGTAAACAAAAGCATAATTATACATAAATAACAGGAATTCAATCACATAGAATTAAATAATACGCCCCAGGTCTCCCATTCATTTTTCATTCTTCATCACAGACACATTCTACTAAACTATCATCACACATTCCAGCATTCATATTCTCTTCATACACTCTGAAGTACTTCAGTGCACATCGTACACTAATACACTGAAGTTGTCCTGCGAAATCCACTCCGTGATTAGCTGGGGAAAGAAACGATGGTAATAGCAGGGCAGAACGTAACCACGCCAACGCGCGTTTCAGTGCTAGGAACGATCTACGGCCGCACCTTCATCAGGGCATGTATACGATGGGAAACAGGCAGGGTCAACAAGAAATCAGAACAGCGGCCACTCTGTGATAGACAAAAAAGTACCCCTGGCCTAGACCAACAGATCTCCGTCACGGCGGAGTACTAGGACAATCAAGTGGTGGACTTTCAATCTCACCATTTTCACAACGCGAGTCTGTGGAAGCTACAAGCAGGAGTGCTTGCAGATCTCCAACGCATACGGGGTTCCTTTTTCAGTGGACCTCTTTGCTTCCCGCCTGGACCACCAACTACCCCGATACTTCAGCTGGAGACCAGATCCCCTGGCGTTCCTTCAGGACTGGCGATAAGCAGGTTACGCCTTTCCCCCATTCGCTATGATAACGAGGGCTTCGGCCCAGGTTCGATGCCAGGGAGCGAGCGTGGTGATAACCTCTATTTGGAGGTCGCAAGTTTGGTTTCCAGATCTTCTAGAACTTTCTTGGGATTCTCCAATCCCTCTCCCCCGCTTTCCAGCTCTCCTCCTCAATCCAGACAAGGATCCCCACCTCATCGTGAAGGGTCTCTAGCCCTGATGGCGTGGCGGATTACAGGGGATGATGGATGGTCTTGGGCCTTTCTGAAGCGGCTGAGAAGTTCATGTCCAAGGCCTGGGCCGACAGTACCGTCAAACATTATCTCACCACTTGGAGAAGGGGATATCTGTGTGTGCGTCGGGGTCTCAATCCCGTGGCAATGGATGTGACCTCTATCCTGAATTTTCTGGCCACATTAGTGGAGGAAGGCCTGGCTTACAGAACCATTAATACCATCCGTTCTGCTATTTCAGCTGACCACACCATGGTGGACGGGTCCCAGGTGGGAGAACACCCACTGATCTGTCACCTTCTCAGGGGCATACGCCTCTTTACCTCTGGAACCCAGGTATTTGGCCCTTTGGGACGTTAATCAGGTCTTGAATCTGTCGAGGAAGGAGCTCTCAGCGGAGTTGCCCATGCTCCTTAGCTTGATCTCCTGCAGGCGGGATTCAGACGTCAGGGTCCTGGACGTCTCCAGTACGATCTTCTCCCCTAGGGCGATCCGTAGGCGCACTAAAACTGGCTCCAAGACCATTTAATATCCTGCCTTTCCGGATTCCCCAAAGCTGTGTGTGGTGTCCTGCCTCAAAGCCTATGAGATGTCGGAGGAGTTTCGTCCTTCAGGGGAGCGCCAGCTGCTTATTGCCATCAAGAAGCCACAAAGCTGTCTCTTCCCCCACTATAACCCATTGGGTGAGCTGGGTGATGCAGGAAGCCGGCATTGATTTACGTGCCTTCGGCACACATTCTACCAGAAGGACGATGGCCCCAAAGCCTTTACCCTGGGAGCTCGCCGCTAAGACATTCTGAATGAAGCAGACTGGTGTTCAGACTCTACCTTCAAATGGTTTTACTTCAAACCGGTGCTTGAAATGGCTCACTTGGTGATGAGTAAGCTTTAAAATAGCATAATCCTCGCCTCCGGTCCTGACAGAATGAAAAGTGCCCTAGCTATCCTAAGGGAAAATTTCAATTCTATTAAGGATTCGGAGGCAAGGATTATCCCACCAAAGGTACAACTTCTTTGTAACTTCCCACACTAGTACTGGGGTAAGTAAATGCTTTAGTCCACTTTGCCTTGCCTTGATTGCGCATGTTTTCACTGAAAGCTATTTTTTGTGACTTTTCCTCTACAGGGCTAATCCTTAGCCATGGCTGTCACCTAAACTATGTTGCTTGCTTTCAGCAGCAAATAACAAAAAGCAGGATTCATGAAGCGTCCACGCTGGCTGTTCTCGAGCGACGAAAGAAGGGGAATGGAGAGTAACAGAGGACTATGAAGTGACTGGAGCCCCATGATTGGTGGAGACACTTGGACACTCTGTACATGGACACTACTGTTAAAATGTGTGTCATTGCCAATGTTCCATGGGAATAGTAGTTATTTTACTGATCACTTTAAATTGCTGCTATTCAATAACGTGAAGAAAGAATAGCATAATTCTCGCCTCCGAGTCCTTAATAGAATTGAAACTTTCTGTTACGATAGCTAGGAAATTTTTCGATCATCACGGATTAAGGATTAAAATGCAGGAGTTAAAAAAATTCTACAATTCGGTGTACAGTACGCAACTAGCAGCATAAAGGTTAACAAAAAAGTGCAAGTGCTCAAATATTAAAATCTTGGATATTCAATTGTGCATGATGGTATGCGTGGCAGCATACAAGGAGGCAGGCACGCAACTATAGCACCAATATCAAAATACCCTTTTAAAATGAGACCATAACGTAGTTAATAACCAACATATTTTAGCAATAACACTAACAATTTAACCTTCTGATAAAAGCTACCCAGATGTACTACTTATAAAATTAATTAACTTTAGGTCTAAATGGAACCTATTAGCCTACTACGGCTAAACGGGGCAGCCGGTTACTTCTCTAGAATAGATGTAAAAATTATTTTAAAAAGCTAAATAAATTCAAAGACTGGTTCGGGGGAGGGCATAAGAAAGTTGTGGGCCTCCTCAGCTGTGACCATATCGTACTTTACAAGGTAGATATTTAAGACCATTCTTTCTAAAGGTTGTTGTAGGGGGACAAACAATTAAGACATGATTTGGGTCATGTACACAAGTACCACATAAGTGGTAAAGACTTACCTACCTGGAAAGACCCTCCCAAGCTCGTTACAACCCTTAACCCCTTCCATGCACATGACGAGCTCAGCTCGTCATGCAGTACACTGCTCCTGTGCTCATGACGAGCTGAGCTCGTCATAAACAATGGGATTCATAGAAGATCAGCACCAATGATGAATTGCCTTAGCACTGGTGTGGTTAAGGGAAGTAAATTCAGCCAGAGTAACAGGATTATTCCGCACAGTCCGTGTTGGAGATTCAATATAACGTATGGTTGAGGTTTTTTAAAAACACTACTCCCCACTCACTATAATGTCATTATTGCGCTGCTCTGCGCACAGTGCTGCATCTCTTTAACAAGACAAGTCAAATAGTTTTTTTTATTCTAGTTTCCAAAACTTGTTTAGGAAGAGCACCCATATAATCTTAAAATTAAACAAATTTACAGCTTTCTGGTAGTTCCTCAACAGAACCCTTTTATCCCTTCAAGGTGTCAAAAAATTCTTCATGCATTGCTACCCGTAAAGGGTTCTCAAAACTGATCAATAGTGCATTGCTCCATCTTAAGCACGCAGCCATAGAGAACACGTAAGAGGAAAGTAACCCGAATTCGAGCCGACTCGCCACTATGGGTGCTGCGGGATCCAGATTACACATTTGGCGCCAAATACGTCGCTCTACTTTCTCAAAATTATCCCACTGCTGTTTCATAAGCATAACAACTCTGGAGGTATTTTAATTTAAGGTACTGAAAACATGTAAAAAGTGTCTTTTTCCGCAATGCTTATAAAGTATGTTAATTGCGGAAGCCTGAGAGATCGCCTTGCCTCTACACATTGGTCAATATGATCACTACTGGAGCACGTACTTGTGAAAATTCTCCTTAAGTAGGGATATAACTTCACCACAGAAAGTTTATCATTCATCAGGAACCAGTGCATATTTGTTCCTGATTCTGCATCCCCGATATCTAAAAAACAATGTTACTTTTTGAAATGTATGCATTTTCTTAAATAATCTTCTGAATAACCTAACTTGGTGAGTCGTATTTGGAGTCCAATTGGAGTTAAGTCTAATAAAATGGCATCATCCGCATATAGCAGGCAGCTCAATTTCATAGTTCCTAGTTTTGGGGGGTCCCCTTAGCAAGGCCCTACCCTACTCTGCAAATAACCATTATAAAGAGAAGAGGAGCCAGTAGGCACCCGTGCTTCAGCCAGTTATGGGTCTGCATTTTACTTGACAGGCCCGGAGATCATTCCAGTAGGACCTGAGTCCAAGTGGAGGAATGCAATGCGATGATTAATCTAAGTAGGATCGTGGGTATCCCCATAACAGCCAATTTTCTCCAGTGTCCCCGGACGAAAGCCATGGAGAACTATATAACGGCCGCATTTAACTGAATTCCCTAACTCATAGGGTACTTTTCAATTAATGTTTGCAGGGTGGTACTATTATCAAGGGAACCACTATGTTTGCGGAGCCTGGCTTGCTCTATGGAGACAAAACGTGTTTCCAAAGGCCCAGTCTTGAAGGTGGAGGAGTATGCTCTTGGCAAACAGTTTTCTGGCCGCATCCAATAAGACTATCTGTCTAAAGCTAGCAGGGGAATTTTTTGTGTCCCTTTTTAGGTCCAGACTTAAAGCCCTCTGGGCTGGTCACCCCCACGCACCTCGCACACTCCTCGTGAGTGAGCCCAGGCTGCCCCCCGTTCCCGCCTAGTGCCGCCGCTCGCAGCTGGGTCCTGTGACCCTGGGACTCCGCTGTTGGCGCTCGTGACCCTGTGTCTCCGCTGTTGGCGCTCGTGACCCTGTGACTCCGCTGTTGGCGCTCTTGCCCCACCTGCGCCGCGTCTGTGTTTAAGGTTCCGATTGGGTCTCTTCCCCCAGTGTGTTCTCTGCCCCCTAGCATTTTACACTCCTCGTGCTGTTTCTCGTTCCTCTGTAACTCCGTTTGCTTTGACCCCCTGTGTAGCTTCTGCTCCCTGTTTATTTTCTGTTTCCCCCGTTTTTGTATAATTGTACCCCTGTGACTTGTCGCCCCCGGCCCCGGCCCCTGCCGCGCTTCCCGCCACCTCCCGCCGCTGCCCCCTGCGGCCCCGCCCCTCCCCTCGTCAGCCCTTCCCATTCGCCGCCCCGCTCCCGCCTCCCAGCTGCCCCTCCCTCGCTCCGCCCCCCCCACTCTCCACATATGGAAGAGCGGTCAACGCGCAGCGTGCACGCGCAGCGGGCACGCCGATTGTGCGCCGAAGGCGCGCCAAAGGTAAGCCCGTCCGCGCCTGGACCGCGCCCAGTGCCAGGACCCCTGGCTACCGCAGAGACCAGCCCAGCCGTCGGACCTACGACGCCACCGAACTCCACGCACTCAACGCCGGCCGACCCCCAGGATGCTTCTGAGCCACCCCGAGACGCACTCACGGACCCTTCTGCTGCCACTCCTGCAAGTTCACCTGCACCCGGACCTGCACTACTCCAGCACCAACTAAGACCAAGACGCACAACAGCAACAACCACCTGAAGTGCATCCTGCTCAACACCCGCTCCGTCCACAGACACGCCATCGAGCTCTGGAACCTGCTCGACACCACATCTCCAGACGTCGCCTTCCTCACGGAAACCTGGATGAACGCCTCCTCAGCGCCCGACATCGCCATCCCGGACGGCTACAGATCATCCGGAAGGACCGCGTCAACCAGACAGGAGGAGGCATCGCCATCATCCACAGGAACACCATCCGCATCACGACCATCACCGACAACGCCCTCGCCGAACACCTACACTTCCAGATCCACGTCAACCCCAAGACCACCCTCAGAGACACCCTCATCTACAGACCCCCGGGACCACGCACAGAATTCAGCGAAGACATCGCCGACTTCATCAGCCCACATGCCCTCCTCTCCGCTGACTACATCCTCCTCGGGGACCTCAACTTCCACCTGGAGAACAACAACGACCGCAACACCACCACCCTGCTGGACAACCTCGCCAACCTCGGACTCAAGCAGCTGGTGACCACCCCCACCCACTACGCCGGACACACGCTCGACCCCGTCTTCTCATCCAGCAAGGACATCACTTTCAGCCATGCCACCGGACTCCACTGGACGGACCACAGCTGCGTCCACTTCAGCTTCACAAGGACCACGCTCCACCATCACCAGCAAAAGGCTCCCCGCAGAAGCTGGAACAAGATCACTGCAGACCAGCTTGTTACCTCACTGAGCAAGAACCCGCCCACCAGCACAACGAACCCCAGCCAAGCGGCCACCAACCTCACGAAATGGATCAGCAACTGCGCAGACGACCTCGCCCCTCTGAAGACCCAGCCGAGCAGACCCGGCAGCAAGAAAGCCCCATGGCTTAACGACAAACTCAAGAGCTCCAAGAAGAACTGCAGAGCACTCGAGAAAACCTGGCGCAGAGACCCAACACCGGACAACATGACTGCCCTCAAGCTCGCCACCCGAAAACACCACCAGCTGATCCACGCCACCAAGAAAACCGCATTCAAGGAACGACTGGACAACAACGCACACAACAGCAAGGAACTCTTCAACATCGTGAAAGAGCTCTCCAACCCCAACGCCGCAAACAACGACATCACCCCTTCGCAAGACCTCTGCAACTCCCTCGCCTCCTACTTCCACAACAAGATCGCGGACATACACAACAGCTTCAGCACTCAACCATCGCACGCCGCGACCGAACCACCGCCCCCCACCACCACCCTCCGCGCCTGGACCCCGATCAGCACCGAAGACACCATCCGCACGATGAACTCCATCCACTCCGGATCTCCGACAGACCCCTGCCCTCACCACGTCTTCAACAAAGCCGACGCTGTCATCGCACCCCACCTGCGGGACATCATCAACACCTCCTTCGACAACGCCACCTTCCCGGAGAGCTGGAAGCACGCCGAACTCAGCGCCCTACTAAAGAAGCCATCAGCCGACCCCACCGACCTCAAGAACTACCGCCCCATCTTGCTACTCCCATTTCCAGCAAAGGTCATCGAGAAGACCGTCAACAAGCAACTGGCGGCCTTCCTCGAGAAGAACGGTTCCCTCGACGTCTCACAGTCTGGCTTCCGGTCCAACCACAGCACCGAGACCGCCCTGATCGCAGCTACCGATGACATCCGAGCCCTGCTCGACAACGGAGAAACAGCGTCCCTCATCCTCCTGGACCTCTCCGCGGCCTTCGACACCGTCTGCCACCGTACCCTAGTACAGCGCCTCTGCAACGTCGGAATCCAGGAGAAGGCACTTTAGTGGATCACCTCCTTCCTCGCCGGAAGGACACAGAGAGTCCGCCTCCCCCCGTTCAGATCGGAGGCCACCGAAGTCATCAGCGGCGTTCCTCAAGGATCCTCGCTCAGACCAACACTCTTCAACGTGTACATGAGCCCCCTCGCAGCCATCGCACGCCAGCACAACCTCAACATCATCACCTACGCCGACGACACCCAGCTGATCCTCTCCCTCACCAACAACCCCGCCACCGCCAGAGCCAACCTGCACGAAGGGATGACAGACGTAGCCAAATGGATGTCGAACAGCCGCCTGAAACTGAACTCGGACAAGACGGAAGTCCTCATCCTGGGATCCTCACCCTCCACCTGGGACGACTCCTGGTGGCCCACGGCCCTGGGCAGCGCACCCAAACCAACAGACCACGCACGCAACCTGGGCTTCATCCTGGACTCCTCCCTCTCCATGACCAGACAAGTCAACGCCGTCTCCTCGTCATGCTTCAACATCTTGCGCATGCTTCGTAAGATCTTCCGATGGATCCCCACCGAGACCAGGAAGACGGTCACCCAGGCCCTCGTCACCAGCCGTCTGGACTACGGCAACTCCCTCTACGCCGGAACCACCGCCAAACTCCAAGAGAGACTCCAGCGGATCCAGAACACCTCAGCACGACTCATCCTGGACATCCCCCGCCGAAGCCACATCTCCGGACACCTGAGAGACCTGCACTGGCTCCCGGTCAACAAGAGAATCACTTTCCGGCTCCTCACCCACGCACACAAAGCCCTACACAACCAAGGCCCAGGATACCTCAACAGCCGCCTCAACTTCTACGCTCCCAAACGTCAGCTTCGATCGACCAGCCACGCCCTCGCTGCCGTCCCCCGCATCCGAAGAGCCACCACAGGAGGAAGGTCCTTCTCCTACCTGGCCGCCAAGACCTGGAACTCCCTTCCGACTCACCTCCGCCTGACCCAAGACCACCTCGCCTTCAGGAAGCAGCTCAAGACCTGGCTGTTCGAGCAGTAGCGGACCCCCCCCCCAGGGCCTTGAGACCCCCCGGGTGAGTAGTGCGCTATATAAATGCTTGATTGATTTATTGATTGCTTTAGCAATGCTTGTTTTGTCGAGATATCTAGTAAGCGATCCGAAAAGTCTGCCATGGGCGGATTAGCCACAGTTCATGTGAGAAAGGCGCATGCACAAACCAGCCACGTCACAAACCACCATTTGTCTGTGCCTCATCACACTTCGAGGGCTGCCGCTCCCCCACCTTCAAAGGAATGCGCTCCGCTCCCCCACAGCAATGCAGAGAGCTTGTTTTGCCTTTTCTTTTCCCTTATATTTTCCCTTATTTTAACATTTAGCACTTGCCCCTGCTTCGTGTTCCTTGTTTTTCCCGCAGCCGCGTCAGTTTCATTTTATTCCGTGCAGTCTGTTTAATTTTTCTTACGTGCAGTGCATCCCTACGATCACTTCCCGCTCACGTTTATTTTTTCCCCGTGGCCGCGTCAGTTTCATTTTCTTCCATGCTATCTCACAAGCGCGGCCACTCACTTATTTTCTTCCCTGAGGATTGGTCTATGTATAGAAAAGTAGGGCCAGTGCTGCTTTGAATCAAGTGGCACAGGTGGTGGGGTGGGCAATCCCAGTTAAATTCAGCATGCCAACCTAGTACCAGCACAGCTAATGTCAAGGCACTCAAGAAGATAAGGGCCTGCTTCCCAGCGTCATGCAGTGTCCATGGGTACAGCAGCACAAGCAGCCCCAACAGCACCTACGTCAGGCCCCTCGGGCAGTTTGTACTAGACGGTAGAAGCACAGCGCAACCGAATGCTCCACACTTGGCTACCACCACACACCTGCATCGCACCACCCCCGCAGCTTCATGGGGGCTGCCAGGGATGTCACGGCACCACAGGGCATCACAGTCCATGGCCCACTAGATCACCTCTCAGCACCAGATGTCAGCAGCTTAGCGCCAGCAGCCTTGCCTCTCGGGCCGTAGCCTAACTTCCAGCCATTGTAGATGGGGCCTCCAGTCCTGCCACAATGCTGTTCGCAGTGGTGCCTTCTCCTTCAGGCAGGGCAGTCAGGAAGCACGGGAAGGGACTCTGCGGGCACACATCAGGGCTCATCGTTGAATAATAACCAGATAAACGGGGCAAAGAGCATAGCTCACTTAGAGCACTCCCGCCATGATGGCTGCTCAAGCCACGACCCCCAACCTCCCTCATATTAAATTGTATTCATGTGTAGTGTTATTTAACCTACAGGATTTGGGGATTATGCACTATGGTTTTCCTTACATGATGTTATTGTATTCATGTGTACTGTTCTTTGATACACAGGATTGGGTTATTATGTGCTACTGTTTTCCTATGTGATATTTTTCCTTACAAGGTTTTCCCCCAAATTCTGATTTAACGCCTCAGCGGCCGGATGAGCTGAGGGCTCAGACAGTTTTCAGAACTCTGTTGGTTTCGTGGATGTTGTTAATATCCTGAGTTTTATTTTTGACATTTTGCTACTATGGAGGTGCTCCAATTCACGATTTCTTTTCATGAATTCATTCTGTACCACAAGAGAGAAAAATGTAAGCGAAGCACTATGTAATGTGAAGCAGGGGACAACTTAATCACAAATGTCACTCTGGAAGCCTTGCTTCGCACATGCCCCATTACCACCTATGGGGACACTGCTTTACACATACCAGCTTTCCCACCTCAGGAAACAATCTCAGCGCATATTCAACTCAAAGCACTGTCTGACACGTACCCCTACCACCACCTCTACCAATCTACCGCCCTCACGCCCTCTGCTGCTCTCTTCCACCCTGCCTCCTTCTCCTTCTCCTTCTCCAACTCCCTCTTCTCTTCTCTTCTCCTGTGCTGATCTGCTGCTCTCTTCCACCCGCCTCCTTCTTTAACTCCATGTTCTCTTCTGCTGTGCTGTTATGCTGCTCTCTTCCACCCACCTCCTTCTCAAACTCCGTTAACTTCTCCAGAGCTGATCTGCTGCTCTCTTCAACCCGCCTCCCTGTTCTCTTCTCCCGTGCTGTTCTGCTGCTCTCTTCCACCCCACTTTCTTTAATTCAGTGTTCTCTTCTGCTGTGCTGATCAGATGCTCTCTTCCACCCAACTCCTTCTCTAACTCCCTGTTCTCTTCTTTTCTCCCTCTGCTGATCTGCTGCTCTTCCGCTTCGCCTCCTTCTCTAACCCCGTTCTCTTCTCCTGTGCTAATCTGCTGCTCTCTTCCACCCGCCTCCTTCTTTAACTCCCATGTTCTCTTCTGCTGTGCTGTTATGCTGCTCTCTTCCACCCACCTCCTTCTCCAACTCCGTTCTCTTCTCTTCTCCCGAGCTGATCTGCTGCTCTCTTTCACCCGCCTCACTCTTTAACTCCGTTCTCTTTTGCTGTACTGATCTGCTGCTCTTCCACGCCGCCTCCTTTAACTTCCTGTTCTTTTCTCCTGTGCTAATCTGCTGCTCTCTTCCACCCACCTCATTCTTTAACTCCCCGGTCTCTTCTCCTGATCTGCTGCTCTCATCCACCCCACCTCCTAACTCCGTTTGCTTCTGTTCTCCTGTGATGATCTGCTGTTCTCTTTCACCCGCCTCCTTCTCTAACTCCCTGTTGTCTTCTCCTGTGCTGATCTGCTGCTCTCTTCCACCCCGCATCCTCCTTTAACTCCCTGTTTTCTTCTCCTGTGCTGATCTGCTGCTCTCTTCCACCCCGCATCCTCCTTTAACTCCCTGTTTTCTTCTCCTGTGCTGATCTGTTGCTCTCTTCCACCCGCCTCCTTTAATGCTCTCCTCTCTTCTGCTCTCTTCCACATACATCCTTCTCTAGCTGCACACACATACACAACCACGCACGCACACACATCCAACCCCACACACAAAACTACACACCCACCCACACACAAAACCGCCCTCACTCTACCGCTGGCACCACCACAGCATCACTATGCGCTACCACATAATTCAGGGGCACCACAGCATCACTATGCGCTACCACAGCATCACTGAATGCCACTGCATCACTTGTCCATCACTCAGCGCCACCACAGTATCAATCTGTGCAACCATTCAACAACAACTGATTCAAATATGTGTTCTCAATGTTTCAAGCTTTATTACAAATGTCACAAAAAGATTTTAATATTTCACTTCTGTTCTTGGATTTGTCACAATAAAATACACTGAATAATCTTCACAAAAGTTATTTACAAAAGTTTAAGCTATTGCCATTATAAATTACAATAACTTATTTAAAAATTAATTGTTTAAAGAAATTAAAAGCCATTGTTATTCGTAATATCAATACATCTAAGTCACGTAAATACAACACATGTTGCATTACAAATGGTATAGGTGTCACATTTGCAAAAGTTAAAAGTATTGGCATTGTAAATGACAAAGCTATTAATTTCGCTATTTTCAAAAACACAAATAAAAAATGTGTCATTTACAAGACCAATAGCTCAAACTTTCCTAATACGAGACCTATTGCATTGCAAATGCTTGTTATATAATGGGACCACAATACTACCCTTCCAAGACAACGGAATGGTCCCATGTATATAGCAATAAGAATACAGGACACAAGAATTGTGCACATGCTTCTCCTTCCTATTCAACTATAGCTAGTGGTGCATCATCAAGGCCCATCGCACCCCAGTGAATGCCTTGCCCCCTTAATGTAACCCGCTATTTCATTACAAAAGGTGGAGCCATAATCGCTCCCCACTGAGGAGTCAAATACTAAATTCCACCCAGACGAGGGATTTAGTGCATATAACTGAGAAATGTATATGGTCCATTCTACATGGGTTTTGCCTTAGCTCTGCCACACAATTTGGTTATGAAGGCCCAATATTTACAAGTATCACCAGACTGTGCAACCTCTCTCAATTGTATCCAATTGGCATCTTCCACCCCTCTGCGCTCCAATGCCAATTTTCTTTTTCTTGCCTTTTTCATCTATTAGTTTCCTGAAGTCTGGACATTAAAGACTGCTTAAATTGGCGTTAATCTTACGATTTGTATTTTTTCTCTCCCATGATTTAGCCACTAAAGGATTATTGATGCTAACTTGCTTGCACAAAAGCTAATTAGGGCCAATATCCTCTCAAACCTGGATATGGGGTTTTCCTGACTAGGGCCAGGATACGAGTGTTCAACAATCCTCCTAAAACATGGGAGGTTTGTTAGACCAAAAAGTACGCCCCGTTAATTCTGTTGTATAGGATGCTTTCATCCATTAGATTCCAATGTTCCAGCGACTCGAGTTCCAGGTTAATAACTTCTGACAGAACTCCATGATCGCTCATGTTTGTAGGCAGTACCTTAAATTGTGTACATGCACCAAAGAATTGATAGGATACCACCATATAGTCTATCAGTGAGTGCCTGTGTGGGCCATGAAAGGTGAGACAGGAGAATCATCTGGGAATCTGCCATTCAGCAGCACAAAATCACAAATTCTCAGATTATGCAAGAAAGACAAACCCCGGCTATCTGATCTAATATGGCCAGGGAATAGGAATTCAGGGATGGACCATACGACCTTCAACTAAGGTTAGAAAAAGTCAGAGTAAAAGTTTGAGATATTAAGGTTAAAATCACCCACCATCAATATTGAGGTACAATATTCGGAGATACTAGTCTCATGCACAAAGAAAAAAATAGATTGAACCAGTGAGTCTGATGCTTCCCCTGGTGAAATGTATACATTTGCCAAAAACAGTGATGCAGTCTGATCTAGTATACCTATCCCTGGCCTAAAATTCACACCCATGCAAAACTTGAAAGGACAGAGAAAACCACAGGATTCCAATTTATAGCGCGGCCGAGTAAAATGGTTAGGCCACAATTAGCATGACCTTTAGTTGAAGGTTTTGATGCACAACAATACACAAAAAGTTCTCGAAATCGAAATCCATGCAGCTCCATGTTTCCTGGAGACAAATTATTTTGGGATTGTGTTCTAATAAGGAGTTTAATTTAAGATTGCCATTTCCAACACCGGCTAGGTTCCAAGACAAGATTTTTCCCAGTGGGCTACCTACGCAACATGGGGAGCTTTGTATTTTCTTTTGAGCCGTTCAGCGAGCCTGCTACCCAACTCCACTGGGCAATCTCTTCATCCCTGTGGGTTTGATGGATCTTTGAACCTCTGGTCCTATAATGTTGATTTCTCTTTTTCCTAAAGAACTACCCACTGAAATGTTAAGAACTTTTGGATTTATAGTATTTGGGGTACGGCTACTAAAATCTAGATAGATCAACTTGATGTCTTTGCTTATTACTAATCTTAAATCCTCTATTTCTGATGGCAGGCGCAGCAGAGAGCTTCTGTTGATAAAGCTGATTTGGTATCAAATAGGGAATCAAATATCAAAATGTGTTACTTGCCCATAACTGTGTCCAGCATAGGTCTTATCACTTACCATTAGATCAGACCCAAATGCAGACAACTTCCCAGTACAAGGAGCATGGTCTAAACCCCTGTACGAGAGCATCCCTTGCCCGGGATCAATCCGTACTGTGAGAGTACCCCAGCCAGTAAGCATGGAAGGGACATTATCCATGGACCGATTTAGTTCTGGCACAACAGCATAAGTTTGAGCTATTAAGTTTCAGGAGTTGTGGTCTTTCTTAATTAGTCGGTGCGCTACATCCATTTTAAAATTCTCCCATGTGTTTTCTGCTCCCCCCAATTAAATGTTGTAGTCCCTTTATCTTCCTGCCCTTCTACCTCCCCTAGTTCCTTCCAAGAGGGGTCAGCTACTATAGAGCAGGGGGTGGGAGGATTTATCTCTGAACGCCCCAACTTTTGGCCGCCGTCAGAGACTGGGGGCCGCGAGTCCTTCCTACTTTGAAGCGGGTTTGAGATGTCTGGCTCCTCAAATGCCATAGGAAACCGCTATTTTTTATTCTTCTGTTTTGGAATGCACCGAATCCTGTTCTTCCATCCTCCGACTTTTTAGTCCATTACTTTCTTTCGGGGGGGGGGGGGGGGGGTGTGGTCTCTGTCTGTTGGCGAGGCCGGTCGGACAACGCCATGCACACCACCATGTTTCTCCGAGGCTAAACATAAATGCCTCGGAGAAACCACCGGCATTTTCAGGATTGAGGAGCGTGTTTTTCGTTCTCTCCTCTTCCTATTGGCTGGAATGTAAAATTCCAGCCAATGGGAAGAGGAGAGAAAGAATAAAAAGAAAACACCTAATCCCAAAAAGACGGGGCTTAAACGGACAGACGCCCCTCTCCTCCAATGGCTGGCCTCCATTTAGGAAGCCAGCCAATGGAGAAGAGGGGCGGGTTCAAGCCCCACACTCTAAAAGCTAAGATCGCCCCTGCGAGACTGCGCAAGCGCAGCCTACGCAGGCCGAGACCTAAAAAAGATAAAAGGCGTCATGATTTGACCAATGTTCCCAGTCTAGTCTTTCTGTAAGTACACAATGAATGACTGACTGGCTTCGTGGTTTTTAACTCACATTTGCTTGCTTTCTCTTGTTTTAGACTGTCTAGCTTCAGTTCGTCCCTTCCCTTGACTAAACCCTATTTACTGTATTCTTCCACCAGTACTGAATTTCTGTAAACAGACCTATAAATCTAGTCACATTTTCTGTGCATTCAATAAGGTCAAATGTCAACATCTGTCTTCCAGGGAGCTGGTTTTTACTTTTCTGACTTCAAAGTGAGAGGATTTGTGCAACAATCCTGCAGGGTACACAAAAACGTCTAGGTATCCCACCTAGTGTCATGACGTGGCGTGAGGGTGGAGTGCTCACCCTAAGTAGACTTGTCACTTGGCACTGGAAAGGAAAAGTTTCCTTTTCTTTAAATAACCCAACAAACTTTAGCAGTGTCATGCTTCATCACTGGGTTCACCCTGACTCCTAAAGGTCACGTGGACTCAACCGTGTTTAAGGGAGCTCTTAAAAGAAAGGTGCTAGGGGGCGTAACTATAGATTAAAACTTCCTTGTACGCTCCAAGGTATCCCTTTATTAGTGGGGCATTCAGAGATGATAAACCTAATTATTAAGGGGTGCTTAGGATACAATGGTCCTCCGACCCGTAATTATCTCTGCAGGGTACCCATGTGAGACTAAGGTTGCAGGGTGTTTTTTCTTCTAGATGGCTATTTAGGGTGTGATGTACAATGGTCTTCTGTTTACTAGCATAAAACAAAATTTACAAATCTGTAAATGAACTGTGCAGATGTTTCAGAATATGGATAGCACAAATTAAACATTTTATGGTCATTCTGAAGTGTGGTGGAAACATTTCAATACGACCAAAACAAATCAATACTCGAGGTGGTGACATTTCCACACATGATCGTGTATGTGCTGTGTACTTTTATCAGTAAAACTGTACAACTGTGCAAATGTAATGGTCATTTCAATTGAAGATGTGTTGTCTATAATGGCAGTGTGCTTCCACACCTTGCATACCCCTTCCCACTCTGCACCACTGCACAATACGCTACTCCACGCCTCAACTACGCCAATGCACTCTATTATGCACTGCTGCACTCTTCGACGCTGCACTCTACTCTGAAACAATCTACTCTACGCCATTCTACCCCACTCAGCGCCACTCAACTGCAATCTACTCTATGTCACTGCACTCCACGCCAATAGATTACACCAATCTATTCTGCACCCTTGTACTTTATACCACTTCACTGTATTCCACGATACACCAATCTATGATGCTCTGCTCTATTAAACTCTACTCATTATGACACTCTGCAAGCTCTACGGAACTCACTCCATGCCACTATATTATGACACTACTCCACTCTGCCACTCGATTAGGCCATTCCACTCCTGTACTCCTCAACAATCTACTGTGCTCTACGTCACTCTACTCAACACCGTCTATGCCACTCTGCTCTAAACCACTCCACGACACTGTCACTCCACTGCACTTTATGCTCTTGCACTCTATGACTCTACTCACTCAATGACACTAAACCACTCTAAGCCACAATGCTCCATCCCACGACTTTACACCACTCTGCTTTACAACACACTCCTCTTTACCCTACTAATTTTTAGCCACGATGATGTATAACATGGCTAAAATATATTGGCAAAGCCAATATCTCTTGCATAAGTAAGACCTGTTGGCTTTGCCAAAGCTTGAATCTTTGGGCCAAAGAGAGGATTGTTGAAAGCAACAGCGCACGCGCGCTCTCAGGCGAGACCTAAAAGTACTTTAAGATAACACTTAGATTTTTTACAAACTGAGATAACAAATAGAAGGGATGTTCCAGCACCGTCAGGCCATACCGAAAAGCACAAACCTGTATCATTCAAAGCATTGACGTCTGATAAATGTATGCATTTTCTGTTGATCAGCCCTGCAGTTTTTCCCGTGTTCAGAAGAAACAAGATGTGCACATTTCTGCCTGTAAAGCACTAGCCCAAAGTCGGTGGGAGTCCTCCAAAGTGGCTAGGTAAGAGAGTAGGAAAGGACACCCTCTATAAATCAGAATTCAAAGTTAAGTGATACCACCTGGAGTCCATGTAGTCTACCTCAGCACCCAGAGACCAGTTTTCCAATAATGGTATTGGTGTTCGGTTCTATCTAACATGACAAATTCTGGGCAAATCACCTGAATTTACCTGTGGTTTGAATAAAAATTAAAGCAAAGGTAAAACACTGGAAATCATAGCTGTCAGCAGGCACTATGTGAAGAGGATGAGTTTCAGTCAGTGTTTGGAATTCAAAAGCCAACGTGTACTGGGGAAAGAGAAACTACAAGTAAACCAGTGATACTCAAAGTACAGCCCTCCTAACCTTTAAATGCGGCCCCTTGGTCAACAGCAGCACTAGGCTGACATTTACTTTAATCAGCCCTAACATTAAAAAGATGTTAAATAAACAGGCAAGCATTTGTATTCAGGTTAGTTGAAGATATAGAAAGGAAGTAACTTCCTTTCTATATAGTAGCACCAAATAACTTTAAGAACCCTTTAATTTTTAAAGACCTCTTGCAAAAAACCTATGCAAATATGACAAAGCTTTTTCAAAATTCAAAAAGTGTATATTTCATTAACATGCAGCTCACCTTAGTACATCAGTTTATATCAGTGCATTGAGAAGTGTTTTTTTGTGATAGCTTTCAAACATTAATTTAATAAATATTCATGCTTCCTTCGACCCAGACAATCGCAATAGTGAACTAAAAGGACAATTACTTGTTATGTACCCTCTATGGGAGGCATGGGTTGCTATTAAACATGGACAGCATTATAGTTTATGAAAACATACACAGGAGGTGGTTTCGTACAGCGCACCTCCTGAAGTCATGAAGTCCTGTATTTCAAAGTCCTCTTATATGTGATAATGCAGAAAAAAGAGGGAAAGTGAAATAAAACAATTACCTAGAATCACAAAAAGTGGGGGAGCTGGGAGTGAACCCAGGTTTTCTGGTTTCAGAATATGCAATTAAGCCACTGGGTGTGCATGCGTCACTTGCTCTACACCCAACCTAGAGTCCCCAACACCACCACCCACCACTGCCACCCTGCTGGCAACAATGCAGCCCTCGGCAACACCACAGGCAAAACCGTTTGGCCCTTGGGAAATTTTTTTAAGTACCCATGAAGTATAGGATGTTTAGCAGTGATGCCAAAAAACTATCTGGCTGCAAGTGACCTAGATGGCAGCAGTGCTGCCAGGTACTCTTCCACTTACAGTTAGTATCACTCACCAGGTCTCAGCAGCCCAGCTCATTTCATACTGTGATAAAGTACCTCATGTTTGAGAGGTTCCAGCTGCAATAAAAACTGTTCTTGTAAAGTGCTCGGAGGTTAATTGGAAACAAGTCTGCACTTCATGGAATATCTTGGATGGATGTCTTTCAGGTGGACGCCCCTTGCTTGAGGGCCGTTAGAACACACTCAGGCAATCTTATATGTGTGATCTCGAAGCTGGGGTCTCACATCTGAAGGATAAACGAAATCTGCCCAATGCTGTCTGGAGCGCACATGAAATGAGAGTGACAGTGAATGCAATCAGTGGTAAGTAATTGGTGAACGTGTAGCACTTTATGATTTTTTTTTTCTTAACTAAAGATCATCGCAAGGGCTTAGTGGAATAGACCTAAAAAATGTTAGCTACAGTAGTCAGTAGAAGGATACAAAGCCAATCAAACGGAAGCTAAAAAGGTTATGCTGTGGAAGCGGGACAAACAAGAGAAAGGCAAGCCATTGAATAAGAGTCAAGCAAACGGGTGCAACGATAAAACAAACTTGTTGTAACCAACAGACTGACGGGAAGTTAACAATAGATCTCTCGAACCAAACAGCTTGCGCTGCCTAGGAGAGACATACAAAGGAGGCCAAGTATTTTATTGTGCACACTGTAAGGTTTTTTGTCAAATATATTTGCACATCACCTCTAAACATACACAACTAGCAGCAAATGTACACCCTTCCACAAAGGGTAATTTGCTGAAAGCAACCTTAAGGATTAGATTTAAACTAAAAACACACGCAGACAGAGCAGTTGTGGATCTCCAGGCACTAATGGACTTTCAAAAAGGCATGTATTCAATCTAATGTTAACATCTGAAGATTGCACATACCTGACAACAAGCGTGTTGATGTTGAGATACTTGTAGCTCATAGGGACGAGTCAGCAGATTAGTCTTGGTCAAGCTTAAAAAACTACAATACAATTTCAAATATTACTTCAAGAAAAGTCCCTAAAATCCTAAAACACTCATCTCTGTTGCAAGAATCATGAAAGGACTCAAGACCTACATCTCTTCACAATCTCCAACTAAATGAAGGCAGTACCAATGACCTTTCATCTCCATGGAGTAAGGTGGGATGAGGAAATGTTACAATTCTCACTTGTCAGGGCTCCAAAAGATAAAATATGAGACCAAGGAGAATAAAGTATAATTAATGCACCCAGTTTTCGATTTTTACAGACTGAAAACAATATATTCTGCCGTCTGTAAATCTGGAATACAAAAAATATGTTTTCTTCTGGAGTATTCTCGCTACGGTCAACCATGTGTGCTAGGACAATAGCTGAGCAGACAGTGATATTACAAACAACAACAAAAAAGATTTCCTACTGCTGCTTAAATAACTGCAGCAGCAAAGCAGTTTAAACTGCACCACAGCGCAAATAAAAAAAGGACTATCGTACTGTAAATAGCTAAAACCAATTGGACAAACGGGAGTAAACATTTGCTTTTTAAATACACAAGGAAATATACCCATTGCAAAACAAATATGGATAAATATAAAACGAGCAAAAAATAAATATGGGTGGACATGTTAAAAAAATAAATACCATAACCGGAGCCTCTGTGTGTATATAGAGTTCAACCAGGTGTGTGTTCTTTGTTGATCAATATTGTGGGTACACCAAGAATGCTCCAGACAGGGGGGGAAAAGTCATTCCCAAGCAACCCTCATTCGATTTTAGGTCACATACGGTATCGTAGCACTTTCGCAAATAAGTGTCGAACCATCACAAGAAACCAGGGAGCCGAGGCTAAAAAAAGCAGTGACTAAAAAGGCAGCCGAAGCTAAAAATCCTTGTGACTCACGAATATTTCACATTCGTCATTGTATCACTAACACATGCATAGAAAGGAACCCTTGTAAATTAAAATAACATACATTTAAAAAATCTGAACATTCGAAGAACAAGCTAGGAGGGTTTCTTGACTGGTCGCAGTGACGGATAGAGGATTAACCCCTAAGCCCCCACCCTTCCGCGTAACCGTGTTCACGACAGGAATAGTGCAAACTACAGAGGCACAGCAATGTTGAATACTTAAAATGTACAGCATTGAAGGCGAGCCGCACTGAAAGAAAAATACTAAAATCTAGCACTTGGTCCCGAGTGCAGCATCCGCTGTATGGCACTTGTTGCATAAACTGCAGCCGTCATCAATTCTTCCCTCAAGGCCCCCACACGCTGTCTTTTCTAATCAAAGAGATGCGAAAACAAGGATAATTCAAACCAGTCATGGACCGAACATCGGAAAGAGAACTATGGGAAGGGGGGGGGGAGCGAAATGACCGGGCATAGTTTCGCATGATACTCCTTATCACAGACTTACTATGCCGATAGATGTTTCCTACCTCATATCTGACCTCCGTTGACCTCGTATGATGTTGCCATCTAACGAGGCTCACTCTAGGAGGGCAGGATGTATGTGTATTGCGCACACCCCAAGGTACCCCACAAACGCAGACATCCCCGACTGGATAATGTACGCTAGTACTTAAGGACGGACCTGAAACACTCACTCCCTTCGATGGGGGAGGGGGCGTGGGAGCATCCATCGCATGACATGTTAATGACTCGTCATGGTACAAGCAGACTATGTGGGGTGCGCTACCCTGCAGGAAGAACCTCTTATCTCCGGTTGTCTTCCACCGGCAAAGGGAAGTCTTCTGGGGCCTATAATTAAGTAGAACCCCCCCCCTAGCAGGATGACTAAACCCCCCCCAACCCAGGGACTGGACGTCACGGTTCAAACAGCAAGGTCTATCTGGAGGGGGGTCTTCATCCACAGCTTTGGGGCGCGGCCCTCAGAACGACGGATTTTCTAGGCGGAGGAATCCTGTTCGATGCCGCGCTCCCCCACACCCATCCGGCCACAAGCAGCCCCAACACGCGCTCACCCTGCTCCGGCGGCGCGGGCGCCTCGTCCCCGCAATCGGCTATTGTCGCCGTCGGGAGGGCGGTGGAGGCGGCCATCTTACAGCCTGGCACGCGGGGGGAGCCTAAGGAGGAAGGGGGCGGTGTGACGGAGCAGCGGAAGAGCACGTACAGCGGCACGTTGCAGCAAGATGGGTGTGGGGATGACGATAGGGGGCGGAGCCAATTGAAACCAGTAACAGAGACACCACTGAATGAAGAATGAATTACTCTGCGGCCTACTGCAAGTAATTCGTCACCCCGTGATGCAGGTGCTGCGGGTCTATCTTGGCAAAATCACGCCCCACAGCGGAGCTCAAGAATAATGCGAGTCTCTAGAACTAGGGGTGTGGCCGTCAATAATACAGCCGATGCATTCTGCTGCAAAAAAAACCTTGAACGTAATTGCCTTTCCAGTTTGCATGAGAACCCTTGCTACGCACCGTCGTGAACAATCCTGCATTATAACACGAACGTACGTTATTGTCACAAGACCACACCTGCATATCTATCATCTGTGTCGCAGCAGGTCTCGAGGGCGTAGTGATGCATCTTCGCGACCATCGGGGGAGAGAGTAATGTACCATTAATAGTTTGCTACTACCGGGAAACCCTGTGGTGGGGGGAGTTGGTGTGGGTACAGGGTTGTATTGGGATTTAAAAAAAAAAAGCCCGGACATGCAAAAAAAAAAAGTGGCCCACATTTGCATATTGTCATTCCACCAAAAACAGCTTCGGCGAAATTTTATGGGGGGGCGGTCATTACCCGCGTTATCAATTCATCAATCCACCGGGAATTTCATGCTCTTGCTGTACAGATGACTTTTTCATTTGCAGTGTTATATCGCGCAAACTCGACACGAAGGTATTGGAGCGCTTTACACGATCACCTTTTACATTACACAACAACACTTTTTTTTGTAGGCACAGGGAGATTAAGTGATTTGCCCAGGATGTTGAGACGAGGCTTGAACCCGTTTCCAAAGTCAGCAGTTCTGGTTGTTTCGCAATCGTCATGTTCTCTCTTAATAGACTCTGGCAGAGTTAGCTAAACAGACATCAATATCTTCAGGATATCTTCTGCCTTAAGACGCAACATCTGTGTCCACATCATTAGCTGCCTGCTTCTGATCCACTTTATGCGCCATCTTCCTGAACAAGTCATAACCTTTTAAAGGATACTTTCCTTGTTACAGTCTTTCTGCCTCTTTACACACAGTCACCTGGCTGCCTTGCACCTTTCTTACTTTCCATGCAGTCAGTTCAAGTGGGAGTCAAAACTTGCTCACAGGATGGTAGTCTATGATCAGTCCTAGATTACCTATACCAGCTGCTGAATTTCAGGCTAAGCTTTTGGTGCTGCATTATTCATTTCTCTTTTGACAAGCCAATGTATGTTTATCAACTGGATAATCCAGGCTCCATGAGGAATGATGGCTATGATCAATCAGTACAAATACAGCTGGATAGAGACTGGGCCTGTATTGGCGTGTAGAGTCAAAAGTACAGATGGCCCATTCAACACTTTGCCTTGCCGCATGGTAAAACAGATCAGCCTGGAGAGAGTTCTCATGATGCCTTCCAATTCTCTGTTCCCGTATAGCCATCATGGTGTTATTTTGGGGCGTGTGAGGCTGATTGAAGCAAGATAGTCAGAGAAGTCTTTCTTATACAGTTGAGTTCCTACGCATTAAGCAGCATTTCGTATCAGATCACCATGTACTTCAGAATATAGAGACTTGGCCCACGCATATCTTAAGAAAATGCTGACAATTCCTACCTAGCTCATAGTGCTCCCCTAACTTTACCAGGCTTCCAGATGGCATCAGCAACTTCCAATAGGACCACTGTCATTCCCAAGGAAATCACACAAATAGATCTGTCCATTCGTTGTTACTTTGCATACCCAAGGTACACACAAGAAAAATACAAAAAGGGCTGTTCAAACATTCGCTGAAACAATTGTATTTTATTATAGAAAGCATGAGCTCAGATTATTAGGCAGATGAAACAAAGCATTGTAACCAGCGTTATGAGAATGGTGAAAAAGAAACAATTCAATCTTGCTAAAGTTACTATGTTATTACACTCCAATCTACTACTACCAACACTAACAAGAGTATAGTGAGCATTTGGCATGCATTTGCAATAGTTGCTCAATCTCTACATAGTTGCATTTGCAATAGGACAGTCGCTAGTCCAGTAGGACTAGTGACTAACAATTCTGTGTTTTTCAAAGGGTCAAAATATGAGTGCGCTGTTTTTGCGGACAGGGAATCTACATTGCTTGGAATAGTGTCTGCTGGAGTTCTCCCCTTCCAATGTAGCTTTCAATTTGGTCAGTGGTTGGAAGGGTTCTGTTACCAAGGTAAGATTTCAGACAAACAGGCTACAATAACTTACCATGCCCAGAAAACTCCTGACTTATGACACACATGCAGGAGAAGGTGCTGATTTGATGTCTCAAACGACACAGGTGACAGGAGGGACTCTGGCAGTGAAGATCCAAACGAAAACTCATGCAGGACTTAAAAAGTTCACATTTCCATTGTTTTAGGGTAAAACCATTGACATTCAGTTTCTGAAAAACTTTTGTAATCAGAAGTGGTGGTCTTCAAGCATTTTATACAAGAAAGGTGTCCCTGACATTTTCAACTACAGTGAGTTTAGTTACACCCCCCCCTCCCCTCACCAAGTGGTATTCTGAACCATTTCAGCTGCATTGGATACACCAAAGTTGCATCTTTTGTATGCTTGAAGGCAGTGATAGACGGAGAAAGCAGTGATGTTGGAATGAAACATACAATAAGAGTTGGTGGTAGCCAGAATTGAGGTCTACATTGGGAAACGAGCATGGTCCATTTATCTCCATCACAAGGTCATCCACAGTTGGAGTGAGGGGACGTTCTTGATTTACCGCAGCACTGGGAAGACGCACACCTGCAGCAGTCTATGTTTTCTGGTGATGACAGATGAGACCGAAAGTTTTAGCACTTGAAGCTCTACTTTATGCCTTTGGTGAAAACCCACCCTTCAGTGACACAGTGCAAGTGGTTAGATACATTTGTTACTGTCAGTTTACCTATCTTGTCTCTGGGGAATCCAGTGCCTTTGAACAGCCTTTCAAAATCCCTAGGTCTTTGCCTAGATGCTGAATAAAGCTGTATTATGCTCAATTGTTCCAAAGTATGGCAGCGCTGCTAAGTTCCGGACCCTTCCTGGGTCCCATACTGTGGGTAATTAAGGCAGTAAAGACACCACAGAGCAGTAAGGGTGCTTTGTTGCCGAAGGTCTATATTTTGACTCTCACAGGTCATAATTCTGGTGGGGGTTCTAGGTAATCAACTTGGAACTTCACCATGACATTGCTAGATGTGCCTGTGTCATAATAATAATAATAATAATATAATAATAATATCCACATTTGTAAAGCGCACAATCACCCGTTAGGGTCTCTAGGCGCTGGGGGCCGTCGGGAAGATTAAGCAAGCTATTGCCCAGAGTCACATGGTGCTGGGCTAATCTGCCGCCGGTGCCGGGGATCGAACCGTGATCCCCAGATTCCGGAGTCAGTCGCCCTGGCGCCACACCTCTAGCGTCTACCCCCAGAACTGTCCATGGAATTTTGTTGAGATCAACCAATAAACCATGCTCTTTTTGACAGACTAGGCTACACACTCCAATCAGTTATAGTTGTCAATGCCCTCTGTGGGAGTTTCAGTTGCTGAAGGTACAACAGTTTTGATGCCTTCCTTTGGTAGTGTCTCCAAGGTGCAGAATGACCGACAGCTTTTTGCAAAAACATTGAACTTATCACAAGTTGCTAATTATTTTCCTTGAGGTGGACGCTCACCAGCATGAGGAAGAAAGCCCAGTTGTCTCCACATGACATTCCTTTCAAGCTACATGGAGAAGTTTGGGGTGTATAGTGGTTTTGGTAATCCGATGTACAGGTTCAGCCTTAAGTGGTACCTAAACATCTAGCTTGCCACTTGCATGTGGCCTCCAGCTCCTTGTTGTTCCAAACTGATCAAGTGACTCCACAGCTGCCCAGGTTTTCCCACTGAGGTTTTCCTGACCGTGTTTTCCCTCTCACCGTTCTTCCCGCCAACAGAAGCCCTGCCCACCCCAGGACCTTCTTAAATACAAGCCACAGAATGACCATATCAGTAGGCACCTGGACGCCCCCAGATATTAAACACGCCATCAGGTCCCTTGCATGGAAAAAGACGCCAGGGATAGATGGGTTCCCGTTGGAATACTATAGCACGTTCGCGGCCCAGATAGTACCCCATCTAGCGATCACATACGAGGAGGCACTCTCCAAAAAAATTCTGCCAGCATCCTTCCGCGAACCCGTGATGGTGACCTTCCTCCAACCCCACAGAGACCCCATGCACCCCTCTTCATACAGACCCATCACACTCCTCAACACGGACTGTAAAATCCTAGGGAAGATCTTGGCCGATCGATATAGCCAAATTCTGCCAACCCTGATTCACCACGATCAAAACTGTTTCGTACCAGGGCGCAACACATCCCACAACCTGAGACGACTCTTTCATGTTCAGGATAGCGCAAAGGACCGCTTCCCCCGTGCAGCGTTTCTGATCTTTGACTTAGAGAAGGCGTTCGACACCTTGTTGTGGCCCCACTTGTTTGAGGGCCTACGGACACTGAATATCGGCCAGAACTTAAGGGCATACACGCGACTTCTATATGAGGGACTCACCTCTAGAGTACGGATCGGTAAACTTATCTCCGCTCCATTTCCGATAGAAAGAGGGACCAGGCAGGGATGCCCACTCTCCCCCCTCCTGTTCGCACTTGCAGTCGAGCAATTGGCCACGTGACTGCGTCAAGAGGGAGCAACCTGGGGGATTCCGATCGCGGACAGGACGCACTGCGTATCCCTATACGCAGATGACCTACTGCTCTACGTCCGCGATGTGACGGGCGACCTCACACCGATATGGAATACCCTACAGGCCTTCGGAGCGATCTCGGGCCTTAGAATCAATTGGGACAAGTCGACCATTTACCCCCTCGGTCCCCACTTGGCACCGCACGAAGTGTCGCTGGGCACTCAGACAATACGCTGGAACGGTGATGCCCCCAGATATTTGGGAGTGCGACTATCATTCCCCGACAGACCTATATGAGGGCAATCACCGTAAGGCACTGGCGAGTTTACAGTCGGCGGTAAACTTTTGAAAAACTTTGCCCTGGCACCCATTGGCCGGGTGGCAATAGCAAAAATGATAATGGTACCCAGACTGCTCTACCACTTCGCCAATCTGCCGGTGATCCCGCCTCGATCATTCTTCCGGGAACTAGACTCCCTACTCACGACACTGATATGGGGTAATGGCTGACGCAGGGTGGCATTACGCACGCTATTCTTACCAACCACAAGCGGGGGCCTGGGAGCCTCTTCTTTTGAATCGTACTTCCTAGCTGCACAACTCCAGTGGCTATCCCATTGGACGGCGGAGCGATATGTTGGGTAGACAACAGCAGTGACTGGTAAGATACCCCTACCGGTCATTAGACGTATGCTCCTGCCCAGGACCAAGCCGACCCGCACCCACCCGCTCCAGGTCTCCGTCGCGCGCAAATGCATGATGTGCATTCATCGCATGTCCAGGCACCGGCCACTCTATTCCCCACTGTTACCCCTGGTGGGCCTTCCCCGTGGAGAATCGCATTACACCACCAGAACCCTGCAAACATGGACGGACCATGACGTGACGGAGGTGGAGGCGTTGTTCCATGAGGGACAACTGCGCACCTTTGAACAGCTGGTGGAATGTTATGACCTCCCACGGGGACAATTCCTTACGCACAGACAACTTTTAGACAGCGCGCGACTGATATGGGGTCTCCAAGATGGTGAACCGCCCACGCACCCGGTGCTCCATACGATCTTCCGCATGGGAGCTGGTAGACATCTAGTCACATGGCACTACAAAGCCATCAGAGAATTGGCTAATGTCTCCCTGGACGCTCTACGCCTAACCTGGGAGGACGATGGCAGAGTGTTCCATGACACGGAATGGACATGCGCTCTGGAATACACGAAGAAGGTGTCTCGAAAAGCACGATTTAAAAACATACAATTTAACATACTAAATAAGCTTATCTCACGCCAGACAGGCTTCACCGGTATTATCCGGATACACAGTTCAACTGCCCACGGTGCCAACTGTCAGACGCGAACTTCCAGCACATGTTCTGGGACTGCCCCTCTCTCCACCAGTACTGGTTTACGGTATATCGCACACTCCTCACGTTAGTCAGCCTACCACACATTGACTCCTGGGAAATCTGTGCGCTGGGGACCTACAAGCGTAAGAAATCTGAGAAGGTACATTGGCGCTTCGCGTCCCTCGCCCTCCTACTGGCCAAACAAGCCATTGCTATGCACTGGAGGGCCCTCTCGGGTCCCCCGAAAGCGGCCTGGATTGGAGCGGTGAGTAAGTGGGGAGCAACAGAGGAAGACATCATACGTGCAGAAGAGGTGCAGGGAATACGCAAACACCCCATCTCCCTTGAATGGGCGCAGCTGCTCATACAGTTCAAATAAGAGACATCCCCGGACGACACGCCAGAGCCATCCCCACGTCCTACTTACGCTTCCCCACAACACCCTGATTCCCCCCACAGCCTGCCCGACGCTGTTGTCCCGCTCCCCCCAGTCGTGACAGATTGACCCTTGCGCCCTGTCTGCGACGCGGCCAGCTGCCCCTGGCGCGACATCCCCCCCTTAATCCTGAGTTCCCATGGGCTCCCAGCCCCCCTGAGCCACAAGCCCCAATACCCTCGGCCCACCAAGTCCACTGACCCCAGCTTGCCCGCCGGGCGTTTCTATTACCGCCCATGTCTCTAGGAAGAATCTATCCCCCATAGTTCCACACCCAGTTTTCAGTCGGTAGTTTCACACCAACACGCACTTTCTCTTACCACACTTGCCACCTTTGTGACGGTTTGAAGGACCACACATGGCGTCGACATTCACACATACCCCCGCCCGCATGCAGTCTTGGGACGGCTCGCACAAGTTTTTGTCATGATGCCTTCAGCGTCCCGAGTTACGCTCCCGAGACTTATAAGGTACACCTTGTATACTCTTTGCAATTAGCGGGGTGGATGCATATGTACTTTCTACAGTTAATTTTTCCATGATGTATTTTACGTGACCACCCATTGTGTGATATCCTGGACGAAAATGATTGATGTATTACCCCCTCTCGGGGGCTTTCACCCGTAAAACCTTAATAAAAATATTCCCCCCCAAAAAAAAATCAGTAGGCACCTGGACACCTAGCTTGCCACTTGCATGTGACCTCCACACCTGCTTGTTCCAGACTGATCTAGTGACATCGCAGCCACCCAGGTTTTCCCACTAACCGTTCTACCGGCCAACAGAAGCCCGACCTACTTAATGCAGGCCGCAGTGCGACCACACAGTGGACGCGTGCAACGGGGGTGCTGCTGGTGCGTCAAAGGCAAGCCTGTCTGTGCCCAGCACCATGACCCCTGGCTCTCGCGCCCCAGAAGACACACCATCAACGAGCTCTACAGCCTCGACTCTGGCAGCCGCAACAAACACTGCCACAGCTCTGACCCACACTCCATGGTAGGACCTTTCACCTGCACCAACTGCCACTGCATACACACCATGCCACCGACCAGCCCCAACCCGAACACACCACAGATAATGCCTGAACACAAAACAACTCACATGAGCTTGTCTCAACAAAAGCTCACTATGCAAGCAAAGAATATAGACGGTACTGGAAAAGATATCAACAAATGACACACCTGGAGCACAACCAGCTACTTGACACCTCCCAATCCGGCTTCCGCAACAATCTCAGTACCGAGAACGCCCTAATCTCAGCCACTGACGACTACCAAATCCTCCTCAACTGAGAAACAGCTGCTTTGATCCTCCTCGACCTCTCTGCAGCCTTCAACACAGTATCCCACCACATTCTGATCGAAAGACTCCACCACATCGGCATTCAAGGGGACGCGCTCCCATGGATCATCTCCTTCCTATTTGCAAGAACTCAGAGGATCCACCTCACAACTTTAACCCCGGAACCCAAGGAGATCACCTGCGGTGTCCCCAGGGCTCATCCCTCAGCCCCACTCTCTTCAAAGCATATATGACCCCACTAGCCAACATACTCAGATCCCATGGTCAAACCAAATTTATTACGCAGACAAGACCCCAACTCATCTTCTCACTCACAAACAACCCCATCACCACCAGAATCCACTTCCACAGATGCATGACAAACCTGACCGACTGGATGAAGAACAACTGCCTGCAGCTGAAAATAGACAAGATGAAGTACTGATCTTTGGCAACAGCTGCACCACATGGAACGACTACTGGTGGCCTTCAGACCTAGGGCCCGCACCACCTCCCTCCAACCACACCAGAAATCTCAGAATCATCACTGACAACAAGCTTGGCATGAAATCACAAGTCATTGCCATCTCTGCCTGCCTGCTCCCTAAATCTGCATATGCTATGTAAGATCTTCAAGTGGGTACCCCTACACACATGTCGCACAGTGACACATGCTCTCCTCGTCAGCTGACTGGACTACTGGTTAGCCGCACACCTTCTACACAGACTTCAGACTATTGAGAACCCCTAAGCCAGACTCATCTTCGGCCTTCCCAGAGAAACCTACATCACACCCCACCTCAGGAAACTCCACTTGCTCCCCGTACAGAAGAGATGCCAATTCAAGCTGCTGACCCACACACCCAAGGCTCTACACAACTAAGGACCCACCTACAATAACCACTGCATGAACATCCACCAACCAGCAAGAAGACTACGCTCCGCCTCCCTTTCATTTGCCTCTACTCCCCACATCTACCGAAGCAAAAGTGAAGGACACACCTTCTCTCACATCGCAGCAAAGATGAAGAACAGGCTTCCCATGCACCTTCGGACCATCACCTCACTTCCGGAATTCCAACTGGCCCTTAAGACCTGGCTGTTCAAATAAGCCTCTGGGGCCTGCAAGCACCTGGCTACCCAAATGGGTGATTAGCCGCGGTTTATAAATCCTAATTGATTGATTAAATTGCCATATTAAGAGTAGCATCTATATGTGACCCTGTGGAGCTGGAAATTTCTAACTATATCTTAGGATCTGCCATTAGAGTTTAGCAGAGGCACACCCTTGAATGAACAGGGTTTGGATGTCTTCAGTTTCATCACGCAGGGCATACATGCTTTGCTAAGTCCTTTTGATGGGAATGGAATGAATCAACCGATTCAAGGTTTTGCTTGGCTTGACACAAAATAAATAAAAATCATGATCTGGTTCTGCAAGTGATGCAAAGTGTTCACTGAGTGCTGCTACTGATGTGGTGTAGGTTAGAGTGATCTGAGACAAGTAAGTATTTGGAACAGCTGCAAGATGTCTTCACCTGTAAGATAAGAAGCATGGTTCTTTTTGATTTCTTTAATGTCACCAGATGCCTAAGTCATTTCAAGACGTTCCACCCACAGCTTCCACTTGGGATCCTGGGACAAAAGGCCTCCTAATTTTAGACTGATATTTTTGCTGGCATAGACAAAATTAAGTGTACAATGGTATGCTATCAAGTCTTTAAATGCACCATAAATTAACATGTAGCCAGCTTCGTTTCTGTTGAAGTGTCAGTATGCAAATTCGGTGGTAGACTGCCCTTGGGTTGGCCTTTTTGGATGTAGTGCTTTCACTCAGGTTACAAATGTGATGTTTGACTGGGCAGATCAGCAGACAAGGGGCCATCTACTTTTTCATCTCGCGTCCTTTGATTCTCATTTTTAAAACATATTGCATCGGTGGCCCTTCGTGTTGAGGATTCAAGCTACTTCTAACAACGTGTTCTCCTTTCTGCACTACAGCAGGAGGCAGACAGGACTTCCCAAGGAGGAAAAAGAGGATATGTGGCTGTGGGGTCAGCAGGCCTCAGCTTTGGGCACAGTACATGACTTCACTACTCCGACTCGGCCTAAAAAGGAACTGCTGCTGTCTAAAGATACCGCGTAAGTCCCCACAGTGCAAGAGTAGGCTTCAATGAAGTGGTGTGATGGAGAATACTCCAGAGGAAAATGTGCGGTAGAGCTTGTGAACGAAAAATGAACGTCCCTTGGTAGCCAGTCAGTACCCATCGCCTATGTGGTGTCGGACCCAGGTCTAGTGAGCCGCAGGTAAAAAAATGGACATGCAGGTTTGACTGCATTTATGGTACTGCTCAATTAACTGAAGACACAGGCAAAACCTTATTTCCCAGACTCCATCTTTAGGACAAAGCCAACTGCTCCTACAAACAGGGGAAACAAATAGCTTTAGTGCAGCGCATTCACAACACTATACCACTCTCCTCTAAACCAGGCCACTAGTTTCTTCAAATGAATTACATGAGACTAAACACTGAGCTTATCAACAGAGCTTAAATCCCTCCGACAACTCCAGGAGTGAGTCTTGACTTCTAGCGATTGCTTACCTGGGGGAGTCAACTGTACAAACCTAATCAATTTATCCACAGCTGGAATGAAATACCATTTTGGGTCCTCAAACAGCAACATCCAGCACTAATTTAGTTTTGTTTATGTAAACATTTATTATTAAGCTAGTCAAATTAGTTGTCAGCAATCAAACACCAAAATATGATGGACAGGATGCTGAACACTGTCAAACATTCACCACCAGTCACCGATGTGGGTTAAATCCATAGTTTTTTTTTTGCTCACCATGCCACCCCAGTTTGGACCCCACAATATGCTAATTGGTCTTGACCCTGCTCCCTATGGGAACAGTCTAGCCTGAACTGCCTGGCCAGGTCCTCCCTGGACCTGAAAAGGAGCATCCTGGGACCGGTTTCAGGGTTAACCCCCACCCCCATCAGCCAGGCTAGCTTGAATCCAGTGGAATAGTGAGCACGGGCCCCACATCTGGGCGTACCCTTACCACTTTGGGCAACTATAGAAACACAAAAAGATAATGGACAGAATGCTGAACATTGTCAAACAGTCACTTCCAGTCACAGATCTGAGTTAAATCAGGTTTTGTTGCTCACCGTGCCACTCCAGTTTGGACACAGACATATGAAAATCAGTCTTGAACCTCCTCCTCCTAGATCAAACACCAGCATTTGGAGAACGGAAGTAAGGAAAAAAGAGAATCTGAGCTACAGAAATCTTGGCCAGACACTTTTTAAAAATGTCATCATAGGGGAGGAGCCAAGCTCGCGACCGTGATGGCCGCGTTGTAGCTCGGCTCCGTCAAACCTTCCTGCCTGAACTGTCTATCCTGCACCTTATCCTGCCCCGAGAAGTCTTATTTGCTGGAATATGGACTTATGACGTTTTACTGGCACTCACCGTCTGCTCCGGATGTTCTTAAGTGCCGCGGATCCTGAGCTGCGCCCTTGTTCGCTTTGTGGCCTCCGGGGCGGGCAGGCCTGGTACTCGTCTGCGGCGCCCAGGTGGGGCGGAGCGCCGGGGCCGACCCCTTGGTGGAGGAGCGGGGTCGGCCGGAGCGGCCATTGTGCTGTTGGACCGGTGGCGACTGACCGGGCCCGGTCTGGCTGTCTGGGGACCTGGTGGTGGAGTGCTGCCTTCCACGGGCGGGGGTTGACCGAATGGGCGACTCGTCTCCCCTTTGTTCTCCTGTCCGGCCATCTTGAAACCCTCCGCCCGGTCTCGGCGGGCGGCGTCCGTGGGTCGGTGGCGCCGGCTGCCTCAATATTCTGGTGGCCTGCCTTTTTGCCCTGAGGGTTCCATTGCTTGCCGCCGGCTGGTTCCCATCGAGCTCTGTTGGTGGCCGGATTGGGGTCGGTGATTGCCGCGGCCGCGGCGGGCTGCAAAGATGGCGGCCCACACCCTGCATTTACGCCCATTTGGGGACGGCGACATTGGCTTGCCGGCACGGCACGTTTGCTGAATACCGTAAAGGTGAGCCTACAGTTGGCGATGTTTTCGCCGCCTTGTGTTCTTGGCGTGCTTCCATGACTGTGCCTGTCGATGGGCTGGACGGTAGCCTTTGTTCCCGGCTCATTGGGCCGTCCCCTGCGTGTATGGCTTCGCCGCTTCAGGGTGCTGTGGTGCCTTTCCTGGAAATTGAAAATACTAAGGCCACCGCTTGTTTGGAAGTTCAGATGCCTGCTGCCTGGTATTGTCAAGAGTTCTTCCCTGTGGTGGATGCATTGGAGAGCCTCCAGCCGAGATCCGTCCGGATCGGTCTCGCCGGGTCCCCCGGTGATTTTTTGCCTCGGCCTGCCGAGCGGAGATCCTGTAACTGTTTCACCGGGGCAATTTTTCCCCCTTGGTCTGCGGAGCTGCGCTTGAGTTGCCTGCTGCTGTTGCTGTCCTTTTTTACTCATCCGGTCCGAAACCGTTATATTTTGTGTAGTAGCTCGACGTTTGGAATCCCTGTTTTTCACCTCTGCCCCCTCATGTTCTGGTTCTTTGTGTACTCTGTGCCTATGGCACTGGACAGACGAGGACAGGGTTGAGATGACCTTGCACCACCGGACTATTACTTTGTGGCGTGACCGGATGACCGCCTTGCGGCTCTACATGTATGATTGCTTCCTCTTCATATTCCTGGTACCTGTTTATTGTTTTGCAATGACTTTATCTTCTCGTGGGCTTTGAATGTGCTCGGACGGGGGAGTTGGGGGATGATAGTTTTGATTATGTGTCTCCTCTCCCGATAGTTTTTTCCTTCCTATCCCCTTCCTCTCTTTTTGCCTATATGGTTTCTTCCTAACTTTTTGACTCTTCTATATTTCGGGTTTCCGGTTAGGGCGACAGGCACGCTGCTGGGGGGGTAGGCCGTAGCCTTCCGCAGGGGTGCAGGGTGCGGTGGGTGGGGGGTCTGTCTTTTTGTTTTTCTTTTGTTCTTGGTTCTATGGCTCTTGTGTATTCTTTTTCTGGGCGCTGCGTCTGCATGTAGGCCTCCTGGGGTGTTTTTGCTAGCGTGGGCACACGGCCTCCCTGCTACCGATGTTCATCGCGCATCCATTACTCCTGTTTCCTTTGGCTCCGTGGGCTGCCCCTTTTTCGGGTGCTTATTTGCCATGGGGCATATACTGTGGGGCCGCGTCCTCTTTTCCCTGTTTTTTCAACCCTTTTTTCTGATGCTTATTTTCCCTTTTTCCCCTTCCTTCTCTCTTTCCCTGGGTCGATGTAGCGGATGGCTTCGTATTGCAATCCTGACTTCCTTTCTATGTATTGATGCGTATTCTTGTGGTAACGGGTGGGCGTTGGGCAGTGGATGGTATTGTTTGCTGATGTGGGACTCATGTTTTGCCCTTGCTATGATGTGGCTGTTCCTTTTTTGAAACTCGCTGTGTTTTGTTCCACTGCCTGTTGACGACCCGCCACGGACTTTTGGACTTTAATAACTGCAATGTTCCTGCTCCTCGCCCTATTATATTATAAAATTAACCTTCACTTTTCCTTCTCACTGTGCTTTCCTTGTGGCTATTTGCTTTGTTTTGTTGCATCTGTTCTATCGGAGACCTGCTGGAGTTTCTTTCCTGGCCTATGTGCTAATACAGTGTGGTGGCCGGCCCGATGGGTTGTAGGCCCGTATTTGTCAGCTATATCTGCACAATAAAGGTTTTCAAAAAAATCAAAACAAAAAAAAAAAATGTCATCATACTAACTCAAAACGGGACAACTTATTATACTGCATAAAAATAATTAAACGCCTCTGGACGTATAAAAGTGTAATATTCTAAAAATAAGAATAGAAAGTCTTAAGACGTTCAGAGCTTAAGCCTGTACCCAGATACAAGTGAATTAAATCATATTGATATATAAACACCAATGAAAAGTCAAATATGACCATCGAATGTAAAGAGGAATAACTACGGTTGCATTTCTACTAAATCTGTTAGTAGATTCACTTTGTTACCAGTAAACCTATTTTTGTATCCAATATATACCATGGGGGCTCCTCTGTCAGTTCTGAATGAAGCCGATATGCCATTCATGCGGAGTGTCTTGAACTAGTACATACCCATGGGTTGCTTTCCTTTCTCTCCTGGGTGAACCATTCATAGCTTTTACTTTGGCTGCCTGTAACCGACTTACTCCTGTGAATTACTCCTCTACTGCGAGGGAAGTGACTAAAGAGCAGGTATTGTGGCAGTGTCTCCTGTGCAGGATTTTGGGTTGCTTCTCATCCCTTTCGAACAGACTGTAATATTGAGAGCAGCTTCAGTGGCTAGCTATAAACAGTGTACAAAGCAAAAGCAAAGAAATGATGGATCGAGCGCTGAAACTTTTCAAACACTCACCCCAAGTCACAGATCTGGGTTGAATCCATCATCGTTCACTTTGCCACCCCAGTTCAGACCCAGCGATATGCAAATCAGTCTTGACCCTGTTCCTCATGGGAACAGTACAGCCTAAACTGCCAAACCAGGTCTTTCCTGGACCGGAAACAAGCATCCTGGGACCGGTTTCGGGGTAACACCCCTAATCAGCCAGACTAGCTTGAATCCAGTGGCAAAGTGAGCAAGGGACCCACGTCTGGGCATACCCTGTCAACTTAGGGAGAACAAAGCAAACACAAGGATGTGATGGACAGAATGCTGAAACTTTTCAGACACTCACCCCAGTCACAGATCTGGGTTAAATTCATAATCGTTCTTCAGCTCACTTCGCCACCGCAGTTCAAAACCAGCCATATGCAAATCGTCTAGACCCTGCTCCTCATAGGAACAGTACAGCCCGAACTGCCAAGCCAGGTTTTCGCTGAACCGGAAACAAGCATCCTGGAACCGGTTTCGGGGTATCACTCCTCATCAGCCAGGCTAGCTTGAATACAGTGACATACAAGCACGGGAAGACCTAGCTTGGCAAAGCTGGACTGTTCCGATGAGGCACAGGGTCAAGACTGATTTGCATATAGCTGGGTCTGAACTGGGGGTGGCAAAGTGAACTAACAAATGATGATGGATTCAATCCAGATCTGTGACTGGAGGTGAGTGTCTGAAAAGTTTCAGTGCTCCGTCCATCATTTCCTTGTGTTTGCTGTAAACAGTGTACTCCTTGAGGGTGTACAAGCTGTTCATCTAGTGCTCTCGGGGATCCTATAGAGCCAGACCTGCTGTGCTCTGATAGTGTACAGGGCATGCTTTGGGTTGCTCCTCTATCATTCTGGAGTGGATCCTATAAAGACCCCTTAAGCAGGCACAATAATACATTCAAATAACGGGCATGAATGTCAGTCGCTCCTTTTGCTGCCATTACATGCCTAAGTGATTGTAAAATGTACGTTTCGAAAAGTGTAATTTTGATGTGAATTTTTGCTGCTGAAATGGTATCATTCTCTAGCCATATATGAATGAAGTTTTTTGAAAAATGAGTAAAAAGATACTAAATGACAAATGTGTCCACTTAGACTAATTGGGTAAGTGGTACTAGTCTTTGTTCTAAACAATCTACCTGGCCAATGTTTTTGTTGTTTCAATTTGAGTGGTCTAGGCCAGTTAGTTTATAAACCCAAGCCTTCCTTGCTTCCCTTATTACATGCCTAAGAGCAGCAACTTGGGAAGAGGTGGGGGGCAGCGGCCAGGGCGGCTGACTCTGGAACACGGGGCCTCAGGGTTCGATCCCCGGTGCCGGCGGCAGGTTAGCACAGCACCCTGTGACTCTGGGCAATAGCTCGCTTAATCTTCCCGACGGCCCCCAATGCGGGGACAACCCGCATGAGGTATCTGCGTGCTTTACAAATGCCAGTATTATTATTAACAGAAGAATAACAGAATTATTCTGGTCACTCGCTCACATCAAAATACCTCACATTATAGGTCACACTGTAATTTAACACTCTTCCAACCACTCCCTCGAGATGTAGCACGTTACCCTCCTGTTAATGCACTTGGACACCCTACCAGGGTGTGAAACACTAGACAAATGCAATCCCAATACAAAATATTAAAATCACTTATCTCTAATTATAAAAAAGCTAAAATGCATACAAATGTATTCTAATATATAATCAAATGCTTTGGGGCAGTTCCCTTGCTGGGTTAGGTGGTGTTTGTTCAATCCTTCTACACTATAGGTTTACATAGCTCTCGTTAGTGGCATTTCTATGGTTGTATGTTCTTACAACGAACTCCGTTGGAACGCATGCCTTTACCACGCATGCGTTACAACGGAACGCTATTTTCACGCATATCCTTCTCCACGTATTTTCCGTGGTGACGTCATACGTAGTAAATAAAAAACGGCCGTTTCCTTCATCTAATACGCCGATTGCCTGCACAACTCTACTAAAGGTTAGTGTCTTTTTTTGGGGGGGGAACCCCCCAACCCCCTTTTTTTAATTGTACCCTTTACCACACATGCCTTTACTACGTACCTCGTAGTAAACGTATGCGTGGTAAAGGATTTCGTTGTAACCACGCATGCGTTGTAATGCATGCGTGGTTAAGGTTTTCGTTGAAACAGCCGTTGTAGTGGCCGTTTCCCCATTTTTATAGGTAAAGGTGTTTCTAAAGCTGCACTTTGCAGGACGGTCTCTGTGTTGCTACATCTCTCTCCTAATCACCTTGAAAAACAAAACTACTGATCCCCGACAGGAATCTCTGCAGATCTCATTCGGAAAGTTTTCAGGGCTGTGAGGGGTATTCGATGGGGTTGCTCAAGCCATCCTTCTCCACCTCTCTTTTAGACGCATGAGTTCATAGCAGATTATTGAGGCTGTGTGCACTATAAGCTGGTCATGAATCAGACCAGTAGTTTTTTTAATTTATTCTTCTAGAGTAAAAAAAATTATTCATCATTTATTCATCCAAGGTACAAAAAACTATTCTTATATCAGTAATTTGTTTTTTAAAACGAGAGAAATAGAACACACAATAATGTAGTTGTATACATTCAATAGGTGAGCACCCACATGTACAAGCAAACAATGCACTTGTTAAATCTAATACAGTACAAAAGCACACATAATAGGTCACTGTACAATAATAACACCAACACTAATCAAAAAAGACTATACACAAAACTATACAAAACAATAATCATATAACAGAAAAAAAATCACAATGGGTAAAAATTCTTGCTTGTTATACAAATATTTTTAGTATAATGAGTACTGTTTCTAATGAACAGAAATGCACTGGCGCGCGTTTCGGAAGTTAACCTTCATCAGGGGGCTGTTTGTGTGAATAAATTCAGTGGCCGGAGGCCATCCATTCAAAGTATAATCACACGGAGCTGTGAACTGGGCAGGGGGCTCACAAACTTCATAAACACTGGTCTGAAAACAAAAGGCATAATTAGATATACTTACTACAACTGAACAGGCAAAACAGAGCCAGAAAGTAACCGTGCATTAAAGTGTAAGGCAAGCTGTCACCATTAAAGAAAAAACGCAGTGCAGGAAAAAGATACACTCGCGAAACAGTATGGTTCAGTGATAGCCCACAGGTAGGATAGCCTAGCCCAAAGGTAGGATAGCCTAGCCCACAGGTAGGATAGCCAAGCCCACAGGTAGGATAGCCAAGGTAACAGGATCTGTTAAAGCAGGAAATGGACCTACAGCGGATAGGGCTTCCAGTGCATGTAGAATGGAAAGGGCACTGTGCCACATCACATTAATCGTGTGGCACCAACATCTTATATCTGGTTCACGAGGAGAGGAGAAGGAGATATTGAGGATGTGTATTCGTCCCACCGTAACTGTAAAACGTCTAAATAGATAACATTAAACAAATTAAGAGACTAAGTGAACAGTGAATAGACTAGGGCAAAGTCCAATATAGTCAGCCCTAATCGATCTAACCTACCTACACACTCAGCAGGATGCAAGAGAGCAATGTGGATCAGAGAGGCGAGGCGGAAGACCAGCCAAGAGATGGTCCAAAAAATAGAAATACAGACAGATTCGAACAGTCTGTAATAAACAATACGACACAAGCGTAAGAAAGCCTGTTCAGTGGATTGTGGCCATAACCCAACTAGCTAGAGCAAGACTTACTGTAAAACTCGAATCATGATGGGGAATGACACCTCCACCTGGCCTGACAGGGCCCCGTGTTGTGGTGCTACAGACGGAGGATATAAATACACGAAGGCAGTGCGCCAAAACGCTGAGAAGGGACTACAGCTGGTACAAAGTGGTGCCGGGTTTCTGGACTAGACCAATAACCTGTCAATAAATGCAGAGAGTCGGCTGCTATATTGGAATGCGCAGAAGCACAAAGAGACAAAAACAGACGCAGGATACGCACTGTTGAAGGGGTGGTGGGTGCCGTCCTTGAGAAGTCAATACCAGCGTGACCGCCATATAGAGATGGTATATTGAAGAAACAAGGGGTGAAAGAAAGTGGTCAAATAACGGGTGCCAAGATGATGATCGAAAGGGGTCTAGCTCTGAAATTGCTGGGTGAACACAGACGCCGAAAAAAAGGCACAACTGTAAAGAAAATAGGTTGGCCGGCAACCCTACCAGGAGAAGACCTAAGAAACTGCAGGTCTTAAGAACCCAAATGCGCCACACCATGGACAGTATTGGAGGGTTTGTCACTACCAATAATACAGCTGTTACACTATATGTTGAACTGTACACCAGAGAACCATTGTTATCTCAGTTAAACAGATAATGTAGACATTCTTAAATGTAAAGATTTCCCAAAACAAAGTGGTTTACCTGGGTCACACAATTAGTCATGAAGGTATTAAACCCAAACAAGGCCTAGTTGATGCCATCCTCAATGCTCCCTTTCCATCCAGCAAAGAAGATGTGAGAGCCTTCCTCGGGTTAACTGAGTACTACTCGAAGTTCATCTGAAACTTTTCAGAAAAAACATACAGTTTGAGGCAATTGCTCAAAAATAGAACGAAATTCGAGTGGTCCCCGAGTGTCAGAGCACCTTCAACACCATCAAAAAGGAAATCAGCAATGCACCCTTTCTCAAAGGGTTTGACCACAAAGCTGAAATCTACTTAACCACTGATGCCAGCAACAAAGGACTGGGTGCTGTGTGTAGTAAATGCTCCAGAGGCTCCAGTGCAACACAACAGGTTTACTGTGCAGTTAAACAGCAAGACCTCTTCATAAGGAGCACACTCGCCGCCATCAAACCAAAGGGAAGACGAGTGAATTGGAAGATGCCCTCCGGAGTGATAAAGGCGGTGAGATGTTTCGAAGACTCGTGAAGCTTGACCTGATGATAGGCACTCTTCAGGTCCAGCTTTGAGAAGTATTTTGCTCCTTGAAGGGTAGACACCATCTCTGAGATAATTGGTAAGGGGAAGGTGTCTGCAACAACACACTTATTCAAAGCCCCGAGGTCCACACAGAACCTAAGTTTGCCATCAGCTTTTTTAGAAATAACCACAGGAGAAACCCAGGCTGATGCCTCCGTTGGTTCTATGACTCCAGACTGAAGCATTTCCTCAATCAACACACTCACATCCTTACGGATAGAAATGGGAATCCTTCTTACACGGTGTTGTATGGGTAAGCTATTTTTCTTCAGTTTGATGAGGTGAGAGTAACCTCTCAGCTCACCAAGTTCAGCTTTGAACACCGAACCAAACTCATCAAGAATGGATTTGATAGAGTCATCATCCACTACCATGATCTGATTCTTGGCTCTTGGATTGATTACAATGTACAGATCATACTGGTGAATCCAACCAAGGATGGGAGGACCATCAATAGAAACGTACACTTTCCCTTAAGTAGATCTCTTCTCAAAACAGATATCGGATTCAAAGAAGCCAAGAATTTCTATCTTCTGGCCATTGAAACCCTTAGGTGAGATGTCACTCTCGTTCAAGTTCAGGCCTTCCCAGAAGGTGTCAAAAATAACTTTGGGAATGATGGTATGACGTGACCCTGTGTCTACCATCAATGACACTTCATGAGAGTCAATCTTGAAAACAGCCTTTGGTCTGTTCTGTCTAGGATCCTCGCCGACTGCATCGATTTCATCTACTACTAAAAGTCTTTCAGCTTCACCTTCAGATAGGTAGTCCTCAACAGTGGCAACCCTTTGCTTAGGTTTTGCTTTGCACATCTTTGAGAAGTGTCCCATTCTGCCACACTTGAGACACTCCTTGTTCGCAGCAAAACAAAATTTTGCATCCGAAGAATGACTACTGCTTCCACATCTATTGCACGGTTTGTTGGTAGCGAAGCCTTTCTTTTGTGGAAACTTCGGTTTATACTTTACTACAGCAATATTGTCACCTCCACAATGTTCACATTCAGCAAGACTTTTCCTATCAGAAACCACAGATACTTCCTGTTGTGGGCTCACTTTGTGGGAATCAAGAGCCTTCATACATTTGCTAGATTCTTCAATGACCTTTGCTAAGTCAATGGCATCCTTCAGCGAAGGATTCTTTGCCGCCCATAGTCTTTCCTGAATTTTCTTATTGGAACACTGTACGATAAGCTGATCCCTTATGAGTTCGTCGGTCATGACACCGAATTTACATTTAATAGACAACTCTCTGAGACGAGCCACAAAATCATCTATGGACTCAGACTCCTTTTGTCGCTGAGTGTAAAATTTATAACGGTTCATGACTAGATTCTCCTCCTTCGAGAATCTAACCTCCAACCTTGCTACAGCTTCCTTGAACTCATCGTCCATATCCTGCCCATTAGCTCTTAAAGCTATAGGTAAAAATCTGAAGACTCTCTGCCCTTCTTTGCCAAGCGTGCTCAAAAGAATGGCCTTTTTCCATTTTGCTGAAAATTCTTGACCATCTAGTGCTTCGAGGTAGTTGTCGAACATAATATACCAATCTTCCCATGGTATATCTGGTGTACCAGGTTCAGGCAAAAATTGTGGTGGTAAGGTAACCAGGATTTGTTGTGCCATGTTTATTAATTTAAAATAACTTTAGTCAAAGAAAAACAGTTGTAAATGCCAATATGGAAGAAGGCAAAAAGTAAGTTTTAGCTCATAAGTACAAGTTATTTTTTTTTGACATACCTCCAGTTATAGAGTGCACACGGGAAGATATTGCTCTGAAATGCTGTTTGAAACTTAGATAGAAAAATTTCAGGCTTCCCAATCGGAAGACTTCTACTCGAACAGCAGTCCACGATGAAAACTGTAAATACGGTTTTAAAGGATGTAAACACACGTTAAAATGGCCGCCACTTCAGTTTGAGGCTTGGAACGCATGAAGATGAGGCGTGGAACGCAAAGATGCTTAGCGCGAAGTCATCAAGGTTTGCGCGCATGCATGCAATGCTTGAAGCGCACTTCCGGGGATTTCTACTAGCGCGGTGACGTCAGACAGCGCGCCTAGCAACAACATCGGTTGCAGATGCGCTCGCGCTGGAATCGATGGGTTACTCACAGTTCCTGGAAATCGTCCCAAAATTAGCACACGCTGTCATAGGGCAATCGGAGAGGCTGCACAAGTTGGATTCTTTTCCTTTTGAAGATTTTCGTCCGCTGTCAAGTTAGCACAATTCTATTAACGACTCCAAAATTTTTGGGACCGCCGGAGACCATCAGAAGTATCCCTGACCAGCTACAAATCGTCGCCAAAATTGTAGTAAATGCTCCAGAGGCTCCAGTGCAACACAACAGGTTTATTGTGCAGTTAAACAGCAAGACATCTTCATAAGGAGCTGGCCAGGCACAAACTGACTCAACCTAGAATCTCAGGAAGAGTTCAGAGCCACATACATTCTGGAACACAATGAGGTAAGAAATAATGAAAACAAAGGTAGGAATAATGAACAACACTGTGCTGGCACAGAAAGACACCGAGAACAATGAATGGGTTGTGGCCTTCGCATCCAGATCCCTCACCTCGGCTGAGGAAAAGTACTCTGTGATTAAAAGCGAGATGCTGGCCTGTTCATGGGCGCTCAACTACTTCATAGTGTACATTTGGGGATATAACGTACACCTACGTACAGACCACAAACCGTTAATCAAGATCCTCTCTGCCTCCGGCCTGCAGAATCCTTCTCCGCGGCTTAGTAAAATGTCTATCAAATTGTTGGACTTCAACTACACAGCCGAATACTGGCCTGGAGTCAAGAACAAGGTGGCTGATTTCCTAAGCTTATTACCCCTACCGCACAATGAAATCCTAGATAGCCAAAAAGAAGCTGAAAAAGTAGCACTACTGTTCAATTCAGACCTGGATGGAATCTCGGCAGAAGAGTGGGACCGACACGTCTAGAGATTCCACACTGCAAGAATTATGCAAATACATCAACAGCTCCTGGCCTGAGAAACGCCACCTTCACGATAATGCTAAAGCCTATTGGGAAATAAGAAATTAACTCAGTTTGGAAAATGGAGTGTTGTACAGGATTGGCAAAGCCATAGCCCCCCATTACCCTCAGAAACAAAATTCTTAACTTGTGCCACAAAGGTCGCCTTGGTATCGAAAAAACCAAGCAAAGAATCAAAACCAGTTATTGGTGGTCTGGTATTGACAAGCAGATTGAAATCCAGATAAGAAACTGTGTGGAATGCAGTGATTCTGACAAGACCCTCAAGACATCCAGGGTTCCCCTCTCTCCTCTCAAACCCCCCTTGATGACATGGGAGAGAATAGGATTAGACATTGCTGGACCCATTGAAGGATACGATGGAGTGATCAAGTATATCTGGCGACTCCACTGTTTTTTCACCGATTTACATTTATTTCACACTTGGTGAAGTACTGGCGGCCATTAATGTGAGTAAAGGATGTAAGGCCCCAGGCCCTGACGGGATTCCGATAGATTTGTATAAATGCACGACAGAGCTTTGGTCCCCCTAGCTAACTCGAGTCCTTGAAGCATGTTGTGCAAAGGGTTTTATTAAATCCTGGTATGAGTCCGTAATAATACCCATCTTCAAACAAGCATTGAAAATGCAATAGGTCTCCCAATAGAAGAGTTTTACCTTTTGGTGTTGCAAATGTTAAACTTTTCTTTTCGTTTATATTTTTTCAAATGATAAAAGTATTAATTTTGTTTTTTGTAAAGTGAATAGTTATAAATCTACCAAATGTTAAATTTATAGCATTAGTAAAGTTACATGTTTAGTTTTGTCCTTGTTTACATGTATTTAATGTGCAAACTTACAATTTTGTGTAAAATGTTATAAATAAAAGGATAGTGACCTAATGTTGTTTCTAATTTTTAATGCTAAAACTTTTTACATGTAAAAAAGTACAAAACTAAACATGTAAATTACCTAAAGCTATAAAGTTAACATTTGGTTGAATTATAACTATTCATTTTACAAAAAACAAAAGTAAGTCAGTTAAATAAAATGCACGGCTAGGATGGGATCAGATTACAATGTATGTATGAGCAAAAACATCTTTGCTATGCAGCAGCACAAGTGGGCAAATATCGGTATGCAACCATACTAAGCGCGCTGAGACGTGCACCTACACTCCAACGTGCACACTGGGTAACATAGGCCTGGAATGTCAGTGTGGCATATCCTAACACCAGCACACACCTTGTGAAAGAGGAGACGTATTATCTTTGCACTGGTGAAAGTACATAAAGTGCATAAAGCGCAATGAAGAAGGTGGTACGGATGTCAAAACGGGAAGATGGACAAGAGAAAACCATGGTACTGTGCATGCATCTTCTATACTTTAACTGCACGATAATGCACACACCGGGACAGGTCTCATGGAAAGGTTGGTGTTTTACTTAGCGTTTTATATAGCGCAAACTTGACTCAAAGGTATAGAGTATCAGAGCGCTTTACATAGCACCAGTAACGTTACAAGAGGCACATTCATTTTTATTAGGCGCGGGGAGATTAAGTGATTTGCCCAGAATCACAGGGTGTTGCGCGTCCTTGCCGAGATGTGTTCATTCCTGCAGATGTGTATTCTGTAAACACGGCTCATTCTGTGAGGCCGAGGCTGCTGCAGAGAAGTCTAGATTTGTTGATCGCGCCAAGACACACACATGAATGAACCGATGAGCTTACGGGTTGACAGACACACCACCGGCACAAGCTAGATCCTCAAAGAGCTGAACACACAGATGAAGACAGGTAATCAGCGTGAAGGTGCGACTCACGGAAACAGACACAATAAACAGACCATTCTCTAGACGTGAAAAGGAAACAGAGGCACATGGAGACACGCACAACACATGGGCAAACAGGTAAGTGTGAGTGACAGAGAAATGACGCTGCAAACTGACCCAGCGACACAGAGATATACTTTAAGCACACAGCAGACAATATAAGTAAAAGCCAGTGCGCACTGACAGATACATTAAAACAGACACAGTGACTCACAGCGATACACACAGACACCAAGACTGGGGAAGCATGGCTACTGATGAGATTGCATAAGGGTGGTCGTTAACTAAAGTCGCTGTCACTTGCGTTTGCTCTGCCTGTGATGCACACACACCACTTGTTACACACAAGGCGCAGCTCTACCAAGAGTGGAGGGTGAGGAGAACGTAGTGTAATACAGCTGTAGCAGCGTCACATCAGCATGTACATGTGTGCTGAGAACCCCAAAGCTGTGTGTGGAGGGCTCCTAACGTGCAGCGGCAAGAAGGAAAGACCAAATTAAAAAGAAACAGCGACGGAAGGGAAACGTTGCATGCGTACTATTTGTACTTACAACAGTTATAAATGTTTTTAGATATGCTCGCTGATGCCCCATGGCGATGTCTGTGCTGTAGGAGATTAGAACCCACATCCGTCGGTAAGCAACCCAGTGGGCAACTGAGCACCGTGAGTGTGATCTGAGGCGGAGTGGGTGCCCAGGCCTCTTGCTGCCTAACTTGATGCACTCGGAAAAGGTGGGGGAAGGGAACCAATGCATTTGTGCTCGAAAGGTGGGAGGGTGAAAGCAACAAATAAAACAAAGGACTGCGTTTGTGCTTGGAGTGTCGGAGGAGGGCTCCTAACGTAAAGCAGAAAGAGGGAAAGACAAAATTAACAAGAAGAAAACGGAACAATAATTATTTAGAGAAGACATGTCTAAATTGAATGAAAAATATCTTAAGGCTTTTCGAAATCGCTGGATTTGCCGTGGCCACGGGCGGAGGTGGAAGGCGAGCCATGGGCAATCAGGAAAATTAACCCAGTCCGCTTATTACCTACATAGAGCCGCCCAGTGCAACGTATGACTGCACGGCCATCACCACAAAAAAAAGTGTCAAGCAAAAAAATACTTATTTTATGGTGGAAAATGGGCTAAAAAGAAAAGGAGACACGGCCGGCCTGCCGTGAAACTGAAAGCACGGCCGGCCGGCCGGCCGTGAAAAAGCCTTTGATGCAGCAGGGGGTAATTAGGGGAGGAGAATGGCTGGGCTGAGGCGGAGCGGGAAGAGCTGCTGGCGGCATCAAGCTGACGATTTGATGCTGTGCACGCGCATTTTAACTAATTGCGCTTGCGCATTGAGTTAAAAGTGCACATGCACTTCATCAAATCGCCAGTGAATCGCCAGTGAATCGCCAGTGTAGGTAAGCTCTGTTTAAGCCTCTATAGTCTCGCTCTGCTCGATGCGCATGCGCATTGACAGGCGAGACCTAAAAAGGGGACTGAGAAAACCCTGCTTGCTATCGACCCATATCCCTCTTAGATTCGCTTATGAAAATTGCAAGAAGGGTCGTTTTGAATAAACTCCAATTTTGGGCAGAAGACAATAACATCTTGAGCCTAGTCCAATATGGTTTTAGGGAAGGAATGGGCACAATAGAGCAGGTTTTAAACCTTTCTATCTTACAGGGGAAGTATACCCAAGCAAAGGCAAGGAAATTATTTGTGGTATTTGTAGATCTTACAGCTGCCTTTGGTTGCGTTGACCATAGCAGATTATGGAACATTTTAGAGGACCTAATGGTTGAACCCACACTGGTGCAATATTTGAGGCAATTATATGCGGGAGCCTCAGCAAAGGTGAGATATGGACTAAAGGGAGAGTGCACAAAGTCTTTCCGCGTGGAAAGGGGCGTTAGACAAGGCTGCGAACTGGCCCCATTTGTTTTCTCATTATATACCAATGCATTGGAAGAGAAACTGGTGGCCAGGGCGAGAGATCCCCCTAAATTTAATAACAAGCAGATAGTCTCCCTTCTCTAATACGCAGTATTAATGGCCATAACCCATCACGGATTACAGAGAGCCCTTGCCACTTACATTGATTTTATGGACAATCGGGCCTGAAACTCAATGTAAAAAAAACATCTGTGATGTCATGTGGGAAGGGGAAGAATAAATGTAGTAGCTTAGCAGCTGGGAGTGGTAGAATTGAATCAACCAAAACGTTCTCCTACCTCTGCATTTTGCTCAAGTATGCAGGCTCCTGGGGACCAGCGGTCAAGAGTAGGACCCTTTTGTTTAACAGGTCGACCGCGGCAGTGATTCATTTTTCAAAAAAAATGGGTAGAAGGCCCCCGGGGATCCTCCTCAAAATTTACCAAGCATAATGCTTAAGTATCGCAATACACGGGGCGGGGGTTTGGGGCTTTTGTGATGTTTCCACAATTCAGGTGGTAGAAAATGCTTTTTTAAGGTTTATTTTAGCGGTTCCCTAAAGTTCATCTGTTTTCAATTGTCATAGTGAATTGGGGATTTCCCACACCTCCGATGTAATCAAAATGCAACCAATTTTGCTCTGGCATAGAGTCTGGACCTCTCCCAGTCTAGGTTTGAACCATGAAATTATTAAGGATTTTATGGGATTGGATGAGGTGAAAAAAATCTCCTGGCTGAACTATGTAAGAACATTTTTAAATGACTTGAGTAGACCAGATTTGTATACTAAGCCAGACACCATGTGCTCTATATCCAGAAAAGAGCTTAAAGCTGTATGCCTGACCCATCTTGAGTCTCTTAGAATTGCAGTGGAATTTAATAAAAGTTCTGTGATCCTGCACCAACTGACCCTGGCCAGTAACTCCATTCAACCCTACCTAGTGTGGTGTACAGGGGGATATGATAAATATATACTGACTAGGTTTAGGTTTGACAGCTTCCATCATTCGGTTACATTTCCAGCCGTAAATGACTGGTCCAGGGATCTTTGTCACTGCCCATGCAATAATACATCATTACAAACAACAATGCATGTGATCTTTTTTTGTAAATTTTATTCTAAGGAACGTACCAGATGGATCATGCTTTTTTTGAAGCAGGAAGCCTGGCGGCAATGTAGCCCGGCTTTCCTATTTCTACAACTACTGGATAACATGTACTGTATTGGAATTATGATTGGACTTTTAAAACACATTTTGTGGAAAAGGAAAAACATAACGTGTTAGTTTTTAAACTGTAATATATATGTACTGTTGGGCCAGTTGTTTATGTAAGGTATTTTTTTAATGTTTATCCTGTATGAATTGTCTTTTTTATCTTTGCTTTTATGATTTTATCAAGTGTCTAAAATCAAAAAGCATTTTCTGATTCTGATTCTACTTCAAAAAGGTATAATTACGTGCTGATATGCACAGCTTATTCCAACAAATTATTATGTGCTGATGCACACAGCTTTGTGGCAGAAACACGTTAATATTTGTTGGCGTTGACACGCACAGCATTGTGTTATAAACTTCATTTCACTATTGCTGGACTCACTAATTGTATTTGAGCTATTGTTCTTATGTGCACAACAATTCATTGCATTATTCCTTATATAAGTGAACCTGGGTATTCCTAATAATTCAAAGATTGTATTTTCTGTGTATTAGGTTCCACCTTTATTAATTAATTTGATTCTCTTATGGTTTTATAATAGATATTTTTTTCCTTCTATTCATTATTATTTTCTCACTAACTTAATAGTTATTATATTTCACGGTGTTGTATTTTTGATTCTCTCACACGTTATCGTAATTATTCTTAAAGTAAGATGCAAAATGTTACAGCAGCACCATTTTTCTTGTCCAGCCTTGGAGATCCACCTACAAAATGGAAAAATGTATTTGAGAGGTATGATAGAGTTTGTGGGTCTTCTCTCAGCTCTGTGAGGAAAAGTTCATTATTATTACATTGTTTAGGCTCAGTGGGTCAAGATGTATTTGATCACCTTCCAGGGTTAACTCCAGTTGAAGCAAGAGATTAAAATGATTATGAGATCTGCATAAAGAAACTTGATAAACACTATCTACCTAAAGTGAGTCCCATTTTAGAAAGGTATCACTTTGCAAAAAGAACTCAAAGGGTTAAGAGATGAGCCAAACTTAGATGAAGTCCTTTCTGTTGCAAAAAGAATTGAACATTCTATGAAATGTGTGGCTGTAATGAAAGAAAGTGACAAGGATCTCAAGATACAGGTTGTCAGAGAAAAGACTCAATTTGTTAGAGACAAAAATTCTAAATGAGTTGACAATGAAAAGGTCAAACCTGTCTTTAACAAGGAATGGTCAAAAGGAAGAGTTATGGAATATAAATGTTTTAGATGTGCTTGGGTTGGTCATCTCGCCAATGATAAAAGATGTCCAGCATTGGGTCAAACCCGCAGTAAGTGCAAAAAGAAGGGTCATTTTTCGATAGCTTGCAGGAACAAAATGGAGCCTAGGGTAAAAAGGGTAGAGGTGTTTGAAAATGAAAATTCAGAAGCAACCTCTGAAGAATTTGAATGTGGACACATTGTGATACAAGTTAAAAATGCAGTAGGTAAAAGGTCATGTCCTTTTGATAGTACTACTGTTGAAGGGGAAAACACACGTTTTATTTGATTCAGGGGCAAAAATCACAATTGTCTCTAATGAATTTTATCTGATAAAATTAAAGGTCAAAATTGTTCTTATGAAATCTGACATCACACCTTTAGCTTACGGGGGTGAGCCAATAAAACGTCATGGGTATTTCGTTGGATTAATTGAATAAAAAAATAGACTGGTATCAGGAAAAATGTATGTATCTAAAAAAGGTGATAGCATCATCAGTTAACTTCATTTGGGTGATTTAGGTGTGTTCTTGGATGCTAACCCTGGTCCTCCAATTCAGATCAAAGATAGAGTATGTTGAGTGGAGAAATGTGTAGAGAATGATTTCTTGAAAGATCTTAGGAAAGAATTTCCTGAAGTTTATCAAGCAGGAATTGGGATGTCTGAAGGCTTACCAACACAAAATTAAATTGAAGAATGATGCTGTTCCTGTTTGTTGTTAAGTAAGAAATGTACCTCTATCAGTCAAAGATGATATGAAAAAGGAAATTTCAAAATTGAAGAATGGTGGTATAATTGAGGAAGTGGAGGGAACAGAATGGTTGGCTCCGGTGGTTGCTGCCAGGAAGTCCAATGGAGATTTGCGTCTCTGCATTGACCTACGTCAATTGAATAAAAGTGTGGTAGTGGATAGATATCCCCTTCCTAACATTACTGAATTGTTGGTTCTTCTTGGTGGTGCAAAGGTTTTTAGTACCATCAATCTCACCTCTGCATACCATAAGATTGAGTTAGAAAAATCCTGTTGAGATTATACAGCATTCATAACACTGTTTGGCACTTAGGTTTATCAGAATGCCCTTTGGTCTAGTTCCGGCCGCATCTGTATTTCAACGTGCCATGGAGAATGTTCTTAAAGATCTTGTTGGGTTTGCATTTATCAGGACGACATTCTTATTTTTGGTGATAATGTTGATGAACATGATGCACGGTTAAGGGCTGTTTTGAGAAAATTGTGTGATTGCAATCTCACAATCAAGATGGAAAAATGTAAGTTTAGATCTGACTCGATAAACTATCTTGGGCACAATATTACAGGAAATGGAGTTAAGCCCATGTGTGATTTAATTGCCACTATCAATAACATGAGTTTTCCTGCCAACAAAGAAGAATTAATGACATTTTTGGGCATGGAAGAGTACTACTCTAAATGTAATAAGAACTTTGCTGAATTAACCACGAATATGAGATGTTTGTTGAGAAAGGGTGTGAATTTAGTTTGGTCAGATTTATGTGAAAAGGAATTTACTTGTATTAAAGAAAGTTTAAGTGCAGCTCCTTCTCTTCAGAGCTTTGACCCTAAGATTAAGTCCATTCTTACAACAGATGCAAGTGAAAAAGGTTTGGGTGCTATTCTACAACTGTATAATTCTTCTGGTATGCAAACTATTATGTTTGTTTCTCGGAGTTTAAGAGTTGCTGAAATTCGTTATTCAGTGGTGGAAAGGGAGTCTCTTGCAGTATTCTGGGCTATCAAGAAGTTAAAGAAATTTATGTGGGGGACAGATTTTGAAGTTCGGACTGATCATAAACCCCTAATTGAAATTTTTAACAAGAAAGGTCTTGATTTGATTTCTAGTAGGATCACCAATGGGTCATAGGATTGCAAGAGTATCATTTTTCTCTGAAGTACCTTCCTGGCATTGATAACTGTGTTGCAGATGTGCTCTCACGCCTAACTCCCAAAGAATCTATGTTGGAAGAAGAGATGAAAGCAGATAATGATTGGGTGTTCTGAAGAAAGGTGGCGAGAGGAGTTGTCTATTGATTCTACACTTATTGATGTAATGTCTTTTATGCATATGGGTTGGTCTGGTGTAAAGGTCAGATCGGAAAAATGGTTAGGGGTTCTGCCCACTTAACCCTCCCGTACCTGAGCAGGAGACATCCAAAGATGAAGAAGTAACAAAAAAAGGTACTGAAGGGATCAATCCTTTTTTAATTTTCAAGCAAGAAACACCTAATTATCTTGCGATTCAAAAATAGAACATTGAAAACATATGTCGGTTAATTTATATACACAAATATGAGCGGACATCTAGGGAGGCACAACAAACAACAGTCTATATACAAATTATCACATATACATCATATACAAATATACAAAACATGTACAAAGCAATCATTTATCTGTACCCTAAATTCAACATATATATACACCAATTTACATAGATGCCTCCTCTTAACTTGCAATGGAGTGCACAAACAATGGTAGTCCCGAAAGAGAAGCACCAAGGGGTTAGAACATCAACCCAATCTCTAATTATATAGGTGCATAACAGACAGAAATCAAATCTTTTTATCAGTAATAACAGGGGACTCCATTCAAAAAAGGTCAGATCGGACTGCATACAACCCTTTTGGCTTCTATGTGAGGAGTTGTCTGTTGAAAATGGGTTGTTTCGAGGCATGAGGTTGATTCCACCAAATAGTCTCAGAAAGGAATTAGTGGATTTATCTCATACAACTCATGTGGGCATTACCAAAACCAAGGAAAGGCTGCGTATGTTGTACTGGTGGCCTGGAATGGACAAACTGGTGGAGCGCATGGTGCAAGATTGTCTTCCTTGTACCATGAGTGATAAATCTAAATGTCTGTGAGTGCAGCCTATAATTGTTAGAAGGCGTCCCTCACGTCCCTGGCAAGACAATGCGTTACGACATTTGAGGTATAGTGCTCAGTAATGGTATACAGATGTTTTGTTGGTCATTGTGGATATGTATTCTCCTTGGCCTGAGGTTTTCTTTACATCTATGATTGATTTTTGCACATTATCATTATCAAGTGTCTTAAAGAATTGTTTTCAAGGGAAGGTGTGCCTGAAAGCATTTTAACTGGCAATGGTGTGAAACTAGTTTCAAAGGAGATGGAGGATTTTTTATCTGTAAAAGGCATAGTTCACAAAACGTGTTCTCTATATCATCCTGAATCAAATGGGATGGTTGAGAGATTCAATAGAGTACTTAAAGAAACAATTGTTTTAGCAAAGTCGTTGTCTTTAGAATGGAAAGAAGTACCTAAGAAGGTTGAAGGATATAGGATGTATCCTCATGGTACTACTGGAAAAACTCCCTTTCCCTTATTTCGTGGTAGAGTGCCTAATATTTCTCTTGAACCTACTTGGGTCAACAAGTATGAACTTTCTAAGGGAAAATAATCTGTATTAGTTGATAGCAATGTTCAACAGATGGAAGAGCTAAAAGCTATTGAAAGGAAAAATTATTTTGATACGAGAAAAGCTGCGAAGAAAGTGGTGGTGAAAGTGGGAGATTGGGTCATGATCAAACGTCGTGGTCTCATTGGCTGTTCTTCTAAGTTCATGAAGAGTCTATGGTCGTTAAAGTTTTCTGCAATGCTGTTAAGACACATCTTCAATTCAACCTGTTTCCGGTATCTATCTTCAAAATACTACAAAGGGGCATTGTAATTCAGAGGAGGAGAAGCATTTGGGTCATGAAGCAGTCAGTGCCCTGGTGGTAACATTCTTTTTTTACTATGGGTCAGAAAGATAGGTATACTAGGTCAGAAAGCTAGGTATTGTGTGTCAGAAGGGTGAAAAAGATGGGTACATGTGGGTGAAAAAGAGGGGCATATGTGGGTGAGAGAGATGGGTGAAAATGGGTGAGAAAGAGTGGCCTTTGTGGATCAGAAAGAGTGGCCTTTGTGGGTCAGAAAAAGTAGCATTGAGGGCCAGAGAGCATAAATGGGTCAGAAAACAGGGCATCAGTGAAGCTCAAAGAGAAGCTGTTGCGGTTCAGAATGAGGGTCATTTGTTTTGGGAAAGAAACTAGAAACAAAGAAATTAAATGTATGTAATAAAGGGCAAAGAAAAGGTATTCAAATTAAAATAGTGACAACACTCAGAACCGGGCCTATGAGGACATTTACAGGGAGCAGCTGTCTTCTGCACAGTGAGTGACATGCAGCACTTCAGGAACCCACAAGAAGCCCAACCGATGCTAGAAAGAGGCCAGAGAGAAACCAAGAATACTAATGAACGTGGATAGAACTCGGAGGGGTTTCCCCCAAGAATTATTTATCCTGGGCATTCATATGAGCGAGGTATGTATTCAGAGCAGGACAAAGCATGAAAAAACTGAACTCCGACAAACTTACAATGTAAAACATTGGTTACATTTAATACTTATATCATGCTATTATTTAACGGCATCAATCTGAAAATCAAGCACACATTAGATTTAGAGTCAATGTGTGTATGTTTGCTAAGAGTAGAATTTTTTTTACAGCAGTTACAAGTGATTTAATTGTATTCTTTATTTGCTGGCCGATCAGTTGATGTGTAGTTGCCGCATTCTAAGCTGACCCCCGCATGCATGGGTGAATATAGAAATACGATCTGTGGAGGGGGAGAAGCAACCGGCCAGTGAGGGGCGGTCATACCTGCGGGGAAGACGCTCGCCGACGCGCTCCTGGGGCCCTAATGCTGTAAGTCTCGCCGCCACTGCACCCCATCCTGCGGCTGGAGACTACAGCTCCCAGGGAGCTTAGCGGCCACTTCCTGCATCCGGCCACGGCGCGCCCGGAGGCGCTACTTGAGCAGGACACTCCCTCCGCGTCGCGGGACGCGCGCGGGTGTGCGCCGGGCTAAGCCCGGGCAAAGGGCGGGCCCTCTGTGGCCCTCAGTGGACCGATTAGGACGGGACGGGCCACCCCCCTTGTAACATCTGCTAAAGGAGGTATAGTGTACACACATTATTTTGACGGCTGCTCTACGCGATACATCGCGCTGGGACGTGGGATTAGGTGAAGAGGTCACCCGCCCGCTCCTATGAGATAACTGCCAAATCACGCAGACCCCACGGGAGCAGCCTTGGGGCATTAACGACCGCCAGTGAGGGGTATCCTTAGGACGCAGAAACCCCCCTTTGGCTGGATTCGGCAACCGTCCAGGTTGTATCCTTCATATGCCTCAGCCTTATGCGGGGCACATCACTAAGTTTATGAGCACTTTGTTGGTCCTGAAGAATTGCCAATAGGGCATGAAACATGTTGACCTGTTCACAAATGAGGGTTGAACGGGACTAACTTTTCTTAGCTACTGTAGTCCCATTGCCCCTCTCGTTTTAATAAGGTGGTGAACTACACGAATAAAGACAAGGGAGTAGACCACACCAACCTTTTTTAACTCACTTCACTCACGCTCACGACTTCACACACTAGGGCCCTCACACCCACTCATTCACCGGCAAGGAACAAAAGATCTCCACAAAAGTGTAGCACTTCGTGCTACCCGTCAGGCATTGCAGCGCCGGCTTGACGTTGGAGCAGGAAGCCGATGATGACACGATACGACTAGCTGGTGACATGACAACAGCCGTTAAACCAGCCTGTTGTGTGAGGCATCCCTAGTTCCGACAAGGGATACCTTTCCCTGTTTCACTTAGGTACATTAACGCCTTTGCACCTCATGCAGAGAGGAAGACAGCATACCGTACTACGATATTACCCCACTCCAGGGGAACTGTGTGCATCTTTTTGTTTTATATTTTATTTTTATATCACTATCTCCACTCTGATTATGCCCAGCACGGGGAGAACAAGCTCAGCTGCGCAAATGCACCAAACGATTACCACAAGCTCTCTGCCTACTGTTCAAGTGATAGACATAAACTGTCCTTGTTACTCTCCATCTAGTACACTATCTCCTCCATTAAACTCCCCAAGAGAGCATAACCTGTCCCTGTGGGATGAACTAAACAGTCTATGTAAAACAAAGTATGTCAGTTTGGATGCACCCTCTCTTGCCAAAGGCACCGGTACTATAAATACTAAAGGCAGTTTACAGGAATCCCCCTTTTTATTGAACAAAGTCAATACACAAGCCTCTGTACTTCCATGGCTATTACCCGTCAAAAGAAAGCATGATGAGGACAATGCCGAAAGGTCTCAATCCAAATTCCATAAATCATCTGTAAACCCCGCAAGGTCTGTTCATAATCTCCCTTTCATCATGGAAACTGATGTCAAACTGGATGAATCAATATCTTATTCCCAGATCCTTCTATTGACTCAGATTGAACAGCTTGTTAAAACCATCATTTCCCCACTAACAGAAAAAATCAACGCTATAGGAGAAAGGCTCTCGGGTCTAGAGAATAAAATCACGGCTATCCTGAAACCCATTGATAATTCAGCAACATCGAACCGACCCCAGCCATCTACCACTTTTCCAACAGCTAAGCCAACTGCCATCCACAAAAGCATGCAAGTCACCCTACAATCCCCTAAAATCCCAGATTCAACTATTCCCAAAGCTCCTTTCAAATCTGTCATACCAAGGCCCTCAGAGGTCAAGACAGTACGCAAAGTACCACACATACACCTCCCGCCAGAAGCCGCGCCATATGTGACCATCCTCTCAGGAGTACCAGCACTTGTGATGGGAAAAGCTGAAAGACAACAGGATCTATTGAACAAAGTTATATTCTGGATGGGAAGAAATAGACCCCTACCACCGGATAAAGACGGCGGAATCCTGAGTGTGAGAAGGGTGGGCTGATTGGGCCCACTACCAAAAAACATTTCAGGGGACTTGGTACTGGTTAGATTCAGGAACCGGAACATCGCACCTTACTTAAGATCTTGTCCGCCCCAAGAAGGGGATGGCCCAATACATATTTGGGATCTATTTGATTTTTATCCCTGTATGCCAAATATCCCCCGGTTAGGTCCAACAATAGCCTACCACCACGCGTTGGGTGGGGAAGTCCAGGTACCCAGTGGTATTAGTTTTTCTGTTTCCAACAGATTTGATTCATTGTACAACTGTCGCTACTCTTGAGTCTACTCATCATAAAGGACAAACCCGTGTATCTTTACTCCAGATAGGGATAAACCCCTTGAATAATATGTTACACTATTGAACTCTGAGGTTGGGGTTATGTCTTTTTTGAAATTGAAGTTATGTTATTCTTGAATGTACACATTTACTTTTAATGATTGTCTTTTTTTGTACGCTTTTATGATTTTAAAAAACAAAATCGAATAAAGCATTTCAAACAAACGATCTGTGGAAGGAAAGAAGCAGCAGGTATGGGGGCAGGTGGGAGGAGATGGAGCGAGTGAAAACACGAGCACTAGTGTGGAGTGCTGAAAGAAAGTACCAAACATTGGTAATCCATTGGTTTCGCCTATGTAATTAATAAAGAGCTGTTTTCATCAATCTTCATCCGGTAGAAGGAAAGAGCAACCGGATAGATAACACAGGAGTGGAGAGGATGTGGCACAGTACCAGAGCTTCTAATTCGAGAACTGGGGATCCCGGTTCGAGTCTCGGCTGCACCGCACAACATCCTGTGATCCTATACAAATCACTTAATCTCTCCCAGTGATAAATTGTTATATTAATATGCTGCAATAATAAAAGGCAAAACTTTATAAAGACATAGTTCAACCAAAGTGGATGTTAACAGTATTTAGATGGGGGGAAACTGATAAGAGAAGCAGACAAGGAGCAAGCATTGGTAAATGCAGGAAAATATGCTACAGCCAATAGAAATGGAGGAAATGTAAGTGGCACACACAGGAACTAATGAGAAGCCAGCAAAGGAAGAAGGCAGGATGCAAGTCCCTTTTAAGTTTAAATTAAAAACACTAGATTTCTCAAGCACACTGCAAGCGTTGTGCATGCGAAACCTAAAAAGTAGCTACTAAAATGGGAGAAGCGGAAGGACATATAAGTCTTGGTCCATGCTCTCGGGGTGGGCCAAACACAGGAAGAGACATGATGCATACATGCCATGGACAAACAGGAACAAAGGATACGAGAGCGACGTTGGAGCGAAAAAATGACCTACTTGCGGGTTGAAGCCCACTGAATTGTAACCAACATGTCTCTTTGAGACCGAGCATGCATTATCTAGCTGAGACCTAATGAACCGAAGTCTCTCAACCGGATCAGACTTCCCTTTTCGGATTGGAGAAGCTCAAAGTAAGAGGGACAGCAGAAATGTTAGCGAGTGGTACTAAAGCCCTGCAGACTCGCCACCTGGGTTGCTTGCTCACAGTGATAAAGGCGACGAATAAGCTTTCACTCTTGATTTCCTTCTGAAACAGAATCGGCTCAACTAATTTAGCATGAAAAAGAAAACTCAGTATGTAACCAATGTCTCGATCTCCTTGTACATAAAGGTGCTAAATAAAGAAAAAAAATGCATTTAACACTCTAGCTTCTGGATCACTTTCATTAGACTACTTCAAAATAAAACACAGTGATAAGAAGAAGTGCATTCGAAAAGCGCACAATCACCCTGAAAGTAATCTTGGTGCTGAAATTACAGATGTTAATTATTGTCAAACTCAATGTGTCTGTGTTTACGGACTTCGGAAAGGCGAAAAGCTTAATGGATCAACCAGATTCCTGCAGTGGGTGCATTAGTGCGCTGAGTCACATCCCACAATGAAGAATCTTTTGTAGCCCCTGAGACCCCTTCCTCTGATAACATTTTGAGTAAATTAATCAGATTGTTGCATGACGTACAGCACCTTAACTCACTTCGAGTTCGACGAGTCTGATAATTTAAGTTTTGAACCAGGCTTTATTTAGTTAGTGATCCCCTCCACAGTTTGCATATAAAGTGTCCGTGGACATTATTCCAGGAGTACACAACAGTCCCTAGTGAGAGCAAGATAGTATCTACCCCACACATTTTTTAAACCCAGCTGCTCCTCTTAATGCAAAACCATCAGTGTGATGAATACAAACAACCCTTCTAAACGAAACAAACAGTACACAAGTCGGAATCATTCAGACCCTGAACATCCCCAAAATTCAAGATACCAAATAAAACCAGACAGGAATGGAATGCAGGCTCAGGACCAACAGAAAATGTTTTTTTCTCATGGAACAAAAAAGTAGAGGATGTAAAAAGAAGAATCTAGGACTAAGTGAATTAAAAAACGTTAACGGCAAACACCACTAACTAAAATTGTGAAGGTAATACAGAGATTGAATGATCTGTGTGTATGCCAAATATAGGCAGGAAGTAGGTAGATTAAATGGGTTTGGCAAGCCTTAGCCTGCATCAAATTATTTTTTTCAAAATATTTATTGAGCGTTAAAGCACAGCAGACATATTAAACAAGGTACACGAAGCAGACAAAATTCCAACATCTCCCATCTCATATTAAAACCAGACAATAAATTGATCAAATTTCATAATCCATTTGTACACGATAAATACGATTAACAGGATATACTGAAAAAAGATAAAACCTATACAATATCGAGTCTCATATTTAGGACATGTAATTAAAAAAAAGAGCAAATTCATATACCATTTTACATGATGTGCAAAACCAGCATTCTACATAGCAGCTCGGAGGTAACGTGTGACCCCTAGCTTAATGACCTATGTAATTTCAGTTAATTCTTTGACAAGGGGAACTTCATAATTAGTTTGATTCTGTACCCCAAGCTCTCTCCTGGGGACTACCCACCTTTTAACTATTACGGAAACATGCAGAGGTAACTAACCGTTGATAATACATTTATATAACTTATCACTTAAATTACCTAGTGCTGTTTGTTTGCGTGGTTGCCACATATTCCGCCCAGGACAACCCAAATCTCTGCAGCGCCCCTATCCTCTTCGCGTAGGCCTCTTCAAATCTATAGGTCCTTTGCAGCTTAAGTAGCCACTGAGCCAATGTCGGGATTTTCTGAGATCTCAATTCTGTAATATTAAAGATCTGGCTACCGCTATGGCTACGAAAACAAAAAATTGTCTATATATGGAGAGCTGACCAAGCTACATAGGAAAAACCAAATAAAGCCAACGGTGCTCATGGGAGAATATCTATTGACAGGCATTTCCTTATAAACCTAAACACCTCCTCCCAAAAGTATTGTAATCTCGGGCAAATAAAAAAATGTATGTGTCCTTTCTCCTGCCTCTGGCAAATTGCATCTAAAACAGTAATTCATTGTTGTAGGAAACCATTTATGGAGTCTGGAGGGAGTATAATGGGCCAACCGTCTAGAAAGGAAGGACATTCTTTTAAAATTGGCCGCCCTCAACGCCCTGTGGCCAAGCTCACAGACTCGTAGCCATTCCTGGCTATTGAACCAGCAGTTGGTTTACTGGGCAATTTTTGAGAGCATTGTTTCCACAAGTTCTCCCCTCGGGTGATTTTTTTGCAGGAAACACATCTTACATCTAACTCACCCAACTTTACACTCCAAGAAATATGCTCAAGCATACTTTGTTTCGGCCCATGCTGCAGTGCGTGGAGTTTGTATTCTTTTATCTACAGAGCTAGAATGGGAAGTGGGCAAGGTGATTCGGGATGAGGGAGCTAGGTGGATTTGGATAGAAGGTGAAGTTAATAGGATCCTGCTTAATTACTATGGGCCAATAGAAGATGACTGCGCGGCCCTGAAACAGGTATACGATCTCTGACCAAAAATGGATTGACGAAACTCGCAATTTCATAACGTGTTTTTTTAAGGAAAATGTGAACATGGCAACATGTTTAATGGTGTGGGAAGCTTTCAAGGCCATGTTTAGGGGTCGGGTGGTGGCCTATAGGGCCAAACTTCACAAAATGAGGGAACAGAAGATTGATGGATTCCCGGAGGCAGTGGAGCAGGCTAGGAGAGAACTTTTGGGTAGGGTAACCGGGGAACCAGAAGAAGAAGCACTCCAGCAGGAAATGCTAAGGGCAAAAGAGGAGTTGAAAAGGTTTTTTATGCTGCATCAAATTCTGTGTGCACGTTTCTATTCAAGCAGGCAGGCTGAAAGTTTATGCAGGTGTGTCCTCGTATCCAGTTCAACTGTTCCAGTGTTATTGTGATCTGAGATTTGGTGTCACTATTGTAAATAATAGGCCTTGGTCAGAGAAGGCAATTTTAATATAGACTGTCACATTCATGGAAAATCAATATACTTCACCTTCAAGTGTATACAGGACTTGTGTTTGTTGGACGATTCATTGCAGTCAGAAAGTTTCAGACCATTTCGCTTGATCTCTGAAAAGAAAAAAAGTTACTTACCTGCAAATACTGTTCTTCAGTAATGGTCTCTTTCATAGTCACACCCTTGGAACACTCTCCGACATCAGGCTGGGAACTCTCAGTTTTAAATATTAACTCTTCAATGTACATATAGAAAACAACATTGAAACAGCCTACAAGAAGGTGCGCAAGGGTATAAGGAGGAGCCTAGAAGAAAGGCAGCAGGTCCTGTTATAAAGGCAGATAATCGGGCGTAGGGTCATGGATTTTGTAGGAGGTGGAACCTAAGGGTGCAGAAACTAATAGGAACAGGAGGGATACCTGGGAAGAAGAGATGGGGAAAGAAGGAAGGAGGAGTCAATTCCTACAAAAGTCCGAGAGGAGTCAGTCACTTGAGAGTACAGAATGAGAACAGTACCAATCCTTTCCTGGGGAACCTCTGTTTCAGATGAAGAAATTCATTGTCCGCTTTGAGAGAAGAAGAGCCCCAAAGTGGCACCTGGGTTTAATTGAACTGCTAGGAAAGGGACAAGAGACTGAAATGGGGAAAATGAACAATTAAAGACTGGTCATAAGCCATAAAGACTGGAGTAGCCGTTGAAAAAGGCCTCTATTTGCAATACTTAGACTCTTAATGTAAACATCTTTATGAGAGTTGGGTTACTGCGAGAAGAGATGTGAATCCTTACAATTAGTTTCAGAAGTGAGATTTGAGGACCCCACAAGATGGAAGCTCTGTTCCCAGAATACCTGGAGCGGCAAACTCAATTATCATAAGTTATGCAACGGGTCCAACAACCGGTGCAGGAGGACTGCTAGGATCTGCACATAGTAATCCAGGCCTAGGGTGAACGACAGATCACAATCCATGAGAAGAGTCAAGGAGCCATAACTCAGCTTGCAGAGGTAATTGTAGCCGCCTGTGTCCATCATATTGTTCAGACACAGTTCTTCAATAATACATCCGGGGGAACGTTCCTTCTTATTTTTTTTACTGAGTTCTAAGAGCTTGCCGGTGATGCAGCATGGCCTACAGAACGCTGGGGACCTTATATTGCACCCTTACTAACCTAGGAGATACAGGTAGCCTACAATTTAGGCAGTCCTGATGGTAATACCCCTGATGATAACATCATGAAGGCTATCTTGGAGAGTTGCAGGTAAGATAAAGATGCCTATCATCAATCATTCCAAAACTTACGACTTAAGAGTAACAAAACACCCCCGCAACTCGATTATAGAGTGAAGGATTTGGAGAATAAAGAGCTGGAGACGCACACTACTACCAATGAGTAGATGAAGGACCAAGTATTGAAAGAGCTGTTCATTGATGCTTTGCCAACAGACATGAGGTGGTGGGTGGGACAGCATACAAATCAGACTCGCAACAACGTTCGAAAAAGCGGACACTCACGAATGCTTGGGGGTAATGGGGAGAGGCATTTTTCTATCAGCCAGTCCAAAATGCTCTGAATGTGGGGGCGGGTGATATATATATATCTATTGCTGCGTCAGTCGAAACGCATCTCTCTTTGCTGGGTATGGGGAGGCTTTATTCAATAAAGAGGCCTTAAACCTGAATAGACCTCATGTGTGTGCTCGTCATCCTGAATTGGAGCAGAGGTTTCTTTCTGATATATATACACGCCCATGGTCCTATATATATATATATATATATATACATATATATATACATATATATATGTATATATATGCCCATAGATATATATATATATATATATATATATATATATATATTTTTTTATTTTTATTTTTTTTTTTTATGGGAAGTAAGTTCGGGGACTTGTAGACAGTGGCTGTCTAAAGACTGTGATGATCCCTGAACTAGCCACCAGTCTGAGGTATGGTACGGTCCCAAATGTGTATCCATGGAGAGACACACCACAAAAATCTCCAAAAAACAGAAATGAGGATATCCTTTATTGGTGGGGTTAATTTAAAAATACTAAAGGCCACAAAGTTGAGTACAGATATTTCACATTTTAAGGAATATTTTTCACCAAACATGGGTCATGGGAAGAGGCCCCTTTGCTGACTATCTATTTAGAGAGCAATATACGCAGAAAGCAAAAATCCAGGGGGAACGGAGAGGGGGAAGTGAGCCACTGTATTAGCCTTCTAGGCAAAGGAACGTAGGATAGATTGTAATTGTGGAAACAGGGGAAGGTTTTAACAAAAACATCGGGACTCTACTCTACCCTGTACTCAAGGAAAGGACACTTCCCCCTCCATACTTCCAGTAGAAAAACATTGGTGTATAGAATTGCTTCTCAAGCTCAGGGTGTTAAAACTAGCTCATATTCACCTTACCAGAAGACATCTGGGGGGCATAGAAAATTCATTAGGTCGTTCTACGACAATTCTATTGGACACAACAGCAGGTGCTTGGAGGAAATGGAGAAGCTCCTGTGCCTGAAGGGGTGGCCCCAAATGCGTGGAAAGGAATTCATGGTTAGATAGATATATTTTGGCGATGTAGAGAGGAGGAGAGAACCAGGGGGTGCAATATGAGGCCAGCATGCACCACAGAGAAATGGAAGGGCTGCTAACTACATTATTTCTTATCGGCACGGAAAGGCAGATATCTGGCAAGGAAGCCAGACTACCACAGGAAAACACTGACAAATCCATAATTCCATTGTGAGAAGGAGGGCCAGAGGTTTTGTAGAGGCTAGACCCAAAGGTGCAGGAACCAACAGAAACATGAGTAAGGAGACAAGTTAGGGGACCAGTGAAGAAGGCAACTAATGTACATTTGTGAAGGTGGGGTATCAGGAAGGAGAAGCCAATTCCTATAAAAGTAAGAGAGCAATCAGTCAGGTGAGGATGTAGAATAGGAAAGGTAGTAATCTGAAACTGGAAAACCTTTATGTTTCAAGCAAGTGTGGGGAAGAGAGAGGCGGGATGCAGAATGGGAACAGCACAAATCGTTATCTGGGAAACCTCTGTTTCAAATTAAGGAATTCCCTACCCACTTTGAAAGAGAGACCAAGAGCGACACCTGGGCCTAATTGAACTGTTAAACAAAGGACCGGAAACTACAATGGGGAACCGAAAACATAAGGACCAAAGAACGAAATGGGGAACATAAACCAACTGGTGATATAAACCTTAAGGACTAAGGTAAACTTTGAGAGCATGCCCTAATTTCAATACAGACATTAATATTGAATATCTTTGCTTATGTTAGGTTCCTTCAAAGAGAGATGTGGATTAATGCTTACTTGGTGAATTAAATAAAATAACATTCAACTGGAAAATACACTCTGTGTACCAGGTGATTCTTTTAACAGCTATTCCCAATGTAAAGTTTATCCACCTCATTTTATGGCCCAAACTCCAGCTAAATGAGGTAGAGAGGCACAGAGGTCCACTATTTCACAGAGGCTCAACTGCTCAGATTTCCCAAGCATGTAACAGAGTATTAAGTCTCTGAAAGAGAGGAAGAACAGAAACTCTGAATGTATGATATATACCAATGTTAGAGAGCTGTAGTTACAAGCAAGTACAGTTTTCTTCTCTGCTATTAAATCATTTATGGATTCACAGACTTGAAGTATAATTGCGAAAGCAGTTAGAAACGAAAAAGGATGCAAGAAAGCTGGGTAGTGATGCAGCACTTGGCTGTTATCTTTCATCAGTAGATAATGCTCCACTTTACAGCTTGTCCCTCCACTTTACAGCTTGTCCTCAATAGGTCTTTGAACCATAGCTGCCTTTGGCTTGCCAGGGGATCAGAATGAGCCAACAAGGCTCCGGTTTCACTTTCTGAAGCACTCTGGGGGAGCAGGGAGACGGGTGTTAAAAGCATATACAAAGATTCCCAGTTAAAACTTCAAAGTACAAGTTACTTACCTCTGGTAATGCTAGCTTTGGTGAATACTTTATCTAACCACATATTCTGCACCATGTAAATACAGCCTGGCGGTAAATTGGATTCAGAAAATGTTCTTCTGAAATTCCCTTGCGTGTAGATATGTTTCGTAGTGCAGGTCCACATCTGTTCTGACCTGCCACGGTTACACAGTTGCCAACTTTACGCGCTGATGTCAGTTTCTTTCTGATATCTGTCTGCATTGTCAGACACAAGCCTTAGTAGTCAGATTATACCAGTGTGCAGATCTCTAGGATGGAATTTTATTAATACGGACTAGAAGAGTCCCTTCATCAGAACACGGAGGAGGGTGCATCTGTGAGGAATCTGCCATTGGAGTATCCACCAGAAACAATTACCACTTGTTCTTCTGATGAATACTTCCAACCACAGGTTTCATATCCTGAGACTAGACACCAAAGCAGGACCTCCTCAGGTGGGGAATCTGGAATGGTTGAGACAAAGAAATCTTGCATAACACAATGTGCAAATGCCCTCCCGCAGGGCCTTGCTGTCCATGCAGTACTGCTTCGTGAATGTATGAACTGACGCCCAGATGGTAGCCAGGCACACTGCCATACAGCGCACCAGCGAAGTGATAGCAGCTTTCGCTCTGGTGGAATGAGCGAATACCCCTTCTGGAGGCGGTTTCTTGGCCAATAGCACATTATGATAAACAGGACAATCCAACTGGAGATGGTTCTTTATTGTACAGCTTTTCCTTTCTTTCCCCCCTGAGAACCCCAGAAAGAGCTGATCGTCCACCAGAAGGGCCTTAGTACGATCAATGTAAAAGTTCAAAACTCTGTTTTGGGTCTTGGCGATTAAGACTCTCTTCATCTTTAGATTGATGAGGCGGGGCAAAGAAAGCAGTCATGGGAATGGACTGTCCTATATGGAAAAGTGCAAAAACTTCCAGGAGAAATTATGCTTTTGTCCTGAGCACTAGATGTTGGACAGACAGTGCTTCAAGTTTAGTCATGTGGCGAGATGTTATTTCTATGAGGAGAGTAGTTATAAGGTTAGCAATCAGAAATGGCAACTGTGTATTGGCTCAGATGCAGTGCACATGAGAAAAGCGAGAACCAGACTGAGGTCCCACTGAGGCATCACAAATGGTGTTGGTGGTAAAATATGGGTCAACTATTTTAGAAAACTCATCACAAGTAACTTGCATAAAGATGACTGATTGGGCACTCATAAAAAATATGACCACGCCAATAAATAAATAACTATTGCCACAGCAAGACCTTGCTGGGCTAAGGTTAAACAAGAGAGTAAAAGAGAGTAACGCGTCTTAACAACTGTACTTGTAAAGGTTGTATTTTTCGTGAACACCACCAGACAGCAAACTTCTCCAAGCATTCAGCATAGATTGTTTTAGTCAAAAAAATACTGGGGTGCCAAGATGAAACTCAAATCGTCAACCGTCGCTGCTCAAACTCTTAGCATAGAGGAGTAGATTGTGCAGGCTCCGGTGAAAGACCCTGCCCTTCTGCTGCAACAGGATGTCCTCCAGAAGGAGCAGCTAAATCGGAGGACAGAAGCTTATGCCAAGAAGTTCAGGGTGCCACACTCTGCTTGCCCAGTCCAAAGCCACTATGATGACTTGGGCCCAGTACTTCATGATTTTCTTTAGTATTTTGGGCTGGAGAGTTAGAGCAGGGCAGGCGTCTCGAGCATCAATCTGAGTAAAAGGCATCTCGCAGTGAGAACTGCTTTGGGGAAATCAAGCATGCTGAAGTCTGAATAATGGGGGTTCTCTGCGGTGGCAAAAAGATCAAGCCAGGGTTTTCCCCATTGTTGGAAGATGTCCTGTGTCACCTTCGAGTGCAGCTGCCATTACTGATCCACTAGGCAACACTGGCTCAGTTTGTCCGCCATAGCGTTTAAAGATCCTGGAAGCTGCTTACAACCAGGGAAATGCCCTGCTGATTCACCCATTTTCAGAGGCACAAGGCATCCTGGCACAGGACCTGCGACGCCACTCTGCCCTATTTGTACCAGAACAATCATATGGGGAGCGTATAATCTACGCTCCACTCCCAGACGCACTGCGCATTTGTGGATACCAGATCCAACCATAAGTCGTCCATTTTATCCTTGTTCATGTTGATCCAATTTTAACCATGATGTTACAATATTTTCTTCCTCTTTTTAACCAATCCATATATAAAGCAAATTGTATTTGGGAAACGTCACATATTAGCATGTGCCCATCCAGGCCTCCATGAAAATACGATCCAATACAACAAATAGTTCAAAGCAGCAGTTCTTTATTCCAACCCAATGCATTTCCGGCATTTTCCACCCCTTCGTCAGGGGTAACTGAAAGTCAACAAATAGCGGAAATTACATTAATATTTGTATCATTTTTCATTGTGAATGCATAAAACTGCTAACGCATATGACATTATTCGTGTAATTCAACAGTGCCATTTCATTAGTTATATTCCCCAAGTTGTATTGAGTGCTCATCCCCTGCTAATCTAAGTCAGTGATTTTAAAACCGGAGTGAAACTGTAAAATACATATGTATCATTACATTGTTGAAATCAGGCTTGGCCTCTGACAATCTTGCGTCATGCCCTTCAACAGAAATTAAAATCCGGCAGTTCAAAACATTATTCCTTTTTCAAGTATAATCCCTAACTCGTACTCAACACGTCTTTCGTATTCATAGTTTACTGCCTTCACCTGATTACCATGTTCGTATCTCTCTGCCAACGGGCGTATCCCGCTACCTTATATATCTCTCCTAACGGGCGCCTGCCTACGACCATTGCCCTCGTAGAAAATTATCAAGCATCTGCCTATTCCAAATACAAACAGAACGCTGTGCATACCTGCTGACATCGGAACCCGAGCTGACCATGAAGACCCAGGCAGTTAAAACTGCAGGAACCTGTTTTGGACTTATGCGATCCATCCGCAAGATCCTTCCACTTCTTCCTCCCTTATCCAGGAAACTTCTGGTTCAAGGCTTGATTCTTGCCCGGCTAGACTATAGCAACGCCGTCTACCTCGGAGCCCCTGAATCCACCCTGGCAAAACTCCAACGCACTCAAAATGCGGCTGCTCGGCTCCTTATGAGTCTCCCCCCCAGAGCTTCGGCTAGACCTGAGCTCAAGGCCCTACACTGGCTTCCAGTGCGTCAGAGGGTGGAATTCAAGGCTCTGTGCACTGCCCATAAACTCATCAACGGCCTAGGCCCCTCTGTCCTGAAAGGCATGGTCACCCCCTATAAAGCCCCCAGACTCCTGCGCTCAGATAACGAACGCTTAGCCATTGTCCCTAGATTCAGGAAGGTACGCTCCGGCGGTCGACGCTTTTCAGTAAAAGCATCCTCAGGATGGAATTCACTCCCCCGCAGCCTACGTCTGGAACCCTGTCATCTTCTCTTCCGTAAAAAACGGAAAACTTTTCTTTTCCCCAAATAGTGCGCCCTTTTCCCTCCCCTCAGGTCTCCATTGATTTCATAGCGCGGATGCCTCCGGGTCACCAGGCGCTCTATAAATCGCTAAATAAATAAATAAATAATAAATAAACCTCCTTCTCCTTGCTCAGCATTACCCACATGTTCTGGTGTTTCCAGTGTAACCGTCGCGCAAACCTAACTTGATTTAAACTACGCATGCTCCACCCACCTCACGTGTAAAACCTCTCACAACCCCTTGCGCTAAACGCTGTACTACAATACCCATAATACTTTGTCTCCTAACTGAAATAGTGTGCAGACAAAACGTGAATACATCATGTTTAACATATGCGTGAAATATCACAAATTTTATGCATTTATGGAGAAACTAAATGTGTATGTCCTTTCATGTTGCCTCCTTTATCCAATGTTGCTCTGAACTCGCTGTTTCATGATATGTGGAGTATTTGTACCAGAACCACATGGTGGTGGTGTGGTCCTTGAGAAGAAGCACCCATTCCCCCCTTGATGGATGGGAGGAACGCTTTCAATGACCAGTGAATCGCCCATAACTCCAACAAGTTTGTGTAGGTGGGTTACTGCTGGAGACCAGAGGCCTCTGATTTCTACCTTTCCCAGATTACCTCCCTAAACCAGCAATGATGCATTTGTAATGACTATTAGCACTGGGTGGGGTAGTGACAGTGGTCTAGCAGCCACCACTGCAAATCATTTGCAGTCTCGTCCGACATCTGGATGGAGTCCGACAGGTTCCTTTGGTGTTGGGCCAACTGAGACTTCAGATCCCACGTGTCACCTGGCTGGTCCACAAGCAGGATACAGAAGGCCAAGAAACCTCACAGCAGCTCTCACTGAGACCCAAGATTAGAGTTGAAACATTGGGATCATAGCCCGAATGAGCTGAAGTCTTTGAAGTGGAGGAAAGGCTCAGAAGAGCATCATTTTCAGGATGACCCCAATGAAGGGGAGCCTCTGTGAAGGAGTCAGGAGTTCCTTCGGCACATTGATGGAAAACCTCAGGTTGGGCGTTGTCTGGAGGTGTTCCATGACTGAGGCAAACTTGCCTTCAGCAACCAGTTGTCAAGATATTGGAAGACTGGTATTCCCAACCCTCAAAGGACAGTAGTGACCATCACTTTCGTGAACACCCAAGGAGCACTGGTAAGGCCAAAGGGAAGCACTGAAAACCCAAAGTGATCATGGCTTCCCTGAAACCGCAAGTAACATATGTGGGATTGCAAGATGGGTATGTAGAAATAGGCGTCCTGCAGATCTTACGCCACCATCCAGTTTCCTGAATCTAGGGCAGACAGATCTTGGGCCAGGATGAGCATCTTTAACTTGCCCTTCCAGGGTAAGAAGTTCACAAGGCGAAGATCGAGGATAGGACAGAGGCCACCGTCCTTCTTCAGCATCAGGCAGTATCGTGAGTAACAAGCAGTCCTGACTTCTTATTCCATCACCCTCTCTATGGGTCACTTTTTCAAGACTGCCTAATCTGCCCCAGTCAGAATGGACAAGTGGTACCCCAGGAGGCATTGTAGTGTAGGAAGTATGTCCGGATGGGTGGAGAGGAAAGGATGCATGTGTCTATTTTGGACAATGTGGAGCACCCATAGGTATGATGTGATGCTCTGCTACCAGGTGAAGGTAATAGGTGATCTGACCTACTGGGTGAAAGCACACTGCCTAGGGCAAATTCAAATGGTTTTACATCAGCTTTAGGGGGATGGGTTGGTGAGTGGGTAGTTAGCTACCCTTGGGGGCCTGGACGCTGGCGCTGAGTCTCCGAACTTGGTCTCAAAAGGTCGGGTAGGGCTGCTGTTGCTGAGCCAAGGTTTGATGTGGCTTCTGATGGAACCCTCAAATGGGGTAAATTACTAGGGGAAATACCAAGTAGGCAGTGCCAGTCCAAAGTAGTGAGCTGCTCCCTTGCTCTCAGTGAGCACCCTAAGCTGAGTTTGCCTTATCTCCGACGGCACGTGTCCCATCAAATGGCATGTCCATCAGGGATAAGTTTTATGTCACTCCAGAACCCTGAGGAACACATCCGAGGATCTTGAGTTAATGTCCTAAGCCACAGCCATAAGCATTTCAGTCCATTCCATTCCTAAGAAAGAATGCATGCATCTTTTTCTGCTACCTTTATGTATTTCAAGTGGAGTGGGCAAACAGGAAAGTGATATTGGGCAAAGCTGATCTAGGCCTCTATTGGAGGAAGAAACATTGACAATTCCTCTGAGTTCTGCTAAATGATTATCTCCGTTTGCTGCACTGAGAGTAATCATCACCTGCTGGCAGTAACCTTCTTGCATTAACAAAAATTTGATTTATGCTGGCACCAACTCTCTGCTCATATGACTGTCACCTATAGTAGTTTTGAAGTCTTTGAAAGGAGCACAGAGAGTGAGCAGTATCAATGACTACCTTGATGGTTTTCCGGGTATCATGCATAGCATCTCTAAGACCTTTAACTGCACTTTTGATTGAAACAAGGTGTTGCATACCATCAACGTAGAACTACTCTGGTAGACACTTGATGGAAAACAGTGATTAAAGCATCTCAGGACACATCAGTGCGAGCCAACGATGTAAGTTCCCCCTCACTTCGAATTGCTTTTGCTTGGAAGCAGCAGCCCTCCAATAGTCTATCCAGCAGCTTAGTTATCTTGTTCCATAGCTGCCTCTTGTATTGAAAAAAACAGTAGCATTAGCAAACTTCAAAAAACTCCTAACTTTTTCCAATGGTCTTCAAGTGGTGGTCCTCCTGGTAGAGAGGGCCAGTACATTGTGATTAAGGATTCAGGAAATTACACTGAGCAGCAACAGGGATCACAGTCTTTTAAGATTTTATTCATGAGATAACTTGGAGACACAAATGGGGCCTAATACTTCATATCCAAGCGTGCCATGGAAGTTGCTTCATTGTCATCAAAGTAAACTTGCTAACTGGTTTTGATTATCCTCTCTCACCAATTTATCCCTCCTTGCTGTTGTCCTCATCCAAAATATGTGCCAGCAGTTCAGAAATGATGTAGATTGTGGAGATCCTGAGCTGTAATAAAATCCTCATCGCCAGAGGATTTTTAGGGAGCAGTGTGGCAATACTGCTGTCATCACTGGCAGAGAAACTGTTGTTATCGCAACAGGCCTCGTATTGCTGAACAGAAGACCTGATCACCGGCAGTATCATCTTCAATGAGCTTGACATCAAATGAATATTCAAGGTCAATGGAAAGTCATGTAAACATTGTGGTAGGAGTTGACTAGGGTTTATTCGCTGACAAGTGTGAGTGACTGTGCATACAATAAGATATAGCAGGTGTTGTTGGTTCCGTTGAGCAAGAACATTATTGTACCTACAGTGGAGCGGCAATCGAACGGACGTCAGACTTTCAGATTTTGGGATAGACAGAAGGCTCCCTTTCTCATGTCAGGAGACCTTGACAGAAGAAGGAACAGAGTGGGTCAAGAAGGGGGCATGACACTATTCTTGGAAGGAGCAGGAGCAAGCTTACGTTTCCTAGACTTGAAAGCAGAACCCAGAGGAGGTGGCCTTATCTGTCGTCAATAGTTTTGAAACTAAAGATTTTGCTTGAACTGCATTTTTTGAGTTATATCAATCACTGCTGAGGCAGTACAGGCAGTTTACATGTGGATCATCCATATTTACCTTACCTGACAGCAGGCATCACAAGGTTTGAAAAGGTTTTTTTCTTTTTTGAGGGAGTGTCTACTATAGCAAAAAAAGAGATTGGTGGGTTTAGACAAAAAAGAAAAATATCTTCTGTAGGAATGGATGATGTGAAAAACAGATAGAGAGAAGGCAGGAGTGAACTACTTGAAGTTTAACTTTGATAAAATAGATTATGACTTTTAGAAGTTTTCTCTCTCTCGCGCTCTCGGGACGCTTAAGTGGTGGCCTCCTGCGATAAGGTCTTTCCCAAATCAGGTTCCTACTGTATGTAACAGATCTGCATCGGTCACACAGTCATCAATGGCCACAACCCATCCATTAGCCATATGTAACATATTAACCTTATACCAACCTACCAGGACGCTTACATCTGCAACTGTTGGTTTCTAAAATTCGTAAATTGCAGGCAGGTGGCCAAACTTTCCTTATGTTGTGGGGAAAAATATGGGACACTCTTCCATCTAATCTTAGATCAGTTTCAGGCCACTTTCAATTTAGAAAAGCCTTCAAATCCATCACCTTTTCTGCTTTACTTCAGTCTGGTCATTTACCTCTACAGTATCATTAGTGCAAGGATTCCTTTTTATAAGATAACTGAACGCTTTAGAAAACTGTTAGAAAAAATATTTATGCAAACACAGCTGAGAGGATTCCCATACAGTCACTAGATGATTTTTAGATCATCTTGAGCCCCTAGGAAAGTGGAGCTCTTTGTCCCTTCACTTTCATGCTGTTATGTTAACATTTGTTACTGAGGATTCCCAGCCTCACAATGGGCAGTACTTCAAATGTGTGAACTGATGAAAGATCCAGTGCTGGAGAAACCTCTATACTTTTTCCAGAGCAGCTTAAACTCCTCCTGTCAGCCGTTCTAATTCCCTCCTTACCCTGGTTAAATGCAGTGTGTTAAATGGTCCACCCAGGGTACTTTTGTCTCAGAAGAATTAGACATGAAAATATTACAAGCTCCTCATCATAGTGACACCTACTGGTACTGCTTTATTCCCCTTCCTACGTATTAGAACACCTGTAATAAAGGTCAGGCGTGGATCAAACTATGGCTCTCATCTTCTGCACTCTGGATATGGCTGCTGACTCCAATGCCTTAACATTGTGTATTGAGAAAATAGCTGATTTATTTTTTAATCTCTTCGAGGCTCATGACGAGCTGAACTCATCATGAGCCACGGCGCTCCGGTGCTCATGAGCCGTGGAATGCTCGCATGCGGGGATAATTCCCCTGCTGTGCTGAGCGTTCCACGGCAGGTAATGCACCTGTGATGAGCTGAGCTCGTCATGAGCACAGGAGCGCCGTACCTCATTACGAGCTCAGCTCGTCATGAGTATGCGGGCGCTGTGCGCGCCCCCTCCCCCCCAGCACAGCGGGGGATTAACCCCCGCAGCGAAGGGGTTAAAAGAGTATAGTTTTTGATATACAGAGAATAAAAACAAAAATATATGACTTTCTTATATTATACTCTGGGTTTCTAATTGGTGCTGGTGAAAGATTTATGACTGGAGGCATTGTTGTATGCTTTAAAAAGAGCCCAAATGGATCATTTTACTGGACTATAGTGTCTGCTGACTAATGCCTCAGTGTTTTTTGCTATTCTGAACAGAAGTCCAAGACACTTACCTGGAGCACAGGACGGTGTGTGGCCCGTATGAGGAAGTGCAACTAAGGCCACTATTAGAGTCACTATGTTCAGAAACTGTGCCTAACTGATACAGTGTTTGCTACTTTTATAATCATGAGTAGATTAAAAAGAATCTCTATTGTATATGGAGGACGAAATTTCAAAATGGAAAGAGTTAACAGACTGAGCATGAAGTTGGGGAAAAGAGGGTTGTGGCCACAATCAAAGGGTCACTGGTCAACATCATATGGCATTATGTCTAGGCCTCAAACTACATGAGAGCAAAAACAGCCAACATAACATTCAGATTCCAAACTGGATGGGGCTCATGAGTTAGACAAACGAGACAATCAAGTAAGACGTACAAAGAGAAGGGGTATTTTATAAAATAGATCTATTGCAGGTGTCTAAACATGAAGAACGCATGTGTGGAAAGCAAAAGTCTGAATTTTATAATCAAAACATACTTGGGGGCGTGGCTAAGCAAGCCAGCATGGCGGACGTGTGTTAGCTGTGCTCCGTCCAGCCCGATGTTTATCCTGAAGTTATCCTGACTCCCTCTGCCTACCTGAAGCTTTGGGGGAGACGTATGAGCACTTACGGCCTGCAGTGGCGATCCGCTGCCTGGTGTGACCTGGGCTGGAGTCCCCCGTGAAGAGCGGCCTGGTCTTGGACAGTGGAGCCGGGGCGTGGAGTTCAGTGAGCCCCAAGGGGTGTGCGGCTCCGTGGACGTAACTGGCCGCATCTTCGGGAACGGAGGTCTGCCCTGTGAGTTCCCATGACGGTAGTTCACCAAGGGGGAGAGCGAGGGGCGCGTCGGCCTCCTGGGGGTCCTGAGGCACGGACGGTGCAGCGCTGCCGGGGCGGACACGGAGACAGACTGAGCTGCACGGGTGAGGAGAAGACGGCCGGGGCGGTAGCGGAGGCCCGCGTCCGCGAGTCCCAGTAGCGAGCACACATTCCCACGACGTACCAATCGGGGGCATTGACAATCGTCTGCTTGGTGCCTGCTGCAGGTGGCCATGACGAGGGACAATGGCAGTGGCGGCGCCACAAAACATGGGCCCATCGACCAATTCACTGGCCCGTGCGGGGGAACAAGCGCGGTCGGAGGACAGCAGGAGTCTGAACCGGACAATGCGGCGTTGATGGCAGCAATCACTCAATCAAAATTGGCACAGTGGAATTGGATGTCATGCTATTGCGCAAGGATCTGCGGAATGCAGTGTCCCGCATCACAGAGGCAGAGACCTGGATTTCAGGTGTGGAGGATGATGTCGCGGCCCTGAAGCGCAAGGTGGCAAGCATGGAAAACATTCAGAAGGGCCTGGCACTTCGAGCTGAGGACGTGGAGGGGCTGGCAAGGCGGAACAATCTGCGCTTCGTCAGTTTTCCGGAGAGCTGCGAGAATGGCAACATGGAGTGCTTTCTTACGCAGTGGCTGGAAAGCTGGCTCCCCCCTGACGCTATGTCCCGGTGTTTCGTGATAGAGCGGGCCCACAGAGCTCTCATTCAAAAGCCTCCGGTGGGGGCTCGCCCGAGGCTTGTGATCGCAAAACTTTTGAACTACCATGACCGCGATGCCATATTGAAACAGGCCCGAGCCAAGGAACCTCTGCTCTATGATAATCAGCGCATCTTGATCTTCCCAGATTATACAGAGAGGAGTCCGATTCCAGTCCTGGCGGCATGTGCACTCGCCCCGTTTCATCTGTCCATTTGAATACCTCCTCCAGGGTATCAAAGAAGTGGATGCACGATTGGAACACCACCCGTGTGCGAACCGGGAACAGCAAGGCATAAGGGAGCTTGAGGTCTCTCAGGTGGGCTTTTGCGGCCATGAACGACTGATACTGCTGCTGTACTAAACCTGTATAATCTGGGAAGATCAAGATGCCTTTTTTTTCTTACCGATCTCAATAGGTCGGGCGGCGCCTCCTGCGGATAATGCAGATTTTCAGGGAATCATCGGGCTACACATGAACCCTTGCAAGTCCACGCTGTGGGTGCTAGGGGAGCGGTTGAGGGTTGGCGATTGGGCATCTACTCTTCAGGTGGCGGTGGGGGGCCTTAAATATCTGGGGGTGTTTCTCTCGGAGGTGCCGACCGTCTCCTGGGAGCGGAATCTGGCACCAGTATGGGAGCGAGTTCGGGCAGATCTCAAGACCTTGTCGCGTATGCCGCTGACGATCTATGGCAGATATGCAATTTCAAAAATGGTGGCGCTCCCCTGGCTGCTATACCAACTGCAAAATCACCCATATCCAATCCCACCTAAATGGTTCCGGCCGGTGAACCCTGTGCTCGGGCAGTTTTTGTGGGAGGGTGGAGCGGTGCATGTGGCGCTACGCACATGCTTTCTCTCCACTTATTGCGGAGGGTTGGCGACCTCGGACATCCTCTCCTACTATCAGGCCTCTCACCTTCAGGTCCTGAATGAGTGGTGGTATGGCGACAGGGGGGACCCGGCATATGCCTTGGAACGCTATCTCATGGGGTCCCACACGCTGCACACTATTCTTTACTCGGCGCCGCTGCGGGGCACAATGCCATCGGCCACACAGGTAGTGTTTCGAATTTGGAGACAGGCTCTGCGCCGCATGGGGTGGTGGAATACCCTGACGGAGGAACCCCCTTGTGGATCAATGGGCGATTGCCCAGTCTCGCGACACTACAGGGATTTAGGGGATGGGACAACATTGGCATTTCAACCCTGGGGGATGTTCTAAGGGGCAAGACACTCAAGTCCTTTCAGGATCTATGCAAAGAATTTGTCATGCCTCGCTCCCAGTTCTTTGGGTACCTCCAGTTCCGTCATGCATTGTCCGCCAGCCTGGAGAGTTTGGAGTCTCTCCCTGAGTTTAGTCCACTAGAACCAAAGGTGTTTATGGGGGATCTGGAGACAAAGAAGATATCCCGAATCTATCAGTCACTGGTCACGCATTGCTCCCCTACGCTGCAGAGGCTCCGGGAGACATGGGAGGAAGAGGTGGGCGAGCTAGAGGAGGAGGATTGGAGGAAGGCTCTGGCCGCCCCCAGGGGTGCGGCCATAGCAATGCGCCTCCGTCTCATTCAATTTAAATACTTACACAGAGTCTATTTCACCAGGGTCCGGCTTTGGCGGGCGGGACTGATTGCCTCACCGGAGTTGGGGTGGAAGCTCCCATGTACGCCACGGTTTGCTTTGCTGAATGTAATGGAAGGGGTGGGGGCAATGTGTACAAAAGGCATCTGATGCAACTTGGCATCACGTTGGCTAAGAGGGACATAGCCAGGGCATGGAATGATCCACGGGCCCCGCCGGTGGCCGTATGGAAAAATGGGCTAGACTTTTGTATGGGATTGGAGCAGCTGATCTTTGTAGCCAGGGGGTGCCCGCAAAAACATTATAACATTTGGAAATGCTGGGCAGATTATAGGGGCTTGTGACTTGAGCCTCCTGTGGTGACTGAAGATCTTCCGGGGGAGTGATGGATGGGTCATGTGGCACTGGGGTAGTGGGAGTGGGGGGGGCTTTGAGGCGGGTGTGCATATACAGCTATTTCTCTGTACATTTGTTTTTGTGTGTAGGTAGGACTTGGTGGACCTTGTGCGACTCTGTTGGGGAAAGGGGGAAAAGGGGAGTTGGGGGGTAGGGGGCTGTTGGGAGGGGGGAGCAGTAGTTTATAAGTATTGCCATGTCATATATTTGCTGTTATTGCTCACAAAGAAAAGTCGATTGCCTTCCGGCTGATGTAATGCTTAATACCGCAGTTGTCTCTGGTGTGCAGACAGAGCCCTGCAACATATGTGCAGTCTGACAATAAAATAGGTTTAAAAAAAAAAACATACTTGTTTACGAATGAAAAGTACTTACTGCTAATGCTGAAAAAATAAGAAACAAGCATTTGCAATGCAATAATTCTCGCATTTACGAGCGTTTAAGCTATTGGCATTGTAAATGACAATGCCTTTTATTTATATGTTGTTTTTAAAACAGGTAAATAAAAGGCATTGTCATTTACAATGCAATTAACTTAAACTCTAGCAAATGCAAACCTATTGCATTACAGATGTGTTCAGCGCTTAGGCTCTACATTTAAAAATAAAAATTAAAAGCGTTAGGAGAGAGCATGTCCTTCCTGCAACAGCAGGCAGGAGAAAGCTATTTGAGAAAATAGTAGTCGGAGGCTATAATTAAAGCCTACCGAGTAACAACACACAACAAGGGTGTCACCATTGGAGGTTACAAAATGAGACAAGGCAATACTAAGGAGGGACTACTAAACCTATTGACCAATGAACAGCCAGAATTTACAGTGGACAATGACACAAGCAAATGAAAAATATGGCAGGAGAATGGGCGGAGCTTCAAGTCCCTACCTGAATACAGCATGCCTTCCAGAGCAGCGCATGCGCTGCCCAGGCTCGACCTAAACAAACCGTGGATGATTTGCACAATGCCCAATAGCAAGCACTGCAATTTGTCTTTGAGAACTATAAAACATTAATGCAACTATAACATTTTGTAGTGCCCAACAACCTGGTCTTTAAAACATTTCTCCTGGTCCTTAGGGAAATAGAGGAGTAAATAAACTTACAAGAAATATATGAGATGGCTTAAGGTAGGACATAAGTGGGAGTGGAGTGAATGTCAAGTTGCTAAATTGCTGTCAGGTCCCCTTGCCTCAGGTACCTTTCCTCCTAAAAACTAACACTTCGCACTAAATAAAACTGAACAATTAGTATAAAAAGGTCTAATTAGATTAGATCAAAAGTCACAAGTCATAAAGAAGAATGATCACGGTGAATGGAGCTCTGACAGCAACACTGCTGGCTCTTCCTGCGGCTAGGAGGTAAACAAGGGGAACGCTGATCAGCTCCATACTGGTGGAACAGCACACTCCCAGAAAGCGAGTTATAACTCCAGATAGTGCAACCATGAATAGTTGAAGCGACACCTCCCAACTACACCAGGGGAAGGTCAAAGATGCCACCACTCTGGCCACTTTCTTATCTGAGTGCAGCAGCATCACTGAAGTCCTTTGTGTACCCAATCAATGGATGGGAAGAAAATGGTAGACTTATATTAATGATGTTGCATTCAGTACAAAATGTTGTGACACACCAAAAGCTCATACCTCTGTGTAAGTTATCTTGGGGTCAAAAGAGTAACTTCTGGGACAAACACAACCCCTCTTTCTAGAGCGTTTAAGCATTTCCTCAGGGTATTCTCTCTCCCAATGTTTTGCTATAATGAAATCTTCCTTGACTGTCCCTTATCCTATCTCACCTTTACGAGTACTGCGCCATTATAGCTTAACATTAGGAACACCCTTACGTGATATATGTCTCTTTTAAAAAAAAATAACTTGGTCTATTCAGAACAGTGGTGTTTACTTGTTTTTTTCCTTCTTTGTAATTTTGATGTATACAATTTTCTTTCCAAACCATTGATTGCATATTGATCACACAAAGGAGTATATTTTCTAGCCTTTGGTTGATCTACAACATGTTGTCAAAGTGCTCAAGATAGAATCAATAAATCGTTAATTCACACACCCGTTTGGTGTTGGTGGTAGATGCTCTGCTGCGATGTTACCATGGGATGAAGCCTGCTAAGGAGGCCTGATTTGAAATGCTGCTCCAGGGAGTACTTAGCCGTTTGCAGCAATGTCTCTTAAGGGGAACCAGAGCAGGGGTGTGTGTGTGTGTGGGGGGTAGGGCGGGGGGGGGGGGGAGGGACATGATCTTTAAACAAGATCCTCTGTCCACAGGAGGCTAAGGCATGAGAATGAGACCCAACACAAGGAACGCTCCTCCTCATTTCTGCCCTAAACTAGCTGCAAGCCACCTCTCTCAATATTGAGATAAAGATGAAAACCATAGAGTCATTTTGCAGTAGGCTGGAGTCAGCCAAGCATACAGTTGAAGAACATTCCCCAGCTTCAACAATGGGCAGAAAACTATAATCTAGCAGCTAAGCAAGTTGGAGAGTTTGAAGTACAATGCAAGAACCTCTAGATTTTAGAAACCTAGTTTTCCCATTGCACCAAGATGGCAACTCCTTTTCTCTCAGTGCACAATATTTTCTAAAACAGAAGTTCTTCTTAGGGAGGAGCTAGACAAAGCTGGTAGTGATGAAAGCATATCAACTCCCTATTTTGAGAGCTGTTGGTTCGACGCTGATGTGGGTACTGCAAAAACATAGTTGGTCTCTCGGAAAGAGGGAGAGATACTGCCCCTTTAGGCAGCTATTTGGAGAAAGCCAGTCCACGAGGACGGACTAATGGTCCTTTATTTCAGGGAACAAAGCAGGGAAACTCAGTCATAGCAGGGTATGGAATCTATGGTGTGGAACCCTGCCCAGCGACCGGTGAATCATGATTGATTGGAGGGTCTATATGTTTGCTATTAGCTCTAAATTGAGATCAAGAGATGTACTTAGCAATGTTGGCTGAGAAACACAAAAATATTGGAACCTCTGGACTACTACTAAAAATTGGGACCAAACCTAGAAGGTTACACAATTAAACTGAGGTGATTTATAAAGAAATACATAAGAACAATTGAGAAATTAATTTATTGAAAGAGGGCTTGAAAGGCGAAATCTGACACTGATTGCGATGGATCGTGGGTCAGATTCACCAATCAGGTTCATCCCTGTCAAAGATTTTAACTTCTCACTTAGTCCTTTAAGTCCCAATTCACCACAGCAATATACTTCTAAAACCTCCCTGGACCTCAGGAGAAAGACACTTGGAAACTCACAGGTTGTCAGGCAGAGGCCAACAGACAGTTCAATCCAGGTCCATTTGCCCCATGCCAGCTGGATAATTTGAAGGAAAGGCCTCTGCAAGGTTGTGACTCCCTGTAGCCAGGAGATCAGCAAACTTACCCTGTGAGCCAAACTCTTTGCGCTGGGTACAAGAGGGAGCAGTTCCAGTCATTCAGGGCTTCTCATGTCACAGACAGCAGGTCAGTTCCTCTTCTTTTCAACCTCAGCTTCAGGAGTATACTGAAGTGGGTGCCCAGAGGTACCACATTTATGCCTGGGGCGAGGTAGTGGTTGTGAATTACTCCTGGGCATGCCCTAACCAATGGAGTAAAAGTTCCCAGAAACAACCTTACCCACCCTGGGGATTTTCAAGATGTCAAAAGTGTTTGTCCACACTAAAGTTGAGCTCTGAGGGCATGTGTGGGGAGTGTAGTATGGTAATCTTAGTGTCGTCGCACATCTAACGCTAAAATATAGTTTGGGGCAGCCACTGTACCCACAATAAACCTAGAGACAGAAGCCTGGTACGACAAAGTAGAGTTTATCAGCAACCAGACAGCGGATACACAAGAATTGTTTTGCCATCCTGTTATCTGCCTTTTGAGTGCACCCCAAAGTGTTATATGTAAACACAGCAGAGCGGTAAAGCATGATTTGACATTGTAATATCAAATACAATGCTCGCAGCTCAAACCCTACATATTTTGGGAGATTCAGAGATCTCTGCACATTCGTTGTTGGTGAATCTATAAATTCTATAAGCAATTGGCGGGGGACAATGGATTGTTTGTTAGGTCCTCTCCCAATCAAATGTACTCTAATGTAAGTGTATTTCAGTCCCAAGAGAATCAGATTAAATAAGTGGAACAGAAACTCAAGTGAGTGCACAGAGATAGGATAGTGCCACTTAGAATACAGATTATCTTTCAGAAAAAAAGGCATACGTCCTCAGGCAGATTGTGCCCTAGCTGCCCATCAAATTTTGTCACATTCTTTAGATAGATTCACATATTCAAAGTTTGCCTTTTGCAGCCAAGGCATCTGGTGCAACCAGGCTGTGTCATGATGTATGAACAGTTTGCATTACCTGATCAGAATCAAGCTAGAACTTTATTGGTATTTTCGTTAATATATTCCACAGGCTTATGAAGCAATGGTGAATGGCCTACAGTGCATGGTGCCAGCAAGATGATGGTGCATGCTTCGGTCTATCTTTTGTTAACAGAAGGAATCGGGAGAACGGGAGAAAGGGTATAAGCAACTTTCTTAAACCTAGGATTTGAAAACAGTACCTATGTGTTCATGGATAATCAATCACCAGTAGGGATCTGAAGGTGCTGGGCTTTCAGACAAGTAGCCACTGATTGCCAAGCAACATAACTTCTGTTCTCTCGGACTAAAGACAATATCCTTTCCACACTGTCAGCGGATATAATACAAGCAAGTAATATGTCTCCTGAATATTTCTATTGCACCCCTTTGATTTATGGCAGCAAAGCAGTAACAGCAACATTTTACTGCTGGAAGTTTCGGAATGTTTACACAAATCTTTGTTTTGTGAGCAGTGGTCACTTACAGTTAACTATTAAAAGTGTGCTCCCCAAACATGTCTGAGGGCAACACAAGTCTTGTCTGTGTAGAATGCCTTGAACAGGGTGGCTTGACTGCCGCGCAAGATGGCCGGCTAGTTACGGAGCTCCGCCGCACCACCCAGCCTCCTTGAAGCTTCCCCGATGTGAAGGGGATTGTTTTCGCCTCTACCTCCTGGATTCTCCTGTCGGAACCTCCGGAGAGCACACGGAGCGCCAGTGCGGCTTTTCAATTGCCGTTTATCATCGCCTTACACGATGTTGCTGCCGCTCCTCACGCAGCCGCCATTTTAGGCATCCCTCGATACACCGGACCTCCGCCTCCTCAACAAACCAGCGCTTCCTCGACCACCATGAGTCGCTTGGCACCAATAACTTTTTGGGGTGAGCATTTAAAGTGATTTATGCTACACTTATTCTCCTCTGAGGCGCGTCTGTTCCGACTTTTACGTTATGAAGATCCCGCTGTGAGACCTGCTTCCTCAGACGCTTTGCCACTTCAGCGTTCGTCATTGGCGGTGTATTGCGACTGTTTTAATAACTGTTTGCTCACTGAATGTCTCACAGCTTTTTTCTTCTAAGGCAGGTTTTGTGCCCTTTTTCTTCAATAACACCGGCATCCACACCACTCAGCTCGCTGGCTCTTTCCAATGTAATTTACTTGCGCTTCCTCAGGTCTGTTTTGGCGCAATCTTGTCATATTCAACTGAAGTATCCAAAGAATATTACTTTACTCTTGTCAGCGAAACCCACAGAGATATGTCTTTGAATCATCTTATGTATCTCCAGTGACTGGCTTCCTTCATACTACGGTGACCTTCTGAATCACTACTGTCGCCTTTCTTTCCACTTTTGTGCGCCTTGAACTTACTTGTTGTCTGCAGGAGAGCTCCCTATGGTGACATTACGTAAACCTAAGTTTTTCTTTGACCCTCCGGTGAGTTCTCCGGTGCTTTCTTCAACTGCTGTGTCTGCATTACCCCAGTCTACAAAAATGTCGACTTCTTCCTCTCAGCGTGCCCCCTCTGGTCACTCAGCTTCCAGTAGAACCTCTCCACCGGCTCCAGCGGGCAAACGTCTTAAACAAAATTCTCCCACACCGGACGACCCCTCTTCCTCATCTCCTATTGATCAAATTTTGGAGGAACTTCGTGCAATGCGTCCTTTTCTCGAAGAGACGAGCAAGGATATGCAGCTTCTGAAAGATAAATGGGAATCCATGGTTGTTCGCCTTTCTCTTGTTGAACTACTCACACCTGAGGTTCAGTCCAACACGCAACGCATTGTAACGTTAGAAAAGACTGTCCTCTCTCTGCAGAAACACACGGAGGATTTGGAAAATCGCAACAGAAGAAACAACCTTCGTATTTACAATCTGCCAGAAAATCTTGAGGGGGACAATCCAGTCTCTTTCTTCACTTCCTTCCTTCCGAAACTTTTGGACATGCCCACCTCTACGTCCATCAGTATTCAAAGAGCACATAGACTTGGCGCCAGACAATCTTCATCTACCAAACCCCGTGGAGTTATTATCCTGTTTTTGAAGTTCACCGACCTTCTTTCGATCCTCTCAGCAGCAAGAAACAAAAAACAATTGACTTTTCAAGGTCAGCGAATTTACTTCTCTCAGGATGTATCTAATGCTACTGCCTCCAGACGCAAAGAATTTCTGGCAATGCGTCCCTCTTTACGATCTCTTGGGGCACGTTATGGCTTATTTCATCCTTGTACCTTCAGAGTCACTCATCGGAATAAGACTTGGACTTTTCAGGAACCGGGTGAACTACGTAATTTTCTTCTTCTGCAGACTGAGGAAGGGATGGAAGCCTCCTCCTCTCCTTCAAACAGTGGCTGAAATGTTTCTGTTGTATTCATGTCTTGCTCTCTAGCTCTCTTTTTCTCTGGTTCTATGTACTCTTCTTAGTTTTTTTCTCTTGATCTTTTCATTTTTCTCCTCTTGAATTTTTTCTTTTCTTGAATCTCCTTGACTACGCTCAGCATTCCTCTTCTTTCTATTTTCTGGTTATATTTCTTGTGTATCTTGTTCCGTATGTCCTTAATTAATTTCTTTTTCCATATGCAGATCTTCTCGGATGTTCCCTTCACCATATTGTTCCGTCCTTCGTTCCCCTTTTGTGAGGTCTCGGTGTGGTTCCGCTCCTGTTCCTGGTCCCCCGTCTTGTAACGCATCACCACCTCTCCGCCTTCCCTTTGTGTATTTACCCCCTTCAGGTATGTTTATTACAGTCATCCTTTTGGATTTGTACTGTCTTCTATGCCTTCTCTCTTTTCCTTCTTCACCATCCTTTGCTGACCTTCTTTCCTTTCCCCTCGCCTTCTCCCTTTCCCCCTCTCTTTTTCCTTTTCCTCCTACTCTTCTTTCTACCTTTTCAGTGGTTTCAATATTTTTCACTCTTTTGCAGTTTAACCTATTACTCATACAATATGTTTATCCATTTTTCCATTTCCTAGTTATAATGGCTTATATTGTTTCTACTTCACCTTATTGCATGTACAGTATGTTTTGGCACCTGTTATTTCTAAATAGTGTTATGCGGTCTCATGTTTAACGTTATTTCATGGAATGTGAAAGGCTTTAATCATCCTATTAAGCGGCAGAGAGTACTTTCCCACCTCTCCTCTTATAATCCTGACATTGCTCTTATCCAAGAAACACACCTCTCTGACGTTGAGTCTTTGAAACTCAAAAGACTTTGGGTGGGCGATGTTTTCTTTTCACCTGCTTTTCATAAAAAAAATGGTGTTGCTATTCTAGTTCACAAACGTCTCAAATGTAAACTGCTCCTTGAAGAGAGGGATGAAGAGGGTCGTTGGATTTTAGTTAAAATGCTTGTCAATGCTATCCCGATTACTATACTGAATGTTTATGGTCCTACATGCCCTGATTCTTCTTTTTGGCCCGTGATCACAGCAAAATGTATCCAATACAAGGACGATGCCTTTCTATTAGGTGGAGACTGTAACCAGATTGTAGACCCCTTTTTAGATCGTAAATCTTCTGTTCGTTTCATTCCTCATAAACCTCACAAGCAGTTTCTTGACACTATCTCTCAGGTTCATCTCATAGACTCCTGGAGGATCACACACCCTGACACTTTAGATTTTTCCTTTTTCTCTCCCCCACATTCTTCCTTCTCCCGTTGGATTACATTTTCCTTTCTTCCTCCTTATCTCAAAATCTTCTTTCCTCTTCCATTGAACCTATTGTCATCTCTGATCATGCCCCTATTCTTACTGTCTTTGATCTTCTCCGCCCTACTCCTAAATCCTCTCGCTGGCGTTTTAACTTCTCTTCTCACTGATCCCATTTTCTCTTCCGCATTTCGTTCTTTCACCTCAGAATTTTTCCACCTTAACTCTACACCTACTACCCCTTTGCACACCCTCTGGGATTCGTTTAAAGCCACGGCCCGAGGTTTCATTATTGACTTTGTCTCCAAGAAAAAGAAAGCGTTTCTTCAAAAACGCAAGGTCGCCCTACAACATATTAAGTCACTTGAACACCAATTTTATACCTCCTCTCCACATCAGATGTCTCCTGAACTTCTTCGCTCTAAAATTGCCTTTAATAAGCTCACCACGGATTCGGCCTCTTCTTATCTTCTCCGCAGTAGTGCTCGGTATTACGGGGGTCGCAACAAGTCCGGTAAGCTGCTTGCTAATTACCTCAAATCACGGAAGGAGCGGACTGTTATTGATGCTATTTATTCCCCTTCCAATACCCTCCTCCATACAGATAAAGATATTTTGGAGCAATTTCATTCTTTCTATGAAACTTTATATACTCCTGAAAATCCCCCTACCCCAGATCTTCTTCAGTCATATTTTGCTCGTCTGCCTACACCTGATACCTCCCAGCTCAATTTCTCGACTCTAGACTCTGACATTCGCCTTTCTGAATTGTCCACTGCATTAACGTCTCTCACCAAAGGCAAGACCCCCGGTCCTGATGGCTTCCCGGTTGAATTTTATCTACATTTTTCCGATATTCTTTTACCTCATCTTCTTCTCCTTTTTCAGTCCTTTTGTTCTGAAGGCCTAGCTCAAGGATCATTCCAAGATGCCACTATTTGCCTCATCCCTAAAGAAGGTCGTGATCCCAAATTTTGCAAAAACTATCGGCCAATATCTTTGGTCAACGTGGATTATAAACTGTTTGCTAAACTCCTCGCTCTTCGCCTTGATCCCCTTCTACCTCACCTCATAGGGAAAGAGCAATGCGGCTTTGTTAAAGGTCGCCTCACTTCGGACAACTCTAGACTATTCCTTAATGTCCTTAGTAAAGCCCCTTCCTTATCCATCCCTCTTGCGGCCATCTCAGTGGATGCTGAAAAAGCTTTCGACCGAGTTGATTGGTCATTTCTGATGGCTTCCCTGAAGTGGCATGGTTTTGGCCCAAAATTCATTTCCTATGTTTCCTTAATCTATTCCATGCCCAAAGCCTCTGTTTTAGTCAATGGTAAACTCTCCTCATCCTTTACTCTTAAACGCGGTGTCCGCCAGGGTTGTCCTCTTTCCCCTCTTTTGTTCATCCTAGCTCTTGAACCCTTTTTGACCTCTATCCGTAATAACCCTTCCATCTCTGGCTTTCCATATGGACCCAACCACCTTAAATTGTCTGCATATGCTGATGACATCCTTCTTTTTATTTCTGACCCTGCTACCTCAGTCCCCTCCTTATTGGCTGAATTTGAGCATTTTTCTTTGGTCTCCGGGTATAAAATTAACTCGGATAAGACGGAGATTCTTCCCCTCACTAAATTCTGTCTTCCGCACTTCTTTTCTTCCACTGGCTTTGCTTGGCAGAGTAAGAAAATTAAATATCTAGGTGTACTTTTTTCCAACTCTATCTCATCATCTGTTCGACTTAACATGACCGCCGTCATTTCTAGGATAGATGCCCTCCTCTCCTCCTGGAATCCCCTTTTCCTCTCATGGTGGGGGCGTCTCGACTCCATTAAAATGATGATTGCCCCAATCTTAATTTATTTACTTTCCATGCTCCCGATCCATATTCCGACTCTTTACTTTCGTCGTATTGACTCTGTCTTGTCCAAATTCCTCTGGAAACAGAAAAAAGCACGCATCTCACTCTCATCCCTTCGTAAACCCAAAGTGAATGGTGGTACTAATTTTCCGGATTTTCGTCTCTACCACAAATCCTTTTCCCTACGTCAAGCTTCTCGCTGGTTGTCACAGGACATCTCCTATTTGTCCCCACTTTGGCTTTCTGTTGAACGTGATCTGTTACTTCCACATTCATTTAAGGAAGTTCTCCTATTCACCGCTAAAGCACCGTGTCTTGTCTCCCCTATACTTCGGCATACTTCATCTCTTTTGCGACCCTTGACCTCATCTGTTCCTATTTCTCGTGAGTCCTTTCTGCTACTGCCCATCTGGTATAATTCACTTATTCTTATACGGAACAGACCTATTGCCTGGCCTACCTGGAGATCGAGGGGTGTTATCTGGGTCCATCATCTTTTCGATGGCTTATCCCCTCGCTCCTTCCCTCAATTTCAGTCCTCCTTCCACTGCCCTTCCTCCTTCGCAAAGAAATACTTCATTCTTATGGAAACTGTTCTTGAACGATACTACTCTCTTGATTCTGATGCCTCACCCCCATCATCTTCTTCTTTACTTGCCCTTCTTTCCACTGTTCCTAAGGCCTCCCTTATCTACCGGTTTTTCTCTGCTTCTGACCCTGATCGCCCCAAATCGAAATTGGAACTCTCTTGGGAAAAAGATCTCGATTCCATATGGCCGATTTCTCTTTGGGATAAAATTTGGGCTAAATCTCTAAAAACCTCCCGCAATGCCTCTCTTACTCAATCTCTCTTTTTCTTCTATCATAGACTCTATTTTTCTCCACTTTCCCTATCTCGTTTTATCTCCTCTTCTAGTGCTGATTGCTGAACCTGCAATGCTACCAATGCGGATTCCTTTCACCTTTTCTTTCTCTGTCCTTCCGTCCGCCTTTTTTGGACACAGGGGTGGACCCGTATTTCTCATATCTTTAACTTCTCTCTCCCTTTCTCAGCCTCCTTGGTGTTTCTAGGCAGTCTGTCAGATTCCCTTGACCTCCCACCACACTCGAGAGGTCTCTTTGACCTCATGCTTGCCCTTGCCCTCCAACACATTTCTTCTAATTGGAAATCTTTACACAAACTTTCCATAGTCTGTTGGTGGAACTTACTCTGTCACTCCCATAGGCTCGACGTAGCCTTTGCAGCCTTGTGCAAACCCTCTCGTAATGTTGATTTATACTGGTTACCTTTAACTTTACATTTGGACCAATCTGCCAAGACGAAACCCTCTACATTTTCCTCTGCCAACTTTAAGCCCCCTTGAATACGTGTACTTCTGTATATACTCAATATACTCAATTTACTTACTCTTTCGCTTATGCCGTTTTATACTTCATAATATGTCAGGTACTGCCTTTTAGACCATATATTTATCGTTATTTATCGTTATTGGTGCTTTTACTGTACTTTCTTATGCTTGTTGTTCATAATTACTGCAATTTTCCGTTTATGACTTATTGCTAGGTTTTTCTTACTCCCCCCCCCTCCCCTCCCCCCTCCCCCCCCCTCTTAAAAACATTTAAAATGCTTTGTTCCTCATTTGTACCATCAGCTTTATTTTTGTTCTCTCATCATATTCCCTCTTCCTCATTTATATATGCTGGTGTTACCTTGTTGGATTGATTATTTACTTCAATAAAGCTTTCAAACATAAAAAAAAGAATGCCTTGAACAGATGGTCTTTGCTTTATCACCATTGAATGGGAAGGTGAGAGTGAATAGGTCAGTCCAACTTTCTTAAATTTGACACCACTGTGTGTCTAGTACTTCTTTCATTATAAGAGTGGCAGCACCGCCAAATCAAAAGTATACATGAGGATATGCAACTCAGCAGAGGCTTGAATTTCTAGCCTCTATAGAGTTTGTGATTGCAAAGTCAGTCCACCAGATGGGTAAGCTAGTAGTTTCTCTCTCTTTGCTGATGTGAATACCTTGTGATTGGCTAAAGAGTTCACTGCTCGTTGTAAAGCCAATGTACCTCTGAGACAAGAATTTGTCTTGTTGAAAATTAGTCCTAGATCTTGCATGGTCATAATGTTGTTAAAATAGCTGTTTTGGCTTGTGCCTTTTATGCTAGGCAGTTACTTGTCCAGGTATATAGGCAACAATTCTAATAGATGATGCCAACCAAACCTTACATATGTACTAGAAATAAATCCTGAATGATCACATAGGTCTCTCTGCCATTTCAACACTTACTATATTGCATGCATCAATAGCACATTGAGTAGCTCCTTTTCCAAGGCTTGTTCATTTTAGTGCTGCTTCGACTTGAGAGGTAAATTCTGTAACTGCAGTAAATTATGTTGAACCCCCACCTTAACATAGTTTTACTGATACTAAATGCTGTTAAATTCGGACTATAATAACATGGCTATTCTGGGAGTGGACTCTGAGGGACCCCAGTTTCTCTTCTGAATTGCTCGGACACCTTTTTGATTTTGCAGAAGCCTTTGGTATGATTGCAGTTGCCTGCATATTGTCTATGCTGGAGAAAATAACCATCATGATAACCTTTCCTGTTGCCGAAGCGTGCACCGACAGCAGGGCAAAGAAGACCAAGCTAAGAAACATTGGGAGCAAATGATAAAAAACCTTCATGAAGCACTAACACAAAAGCTGATCAATCGGCAAACTATGCCAACAAGCAGGAGGTTGCTCCACCTTCCGCAACAGAACAGAGTTCAGAGAGAGTAAACAGACCTTCCGTCATGCAGAATGGCTACAAAGAGTGAAAAATATGCACACAGAAAGCAGGAGTAAAGAGGCCAGAAGACTTCACAAAATAATACCATGGAATCTAAAACAAATAGGCGAGGAATGGAAATGCATATATGCCTTGCCAGTAAGGAGAATGCCCCATTGGCGGAGGATTGGGAGGCCCATGTACAGAAACTATATGTGGACCCTGACAAAACCAGGGAAATCAACAAAACTCCTGACCCATGCTCTACAAGGCGTGGAAGATAACCCCATTCTAGTCTCTGAAAAGGAGATGTTACGCACCCTGAAAAGCATTTGTGAAGATGGGGCACCTAGCTCGAATGGTCTCCCGGGGAGCGCCTTCAGGGAAGATCAGGTTTTTGAAGCAACCCACATGTTTAGCCTGTCAATTAATGCATTCCAACAGCATCAATTCCGTACTCATGAAAAGGCTCCATCCTGCACCCAATATATAACTAGCATTTGCAATGCAATAGGTCTTGCATTAGGAAAGTTTGAGCTACTGATATGGTAAATGACACATTTTTTATTTATGTGTTGGTTTTGAAAATAGCTAAATTAATAGCTTTGTCATTTACAATGCCAATAGTTATAACTGTTGCAAATGTGACACCTATAGCATTTGTAATGCAATATGTGTTGTATTTACGTGACTTAGATGTATTGATATTACAAATAACAATGGTTTTTAATTTTTGTAATAATTAATTTTTAAATAAAAGTTATTGTAATTTATAATGGCAATAGCTTAAACTTTTGTAAATAACTTTTGTGAAGATTATGTTCAGTGTATTTTATTGTGACTAAAATCCAAGAACAGAAGTGAAATATTAACATCTTTTTGTAACATTTGTAATACAGCTTGAAACATTGAGAGAACATATTTGAACCAGTTGTTGTTGAATGGTTGCATAGATTGATGCTGTGGTGGTGCTGAGTGATGTGGTGGCGACGAGTGACGCTGTGGCGTTCAGTGATGCTGTGGTAGCGCATAGTGATGTTGTGGTGCCCCTGAGTGATGCTGTGGTGGTGGTGAGTGATGCTGTGGTGATGCGATAGATAGAGGGAGGGCGATAGATAGATAGAGGGAGGGCGATAAATAGATAGAGTGAGGGCAATCGATAGATAGATAGATAGATAGATAGAGTGATGCCGATAGATAGCGTGAGTGCGATAGATAGACAGATAGCGTGAGTGCGATAGATAGACAGATAGAGTGAGGGCGATAGATAGATAGAGTGAGGTCGATAGATAGAAAGAGGGCGATAGATAGAAAGAGGGCGATAGATAGATAGATAGAGTGAGGGCGATAGAGTGAGGGTGATAGAGTGAGGGGTGATAGACAAAGTGAGGATGATAGATAGGTAGATAGAATGAGGGCGATGATAGATAGATAGAGTGAGGGCGATAGATAGATAGATAGTGTAATTATGTGGCGTGTAATTATGTGGCACTGAGTGGTATTTGGCGTGTATGTTGCATTGAGTGCAGTGTAATTATGTGGCACTGAGTGTAGTGTATGTTGCGTTGAGCGCAGTGTAATTATGTAGCATATAATTATGTGGCACTGAGTGGTATTATGAGGAGTGTATCTTGTATTCTGTAGAGTGTAATTGTGTGGCATGTAATTTTGTGGCACTGAGTGGTATTGTTTGGAGTGTATGTTGCATTGTAATTATGTAGCATATACTTATGTGGCACTGAGTGGTATTGTGTGGAGTGTGTGTTGCATTCAGTAGAGTGTAATTATGTGGTGTGTAATTATGTGGCACTGAGTGGTATTTGGATTGTATGTTGCGTTGAGCGCAGTGTAATTATGTAGCATATAATTATGTGGCATTGAGTGGTATTTGGAGTGTATATTGCATTGAGTGCAGTGTAATTATGTGGAGTGTAATTATGTGGCACTGAGTCGTATGTGGAGTGTATGTTGCATTGAGTGCAGTGTAATTATGTGGCGTGTAACTATATGGCACTGAGTGGTATTTGGAGTGTATGTTGCGTTGAGCGCAGTGTAATTATGTAGCATGTGTATGCTCTGGTTCAGAGGAGCATCATTCCTGGCCGATACTCAACATGTTTTTGGTGCTGCGACCTGGAAACTTAAATTTTATTTTGCTGTTCAGAGAGCACACAGCCCGCACACTGCTGCCCACTAAATCTGAGACCTGCCAGATATCAGGAACTGTCCCTTCAGATGTCTCCCAGGCCTGGCTGTGGATGTCTCCAGGGCACAGATGTGCTTAAGAGACCTACAGCTCAGAAGACCATATGAGCCATTTATATTTCAGAGCTCGATAAAATCAATACAGTTAAATTAGGTAATATTGCGAGTGTTTTCGAGCGCTAATAAAGGTAAAACTGTGATAGCTAGCGCTGTTTGTATTATAGCGTGTGCATTTTGACAGAGGTTTTGAACTCAGTGTATGAGACATCTTGTATCCAAATTCATATCCTACTTACTGTTGTAAAAAACGTGCTTTCTACTAGTTGCGCAGTTTCAAAGCGCTGTGAGTGCTTCTAAGTATTATTTATAGCCATGTTTAAGCAGGGAATCCTGGCTTCGCTGCTTGGGCATGTTACTTCCCTGATCTGCCTGGAATGGGAGCGCCTGAAGTTTCTAGACTCTTCTGAGCGCTGGGAGGAGGAGGAATGATGCCCTGATGTCAGTCGAGAATGTTTTGCATTCCTCTTTTATGGCGTACCGATTTGGGGGCCCACAAGGACCTTGTTTTCCTTAAGCCCCGGGTGGGCCAGGTCCCGTTGACAATGTTGATAAATCACGCTGCCATATAAAGAGTATGTTTGGTGCCTGAACGTTGCATGCCACGAGGGAAACCACCTGATCCACTGTTCTCCCACACAGGCTTACACATCCCACACGCAGACACAAACTCACGCACCACCCAACACGAGTATATACACAGCTGCCCACAGTGCACACACGTCCCAGACATGAAACAATTGTGTTTTTTTTCTGTAGTATCCACAACTAATAGCAGCCATGCATCTGGCCTACATTGCGACTGCAACCCGGGCGATTGTAAACCATTTCCAAAAATCGAAATAAACCGACGGACAAGTGACGGAGGACACATAATATATATATTGCCTCCAGCCGTGTCTCCCAGAAAATGAAAGAAGCGGAACCAGATTAATGGCGTCAAAAATAAATAAACCAATAACCACGAAATTAAGTTTGTTTCCACGTTCTCCATTCCAACGACGTGAACTGTAAACCAAGAACAGCTCTGTGCTTTTCAAAAAGCAGCACACGGTAACACGAACAGGTGTGATCTTGAAATAAATGAATCATGCTTTAAGTTACATTTGAATTTGTCTTCCCAAGTGAGACTGCGCTGCGACTGACTTGACCCACTAGTGATCGGTGTGTGCATACTCACGCCCTTGCGCACGGAGAACGCTTGTGCTTCGCATTGTGTTTAATGTTGGGGAGATGTGGATTGCTCGTCTGCTGTAAAACGTCCCCCGTTTCCTGCTCAAACACTGTTTTTATTCAAATCCCGTTATCGCATTTTTCCTAAAAATCACAGCTGGCGCTCACAGCGTGCAGATGTCACGCACCACCCCACCGAACACAAGTATCAGCCCCATTGTGTGCGCACGACGGGATACACAGGATATATGCACCTCCTCCGTCACACCAGATGGTGCCAGCGCCTCATGTACACTCGTGTGCGCCTACCGCACATGGGTAATGGGTGGCATCTCAAAGAAAAGTCAGGTACCATTTAGTGCCCCCGATCAACACTTTCAAGATGTAGCGCATACATTAAAACAAGTGTAAACAATGTTCCCTCTGTCATTCTATTGCACAGGCTTGGAGCATGAGACGCCTCTCACCAACATGTCTGTAAACATAACCAAGAGCACGCCTGCCTGAGACGCTACTCACAAGCACGCGCTCAGAGCGGCGTCAGCACAAGATGGGCTCTTAGGAGGCACTGATCGCCGACTAGATTTGAAGCTGCGTGTGTGTGTGGTGCATTGGCGGCACCGGCGAGCATGCAGGGCTGAAATCCAGGCAAAGGAAGCAGTGTGTCCGCGGCAGTGCAGTGCGCTCCGAAGCCCTGGCGCTGAATTTAAATAAGAAAGAGCTGTGTCCTGCGTCCGGCCCCGGGGATACCGTCTTGGAGCTGTGGAGCAGAAGCTGCCGAAATCAAGGAGAAACGAGACTGAACCGCTGCCGAGGGAGAGAGGGACACTCTGAAAGAGCCCGGTGAGTGGGGAGGGGGGTGTGTGCACGTGTCTGTGTCTGTGTGCGTGTGTGTGTGCGCGCGTGTGTGTGTGTGTCTGTGTGCGCGTGCGAAAGCAGGGGGAGGTGTGCCTGTGTGTGTTTTGGAGGCTAAAGGAGACAGGAGATGGGAGATGGTGAACGCGCGCGCGACCTGATCCGATTATGGCAGGCTGTGCGTGCACATCTCTTGTCTCCTCTTGCCTCGTTGTAAGCTGAGGTGACGACTATAGGTCTCGCGGCGAGAACGCGCTTCGCGCGCTTTAGCCAGGGCGAGACCTAAAAAGGGGTATCGCTTTCAATCCAAACATTATAGGCTAATAGCCCTATTAGGTTTTGATGGCAAGGCCTTTGCAAAGGTGCTTTTACATGAGCTGGAATATTGGATCAGTGAAAATAAAATTATACCAAACTATCAGACTGGCCAAACTCTTCTATGATGGACAACATAATTGTTCTCTCTTATCCGAGTACAAAGGAAATGGAAGCTACCACCCCTCCCCCCTCCCATTATATGCCTGTTTCATAGATTCTAGAGCAGCGTTCAATGGAATTAATTGAGATATCCTCTGGGGAACAAACTAGCCGAGTGGGGCATACCCAGGCAACTTTGCACGCTATTACATAGTCTTACTCCGACACCTGGGTTCGAATCAAAATTACGCAGGCCCATGCTAGGGGAAAAATCAACACCAACAGAACGCTCAAGCAGGGCATACCACTGATCTTGGTGGAGAATTGCTGAAACAGAACTTATTCCCTCAGAAACTAGCTCAGAAGAAACTTTCCATTATACTGTATGCAGACGGTCTTGTGATACTTGACCAAACCTATGTTGGGATGAAGAGGGCTTTGAACAAGCTCAATGTGTATAACACAAAGAACACGCTGCACGCAAATGTTGCCAAAAACAAAGTTCTGATCTTTGGCCAAAGATATAAGAAGCATCAGTTGAATTGGCAACTGGGCCCTTGATAAATATGCACAACCGGCAAATACAACTATCTTGGTGTTTGGCAGTCAGAAACGGGCAAACCCTTGTGCAGCAGTGGTAGAAAAAGCATTGAAAATCACTTATGCTTTATCCAAACTAAATCGCAACATACCAAGCCATTCTGTTAAGGCCATCTGAAAAGCCATACAGACGTAACTGCTACCTGCAATAGGCTACTGGCACCTTGCCTTCACCCGCAGATTCACCGAGTCCTTAGAGCGTTGTCACACAGCAGCATATAAGGAAATATTTAACATCCCCAAAAACACTCTGTACACACTGACTCGCCTAGAGTTTGACCTGGTGAACATGGACATTGAATCTAAAAAGTATATTATCAGTGACCTGTGCAGATCCGGAGTCCTTGACAGGAGCTCTGAACCTCATATTTCTAGACAAAAAAAAGTAGTTGGTCAAAGTTTCTCAGCAATGCTGGAGATTCATTACACCTGGACCAATTGACTTAATAGATTCAAGTACAACAATTGATAACTTAAAGAGAACCTTAAAAGAACAAGGCAAGCGGGCTTCAAGAGACTGGGATATAAAACAAATCCAAAACATTCTAGGAGCAGCGGGTCTTGCTACATCGCACAAAGCCAACCCCTGCCAACCGTATTTGAAGCCTGCCTTGGGCAGACAAGCACTAAAAAAAATACTGCTGACCAGGCTCCTAGCATCACCTATATGGGAATATAGGTCCCACTGGAAGAATCCTGCACCACAGCATGGTCAGTGCAGGTTGTGCCAGTATTATTTTGAATCCGCAGCACACATTGTATACTGTTGCTTTGGTGTGTTTCCTCAAAGGCAAATTTATCTAAAGCCAATTTTTCAGCAAAATAGGATAAGTACATGCACAGAGGCGTTGACATACATTTTCACAACAGTAGTACCAAAGAACCAAGCCCAAATTGTCAAATTTTTCTCAGAAGCTACAAGACTACTACAGGATGCAAGCCGACAAAACAGGACTGTCCAATAAGAACATAGAGCCTGAACTAGGAACAGCACTGGCCAGAATATTTTGACTAATATAGACAATAGGCGACTTCGCTGATCTACCTAGCATATTTTCTCTCTTTTGCACTACCATGTGGTACTTAATAGCACTGTTCTGACACAGTGGGCCTGGATTCAGTTAACAGGGCACTTTCACACACCAATCATACGAGCATTGTGGCACTTTATAGAATAGTCTTCAAGTCTGACCTTTTGCGCTCAGAATTCCTTTACCGCTACGTCCAGCAAAGCTGTAAGTGCTTGCCACAACGTCCAGAGCTTGTTTGCTTCTTTACCACTTTCTGAAGATATGAACTTCTTTACTTCTAGGTCCAGCAAAGCTGTAAGTGCTTGTCACAATGCCTAGAGTCCCTTGGCCAAGATCAGATAACAGGGTAGAGTGCTAGGTGACTGACAAGAAGGCTAACTCTTAACTCCACTAACACTGGGCACTTTAATCGCACTAGTACAGGGCACTTTATACCACTGTTAAAGCACTGTCAGATCGGTTCTTGCCAATAGGGAACCTAGCCACAAGGCATATTTAAAACCTTAGAGCCCACCCTTTTGCACCCAGTATACTTTAGAAATGTCATTTGGCTCATTGCAACATGTCTAAATAGTCACATCTTTCATTAGTAGGCTCACTAATATTGCACATGCTTGTCTTCTGAAATCAGTCAAGTGAACGTTAGTGGTCATATAATAATAACTTGTGATATCTTTTAAAGGATTATAAAGATTTTAAGTAATCATGCCATAAAGTTGTTAGCTTAATAATAATAGCACTCACAGTCTCAGATCGTTATAAATATCACAACATGGTCAACTAGGTGTAGAAAAACCCCACTGCATTTTATTCATACTTTATAGAAAAAGAGGCAGGTATACAACATCAATGTGATTGTGTATCTTATAGTAAAGCACAGTTTGCTAGAATGTTCTAAACCTCAAATTATATCCTATTGTACAGCAACCTTCAATATCTGGAATAACTAAATATAGTTGTCAAGGTTTCCTAACGGACGCAGTACTAACCTAGATAAAGCCAAGAGAACCCTCCCTTTCGGTCTGAGCTATTTACCAAGGCAGACCTGGCCGATGCCTGATGCTCCCCTGTTGCTAAAATGTGGTCTATTTACTGCACCTAAAGTACAATAAGTAAAGGACAGCATCTGCGGCTACAGGGGTTGGGGATACGGGTGGGGGATTCAGAGCATATATTAGCACTATATACAGATGAGGGAGCCGCAGAGCTCAGTGCCTGTTCGAGGTCTGCATTCCAATAACCTGAGCGGATGTCAGGTCTCAAAGTTAATGTCGGCAACTCCTTGATATTTCAGCTCAGGCTAGATGCTTGGGTCCTAATAAACTTTCTTTTTTTTAATTCATCCAAATTATTAATTTTTTTTTTAAAAGTATAAATTTATTTTCAACATCCCTCCTGGTAAAATTGCTTCTACACTATATGTTGCGAGATTAACTGGAGTGGGCATTTGGTACCGTTTACTGAACCATCAGGATGAATCTCCCTTGGTACTAAAGATGTTGGAGAAAGTCTAAGCTCAAGAGCAATGTGCTTTTTCTTATCAGGAATAGCAAAGGATCTCATCTTTAGGTAATAAGGCTTTGAGAGCTGCTAATTATAAAAGAATGGCATTTTTTGCTAATTGGATGGTATACTACACTCCAGAAGCACTAAATAAAATGTATCCAGAGGTACTTAATAGTTGCTTTCGTTGTGGTACTTTAGCAGCAGGGGGGTGGCAACATATTTTTTTCTTGTGCCCAAAGTTACAAGTTTTTTGGGAACAAATATTTGCATATTTTAGTGGTGCGATTAGGAAAACTTATAACATTTCTGCAGAAGCAGCCATGTTTGGTATAGGTAGTAAGGAGGTGATACATTCTGAATCTCAGGGACCTTTTACTTGCTATCGCTATGTTAGTTGCCCGTTAATTGATCTTACAAAACTGGAGATCCGTGATAATACCTTAGTTTGAGAAATGGATGAGTAAAATGAAACGTACAAAATGCTTTGAAGAAGCTTATGCTAGCGGTGGGGGCAACAAAAACATTTTTGAGGGTCTGGGATCATTTTGCTGACTGTTAATTTTTGTTCATTTTTTGTTTATCTTATGTGTTTAATTAGGATGGGATCCGCTTACAGTGTAAAAAGTATTTTCTTGTTTCTCTTATGATGTGTAAATAATGGATGTTTCCTTTTGGCTCTGCTCAATATAAACATTTTTTTTAAATTCCTTGATATTTCCACTCGCACTGCTGGTTGGCAAAGATTCAGTCCCTCGCCCTGACCTGGGTTTGAGGTGGGAATTAGATAGTTTTCAGTCCCTGGGTCTGCAGGTGGCACATACTGAAAAGCAGCATGATTAAAATATGGGTAGGGTGCTGAAGGCTTGCAGGCGTCGGTGGTCTTTTGGAACTCTTGCCAGAAGGATTACAGTGGTTAAGATGGTGTTTTTGCCCAGGTGCCTTTACGTACTCCAAAACACGCAATGCCCTATAGACCGCCGTATGCTTCAGACATTGGATAGCAGAGTTGGCTTGAAAATACTTAAATAAGACATGGAAGATGGGGGAATAGGGCTCACAAACCTTGAACTATACCATAAAGCAACACGGCTCCAACATGCTGCTAAGTGGTGCACGGATGGTCCAAACAGGAAAAAGGAGTGTGGATCATCTGCTGACGCTGCCTTATGAAGGGGGCTCGCCTTCATGAAAGCTGCCTTTACATGGTGGGGTGGTGGGCACAGAGCTGGGTACTGGTAAAGTCTTTTATGCATAAACTCACGTTCTCTGGAGGCTCACCAATATGATGCTTACAACCTTTCCTGCTAATTGTGAAGGATAGGTCAGTCTCAGCCTGGAAGGATGGCGGCTGCAAGACACTGGAGGACATGTACCCTAGGAAGAGGTGTATTACTTTTGCAGAGGCCCACGACGCATTTGGAGTGGGCCCCAGTCAGTTTTTACCATTTGCCAGGATGGCCATAACAGCCAGCGAGATTTAAACTGGTTCTCCTTACACACCTGACCAGTTGCGGACATTGGAGGTTCTGCTCGAAATGGGATCACCTAACAGACTGATATCTCGATTATATAGCACACTTAAGTATTAACCACCTAAGTTCCCGCTGATGGCATGACAGCTGGTACAGAAACCTGAAGACCTGAAGGAACCCCCTGCTTTAAGCAGGCACATTTTTATATTTTGCACTGAGCTTATTTGTCACCAAGGAGATTGCACAGAATCTACCCAAAGAGGGTGGACAGCTGCCCTAGGTGCGTGTGTGTGTGGGTGGGGATGGGGGGGGGTTGGGGGGGAGATTTCCTCCACGTGACTAGGGGGTGTGCAGGGTTGGTACCTTGTCGGGGCACCATTACACGCCGATGGAGAGAGGTGATCGATATTAGCATTGTTAACACTGCACACCTCTCTCTGGCTACTGCACTTCATACCTAGCCCAGGAGGGAGCACAGATTATTAGAGATTTACACTTATATTGTTAGTATCGGCAACGCGATGAATAGATTATGTGGCTGTCACCTAAGGGCCCCATGTATATGAAACTGCAAATGGACTCTAGGCGAACAATGCCAAATGCAGGAGGTTAGAACAGATGATAATGTGGAGTAGGATTGCTTTGAATGGGCGAGAATGCTGCAGGCGCTTATGGCCTCAGGAAGGGAAAGTACAACTAGGAGTAGTCTGCTGCGCTTACACCTGTACGAGCTGCTGCCGAGGTGATGTATGGGAGCATTGTCATAGAAGAGAGCCCTGGGGAGTTGGGGTGGAGAGGGGTGAAGATGTGAAGGCAACTGCATATTGCTTTCTGACAACTATTGTGCCTAATACAATGTGATGCCTGCAATTGTACTATGTATGCATATATTAAAACCAAAGAAAAGTAGGGGGCAAGATCGAGGTACCATGCTGTCCACCCCCTGGCACTCCCTCATGCAAAGCTGCATAAGATTTCGTAAAAGAAATTCATATCACCACTGATCCAAATCAGCTTATCCAGGAATTATATCCACCCACCATTGAACTGCAGTCAATTATTGGAACCCATGAGCCCTAACTCCTGTTGCTAGCTCTAATGTATGATCCCTTAGGATATATGGATCAACGGCTCTTGTCCTCAACAGAGTCCAATCACATACTTCAATTACTCAAGCCCATACGAATTTATAACAAATACAGTATGGTGACACTGAGTTAACTATAACTCGTGCCTCCGCCATGCGCAGTATTCTCATCAATAATTATATTGCAAATTTTGCAGTGATATTATCAATGATGTCATAGAAGAAGGCATGGCTAATGTAATATGTGGCGCAATTAGCAATGCATGGTGAGGGGCCGAGCTATAGTTAACTAAGGGCACAACTTATAGTTTCTTGAGAGGACTATAACTGCTGAATTGCTAAAGTTGTATGTGTGTAAAATGTGAACCTAACAATAACATCCCTGTAACCTTTGTTTTTTTCAGTGAATTTCTAGTTTTTTTTTAAAACTGAAAGTAATATTTAATTACCAAAAGTGAATCCAACTATTGCTGTGCACGCCCGAGGTGGGTTGGCCACAGGGCAGGGCCACATGCAGCCAACCCCACGCTGTGCCGGACTTTGGTTGTGCGTAGGGGGGGGGGGGGGAAATGGCCCTCCACATGCAACCCCGCCCACACAGAGCACTGTCTTTGGCTGTGCACATAGGGGGTTGGCCACAGGGTCAGGACTTTGGGCAACTTCCCAAACGCATCTAACCCACAAGCCCCCTTCCTGGGTGCTTTTGGCCCTGGGTACCCCATCCCCTGGGCATGGCACATTTTGTGGGGGAGAGGAGCACGTACCCCTCCTCCCTGGGCCGATTTTGGCCCAGAGCACCCGATCCCCAGGGGCTCACCACTATATTTACAGAGAATGGAAGCTCGCGGCTCCCTTCCCGGGCCTATTTTTTAGTTCAATAACTCCAAACGTACTGAACAGATATACATCAAATTACGAAACACTTTCTGGCCCAAGTTCTAGCTTTCTGCCAAATTTGATTTAAATCCGTTCAGTGGTTTGGGCTGTAGTCGTGCCTAAAATCCTTATTAGCAATTGAAAAATGTGTTTTTGGACTGCCTCCTTTTTCTATGCCCCCACTTGACAAATCCCCCCCTTAACTTTCCAGATAGCATCTGAAGTGACTGGCACACTATTTTTGAAAATATTGTGAAGAAAAAAAAAAGGAGGGTCCCAAAACGCAAAATCCCCATGCATTTTCCATGGACTTCTTTAGATAAGGAATTACACCAAATTCGACTGGTAGCTAGATCTTGGTCCACAGATTGTGCTTTCCGTGAGTTGGTGTATATACGTTCAGTAGTTTTTGAGATATTAAGGGTAAAAAATAATAGTATATTTTGGCAGTTGGTCTCATGAGTCTGGTGAGCGTCTTGCAATACCGCAAATTCAAAAATGGAGGTCTGTGATTGATCGAGTTGCCCGTTTTTCCAGTGAGCCTTCACACTCTCGTAGGACCGAGAGGCTTCTATGAGTCCCACAAGCGCTCTGATTGGCTGGCGAAAATTTTAGAAACAAATGACCGCCATAACGGTTTACTGTGAAAAATGTAAGATGTTGTGGAAATTAAGTTAAAATAAACTATACAAGGGGCAACAGAAGGATGTAGTGTTCACCTAGATTATAGAGGAGAGGTTTAAGGGATAACTTCTGTGAGGAAAATAAATGTGTATTGTTGTTAACAAATTTTTACGATCTCTCGGGGGATTGTAAATAATAAAAAGGAATAGATTTGTTCTCAATACACACTACTAATAGGAATGCATATTGTAGTTCTCGTTTTTTAGAAGAAGTGTGTAACGGATAAGTACTGTGATGAGTAGAAGGTCCATTCTTTTTTTCAACAAATGTTTCGAACTTGCGAGACTCTCGCAGGTTTGTGAAAAGTAGGAAGGAGTTGCTGATCTTTGAATACACTCTGGTATGCACACTTGTTACTGTAAGCAGTAGTCTTACTGGAGATGGAATTTATCAGATTCTACTATTTACGCCCATTGGATTGGGAAGAGTTGTTAGTAGAGTTAAGGCTCTTCTCCCACCCTACAAGCACACCCATCATCTGAGATACAGGTTTGAGAGGAGAGCTCAGCAGAGAGGCGGAACCCTTCACACACGCTACTATGAACATTTATCATCTCAGAGAAAGGTCTGAAAGAAGAGTGCAGTCTCTCCCCACACCCATCATTCGAGAGGTCTCAGCAGAGAGGCCAGTCCCTTCAAACACACACCCTACTATGCACATCCGTCATCTGGGAGAGGTAGTGGGTGCTCACTATCACTACCATTTACTACATAAGATTTCCAGCCTGAAGACAGGGAACAATTGTCATTTATTATGGATGGAAAAAAAGCCAAGGACAAAAAAGACATCTGTAAATATGTCTGGAAGCATAAGAGTCTTTTTGAAGAAGGATTCAATGACCAAATACAGAGTAAAATATTGACGCCCAAAAAGGAGCCTTGATTGTGGTGAGAGGACTCCAAACGGTTAAAGAGCACACAAGCAGAGACTGATTCCACTGGCAGTAAGAACACTTCTAGAACAGAGCTGGAAACGAGTGGAAGAAAAAGTTTCCACACTCTTGTCTATTCCCTAAAATTTGAAAGAAATGAACAATCTCCCAGGTATTGCGGACAGTGACAATCTAAAGAATCACCAACTAAATAATAACATTTTCACAAACATTTTATTTCTGAAAAGGTAATTGAAAAAGACAGTTTTTACTTGCTTTTCACTGTAGTAGCTAGTGTGTCGAACAAGCCAATATTGGATTGTAGTTTCGTGTTAAGACCAGGTACTTAAAGAGCAGCTGGAGTTAAACCATTGAAGGAACTTGTTCTCAGAAGTGTTTCAAAATGTAAGCATTAGGCAGAGGGACGGATCGGATGAGGAACACACTGAACCCGTGACAATGCTACTTACTAAAACACTACAATTCAAAGCTTTGAAAAACATGCGAATAAGAACACATGCCTTTCTTTGTCACATTTACCAAAAAGGGTAACATTATGCCAAGCAAATGACACGAGAAATAAGCATTCACTACACGGTTATACGTAGCTTCAAAACTGTTTGCTGTGCCGTTTGGGCTGGCTAAGCCTTTCATTATAGGGATTTATGAGCACCAGCTCGCATTTAATTGTTAGGCTGCGTTAAAGGCAGCTTCTAACAATGCATCCCTTTTAGTCAAATGAGGACACCCATGGCCACAGACTGAACCTTTGCTTATTAATCAAGATTCCTGTATGTGAGCTGGCTTTACAATCAGAATTGAACTTGGGTGGAAACTCAGCATGAAGTCCTGCACATTTTCACCGCACTTAAAAACAACCAAAAGCACAGAGCATCTTTGCCACGCTCACATTCAAAAACAGTCCCATAGCACCACCCACCATGGCACCACCCACCATGGCCATCCTTACACTGAGAAACACTCAGGGTCCTACTCAATCTTCAACAGCCTTCCACATAACGAGACTAGGAATCAGACCACAAAGCATTCCTTTCCCTCTAAAAAACCGAGCCTGAAGAGCAGCACATCAGTATCCCCCCCACGTGCAAACTGGGGCAAACGGAGATGACTCCTAGCAGAGTTGATTATATTTTTGGGGGCGCATTGAGGCCACATTGCTCAGGTGCTGAGCCCTGACTTGTTTAACCTCTTCAATGCTCATGACGAGCTGAGCTCGTCATGAGGCACGGCGCTCCGGTGCGCATGACGAGCTCAGCTCGTCATGAGCCGTGGAACGCTCACACGCGGGGATAATTCCCCTGCTGTGCTTAGCGCTCCACGGGAACGGGTGTGGTCATGACGAGTTCAGCTCGTCATGAGCACAAGAGCGCCGTGCCTCATGACGAGCTGAGCTCGTCATGAGCACCGGGGCGGTGCGCGCGCCCCCCTTCCCACCAGCACAGTGAGGGAATTACCCCTGCAAGGAAGGGGTTAATAAATAAAGGTAACCTAGCGGTTGGGAACTGAGAATAAGAGTTGTCCACATAACTGCACGCCTCTAGAATGGAAAACTAAGTTCTGGAACTCCCTCTTTGCCCTAGGCCCAAAAGCGCCATCTGGCCGTACATATGTGACTTGTATATGATGGCCCATGTTGGGAGGAACACTTGTTGCGCGGGTGGTCAGGACTATCACTGGAGAGGAAGCCCAAGTGATGGTAGACCAAGGGTCTCCAACCTTTTCTTTAATAAGAGTTACTTATATCCAATGAAAATCATCCTGAACTAGTAATATTATGAGAATTGTTTTTGTGACCACATGAGACAACGACAACAGACGTGGTTACACTAGAGACCACCATATACAAGATTAACCTCAGTGCGTGCATTGGGCACAGTTGCCAACAGAAAAGTAAATAAACATTGGAAAAGACAATCGGTCTCACTATGCAAGAGCTATTGGCTTAATCTTGTGTTTTAACCATGATGTACAGCTGTCTGGCTGCTGTGCATCATGACTAAAAATTAGGAAAAGGAGTGCTACTATGCATACCCCTCTAGCAGTGCTATAGCATTTTTTTCTGGCCGCACACATTAGAACAGTGCTCTCGGTACATTTCAGCAGCAGACATTCGTAAAACATTTACATTGAAGAAAATATCATGGATTCTACAACCAAAAACATGATGAAAATAAAGCATCCCTCCTTTGAAAGAGCAGCTATCAACGACTTCCAGATTTTGATACTGTAGCCTAGCGTTTCTGATGAAGAGTAAGCTCAATAGTATTTACAACAGACATCTTTTGTCTATTGCAAAGAAGAAATATTACAGAGCATAATGTCTCCGCGTAGAATAAAAGTTATCCCATGTGCTGCAGTCTATGCGTTTTAAAGAAATTTGACAAAACTGATGATTCAAGTACAAATAATCACAGGTTTAAATGACTGCATGTAAAAAATATATTGCATTCCTCTGTAGTTTGTGATTATAACAGCAGTAGAAAGGCTTACTAAGAAAGCAACCACTTTCGGTCAGTTTGAGGAAGAAGTTCATAGTCTTTCTGTTATGTGTACAGATTTCAAGGAGAAAGTCGATGCTTTGCTTCACTGTTTGTTACTTATGCAGCATTGCTGTGGTAATACTGCCCCTGGAAGTCGAAAAGGTATGTATGGGGGGTGGGGTGGGGGGTATGATGCGTCCGGGTATGATGCGGCCAGGGTGGTCTGCGTCATAGGTTGAATTTTTTCATTTTTATATAGTATCAGAATTCACAATGTGAGCAGCAGTTGGCCAGCGGAGGGACACTGATTAGAGTGAATTAATCTGTGCTCGAACCATGTGCCACCAATAGAAAATCAGAGTTAATTAATTTGTGGTTGAACCATGCACCACCGAAAGAAAAGGAAGTGACATATGGCAAACACTGCCTAATTAGAAAGCAGCAAAGAAGAGTGGCAAAGCTTCAGACTAATGGTAAGCAATAGGTGGGTTCCAAGCCCATTATAGAATACAAGAGTCTTGCAAGCGAGAGCACATGCACAAGCACATGCTCACGTAGGGGAGACCAAAAAATGTTCTGACAATGGGGAATGCCTTTGCATGGGTAATACATAAAAGTCATAGCTGCAGTGCCCTGGCACCAAGTTGGTAATATCAGTAATAAGTCTCCAACACTGCATGATTTATCACTCAAATATCAGATCTGAAGATTATTTCTTGGAATGCGTCAGGGATCCATAGCAGCCCAGAGAAATTTGATTTCCTCTTTTCTGTAGGAGCCAATGTGATTTGTTTACAGGAAACTTGGTGTGTCAACATGTTGAATGTGTCCAAAGATTTTTATGTCTTGGAAGTGCCTGCTGCCCCCTCCAAGAAAGGACACGCCAGGGGGGGAATCGCCTGCTTATTGTCTAATAAATCGCAATGGAGATTCTCCCATTATATTGACCCCAGTAAACTCTTCCATGCTATAACTATAGAAAATTTGTTTAATGATGGCACTAAGTCCCCTATCGTGATTTTAAATGTTTATATTCCTCCAGAAGAACGTTTTAATGTGTTAATGAAGCGGGTATTTCGTTATGTGGATCAGATTAAAAATGTTCCATCTCCTCCGGAGGTTCTGATCATGGGCGATTTGAATTGTAAGATCTCTAATGTCAGTCTGGAGCTTTTTAGGAATAAGTCTAAAGAAGAGGCGCACTTTATTCCCCAAGCTCTCTTCCCCGAAAAGTCAGTGACAAATAAAAGAGGGAAGATCCTGCTAAATGAATTAGTGGCCGTCGACGGGCTTATAGTAAATGGTAGATTCCCGTCGGACGTCCCTGCAAAATTTACCCATAAGTCTCCCTTTGGGTCTTCCATCTTGGATTACGTCATCACTGACTATGGCCTGTTTCCATCTATTCTTGACTTTAAGATTGTACCCACCCCCCTGAGTGATCACAGTTTATTATTTGTAACCATTTCCTTAAAAACCCTGCCTACTGCACCTTCGTCTCTTAGCGGCAGCGATGCTGCCTTCCATGCTTCTTCGGGAAGGTGCTATTGGAATGCCGCAGCCGTTAAAGGAGTGCAGGAACTTTTATCTGATACTGTTTTAGTTCTTAATGAGTGGCGTGGTATTGAAATAGTATACTTCGAAGAATTCTTGCGGAAGATTACTTCTTGTGCAAAAAAATCTTCCCGATCAATAAGAGGGGTTGAAGTTCCCAGGGCACTGTGTACCTTAAATAAGGAAATTAACAACCTTGTCCGGGAACAATACTTGGATAGAGGTATAGAACGTGGAAGAGAGATTTCAAGGCTAAAAAGGAAGAGAAGTAGACTTAAACTAAAAATAAAAAAGGCTAAGGAGGACATTATCTGGATCGACCTGCGGGAATCGGTCGTCCATGGTAGGATTAGAGATTTCTGGGCAATAATAGGTAAGGGGTGTGGGTCCAGATTAAGCCCCTCCCCTATTCCCATAGCGGAAGAGGTATGGTCCATTTACATTCGGGACCTTTACGCGGGGAATGGTATTTCTGATATTATCGCTTCTGATGATATCCTAGGTAGTGTTAACACTATTGCGCCGGATGCGGACGGCCTTTCGAACTATCCTCTAGCAAAGGAAATCGAGACGGCCATAAAAAACATGCGTGCATCTGGGGCAATGGGACCTGATGAACTCCCCATGACGATCCTTAAACAGGACCCGCTCGGGTGGAGTAAAATACTGTACCCCCTGTTTAAAGTATGTTTTTTGTCTAAAAAGGTACCTGCCTCGTGGAGGGGGAGTATTCTGGTCCCAATTTTCAAGAAGGGAACTAGGGACTGCCCAAGTAACTATCGTTTGATTGCGCTCCTCGACTCAATCGGGAAGGTCTTTGCGAAATGCCTTCTAGGATTTCTTTCCGCTTGGGTTGAGGAGAACAATTTCCTGCCGTTTGCACAGACTGGGTTCCGTAGGAATCACGGAACCCTGGATAATCTCACTGCTCTACATGTGGTTACGGACAAATACGTACAGGTGAGACGGGGGACGGTGTATGCAGCTTTTATTGATTTCTCCACTGCGGAACGCTTTGGAGAAAATTGGCTGCGCTCGGTCTCCCGTCTTACCTGTTGGAGCTGGTGCGGGCTCTCCACACAGAGACCTGGTGTAGGGTCCTGTTGGGGGGTGAAGGGGGGCTTTCTGACCCAATCCCATCGAGCAATGGCCTTAAACAAGGCTGTTTACTAGCTCCCCTCCTATTTTCTCTATATACGGCTGATTTGCCCGCCACTCTGTCTGCCACTGAGGGTATCGCCCCCTTGTTGGGGGGGAGCCCTGTATCTTGTCTGATGTATGCCGATGATGTCCTCATTCTTGATTTAACGCCCAAAGGACTTTCAAATCGGCTGCATGCCCTCCATAGTTATGCGGTGGCTCATTGTATGAAGATTAATATAACCAAGAGTAAAGTCATGTGTATAGTAGGAAAAAAGAGGTGTCGAGCTGCAGATTTTGGTTGGTGTATCGGGGGGCAAAAATTGGAGGTTGTAAAGTCATATATTTTTCTGGGGAAAATTGTTACGGCTAATCTGAGTGAGAAGCTCCATATAGAGCATTGTTCTCGCAAAGCTCTTGCCCATGGCAAAGGTTTAAACTCACTATACCATGCAACGGGGAAACGGCACTTTCAGATTTTATTGGAGGTGTATAGATCTAAAATCCCCGCGACAATTTTGTATGGTATAGAGTTAATAGAGTTGAAAAAGTGGGACTTCTGCCATAGGATTGAGGGGAAACTCTTAAGATCTCTCTCCTCATTAAATTCTGCCTGCTCTCTGGCCGCCTGCAGGCTCGAATTCGGTCTAAGGAGCAGTTGGGTACAGGGTCTCTGTGCCCTAGTAAGATGGGTGGCCTGTCTTGCAAGAGCGGAAGCTGGGACACTGAGAGCACTCATTAAAAGTGAATTACTAGGTAATTTCAATGAGTTTTCCCAACTTGTTTGTAACTTCAGAAAAGCCGTAACTCTTTTAAAATTAGACGAAAAGTCTCTTTTTGTGTACTCCCCTACTCAGTTAAAACTTGTGCTAAAAGCAGCCTCCTGGGACCTCTGCTTCCAATCGGATAAAAAATTAATCCATGGGAAAAGGAATGTACATATCCTTCTCGATACTTATCTGATGAAGCAGCCACAATCCTATGTGCGATGGTCCCTTCCACATGGTATACGTAGATTTTGGTTCCTGTTGCGATACGATTTAATTCCTTTAAATCTCTTGTTATCCAAATGGTACGGCTCCACCTCTCTGTGTAATCTATGTCATCTAAATATTCAGGACTGTACGCATGTTCTATTGATTTGCCCGGCGTTATGTAAATTGCGCTCTAGATGGATAAAAGTTATTTGTCTCCGTCTTGGCATTCTAACTCTGAATGACTTTTTTCATGCACTTTATTGTCCCCCTAACGAAATGTTCTGCTTCTACATTTTTAATTTTTTTAAAGGTTTTTTAGCTATTTATTAATAATCAATGGAGACGCCTTCTTGATTTGCCAAATTTTCTACTGCTCTGGTGTGTGAATTAGTCTATATGTAATTTATGTACTTGTTGGCGGATACTTTTTGCATTTGTACTGTTTCGTATTTTATTTCTGTATATTTTATGTGGCCCTCTGCTGAGAGCCAAAACATAATAAATAAAAAAAATAAAAAAATTGATATCAGATCTAAATATATATTGGTTCTTAAACCATTTTCCGACAGACATTAGCTAATGAGTTTTGAAAATACACTTACCCTTTTTTCAACTTACTCATACATATATTCATTCAACCAAGCAAAAGCTAATAATTTAGTTGGCTAGGCTGCACACTAGAAAGCAAATAACAGATAGGTGGAGAACAACCAGTAGCTCATGAGCTCCTCGTTGTAAAAGGCTGTCCTTGGCCAACATGGGAGTAGGTCCTTGCAGGGGCTTCCAATGTTAGGTTCTACGCTGTGCTAACCAGGATGTTCTGGAGGTGCTGAAAAAAGGCCAGCTAAGCAGGCAAAACCTCAAAAGTGAAGCTAAAGAAACAAGAGCAAAAATGTGCATGCCAGAAGGAACATGTTACTTACCCTGTAAGCTGAGCATCGGTTCGTAGCGATTAGGTCTGTAGATTCACATTTTTATGTACTCCTTCCATCTAGTGTTGAGCACGGACATTACAAGATGTTTTTCTTCGAAGACACCTTGAGTCACTGGATAGTATGCAACTCCTCCCTTAGTCCACAATATTTTTTGCATAACGGGTCAAAAAGTGAGAGTGAAATGTTGAGTAAGTGTACATGCCCTGTGCATTATAGTTAATTAATGTATACCGAATAAAAAGATAATATGCAATAACTGCCAGCTTCTGGGGAGGAAGGATGGTGCATGTGAATCCACTGCACTACATGCTACCAACAGTGGCGCACAGGGTAAGTAAAATGTTCCATTCATAGCATGTGTGGTTGTAGATGCACATGCTTTGCATCAACTATAAAACCAGCATCTTTATAGCAGTAATGGTGAGAAGTTTGATTCCGGTAAGCTGCAGGAGGACTTGCTCATATACGATCCTCCCTCTGAATTGGAAATTGTTGCTGCAATTAAAGCTCTGCGCTCTTCTAATGCATTAGGCCCAGATGAAATTCCGATTTCAGTACTAAAAATCACATAGTACCTTATGGAGGAAAATTTTATATCCAGTCTTTAAACTTTGCTTTACTAATGGCACCGTCCCGCATTCCTGGAAAGGGAGTTTATTAATTCCTCTCTATAACAAGCATTTGCAATGCAATAGGTCTCGCATTAGGAAAGTTTGAGCTATTGGTATTGTAAATGGCAAAGTTTTTATTTATGTTTCTTTTTTTTTAAATAGCTAAATTAATAGCTTCGTCATTTACAATGCCAATAGTTATAACTTTCGCAAATGTGATACCTATAGCATTTGTAATGCAATATGTTTTGTATTTACAAACCGCGAGAGGACAAAAAAAAGCTCCGGACCACCGCCTCCTCCCAGGCCTTCAAAAGGGGCCTCAAAGTTCTCCTCCTCCAGAGACACCTCCAAAAGTAATTCACGTCCTCTTGCTATTTCTGAGGAAGACTTACCACTACTGATAATTTCTACTTTCCATGACCATGGAAGTGCCTTCCCAGTGTATGCCTGTGATTGGAGGGTCTGCCTTTTTGCAGTATTTTCCATGTACTGGTGTTCGGTGCCCTTTTGTAACATGCACACACCACTCTGCCCTTGCAACACACGGCTGCTACCTCTCACATGTCTTTGCCTTTGATACTTGCACAAGTGCCACCTTGCCCATGTAACGCTTGTTCCTGAGCCTGAGTGTCTAGCACTTATTGCAGGACTATACCTCTAATTATACTCTGTTTTCTCTTATAACTGCACACTTGTCACTTTCATTTCCTCTTGTGCACTTTTGACTACCTCATGTATTTTGGTTGCTCACAATTTTTACTCAAGTATTTTGTTTGCTCACGATTGTCACTATTACCTTTACTACCTCATGTATTTTGGTTGCTCACAATTTTTACTCAAGTATTTTGTTTGCTCACGATTGTCACTATTACCTTTACTACCTCATGTATTTTTGGTTGCTCATAGTTTTTACTACCTCATGTATTTTGTTTGCTCACAATTGTCACTATTACCTTATGTAAGTAACGTATGTTTTTGCAACCTGTTCTTTTGTAATGTTTCTCATTATGTTTCATTTCTGTTCCTAATGTGAAACGCTCTGACGCCTTCGGGTAAAGTCCGCGCTATATAAAAATGCATAAATACATAAATAAATAAATACCGCCTTCGGGTAAAGTCCGCGCTATATAAAAATACATAAATAAATAAATACCGCAAATCAAACATCCTCGTCACTCTGCCGGCCTGCGACCAGGAAGTCAGGCAGGCCGGCGCGACAACCGGAAACAGGAAGTAGGAGGGCGGGAGCCTACCCCGCCTCCCACGGAAGAGCCGCGATTGTTTGGAGCACCGGAGCAGGCAGGAGCCTACCCTGCGCCCCGGTGCCGAAGGAGGGAAGAAGAGTCCTGCTGCCGGGCCCTGCAGCTGAGGAGAGCCGCCGCACGAAGGAAGCCGGTGAGTGGGTTGCTGAGCTGCGGGGGGGGGGAGCATGTGTGTGCGCGCGTGCGGGGGGGGCGGGCTGTGTATGTGTGTGTGCGTGCGTGCGTGTGTGTATGTGTCTTGGAGTGCGTGTGTGTGACTGTGGGGGAGGGGGTGTGTGTGTGAGCGAGTGTCTGTCTGCGCGCACATGTGTACGGCGCGGGACGTGACGTGCGCGTTCGCGCACACGAATTCAGGAAAAAAAGCTTGTACACCCTCTTGTCCTCCTTCCCCCCAGACTGATCGCTATACGTCTCCAGCTGGACACATGCATCCTTGCGGATGCATTTTGCCAACGAGACCCAAAAAGGGGGCTAGAGATTTACCTCAAAATTACAGACAAATAGCCCTCTTAGATACCATAGGAAAGGTTTTTACTAAATGTTTATTGAATTCTTTAAATGACTGGGTATCTGCGTCCGCAATACTTCCGTTAGAACAGACTGGCTTTAGGAAACAACATGGTACTCTAGACAACCTTACTGCTCTACAAATCCTGGTAGAAAAATATGTTACAGTTCGTAGAGGAGGTGTATATGGGGCTTTCATTGACTTCTCTACGGCTTTTGATAAGGTGGATAGATCTCTGCTGTGGAGTAAGTTAATTAAATTAGAGATGCCCCCTAGCTTATTAAAGTTAGTTATTGCACTGCACACAGACACCTGGTGCAGAGTATTAATGGGTGGTGAAAGAGGACTATCCAGGGTTATACCCACAAATAATGGACTTAAACAGGGCTGCCTACTGGCTCCCCTGTTGTTCTCGTTATATATTGCTGACCTCCCTAAGGCTCTATTATCATCTAGTAATGGTATTGCACCTGTCTTGGGGAGATCTCCAATAGCGTGCTTAATGTACGCGGATGATATTTTAATTTTGGACCTTACCCCAAAAGGTTTGAATGGCCGCTTACAAGCTCTGTTCTCCTACGCTGAGGCTCATTTTCTAAAAATAAATATTTTAAAAAGCAAAATAATGTGCTTTCGGGGAAGGAGTAAATCCAAATATGAAAATTATTATTGGTCCGTTGGGGGTGAAAGACTAGAAGTAGTCAAATCCTATCCCTTTCTTGGAAAGATAGTCACGAGTAATTTAAATGAAAAAACCCACACTGAGAACAATAGCAGGAAAGCTCTTGCTCAAGGGAAGAGTCTTATTTCTCTTTACAAGACGACAGGTAGAAGGCACTTTTCCATATTGCTCGAGGTTTTTCGAGCAAAAATCCCCACATCCCTAATCTACGGACTAGAAATAGTAGATATGGCATGTTGGAATTTTTTGGACTCTACCGAAGGAAAAATATTATGCAACTTAGCTTCTGTAAATACTGCAAATTCTACGTCTTCGTTAAGACAAGAATTCGGTTTGCGTAGCTCTTGGGCACAGGCAGCTGCGAGTGTGGTGCGTTGGGTTTTTAATATAGCTGGAGGAATGCCTGGCACACTGAGGTACCTAATAAAAAATGAGCTGTTGGGCTCCTTTAATGTTTATTCTTCAATTGTAAGGAATTTCCGACAGGCTGTTACATTATTACAGCTAGATGAACAAGGCCTTTTTTCATTATCTACAGCCCAATTAAAGTTATCCTTAAAGTCTGCCTCTTGGGAGTTGAGTTTTAGAGTAGATAGTGGGACAAGTAAAGCAAAGAGAGGAATGTTCCCTACTGGTAAATTTTGTGAAATAAAAAAACCCCAGCCATACTTATGCTGGAATCTCACTCATGGAGTTAGGCGATTTACCCTTTTGTTAAGGTATAATTTACTTCCTCTGAACTGTCTTTTATCCAAATGGTATGGTGGTTCAGATATCTGTGATTTTTGTAATTCTAATTCCCAGGATATGTACCATGTTATTTTTGTTTGTCCGGTCCTTATGGCATATAGAAGCAAATGGTTAAGACCTATGTGCCTTCAATTGGGTATTTTTACTGCTTTGGATTTTATTGAAGCAATGCTTAATCCTCCGAACGAAATGTTTTGTTTTAAACTGTTTCATTTCTTTAAATGCTTCTTAACATTATATTGATATTTTTATTTTTTCTTCTTTCTTTTTTAAAGAAATCTTGTTGTTTTTTATTGAGTTATTATGTGGACCTCAATTGAGTTCCGTTACCATAAATAAATAAACTAAATAAACTAAACTATAAAACAATTTCCTACCAGGTGTGGAGTGGTGGCAAGCGGACAGCTTATGTAGATGTTTAAAACAAAGTTGTTAACAGAATTTGGCATCCATAGCTGGTTTCTAAATGGGCATGGTGTTAAACAAGTTGCCAACCTGCAGATATCAGCTAACTGGATGTTGCCTAAGAAAGCAGTGGTGCCCTATGAGGTGTGGAGAGCACTCATTTAGCCTTAGCATAAGTCTAGATACATTTCAAGATCCACCTTCCAATGCCTGCTTTGGAAATTGGCTGACCTTGTATGGTTTAGCACAAGCAACAAAAAGTTGGTTAGACTTACGGAAAAGCTTAGGCCCATCAATACAATGTTTGAAAGCCCGATTAACATACAGAGTGTGTAACACACTCTGCAACAGAATCAGGTTGTGAAAAAGGGCAGCTCAATAATCTGATTAAAATGGAAAGGTAATACAACCTTAGGTAATAATTTGGGTCTGGTTCAAAGGACTATCCCGTCCTTGTGTACCTAAAGTAATGGTTCCTGAATAGTCAGTGCTTTTAACGTACAAATGTGCCTGAGCGAGATTACAGAAACAAGGAAAGCCACCTTCCATGAAAGGCACTGTAAAGGTGGTGAAAGGTGGTCTCATAAGCCTGCTGAGAACTAAATGTAGGTTCCAGACCAGTGGTGGAGCTGTTCTTGGGGGTGTCATTCTGTTAATATCCACAATGAACACCTTCACTGTTCTGCTTATTTGAAGCTACAGTAGCTAAACATAGTTGTATTAAAGCCTTTTGGAGATGAGAAATGTAGGAAATCATGTCCTGGCTCTGGGACTCTGGAGGTGAAGTTTGGGCATTTAATATTTTCTTGAGTAGAGGAAAGGTCCATGGTTGGGCTTCCCCATCTCTGGAAGTATAATTGCAGGGCATGTGGGCAAAGTTCCCACTCAATAACTTCTTAAGCTGGACGCATCAACAGGTCCACAAAGTTATTGTCGACCCCTGGAAGGTGTTCAACCAGGAGCTAAATGTTGTGACGGATTGCCCAGTACCAGATCCATTGCGCCAAGGCAGATAGCGGGGGCAAATGGGTGCCCCTTTGCTTTTGTATATAATACATCACTGTCATGTTGTCCATCTTCATAATGACGACCTTGCCGCAGATGAATGACTAAAAAGCTCTGAGTGCTAGGCGAACAGCTAGTAACTCCAGGTAGCTGATTGCCTCCCATGCTGAAGAGGGGTCCAGATGCCTTGGACAGTCATGTTGCAAGATGTGCACCCCAACCTATGAGCAATGAGTGAGTAGTAATGGTCACCTGTGGAAGCGGGTCCAAGAAAGGCCTGCCTAGCAGCAGGATGCTTCTGTACCACCACTTCGGAGAGCTCCGAGTGCTGGGCTTTATAAACACTAGATCTTCCAACTGACCTTCCAATTGAGACCACTGACTCACAAGGCACTGTTGGAGTAGACACATGAGCAGTCTGACAAGCAACACAATTGCTATAAGTGATGTATCATATAGTGTAACTTTATTACAGTTTTTATAGTTAATGGGCAAGTGGTATGAAAAAGCCAGCAGCCATAGAAATGCCAGCACCTTCTGCTGGGTGGGGTATGCTTTCTCTGTGACATTTAGGATTGAAATGGTTGGATCTGCAGCAGTTTTAGGTGGAATTTCTTTGCGTTTAACTTAACCTATATAGAGGATCTGAGTGTGTGCTGCTGCTCTTTACCAACCAGTCATGAGATAAGGAAAGATGTGAATGTCCTCTCTGCAGATGAGTAGCCGTAACTGCCAGACACTAGGTAAAGACCCTTCGGGCCGCTGTGACCCCGAAGGCTAGTAATTTGAGCTGGTAGAGCTGGTCGCTTACTGCGTACCAGAGTACTGATAATGGGCTGGGTGGATAGGTATGTGGAAGATGGCATCCTTGAAGTCTAATGTCCTCATGAAGTCTCCCTATCAAAGCAATGGGATGATGTCCTGTAAGGCTGTTATGTGAAAGTTCTCTGACAGGGTGAATTGGCTGAGCTGCCTGAGGTCCAAAATGGGCTGTAAGGTTCTATCATTCCTTAGATAAGTGCAATGAATAAATGTTTTATGCTTATTGGTGTGGGGACAATAGTTTCATGGTGCCATTTTGAAGAAGTTTGTGAACTTCCTCTTGCAAGAGCAAGGTGCTGCTAACTGAGGGCACCCTGATGTGATGGTATGTTGGGCGGTGTGGTATCAAATTCTAGACAGTAGTTCAATTGGACTACCATTGATCTGAAGTGATATCCATCTACTGAAAGGAGAAATTCCTTAGGCTCCCACAACAGCTGCTTTGTGACTGGATGCGGAGAGGGGGAAGCATAGGCGAGTTTGAGAGCAGAGGCTCCTCTTCTGGAACTGCTGTCTTTACCACTGCGCCCTTGCCATTGTTGCCTCTGTAACTTCCCCGTGAGTAATCCCTACCACACAGGGAATCAAGAAAAGGCTGCTGCTGGTACATTTTTGTCTGGCTAGCTGGTGTGGTTCCGTCACCCACCTTGTGGTTGGTGCCTTTCGAAAAGTACCCCTAGAGGTGTTGGATTGCTGGGAGCCCATAGACTTTGTGATCTCATCTACCCTAATATTCTCCAACATCTTATCCATCTGGAGTCCTGAAAGAGCTTCCCCATCGACTGGGATGTTGAGGTGGTATTGTTAGACCTTCGGTTTAAAGACTGTCTTTAGAGCAAGTCAGTGGTGTTAATGCTGCGAGAGGCAAAGTCCCCCGGCGTCTATGGCACAGGGTATATTTTCATTGGAGATGATTTACCCATTAGCAACTAACTCCTCACCCCTTTTATTACAGGCATCAGAGAGGTGCTGTAGGACTACCTCAGTTTCCTTCCAATGAAACCTATCATATTGTGACAGTAATGCCACTGAATTCGTTATACACAACTGCATAGTAGCACCTACTGCTACTCACTTCCCAGCAGCATCTATACATTTAATTTCCTTATGGAGGGGGGGATCATTCGTGACTTGGGCAGAAGCCCGCTCTCTGGCAGTATGGACTACCAGTGAGTCCGATGGGACCTGGTCTCAAATAAAAAAGCAGGTCATTAGGAGAAGCATGTTTCATTTCAACACAATGTGTATTCACCCTGGACCTGACTGGATCCCTAAAATTATCAATGTCCAACTTCAGCATACCCTTGAGCATGGGTAGGAACTGGACACAACATTTTGTCTTAAAGACAGTCTCCAATAAAAAGTTATCCTCGTGCTCTGTGAAGTGTAAGGCAACTTTACGGTGCTGAGACACTCTCTGTATAATGGTTTGGAATGCAATAGCATTATACAGTTGGGATGGTCTAACAGGGTATGGCTCCAGTTCTTGGTGGGGGAGGTTTGACATAGTCATCCCATGGGTCATCTCTACCCCCTTCGTCCAGGGGGCCCCTTCACCCAAGGGCTGGTCATATGGATCACCTTCCCAATACAGGATGACTAGATCTGAAAAAGGGTGCAATGACCCTACTGGACATAGAAGTGGGGGGAGGTCAATAATGAGACTGGCCTTTGTAGCATAGTGGGAAATGGTATGTATGGCCATTGTAATGAGGATGGAGCAGACTTAGTTTCAGATGTCAACACTAAGGGAGGTTTGGCTTCGACTTCAAGTCAGACTTTGGATGAGGAGGTTTCAGCGGAAGCTCGCTTTTGGCCAAGATGGCATTAAGGTGGGGTGCGACTCCAAACCCTTCAGAGGATGGTGTCCTGACTCTGAAGCTTTGTCTTGTTGTTGACCAGAGCCAAGTGGAGCGTAGGCCTCTTTCTTGGCTGGTTCAGGGCTCGATGCAAGACTGTCTGGGGACGGTTCTCCACCTTGGTGCAGGGCCATTTAAGAGAGTGTCTTTTTACCCCTTGGCCGAAGTTGTCACTCCTGAACTTCATAGATTCCTTGGTGCATGGTCTCGCCAATAGAGACTCCAAAGGGAGTACCTCTTCTTTCTTGGAGGCGCTCAAAGACACCGTCTCAGAACTTAGCATCTGTAGGGCTGCTGGTGTACCAGAGGGTCCCGTGTCCTCTAACTAAGGTAGTCCTGTCGTCTGAAAATTTCTGGAGTGTCAAATAACTATCCAAACTGCATTTTTAGGAATGCCCAAAGCCTATACCCTACAGTACTGCAATGTGTTTTTGCACTGGAAGGTGAAACAAATTGTCAACTTCTTGTGTTCAGGAGATAAACAGAGGTTACAGACCTCATGGTGACCGGCCTAGGGTTGCTTCACATTACTATGTGGGCAGAATCAGAAAAAAGGGTGCTCCATCTGCCGACATTCTCTGAGGCTCAGTAATTGAAAAAGAGGTAGGACTGGGCTCCATGTTGCCAGTCGTCAAACCAATCGTCTGTGTCTGAAATTCTAATAGCAAAACCTGATACAAGTCAGAAGCTGACAGTGGAAAACAACAATATAAATGTGTAGTCATACCCTTGATCATTGTGGACTAAAGGAAGAGTCACAGTATTGCATGACTCGATGCTTCATGAAAGAAAAATAACTTTTAATGCTCAAGCTCATACTAGAGTATGCAAAGCATGTGTGGAACAAAGGGAACTAAATGAAGGTAGGGTATACTTTGTCTGGATGCTAGTGAGTGTGGTCATTTTTATTTTGTTTTAACCAAGGCAAATTCTCTGATCTGCCTGATTAAGAAGATGATAGACCGGCATCCCTTAACCGTCTCCATTTCTACCACTAGTATTTGTCACTGAGTTTGCAACAAAGATTCAAAACACTATTCCTTGCAGCTACCTTGTTGTTAAATTTCCATTGTATACATGGAATTAATTGATGCAACATGATCCAGAACACAATTCACACCCTCCGTCCTACCACTCATAACTTCCTGTGTAAGGGAAATTTAAACAAAAATTGAACAAATTAAAAACATGTGTGTCTGCAAAGTTAATAACCGTATAGAGTTTACATCTGCAATTCACAGACCTTAGTAGGCACCATAAATGAATGAACATATAATTTAAAAGGTACATTACTACTTTATGTGCACACTGAAAACACATTCATTCAATCACTTACTATCTCTGTTGGGATGTGAGGACTCATTAGCCCAGGGTGTAGTCAAAGGAGAATGTGGAGACTTCGCAATGCTGCCCTCCGACATGGGAGTGATGCTTTTAGGCCTGTAACTTTGTGCCTCTCGGGTGTGGTTTGGGGAGGATGGTTCACTTCTGTCCACCACCTGCAGGGCTCGCCTATCTGGGGAGTTGGCCAGAAGCTCCTTCAGGATGTTGATGGGCGATATGGTGAGCTCCCAGTTGGTGATGCCGAAGTCTCTTAGGTGGGCTCTGGCGTGGCTGGAGAGGCCGGCTCGTGTGTCAAATCCTGCGCCACAGAACTCGCATCTCATGAGGCTGAAGGTGCTGGGATCAAAGTTGGCCACTGCAATGAAAAATGAGAGTGCCCCATCAATGAACCTCAATGTTGAAAGCAGGTGATGGGGCCACAGGCCAATCACATGCCCTCGTAACGGCGCATGAGTAAAGCTGGGTTGAATATGTGGATACGCACCATTAGAAGAACCTTTTAGCGTGGAGGGGCGTCCCACAAGTGGCCAAGGCGCTTCGTACCGCAGAGTTGGCTCCCCTACTGAGAGCGAGGAGATGCAATTAGTCAAAGGTACACAGGAATTTGTACCATTCAGATTTTGATCATGTCTCCAATCCCTTTCTGACATCCGCACCTTCAATTTTTTCTAATCTGGGTACCTTTGTTTTGAAAACAAATCCTGCTAAACCTAAGGTGATACTGAAGTTCATCGCCTCTGAAGCACATCGCCAAACACATGGGCGTGCTTGTACCAATACATTTGCCAGACTAGCTGAACAATAGAGGATAAAGAATGGCGTATAGTAAAAATGAAGGGCCTGGTAATGGAAATCCCAAAAGCCCACATTAGCGTAGGTCATAATGGAACTGGGTGCGTGGCCATTCACTGTAATCTAAGGCTGATAGGACACTGCACTTTCTGAACCACAATATAATGAATGCAAAATCAGACAAAACTAAAATCAAATAAAATTAGATTTTTTTTAGAGACGTTTGAAACATTAAAAAAGTAACAAGCGCAATGTTCAAATAAATGCAAATACATGAGAAAAACAATAACTTTTCAAAAAGTCAAAATGCAAGAAAGTAAATGAAGAAAAAGTGATTATTAAAATATGGAAATCAAAATGGTCAGAAACTATCAAATAATTGGGACTCTGATGAGGTGGCTCACAAGTAGAAGTTACTGAGTATCTTAAAGCAGTGAATGGAAGCACCACTGTCCCAACATGGACGCAGTGCACTGAGTTAAGCTGGGGGTGCTGCTTCGAGGCCTGTTTATACCTATACCAATGAATACCAATTGGGTGTCCAAGGGGGCAAGTTCTTGCATTAGCCCTGGGATTCTCAGTTCACATAAAGCAGGCCAGCCACAAGAAGAGGCAAGAAAAGCCTCTGAAAACCTGTTGAGGATGAGCACTGAGATACTGAACCTTAGAGGTCAATGGAGGTAGTGCATGTGCGAAAAGGGGTTGCTTACTTCAAAAGCAAGCTAGTTGAAGGATAGAGATAACAGAAGGTCGTTTAAACCATTGGAAGATACAGCTAGAGCAGGAGATGCTCACTTGTTCACAGCAGGTGGATAGGAATAAATACTTCAGGGAGAGAAAACACGGACCCTAGATAAGAAAGGGGCACGTACACGTAAGGTACACAAGAAGCAGATATAAAAGGACAGCGTGTTCTAAGACCAGCTCTAATAGGGGCTCTATGTGACTGCCAAAGAATAAAGAATCCTTACCATTACTTATCTCAAAGCACTGCAGATTGCTTCCTGCTGGTCATACGGCCCAGGGTGGGAATGTATCTCAAAACTGTCAGCTGCTGGAGGGACTCATTTCTTCAACGGGCTGTTTCACAATTAAGGCAGTCATTTCTCTTTGTATAAACGTGGGCTTCCTGCCACGGCATTTCGAGGTGCACGACTATAGGGAACCTAGGCTCACCAAAACCACGGCAAAGTGGCCATGCCTTCCCAGTTGTGTGCATTTCATGAAGACAAGGAAGGGCACGGTCTGCAGTGCAACCTTCTATCGCTTCTAGCCTTTACGATTACTTCCCTAATTTATCTCATGCTCTACCTGGTTGCAGAAGTACTAGTGTCAACGAAAGGAATTCTTTAACTGGCTGAAAACTGTCTTACAACAGCACAGCAGAGCTACAGTCACAAACTAAGCAACTTTTTTTTCAAACCAAGAAAAAGAAATGCAGTGGCCATTTTGAATTAGAGTATTTTCAGGCAAAATACCAGACTGGCTTCAACGAAGACTGGTAATATATCAGTAAGTAATCCAGGTCATTTGCAAAAGAATTGAACCTTACAATATTTTTGGTAATGACTAGTGTACAGTGCTTTCTAAATAATTAAAAACACCTACACGAACTTAAACCAAACATTTTGTGGTCTCATTCTGATTGCCTGTTGATTAAAGTATCTGTCTTCAGAATGGCAGCCAACTGGAAGGGAGCACAGAGCCAGAGGAGGCTTAAGGGTTTAGTTCTTCTTCTTGGTGGGTCAGTTCCAATCCAGCCAATGTAACTTATTCATCTGCTGCACTAGGGGGGAAAAGGAGAGAAGCCGGGGGCAGAGCTGTGTTACATTAATGTCAATGTATTCATCTCACCAGAGGTTTCTAAGCACCAGAACTTCAGGTAGGCTTCTGTGAAGCAGGGGCGGTTCCATTGTTCATCATGTGATTTAGTTTTTCCTACATCACTGGGTAACAATCTGCAGGAGCAGCAAGATTGATCACCAAAACTTGAGCATGAGACAGTATGGTGTCAACACTAGGAGAACTGACCATGAGTCCAAAACAGTGCCCAGCTTTAAAAAAAATTGAAAGTAAGCTCAAGAGGGAATGGAAAACATTTGAAGGAGATGTATGTGCTCAAGGGACAATCTCGTTCAGCCAAAACAGCTAGGAAATAAGATAGTACGTTTTAAAAAGTACATCAGGTGGTTCCTCCCAGGACAGAGCAGGTTACCGCCAACATAACTTTCATCCGGTTTCCCTGTTGAACGTTTCAAACTAAATCATTACATCAGGAGCCACAGTAAAGGATAAGTGTAGAGGAAATGTAATGTTTTAGACACCAGCCATTTGACCTGGGAGAGTGGCTTTGAATAAAGGTTCAATTACGTCTCATGATGAGCTTCACCAACCCCAATGTTAAAAAGAATTGGTAATTACTATTCTTTTATGTCCAGGAGTCCCATCATAAAAGGATATCGTGGGAACAGCAGGTTGAAATTAACAGAATGACTGTGAGGGAATGCAGTCAGCTTGGTAAAGAAACTGTGACATCCGGCAGTTTCTCAACCAAGCTGACTGCATTCCCTTAAGGTGAAACAGCCAAGCTTAATATAGGTCAGAGTACTGGAACAGCATAGAGTGTTGCCAGTCAGCATAGAGTTTGCCAGCAGGCCTGTGCTCACCACCTACTTCAAGAGCTCACTGCCATTTTAATTTTTTTTTATGGTATGACGGTCACGCTCTTAACAAGTTTGTGTCAGACGATCCATAAATCATCAAAACTAAAACCAGTTCAGAGGGTAATAGTCCGTCACCTGCGCCTTAAAAATGGACACCTTTAAAATAAAATAGACGCGTTGGAAATGGAGTGAGTAGTGAGCCACCAGGCAACTACATGGTAAATCTGACCCGAATGTATGCAAGGTCGACGGTATAAATAAATGGGGGCAAGACTGCTCATGGCCTTCACCAGACACACTATCCTGCTACCCAGACCAGCAGGTTTTAACCAACACTACCTGAGCATGGCTCCGCCTGCGAGGTCGCACGGTTGCCTCTGTACAGCTGCCTCCAACCTGCGGTCGCCAGCGTTGTATTAACCAATCCCTAAAGTAGGATCGCCCCCTCCCCCCCCCAGCCTTGGGCCCTTGTACTGACCTCTGCTGCCAACATGCCACAGGAACTTGCCTTGTAGTGGCTGATTTCAAGTGTTCCTTGCCCTGATGCCTTGAGCCTGCTAGCACTGCTGACCTCCTCTCCTCCCCCACGGGGACGGACCTCGCTCCAGTCAAGACGTGACCTACTTGTTGAGTGATTGCTCCCATCTCTCCCCAGCATTGGGCCTCGCTGGAACAGTGAGGCAACCCCTGGTCATCTTCAATTGCCCACATGCCAAGGCCTGATATTTGAGGCCCATCTTCGATTGAGAAACTTCACACTTCTACACTCAGTGAGTACTTCCAGCACTCGCACCTGCAACTCTTGTTTTTTCTCCACTGACTGTTAGGAGCGGCCCCTGAGGTGGAAGCACTTTGGCGGATGCCTGCTCTCGCACCCCGCAACACAACCCGGTGATCGCCTCACAACCATTTATTGAGTTGGCTGACCCTGCCACAGCTGCCAGCAGATGGAAGAAGTGGACAGGCAGGTTGAACAATGACTACAGGGTGACCCGAGAAAACAATGGTGCACTGAAGAAGCAATCCCTTCTGCTTCAATACGCAGGAGAAGAGATTTACAAGTCTTTCTAGCACCTCCCTAAGACTGGGGATGAGGAGGACTATGATGCAGTAGTGAGGGCATTAAACCATCATTTTGACCCGCAGCTGAGCCCAGGTTTTGAGAGTTTCAAGCTAAGACAAGAACACCAATGTAAAGGAGAGTCGATCAATAACTTCTATGCCCGCATTCGCAAGTTGGCCAGCACCTAACATAGCAGACGACCAGCCGAAAGAAGTCCAGGCACAGAACATTCAAGGATGCAGATCCAAGACATTGCACGGCCTGATCCTTAAGCAACCCAAACTCAGCCTGCATGACATTCTCGTGTTAGCACTATTGCATGACCTCTCAGGAGCACGGGTAGCTAAAATGGACGTGGCTGTGACATGCAATCAGAGTGGCGGCAAGTTGCCCAATGTCAAGACAGAAACAGTGGATACGATCACCTCCAAATCGACATACACCCGGGCAAAGCCGATGAGACCTGTGTCCATGGGTCAGTGCAGGAACTGTGGGAGGGATGATCACCCACTGGAGAATTGTCCAGTCCAAGGTAAAACATGCTCAAATTGTGGCAAGCTCAATCACTTTTGTGCAAAGAAGACCGGCGGAGCTGAGGAACCAGAGGACGTGCACCACTAACAAAGGCAGTTCGGCAGCTATCCATTACGAAAGCCGGAATCAGGGCTATATTACACAGTGCAGCAGGCAGAGCAATTCCAAAGACGAGTTGAACTCTGAGGAGGAACACTTATTTCTGATATTCACAGATCTCCTCAAAAAGCACAGACCACCACTGCCTAAGTGTACAGTGGATGTAGCTGGCACGAACATCAAAGCTCTTATAGACACGGGTGCATCTTTTCTACTTTCTACTTTCTCTAGGTTGCATCACTAAGGGCAGGACCAATCGGCCTGCACAATTACTGACCTCAAGAATCAAGGTTGTATTTTCCTTCTCACTGTGTAGTACTTTGCACTTAGGTCCTGAAGAATTGCTATGAATGCAAGAAACATGTTGACCCGATCAGAGGGTAGTAGATATTTCACTGTGGACCCTACAAAGTCTATATCTCCCCTCCCACCTTTTTAACTAGGGGAGTCAACCACGCTAATAAAATTCCCTGTGGATTGACTAACCCTTTTTAACTCACAATCACTTCACGACTACACAATCACTCGCCCTCTTACACGCATGCAAAATATGGCAGAAACAAAAGATCTCCGGTAAAGAGCCCCTTTACGGGTGCCCGTCAGACATTGCAGCGCCAGTCTGACGAGGAGCAGAACCCATATGATGAAGCATGACACCTAGCTTGCTGGGTGTGTGAGGGTTTTAGTTCCGAAAAGGGAAATTCCCCGCCCTTTTCACCCTTCTCTCCTTCTACGCTACACACACACACACACACTCTCACTTCGGGGAACTTTGTACCCTTCTTGTGTTAATGTGATGTGCTATCATCAGTATCATCATCTCCGCCCCAGGCTAATGCTTGTGCCCTCATCGGCCAAGATCTATTCCTACGGGAGGCAGACACACCTGCCACGGAATGAGGTGATCAATGTATGGGTACAGTCCAACGGCAAGGAGTCCCCAGCAAAGTTCCATGCCATTGAAGGGGAATCAGAGACCCCCATTGGGTACCACATGGCGGAGGATCTGGGGCTGGTATCCTTTGACACGAACGTTCAAAAGTTAAAAGTCAATTGCCTAACTGACCAGTTCCCAGTCAATTCCAAGGGTTAGGGGGCCTCCATGCACACCTGATAAAACTGCACATAGATGAGTTCATCAAGCCAGTGGTCCTTAGTCACCAGAGTTTACCTTTTCATCTCCTGTGCCTGGACTGCGCCCAGCTCTATCAGGCTGGCATCAACAAGGAGCTCCGCCAGTTGCTTGGGATTGAAATAGGCCATCGTCATCTTACTGAGAAAGGCCAACTTTGCCCGTTGGAATGAGGCCTCTTTCTTTGCCCCCGAGATATACGAGACTCCCCTCTGGGCACGGAGGGGTTCTGCAATGATTGCAAAGTTGGGGATGAACCTGCCACTGTAAGTTGCCATCCCACGAAAACTGCGGATCTCTGTGACATTGCAAGCGGAGAGGCCCAGAGTATGGCCTGAGACTTTCTGGGGTCGACTTGAATGCCATCCTTAGTGAATACGTAGCCAAATAATTCTATATGTGACTCGAAGAATGAGCCCTTCTCACAATGAAGGGTGAGTCCGTGATCACATAGTTGTTTTAGAGTAGTCTTGTGTCGATGGTGGTGTTCTTCAGCTTTTGTGGAGACTATGAGAATGTCATCACTGACATTCATTACCCCTGTTCCTCACAGCGGCGTTTTGGAATACTTCATCCGCAGACGATACCCCAAAGATAAGGTACTTGTACCTCCGCAGGCTGAGGTGCATCAAGAAGGTTGTGATTTATTCCCTGCCTTCATCTAGCTGTAGTTGGTGGTAAACTGGCCAAGAGGATGCACTTGAAGAAGCTAGTATCAGGTATTTTGATGCGTAAAGCCAAATGATAATCGGGATGCAAACCGTATTTAAAACTCAAAGAAGTCGGGCTATCATTCACATACTAGCACTGCCAGATTTAGAAAAAACAGGACTGGAGGCAGAGCGGTCTGCTCTGCAGCTTCACGGCTGTGGAATGAACTACCGATTGATCTCATACAATCTGAGAATTTGTTGCAATTTAGGAAAAAGCTGAAAATTTGGCTCTTCCAGAGTAAAATACAGCTATCGCTATTTTCGACCTGCTCGGACACCCCCACCCACCTTTCCTTTGATTTGGTCGTTTCTGTGCACAATGACTACACGGTAATCTCCAGTGCCAGGATACCCGTTGGGTGACAGTGCGCTATACAAGTCCAGCTTACATTACATTATATTACCCGGTGTTTAGATTGAGCTTCGAAAACCACTTCTCTCCATTGAGGTTGGCCATGATATCGTTCATTGTTGGTGTGATGTGCCTCTACTGTTTAAAGGCCTTGTTCAGGAGGTGCATAACAATGCAGATTTTTTTCCGGCTGCTTCGTTTTATCTGTAATGACCATAGGAAAAAACCAGTGTGGGTCCAGGGACCTTTTCAATGATATTCAGTCTCTACAGTTTGTCCACCTCCCTGAATTGAAAGGTGGGCAATACAACTACAGCAGTATCACCTTGAGGTGGTGTACAGACACAGCTCCCAGAATCCAGGCGATTTTCTTTCCAGACACTCACGAGCAGAGAAGAATTCAACAACCTAAGAGAGTATGCCTACGGAGGAATATCCAAAGCTTGTGACACAAGGGACATGCCCGAAAGCATTGACTATCCAAGAAATCAGTCAGGTAACCAACAAGGACGCTGTGCTGCTGAAAGTCAAAGAAACTCTACAAGGAGGGAATTAGAACAGGTTTCTGCAAGTTGCGAATCAGTGGGGCATCCTAGATAAGGAACGACTGACAATTGTGGAGGGTAAGGAATGAGTTGTGCTCCACCCTAGAGAGTCTCATGCTGAGGTGGGGCTGCATCGTTGTCTTTGGGGAACTAGTACACCACATGGCAGAATTGGCTCACAGAGGGCACCAAGGAGCCAGCAAGAGCCCCCAAGAAAGTGTGGCTCTCAGGATTGGATGCAATAGAGGATGAGCTAGTACAGAAGTGTGAGGCGCGTCAGTAGCCCTGAAGCACCAGTGCTGGTGATCACAGACGAGAGACATGACACTCGATGGAAGAAGGTTAGTCTTGACTTCGGCAGTTTTCCTGATGGCAAGATAACCACGGTAATAGTGGATGGCCATTCCAAATATCCTATTGTGGGACTAATTGAGTCAACTGCGTTCCATAAGGTGAATCCCGCTCTAGAGAAGATACTGGTGCTGCTTGGGCTTCCAGAGGAGATAAAGACAGACAATGGCCCTCCGTTTCAAGGATTCCAATTCTGAGAGCTCCTGCAACATCTAGGTAGAAGACATTGATGCAATAACCCACAGTGGCCACAGGCAAATGATGATGTGAAGAGTTTCATGTGGACCCGGAATAAGATGTTGTGAGTTGCTGTTTAAGAAGGGGGAAAAATCGTCCTCAACTGGTTCTTGCGAGAGTAAGGGGAAACTAATCACTGCACCACGATGTGGGTCCTGATGATGCGGTTCGGAAGGGGATGGAAGTCAGCCAATAGACAATCATGGGGGAAATGACACAGGAAGGGCTGGTCAACATCCCTAGAAGTCAGAATTATAATCTGAATCCCAATCCTCAGCCAATTCAAAGACTGAAGGACTTTGCATGTAAGCTGAGGTCCCAGGACTCAGAGTAAATTGGGAAGGGGATGTATTGAGCAACCTAGCCACTACCTGGTTTCCCTCACCCGGATGTACAGCACTCAACCTTCAGGGCCAGGCACGGCCGAGGCAAAAAATAAATGGGGGCGGCCAGTCATTGTCTTCACCCACACTGCAGTTACGGGAGTCCTGTGTCTGTTGTTGTGATGCTGGTGGCATCATAGCAGCACTCATCTTCACAACAGAGCCTACTCAATTGAGAGAGCCTTAAGACTTGGGGGTCTTAAGAGGGGGGGGCATAGTACTGACCCAGTGGTCAACAGAAGGGGGTGGAGGAGAGTAAAATGCAAGGGTTGACAAGTGCTTGATTATAATTCTACTGGTTGGCAATGAGACAGCTTTAGACTCCAACAGCAGTAGAAGCAGTGTATAAAAAACAATTAATGTGATCTGAATTTAACACGCTGGTCCTAAATTGCGAAGTTGTACTTCGTCATGACCTACAAGCTTTTTGAACATTTAAAACCAAAAACGCAAGCTCTTCTAAACACTGCAGTGTTTAGGCAAAAAATTCTTAAAACAAAAGAAGTAATGCAAAGATAGGGGGAACAAAACCGACTCGGCCCTAAAGCAGTTTACTAATGTTGTACATACCTCTTAATTGACTTTTGTACGATTTTGGAAAATAAATTATGATTCTACAGACAAAACCCCCGTTAAACATAGGATGACAGCTGCTCTCGAGACAGCTACTGATGTAAAGGCTGTTGCAGGAGCAACGGCCAATCTTTAGTGCACAGCATCTTCCAGAATGAGAGGAAAAATAAAAAGGAGAGTAAAAATATATTAATAGTAAAAAAAATTGTAAAATTGTGTACATACTACCTTTTTTCTTCTTCTTTTGAAAGGAAAATTTTTGTTCTATAGCTTTGACTTCTTCGGCAGAGATGAAATGCCGGACGTTGTAGCTCACACCCACCCTGTTCAAGTGACCCCGCACATGATTGGCCAGACCAATCCCATTGTGAAACTGGTCAGGACAATAGGGGCACTTCTTTTCCTCACTCCGCAAAATCACGTTATCTGGATCCAGCAGCTCATCTGCCTCAAGCGAGCCTTCCAGCAGCAGATCTAATGGAAAGGACTCTGTCAGCATCCTCTTTCGTGAAAACTGTCGACCACCAGATGTTGTGCTCAGCGAGAACCCCTTTTTCTTGAAAGGTTTGCGGCCTGGTTTCATCTTCTTGCGCCTTTCGCTTATGCAGTTAAGTACCACAACAGGGACCATCATACGCAACTGATGACGCTGCTCCTCAGAGACTATGTTAGAGTCTGACGACCTCAAGGTGTTCCTAAAAGTCCTCTTAAGCTCCAGCGCAGACCTAGGGACCATTGGCTTGTTAGCCCTCTTTGCTGTGGGTTGGAGACCAGTTTTGAGTTTAAAAGAAAATCCCCCACCCACGCCATCCGACTGTTTCCCTAAAGACCAGCCATGTCTGAGCCCCAACATTGCACCGTGTTTCCTCCGGTTGTCAATGCCATGCCCTTTAAAGGGTGCAAGAATTTTCTTCTTTATTTTCAGTGCTGCTTGTGGAGCATAGCTTTTTGAAGACGGATAAGAGGAATTGCCATATTTTCTTGGCAAAGAACCATATGGAAGCAGCTTTCTATTCTGCAACTTTGATAGGGGAATGCCTTTTCTGATTGAAATATTACTGCTATCTGGTCTTTGGTGACCTGCTGCAAAGTCAAGCCCTGGTTCACGTTTCACTTGGATATCCTTGTGAGACTGGGAAGGCAGTGGGGGAGGAGGAGATGGTAGATGTGGAAGTTGTGGGGGTGGGGGCAGTGGAGGCTGCAGAAGTAAAGGAGGAGAGGGCTCTTTTTTAACTATAATTTCTGTTTCAGGATATGGCCTTGGTTTTGGAAGAGCATAGATTTCTTTACTGGTCCCTGGCTCATTTGTGTCTTCTCCATAAGTCTCAGAGTCCCAAGAGGGAGAAGAATGTGAATATTTAATATGATGCTTCAGAATGCTCTCACTTGGGGCCGGGAAACCACAGATAATACAGGTACTAGCACCTTTCATGATGGGGGGCGGATCTTCAGTCGGAGTAACTGGAAGAGGAGGTTCGTTTGGCTTAAAATGTTGAAAGGTCAGTTCTGAGGTCTCCTGGGCCTCTTCCACTGTAGTGTCTAATACACCTTTAACCTCTTGGTCCTTCCTCTCTTTCATATGAATCTTAGCATGCTGAACAAATACTTTGGAAGAGTTAGTTCCGAACACACACTTTGGACATTGTAGTCTAGCCTCCCGCCCTTCATCAGAAAAGTCATTGAGTTTCTGAATTTCCTCTATGATCTTTTCTCGTGACTCCTGGTGAAGTCTCCGGTGCTGTTCCAGAGCTGTAGAATCTCCAAAGGACCACCCACACTCGTTGCAGGAAAACTGGCTTAGCAAAGAGAGAGGTGGCTCTTGCAGATTTGGACCTGGTTCACGTGCATGCTGCAGCATGTGCTCCATCAAATGCTCCTTTTTCTTAAAGTAGATGCTGCATTCAATGCATGTGTATACTGAGGCCTCATTGTCGTCCTCTAAGTCTTCCTTTCCATGATCCTCCAGCAGCATGCTGCACATGTATGGCGCTGTGTCAGCATCATAGTTGCTGCATGCAGCAGGTACTAAAGGTTCAGGGGGGATCTGCTCCAGTGAATCATCATCATTGACCGTCCATGTCTGTTTGCACCCAGAAACATCAATGCCAACCTGGTGGTTTTGTTTTTGCAATGTCCAGTCAGCAACCGAGTTGAGACGAGACAGCTGGGTCATCTCAGATTCCATTGCTAGGGCTTTTGTGTGACTGGAGACATCTTCATAGTAGGAAGGTTTACCCACGCTGGTATGGAGGGATTTCCTGAAAATAGGTAGTGTTATCGGAGGAGGATCTCCTCTCACTGTCTGCCCCCTGAGAGGAATGCCAGGTGTTTCTTCCCTAGAAATTGGATTTGGGCTCACACCATGCTCAGCAATCCACTCAAACCTCTGAAAGCTTGCCCTACTTTTTTCCAAGTGTTCATGTGAGAATGGGCCAGAATTATTTAAATCATCCATGCTCTCAAAATGAGATTGTGTGCTAGGCGGATAACGTTCCATGGACAAATGGGGGTGCAAATCTAGTTGATTATTCTCCACATGTTCACTGCTTCGTTTCATGACACGTGCAAGTCTGGACTCCAAAGAAAAGAGGCTCTCTCGTGGCTTATGGAGGTTAAGAAAATCCCTGCTATCAGATAAAGCTTTTGAAGTTCGTTCCTCCCGCGAGCCTTTTTCTCTGATCTCTTGAAGGGAGCGCTCCCAGGATATATCGTTTGAAACCTTCACATTTCTAAAGTCCGTTGGGCCTTGGAATGGACTGGCTAACATGGAGGTAGGTTTGAAGAGGCCCACCTGTTCACCGCCGTCATGGCTATGAAAGACAGAAAAAATGTAAGGTTAGTCACAGCAATAGGAGGTCCACATGTCAGATTTGTGTAACACAAAGACCCATAGAAGTCCCTCAAGAGAAGTGCTAAAATCCCACACATGGCCACTAACCTCATTGTAACTCCCACCAACTCCCCATCACTTCATTCTTTAAATTCTATGGCTCCTTAATTGCCCTTCCGGCATCCTTGCTATTTCTACAAATATATGCCTGTCCAGCTGACCACAAACTTAACAGTCACTGCCCAAAGTGCACCATCATTTTATTAGCCAGTGAGATGCAAGTGTTTTGGGATGATCATCCTATCCACACAACAGGCCCCCTTTACAATGACACTTCTTGCGGCTTTGTTTCACCTCTTCTGGTCCCATCCTTTCACCTATTCTGCACGGCTCCAATTTGAAGTTGGTTCAAGGATTTATAAAAAACTTAGTAAGCATCCGCCATAACATGACATAACCCAACCTAAATTAAAAGGTAAAAGAAAATATGTTTACAATAGAAGAACGTTCAGAAAAAACACCTCAAACAATGGCCCTTTTGAAGTATTTTTCCAGATTTCTATTGCATCCGAGGAGGGCCAATTCTTAGATAGAGAAAACTCCTTTCACTTATCTCATCTCTCTACTAACTTACACCCATATGTTACAGATGTGGATCAAACAAATACACCTCTGTGTAAGAGAGTAAGAAGAAGCTACCGTTCACGACCTTTGTCAAGTACCACAGGTGGTGTAACATCTCCAATAAAACTTGATAAATCAATGCGCGAAGGAGTACGCACCCTGGGTGAATGGTCCTTTCACAATGGAGCACCCTGAGGTCCAGTTAAAATCCTTATATTCAGTAAAAGGGCAGGGCATTCTGGCAGCGTCATGCGAGGGAGTTACACTTAGAATAATTTGATAGCGCTACTGGGAAGTATTAAATGTAATGCAAAATATAAAAATAACCACTGGTACACATTACAGGATGGGTCTACTGCACCAGTATGTGCATCTATGGGAAAGTATTAGTCACTACCCAGCTGTGGTATCTGAATTTGCAAATCTATGCTTTCCTCACTCAGTATGTCCCAACATGGGATTTCAACCACTGTGTTCTCATAAAATGCGAAGGCACAGGAATACCTCCTGGATTTGTTTAAATATTGCAGTAAAGCTCAAATTCGTCGGGCATGGTGGTCACATCTTGCTTGAAGTCTACACTTCCACTCTCTTCTAAACTGTCGCTCTAAGACGTTCAATAAAAGATGCACTGTAATATCTGCTGCTAGTTATACCATGATACAATTCTTTAGTGCCATACCAGTCTCCTATAAGTGTCTTTTTTTGAAAAATATTTTATTAAATTCTGTGTTTAGAAACAATTTGTGGGTTTCCTGCCAACAATACAAACAAGTTACTTAATTTCGAGGACGCTCTTTCTGGAGGATAGTCTAACCGCAGATTCTTCACCATGTGACGACTATCCCCAAGTGCCAGACTGGATCTGGAAACTCAAAAAGCACAATTCCTGCACACCAGTAGGTGAGGCAGGAGGACTCTACATCAATGGCGTTCCAGACGTGATCAGCGGAGACAATCAGTGCCACCAATGCGCACTGACGTCAGTATCTTTCATAAGCTTGTTCATGCCATCAGACGGGGAGCACATCAGCGAATTGGAAGTACCAGTGTGCAAACTGCTAAACAGGGACATTTTTAGATTAAAACAAGATCATTCCACAGAACAGGGAGGTGGAGCGCAGTGAAGAATCTGAACTTCGAATATTCACCAGAAAGAGCATTACCGGAGATAAATAACTTGTTCTTCTGATGGATAGTTCTAACTAGTTCTAACAGTGTTAATGTTTATGCAACCTGAAAGATGAGGAGGCGCAATGGACAACTGTGCTTTGTCTCAAAGGAGGTACACAAGAAAAGTGAGAACCAAACGCAAGACCCACAAATGGCTTTGGTTGAAACATACGTTGTAAACCTTTAAGGAAAAGCATCACAACAGGTGGTCTGAACAAGGGTGGCTGGTACGACAACCATAAAAAGGCTGAAAAGTAACCTTTGACAGTACCCAGAGATTCCTTGCTGGACCAAAAACACGACAAACAAACATATATCCAAAGTTTAGCCTGCAACGTGTCTGCCTGGCTGGTGCTGAACCAAGCAACAATGTTATCCCTTTGCCAGCATTACACTAATTTTGTGGAGTGACACCTGGCTGCCACAATTAAATCAGCGTCAGGAGGGAGGTCAAAGGAGTTAGACGGCTGTTGACTAATCTCCACACATGGGGGTGCAGTTGTGCAGGGCCTAGTACAAGACCGTGCCCTGCTGCTGTGACAAAAGATACTCCGAAAAAGGGGCAGCCTGATCAGAGGACAGATGCACTGGCTCAGAAGGTCCACGTACCACAACCTCTAGGCACAATTCAGGGCTACCAAGATGACCTGGGATAGGTCATTCTTGGTCTTCAGAACTCAGGGCAGGAGGCAGAGCAGCAGGAAGGTGTACAGAGGTCCCGTGCTTCACTCCATGTTGAATGAGTCTCCGAGAGACAGGCTTCCTGGGAACTCCAACAAACCAGTGTTGACACTGCACATTCTCTGCAGTGGCCAAAAGATGAAGCCAAAGTTCTCCCCATTGTTGGAAGGTGCCCTGCACCACCTCCATATGTAACTGACTATCATCTGCTAGGGATTGTTGGCTGAGTTCAGCCACCCTGGCACTGAAAGGTCCTGCCAGGTCCAGTACGAAAAAGGAAATATCAGATGAGTCAATCAATTCCAGAGGCGCAATATCTCTTTGCACAGGACTCAGGACCCTATCCCGTACTGGTTATAGCAGTACTGCATGGTGGTGGTGGTGTCCATTTAAACCTTGCACCAACCTCCCTTTTAATGTGGGCAGGAAGGCCTTCAATGCCAAGCAAGTAACACGTATCTACATCAAATTGATATGGAGGCTGGTCTCAGTCAGAGTCCGCTGATCTCCACCTCTACTAGATGGCCTTTCCAAACGAGTAGTGACGCATCCATCCTCACCGTCAAATCTGGGAGGGCGAGGAAAAGGGTCTACACTGGTCTAATTGCAGTCAAGCTACCACCACTGCAGACCTTCTGCTGTCTCCTCGGACACCTGGATGGAATCTGACAGGTATCTCTAATGCTGGGCCCGCCAAGAGTTTAGATTCCACTGCAGGGCTCACGTGCCATCTGGCAAAGTCAGCAAGCAGAATGCAGGAGACCAGCAGCCCAAGAAGTCTCAGAGCCATCTTCACTGAGATTCAGGACAGCAGTTGAAACATGGAGAACATAGCCCAACTGTCCAAGGACACAATGGTCTAGAGGAAAGGCCGGAAAGCACACTCTATCCATGGTAGTTCTGATGAAAGAAAATCTCTGTGAAGAAGTCAGGTGTGACTTCACAGGTTAGCTGAGAGCCCCAACAATGTAGAGAGGTTTGCCATCATCTGTAGGTGGTCCACGACTGACTGTGGCTAGCCAGTCTTCAAAGAGCCAGTTATGGAGGTAGGGAAAGACAAGTACATCCGACCTTTGAAGACGGGCAGTGACCACTGCCATCACCTTTGTGAACACCCATGGGGCATTGGAGGAACTGTAAGGGAACACAGCAAACTGAAAATGCTTGTGGCCCACCTTGAACTACAGGCAGCTCCTCTGGGCCTGCAGGACGGGGATGTGAAGAAAATAGGGTTCCGGCATGTCCAACACCACAATACAGTCACCAGAATCCAAGGCAGAGAGACCCTGGGCCAGCGTAAGCATCTTGAATTTGTCCTAATAGTCCACAGACAATTAGTGGTGCTCAGGCCCAAGTAAATTATGAACATGGCTGCATCCGAGCCATCCTGAATGGTTTGGGCACAGGAAACCTCCAAGTCTTCTGGGACTGCTGGTAAGATCTTACCAACCATGTTCAAAAGTACACCGACGTAACATCCTAGAAGGAAGCTGGCACTGACCGACCTCAAGGCAAGGCTGGCTGATGAAAACATGTGTTTGCCAAATGTTCCCATAGGTTTGGAGAGACTATCAGAAAGGGGTGTCTGAAAGGCTTTCGGATTATCTCTGCTCATGGACCGCTGCACCACCAAATTCTCAAGAGAGGGATGCTGGGTTATAACATCTGGATCACCTAGTGTTGGTCTATAACAACATGCTAAATGGCAATTGACCATGAGACCAGAACATGGTTTTGAGCAAGGGCCTAATACAGAGTCAGTGTGGGCATCACTGAAGGGCAGTAGAGGTTTCGTCTATGCCTGCCCAGACTGAAGGACCTCATGGAGCACATTTGTTTTTACCACTATAGTGAGGACGCGAAGGTTAAAGACTTAAGTAGCCCCTCTAAAGGCAGTGGCGAAAAAAGTACTTCCCTCTGTTGCTGGTAAGGGAATAGGGAAGCAGTCCAGTATCCACTGAGGTATCCGATCCACAGGCATATTGTAGATCCATATAGCAATTATATTCATCATAAAGTGGGGCAAACGGTTTCCTATCCCCTCCATGGATATCTGCATATGGCTGACTCTGGTCGGAGACCAAGCCAAAAAGTATGTGTAGTGTCTGTGCACGACCGCACAGTAAACGAATAGTGTCAGAGGAATTGAGTATTGGATGTGCCACATCAGAATGTAAATACGGCATTAGTGAGACGAATTTGGCTCCAAGTCGGTTACCACAATAGTTTGTGGATCATCCTCTGGCACCAGCGACGTCTGTGCCTGTGCCACCAGTGCAGAACACTAAGCGAGGTCAAGGGGCACAGACACCACTGAGGACAGATCAGCTGGTGATAACTAACTGGAGGCCCCTGTGGATCCTTGGGGCCCAAAAGCATGCCAAAGGAAGTCAAAAGTGTGGCAAAGATGCACAACACTGCCTCTCGAAAGGCTTCAAATTGCTGCAAGATTGCCGACATTCGTGGGAACTTGGCTGCTTCAAAACAAAAGTTGGAATTAGCTCCTCGTTGCAACAAGAGTGAGGCCTGAAGGCACAATGATGCCCTCACACCTTCTTTGGAGAACAAGAGAGGCGTGAAGAGGCAGAGTCCCACTTGGACTACTTTTATTTCTTCTAGAACTTACCCAAAGACTTTCACCACAAAGAAGTTCTGCCACAGGAACTAATTCAGAGGCAGAGTGGCTCCGTACGCTTAACTACGACTTGGAGTGGGACCTGAGTGAAGTCTGGCAGTGTTTGCCACATAGAGCTTTACTTCACATTTTTGGATGGCTTTTGAATTCATCTGGGCACAGTTATCAATGGCCTTGGAGCTGTGCACTTGAGCAAAACATCAGACATATACCTTTTGGGGATCTGTCACAGACATCTTTTCACAACAGTTCTTGCAAGGTTTAAACCCTCTATTTTTAAGGGGGTAAATGTTAATTTGCACATTGGAAGAGTTTACAGGTGAAAAGCGTAGACACACAAATTTCTTCATGGAATGAAGTGCAGAGCTCCGGATCTGCGTCTGAAGGCATAGAAAGAAAGGAACTGACATCAGCATGCATCGGAGGAGCTTAGGTTCAGTTCTGTTGGTCACTTCCGGACAAAACTAAGTCGATGTGGAGTTGCACAACATCACCTACCTGCACACAAGAGCATTGCTTTTTTAATTTTGAAATCCAGTCTGGTGCCTGGGGATATTCACATGGTGAGTAATCTGGGTTATAAATATCCATCAGAAACAAAACATTTTTGCAACATTATAATGTACCGTTTACCATTTAGTTCAGGTGAGAATATAATCTTAAATTCGATTTTAGAATTATTATAAGTAACTACAAACTGGGAGACATCAGAAACCAGCAACAGTCCTGTTTTTCAATACTGTGTAGACGTGGGTCCATCATTATAATTGAATATCAGCACTACAAGGGTCTTCCAACTTAACACACCAAAACATACAACAGTGTTTTTTGTCAAGTACTTTGTAGAACAACCAGTACAATCGCCAACATTACATTTTAGTATATTTCTAAACGTTTCTTATAATTTAGTTACTGCATACATGTTAGGGTCCAAGAACACAATGTTCGATCTCTTGAGTGGATGGATGGTTGGGCAGGGGCAATAATCCCAGGGGCATTTAGAAAGAGTTTTGTATAAATGTTTCTAGGATCAATTCCCTTGTGTCTACAGAGAGATGTATAACGGTTTCCTAGGATATTTTACATAAAAATGTCTTTTCGGCAAACAGCCACTGGATAACATCAGCATGCCAGGGTTTTTATAGTGGTGCATGTATAGCCTTACATTTGAAGGCTATTCTACGTTTTGCCACCAAGTGCACTGTAAATGCAAATCTGCATACTTTATTTTGCTGGTGAATGGAAATGCTCCCAGTAAACATATATTGGGCAATATAAACAAAAGGCCTCATGTTGCTGTGCCAATGTCATCCATAATCATTTCTTGGCACATCTGTAGTTCAGGATAATTACACACCACAAGTATAATTTGCATCTGCTTTAACATATCTGGGGCAGAGGCCAAAGTTAGTGCCAAATATTCTACACCATTGTGTGTGTGTGAGGTAGGTCGGATGGAAATATTGTAACTGTATTAGCTTAAATCTATTATTCTTAAAGACGTGTGAAGTGAAGTGAATACTTATATAGCGCAAAACTGTCACCATACGGGTATCCTGGCGCTTAGATTGAAGAAAGCCATTATAACAGCGGAGATAGCTACCTGTGAGAAGATCTAATGTTTGCTCCTAGGGAACAGCCAGGTTTTCAGGCTCTTCCTGAAGCACGTCCGCGAGCTGATCGGTCTGAGATTCTGGGGCAACTCATTACATAGGCGAGCAGCCGCCACACCAAAGGCTCTGCCTCCCAACCTTGGTCTCTTGAACCTGGTGGCTGTAATCAGATTAGCACTGGAGGAGCGAAGCTGCCTCCTGGGATTATACCAGGTAAATCTCTCCTGCAAAGGAACAGGTCCCAAATCATGGACCGCTTTGTGGACAATGCAGAGAGATTTAAAGCAGATTCGATCCTTGATAGGCAGCCAATGACGATCACTCAAGGCCAAAGCTGTGGAGGACCGACGCTGTCTCTTAAGCACCAGCTTTGCGGCCATAGACTGGACTCTCTGCAACCCCTGCAAAATATATTGCTGAGCTCCTAAGTATAGGGAATTGCAATAGTCCAGTCTGCTTAAGATTATACTCCTCACTACCAAAGAACGAGAGTCATTTGGTAGTAACGGAAGGATTTTCCCTAGCATGTGTAGTAGGGAGAGACAGACACTGATGGTTTTATTGGCCTGCGACGTTTCCCCAGTCATATATCCCATTTTTCTCTCAGTTTAGTGTGAGGCTGACTTGTGTATTCTTATATTCTTAGCATCAAGATAACATGTAATACCTAACTGGTCTCGGGCTCATCTACTCATCTATTCCAAGTCTATCTTGCTGCCCAGGTAAAATAACCATAATATAGGAACTGGACTTATCTAATCTTGGGATTGTAAAATCAACTCAAAAAAAGCATGGAGAATTCCTGAATTGTGTAGGTCACTCCTCATGGTAAAGGAGAATGTCTCCAATATTCACTTGTCAAATCTGGTCAGGGTTTCTTTAATTCTCTGAAGAAATTTTAAAGGCAGCTTAGGAATGTAACCAATTGCAGTTTTAGCTCTTGACTGGTTTATGGGCTAATTGTCAATTATTACATTTACTAAGTAGTTCAACCCAAAGTGTACTTTTGCTGATGGACAGCAAGACTCTTACGAAGAGTTCTAGATGACAGCATATTGCAGTTGTGCAGCTATATAGTGCAATTCATAGTCTGGAACCCATAGCCAATCTCATATAAAGGGGAGGTGTAATTTGCCTAATTCTACCCTGTGCCTATCCATATTATTAGGCAATCTGGTCATTAATGTATCTAGTTCTTTAAATTAATCCGGGGGTAGGCTGTATGATAAATTGGCGAAAAGGTATACTAGTAGAGGGAGTAGCAGCATTTTAGATAGTGACAACTTCCACACTCCCAAAAGAAAGAAACTATTCCAGAATAGTACCAATTTCCGAATCACTCCCATAGCCTTACAAGTATTCTGCCCAAGACAATGAAAGAGTATGAAGAATCATCAGCTTGCCACAGTCTGTGTGTAGAACATATTTCAGTTAACTCAAAGACTTCAGACGTATTCAAACCCTCAAAAAAGCCCATCCCTTTATTCAACTGGGCTGCTGGGTTCCGTAGTTATAGCAATATCTCAACTGTGTAAAGTAATATGTGTTTGATACCTGAGACTGCCAGAGCTTCATCTGAAATGACATGGCAATGATACCATAGTTATTTTAGAGAAATACGGGTAACTTGTTATGTCCAAGTCAACTTCGGGTAAATCATATGCTGTTACAGTGGTTTATGAGGGACTCACTTTAAACATGCAATTCTTCTAATGGCACATTACCTGACCACAGACTTAATTTGTATGAACCTAAAAAGATAATATATTTATTACAAAATGCAGTTACACCACAATTGATGTTCAGTGATTACATGTTGAAATAAGTAAAAAGTGGGTGTATAAAAAGAATTAGCAACAAACAAGCCACAGAAAAGATAAGCAGCAAATGGAAGTTTGTAATTCCCAAAAAATTCATCAATTTAAAGGCTATCAGTGAATTGTCTGCTTGTGAGTCAACAGTGTTTCAAACTTGCCTACGTCATTTAATGGTCGCCATCAGAAGGGTGTAGGAGCACTGCAGTAGCACTTACTGAATATAGTAAATCAATTTATTTTATCTGGGTCCTCCTGTATACAAACAACTACATACATGGTAACAGGTCACCCTTGGTTAATTTATACCAATGGAACCGCCACATGTTGGTTGCAACCAACATTACCCACACAACAACAGACAACAGACATCTGCCACTGTTTTTATCCTTGTCTTATTACAACATCCAGGGTTGGATTGGGATTAAAAATCGGCCCGGGCACGCATAAAAAAATCGGCCCACATTTGCATAATGCCTTCCCTCAAATCACTGCTTCAGCGTAATTTTACATAAAAAGGGGGGTGGGGGAGGAATGCATGCATCAGTTTACACTAGTGAAACATACCTGAAAACAAGTGAGGCCACTTCTGCTCAGGCCCCCTGCCCCGCTCAGTATGCCTACATTAATAAGAGGTCCAGCGAGACAAAAGGGGTGACACCTCTACCTGTTGCTGCTATACGGGAGGTAATAAGTTCCCATCTCCCCCCAGAAAGGCCACTCAGACACCCACAGGGCCGCTGTCGAACAACAGGGACACCGCCCAAATCGGTCCCCAGGCTGCTCAAAAGCAGTCCTCAGCTGCACCTCGGACCCCGGCCCCTCGGGCATTTCCCGAATGCCCGCGTTACCAATCCGACGCTGACAACATCGTATGAGTCTGGGTCATCCAACATACATACAACCAACTACACGTTTAGTATAGGTTCTACTTTAGTTATTTTTGTTGGCAGGTCCCATTTTTCACTTCACTAGACTCGCTAGTCTCAGTCGGCAATGCTCGCAATAGCCTGGGAGATTCCAACGTTGCGCTTGCCTAACAGCGTTCTAGCCCCGCGTTCAGTGTCTCCCGGAAGTTCCGGAAGTCCCACCACCTCTGCCCACCAGACCGGGTATATTTACTTGATCTCCATCGCATTGTAAACAGCCGTTCGAGTAGAAGCAAGAGAGTAGGAATACAGACAATTCCACGCGACTTAACTGTAAGTAACGGTGTGTGCATGATGCCCTCCGGTGGCGGAGTATACTTGGGAGGTGCAGAGGCAGTCTTGACTGTCTCCTTGACCGCCGCGGTTGATTGTAACCGGGTCCGGGTGAAAACCTTCTCAGTAAGAACTCTGTCCCTGAGCATCAGTTGTAATCCGCTGTTGCCAGGATTGTGCATCTCCTTTGAAGTTTTCACTGTGGATGTCGGAGAAATGCTCTGTGTGTTGTTAATAGTCTAATACTGCACAGGACTTTTGGTGATCGGGCGGGCGGGGTTAGCCCAACCCGATGTTTGCCATGCACACTACTGTAGTTTTTTTTTTGCAGAGTTTTATATAGCGCGAACTAGACCCGAACCGAATCAGGTATCAGAGCGCTTTACATATTTTCCAGTTACGTTACATGAGGACACACTTTCATTTTAGGCACGGGGAGATTAAGTGATTTGCCCGGAATCACAGGGGGTTTTTGGCGTCGTTACCGAGACTCGAACCCAGATCCCCAGGTCCGGGGTCGAGCGCCCTAGCCGTTAGGCCAACTCCTCAAGTTGGTGGTGCAACTGGCAGACACGTGCGGGGATCGCTCAGGGCCTTTCTTGAATGAGAGATACATTTGGTGTCTTAGGTCACCATATAACGTTATTAACCTAAGGCAGAATTGGAATGCAAATTTGTTATAAAATTCTAGAGGCAAGCCAGGTGATTTATTTGTACCCATTTCTTGTATGGCATTCCCGACTTCTTGAGTAGTAAGTCACTGCTCTAACAATTCAGATTGATCTTTCAATAGGGCATTAATGTGTACTGTAGTGAGATAATTTTCAAACTGTTCAGTTAATACTTGGGGTGGCCGAGCGTCTCATAAAAGTTTTTAAAATACTATGTTTATGCGATCTCAAGTGGGTTATTTCTCCTTTCTGATTTCTTAAGACCACTAAATTAGGCATTGCCTATTCCGAGAACAACAAGGTCGCTAGCAATCTTCTATCAACTTTGGAGTGCATCCTATTAGGATGATACAGTCGAAATTATCGAGCTGTTGCAATGTTAATGCCTATTTCTGTCGGATTCTATCCAGGTAATATTCAGATTCTTGGCCATCATCTATTTCCATTTTTTTTTTATATCCAACATGAACAGATTTTTGAGGATGGTACCTTTTATATCTTTACATGTTTTATGCTCCATAATGACTTTAAAGGCTTCTCTTTTTGCGCCGCTCTCCCCCTCTGAGCCTTCGTTCTCAATAATGGAATGCTTTATGAATTCCTGAATTGTGCTACAAAAAGGTGCATAATCAAGAGTCGGTGCCTGTAGACATCTCCTTGCCCACAAAGCAACAAAATCACGAAGGGATTGTTTGCTGTACCGTGGCTCCTAAAACGAATGGGTAGACTGTGTAATCTGTTATCCCTCACAGTTCCATATTATGCTATGTGGAAGAGACCATCGGATATCAACTTGAGTGGGGTTTTTGTGTTAATTATGTGCACACAGATATGTCATTTGTACCATTATCAACTACCGCAAATACACTGACCACTATAACAACGCAGGAATATCTTACACACCGGAAGATGAGGCATATTTTAAAGATAAAGCACACACCAACAAAGATACATTTCTGGTTGACGTCAGGTTAACTCCTTCCGTGCGGGGCTGTTTCCCCCTGCTGTGCTGGGGGGCGGGGGGCGCGCACAGCGCCCGGTGCTCATGACGAGCTCAGCTCGTCATGAGTCATGGCGCTCCGGTGCTCATGACGAGCTGAGCTAGTCATGGCCACACCCGTTCCCATGGAACGCTCAGCACAGCAGGGGAATCAGCCCAGCGTGCGAGTGTTCCATTTAACGGGCGCGGTCGTGACGAGCTCAGCTCGTCATGAGCACCGGAGCGCCGTGGCTCATGACGAGCTCAGCTCGTCATGAGCACTCAAGGAGTTAATGGTAACTCAGAGTAATCAGGGTGGTGGCAGCACTCTGAGAGTTTGTTTGGGAAAGGCGAGCAGACTGCGAGATTCTCTTCTGCTCACTCGCTTTGCGCTGCATCATCTCTTGCTCATTTTTAAATACATCATTTTTATACTCAATTGATTTAAGAATTGTGTTGTGTGCTGTATTTTAAAACTTTATCGTTTTTATATTCTCTGTGCTGCTTACCGGTCCCCCTGTGCCTCGTTCCATCGCGGCTTGCCAGTGCCGATTGTTGTGGAGGGCCAGGTCGGGTGCCATCTTAGGTGAGTCCCGGACCCCTGCTGGACTCGAGTTAGCGGTCCAGCTCGGGGAGGGGCTTGGGCCTCAAATAGCAATGTCTCCTCAAACGCGCAGCGGGCGCGCGCAGCGGGCGCGCGCAGCGGGCGCGCCGTCTGCGCGCCAAAGGAGCGCCAAAGGAGCGCCAAAGGAGCGCCAAAGGAGCGCCAAAGGAGGGCCCGTCTGTGCCCGTCCGTGCTTCGGACGGGTCTAGGGCCAGCCACTCTGCCCGTCGCCCTCCCGGTCGGATCTGCCTTGATAGGGTCAGGTATTCTCGTAATGACCTATTGAAGTTGAACCGCCCCGCTGGTAGGGGGGTTTGCCTGCAAGCGGGGTGCGACAGCGCTGCTATAAAGTGTTCGAGCTGTGGCTTCTCCCCTCAACCATTTTTACCACCGCGCTTAGCTGCCTAGTTTAGCCCCCCGATAGTTAGAGCCGGGTTGATCAATGCTAGATCTGTTGTGAAACATGCCGCTGACATTTTTGAGTTGCTGGTGGATGGTCAGCTTGAGGTTCTTTTCATAACAGAGACGTGGCTGACCAACTCATGTGCCCCGATTGTGGAGCTTGCTGTTCCTAGGGGTTTTAAGATTGCCAGGGCTGACAGGCCCCTGGGTAGAGGAGGCGGACTAGCTGTTATTTTTAAAGAGGGGTGGCACTTTGCCTCTGAGCAACTCGCTGCTGGGGTTGACGGTGAAGTTCTCCACTTCTCTCTCGCTATTACGCCTCACTTTACCTTGGGGGGCTCACTGCTTTATAGGCCACCTGGCCCTGCCAATCACTTTATTGACATTCTGGAGGAATGCATAGTGCCTTGAGCCTTAAGCTTTCCAAAATTCCTTCTGCTCGGCGATTTTAACATTCATGTTGATGTCTCTGACTCTCGTGAAGCCCGCCGGCTGGGGGAAATCTTGGACCTTGCTCAGCTCAAACAATGGGTGACCTTGCCTACTCATGCTGGGGGTCACCTGTTGGATGTAGTTTGCTCCAACTTTCCTTTCGAAACTCTTAGCTTAGAAAAGGTAACGTGGTCTGATCATGTTCTTGTTAGGTTCTCGTGGATGGTGGAGGGTGTAAGGCGACTCGCATCCAACTTTCCCTCGAGCTATACCCAGAAGATTAATCTGGTCGCGTTCGGCCATGCTCTTTCTAGAGCTCGCCCTAAGCTTACTTTTGTGGTTGGGGAGGCGCTTAGTGCTTTTAATGGGTGGGTGCTGCAGGCGGCTAATGTCTCTACGAAACGTACTACGGTGTCCAGGCTCCGATACACCCCCTCCCAGCCCTGGTTTTCGCCTGAATTAAGGGAGTTGAAAAAAAGGTGCAAGAAGCTGGAGCGTGCCTGGAGACTTGAGTACAGCTCGGAGTCAAAGTCCGCCCTACGCACAGCCCAAAAAGATTACTATGCCACTATCAAGATAGCTAAAGGGAACTATTATGCAGGGAGAATTGCCAAAGCGGAAAATAACAGTAGAGAGATTTTCTCTATTGTAAAAAGTTTTGTGTCCCCGGTTGCGGATTCCGCCATACTCCCTTCTTCGGCACAATGGTGCGAGGACCTGTCTGATTTTTTTATTAATAAAATAACTAAGATCCAACAGGATTTACTCTCAGCGTTACCAGCAGACTGCTCTGTGGATGGCCCTTCCTTTACGCCTCGTCCCTGCGACGTGCAACAGTTCACGGACTTTTCGCTGGTTACGGACTGTGATGTACTGCCCCTCCTTCAATCTCTTAAGTCGGGCTCCCCCTCTGACCCTTGCCCTGCCCGGGTGCTTTCGGAGGTGGCAGACATTGTTTGCAGTGAGGTTACCCAGATTGTGAATTGCTCCCTATCTTCTGCTGAGGTCCCTCGTGATTGGAAGCAGGCAAAACTTCTGCCGCTTTTGAAAAAACCTGGGCTGGATGCTACTGTCCCTGGGAATTATCGCCCCATATCTCTTCTGCCCGCTTTGGCAAAAATATGTGAGAAAGTGGCTTTCCTTCAATTGGAGAGCTTTGTGGAGTCCTCTAATGCTCTCCATCCAGCTCAATCGGGCTTTCGAGCGGCCTTTAGCACGGAGACAGCTCTGGTGGATATGGCGGAATTGATCCGGGAATGTCTTGACGGAGGCGGCAGAGCGGTCCTGATTTTATTGGACCTCTCTGCCGCGTTCGATACCGTTCCCCATAAGCACCTTCTTGCCAGGCTGTCTGCTATAGGCGTTGGAGGAGGTGTCCTAGCCTGGTTGTCCTCATTTTTATCTGACAGGTCACAACAGGTCTGGATGCCGCCCCATGCCTCGGAACCTAAGCCTCTTCTCACTGGGGTCCCCCAGGGGTCTACCCTTAGTCCCCTACTGTTTAACATTTACATCACCCCCCTGGTGTGTGTTGCGGAGCAGTATGGGGCTAAGGTTATAGGGTATGCTGACGATACTCAGCTGCTGTTTACCTGGCCAGACGATCATCTAGATACCTCATCTGTTCAGCTGTGTTTGTCCTCAGTTTTCGCTGGCTATCTCTGGCTCAGCTGAAATGCAATGAGGACAAATCCGAGGTGCTTTTTTATGGTTCTTTCCCCTCTAATTTTAGGAATCTGCTGTGGCCCTCGAACATTCCTAGCCCCAAGATGATGGGTGGTCCTGCAAAAAATCTGGGCATTTGGTTTGGCGAGGACCTTCGATTTGAGGATCACATAAAGAAGCTCTCCGGGACGTGCTTTGCCACGCTGAGAATGTTGCACAGATTTTTTCCTCTGCTTCCTAGAGAAGCTAAAGAGACGGTCGCCCGCGCACTCATTCTAGCAAGGCTGGATTACGCGAACGCTTTGTTTAGCGGTATTCCAGCCTACCTGGTCAAACGCCTGCAGGTCATTCAGAATGCCGCGGTCCGTCTCATATTTAATGTCCCGAGATGGAAGAGTGTGGGTTCCCATCTGTGCAATCTCCACTGGCTACCAGTATCTCAACGCATTTTGTTCAAAGCCTTAGTGCTCTCGTTCAGAGCAATCCATGATCAAGGATCTGCTTACGTAAAAAAGAGATTCACTTTCTATGCCCCTTCACGAGCTCTCAGATCATCTACCATGTTTAGAATGGCTCTTCCTCGCTTTAAGAGAACTAGACTTGGGGGCCAGTCCATTGCCATTGTGGCTGCTCGCGCCTGGAATGCACTCCCTCTTTTCTTACGATCTATGCGAGGGGTGGCCCAGTTTAAGAAAAATCTTAAAACCCATCTGTTTAGGAATGTGATCTAAGCTGATTCTTCTCTGTCTTCCTCTGCCTCTTCCCTACCGCGCCAGGATACTCCCAAGTAACAGAGCGCGTTACAAAATGGTTTATACATACATATACATACAACGATGACAAGTGTCATTTTGGATTTAATTTCTCATGCTGCGTCCCTCCCTCCCCTGGAACACAGCTGCTTTACAATCCTTTTCATTTTATGACTGTATAGTCCCACTGCTCACATTCAGTAACTACTTCATTCTTTTGCTTTTAACACTCACTGGGACTTCATGCATTTTCTTACTCCCTCCTTGTGTGTTGCTTCTTTGCTCAAATGACCCCCCCCCCTCCATTGTCTGTGTTGCTCACCTACTGTCCCTCAGTACATCCTTCGCTTTCCCCACCACTCTGGCAATTTTTTAACATGTATTCTCAGCCACGCTCCACAATCTTATTTTGCTGCTTCCACATGCCCCTCCTGCCGAGATTTCTTTTCAAACCCCTCCCCACAACTGACCCAGCTCCTCAACTTATCCTTGCTCTCACCACAGCCCGCTCTGCTATTGCTCCCACACCCTCCCTGCAACATCCTTTTTAGGTCGAGCCTGGGGAGCGCATGCGCTGCTCTGCGAGGCATGCTGTATTGGAGCAAGATTTTGAAGCCCTGCCGACTCTCCGCCCATATGTCTTTGGCTTCTGTCATTGTACTTCGTAATTGCTATCTTCGGATTCCTTAATAGGCGTGTTAGTCCCGCCTTAGTACCACCTGGTCTTCATTTGTAACCTCCCATGAGGACTGTCCCTTTTACTTCTGTTGTTACAAAGTATGTCTTATCTACTCAGTGTTGGAATTGGCCCTTTTTGCAGGGTCATCCCTGAACTTTTTGCCTTCCTCGAAGTCTTTTTTCTGACCTGGTGGTTTTAGGACTCTGGGCACTTTAGCACAGCTGTCCAGTGTAAAGTGTGTGTGCTCTCTGTAGTAAACATGGTAAGATTGGTCTACACCTGTTCGGCGTATTTAATTTACCTGTCAGTACCTTGTAAAGCGGTACCTCAGATACCCAGGGCCGATAATTAAATGCTACAGGTGGGCTTGCAGCGCTGCTTACGCCACAACCAAAGTAGCATTTCAAACCTGTCTCAGGCCTCTGCCATTGCAGGGCCTGTGCGCGCTGTTTACTGCCACTGTGACGTGGCACGCAAAGTGGTTACCACGTCTGTGACCCCCTTATAGTGCATGTCAGTCACCCCTTAGGTAGGCCCTAACAAGCCCTATGGGCAGGGTGTATTGTAGGTAGGAGGTGTAACTTGATTGTGTGACATGTCCTGGTAGTGACAAACAGTCATTTTGGTTTCTCACTGCTGTGAGTCTGCCCTTTCATAGGAGTGCATTGGGGATTCCCTGATAAGAGTTTCAGTGGTAATTCCTGATACGAGAGGAGCAGCTTGGTCAAGTTTGGTATGTTTGGAATAGTAATGATATAAGCTGCGCAATGGTGTTTGCAGACTTATTACTATTTTAGAAATGCCACTTTCAGAAGTTGCCATTTCTGTGTGCTGTGTGTCTTTGCCTGCCTGATGTGTATTGCAGGTCTGGCTCTGGAGTGACAGGGGCTGGTGAGGTGTGTGATTCCAGAGGGGCAGGGTGGGTCAGCTCTAGGCTGAATAGGCAGATCTGCATTTGGGCTAGTGAGGGGAGTAGTCCCTGACCCTGAATAGGTCCTGTGCCTGCCTTGCACAAAGCTGGCTCCGCCCACCTGTGGTGTGTCTGGAGCCAGGACCTACTCTGACAATGAGGGGGTTTAAGCAATGTATAGAAATGTTGGAGCGCCCCACCAGAAGTGGTTTGAACCGGGTCTCGGCCTATGCCAGGGGGAGAGGACAGAGACATGTGGTATAAGTACTGGGGCTGTGACCCCATGAAGGGGTGCAGTTTTGGTGCTTACTTGCGGCTGGGAGGCTGCCAGCCTGCCAGGGGGAACCGCCGCTGGGGATTGCCTTGCTGCCTTGCTAGGCTGCTGAAGGGTCTGCTGGTAACCTTGGAGCCCCAGCGTGCTGGCCTGTCTGTGCACTTCTGGGAGGGAGTGCTCCCTGCTGGATCTTGCAGGTGTGAGCATCTGGAAAGCGCTGCTCATGTGGCCTGTTTTCCTGGCCCTGACAAGGAGAGCGTGTAGCTGAACTTGTGAGGGGCGCTTTGGGCCCTACAACATGGGCAGCGCCCCTTTCCTCTGAGGTAGGAGCCCCATGTGTGGGCTCGCACTGCCAAGGCGCGAGGAATGTGTTAGGAGTTTTAGCGTTTGAAAGTGCTGTGTTGCGCAGTCGCCCCATCGTGGAATTCCCCTGAGAAGGAATACCGACGTGGGGGATCCCTCCGTGCTGCCGCGTCCAGAAAGCCAGACGGGCTGCCTGGTTGTGGGCGGGGCCGGAGGAAGCGTGACACGGAGACGGGAAGGGAGCCCTAATGTGGTGCATAATGTGTTTATGCCTAATGTCCGTTTGCATAATGTATTTTTCCTACTGCAGGCACGCTTTCCTGCAAAATTCAGTGTGCAATGCGTGCTTTCACAGGTCGCTTTTACAAAAAGAGCATTTGTTTGTACACTTAAATTCTTTTTTTGGTAAAAGCGACCCATGCTAGTCTACATAAAGGAAAGTGGCCTACATTAATGTGAAAGCAGCATGGGGCGCTTGTAAACCACAAGCATTTGCAATGCAAACAGGCCTCGCATTTTAGAAACTTTGACCTATTGGTATTGTAAAAGACAATGCTTTTCATTATGGCAGGTTTTTCCAAACATACAATAAGGCATTGTCATTTACAATGCCAATAGCTCAAAATCACGCAATTGCAAGTCCTATTACATTGCAAATGCTGGTCTTCTTTTTTTTATTATAGTCCAACGAGCATATTTTTTTCCTTTTGCCAACTTAAAATGCCATCAGCAAAAGAATTGGCAAGGTCAATAAGTCTGCAGTGGCAAATCTGAAAAGTGAGACTAACTGGCTTTGTTAAAGCCTGTTCTTCTTAAAAGCAAAAAATGCTACCAAGCTGTACAGGTTTGTCAAACCATAAAAGGTTGAATATCTTTATGCCGACAGTTATTTAAGCTTGAAGTGTCTTTCCCATCATCACTTTTATGGCTGCCATAACATCCAGCGGTGAGGCCAGGAACTGTTTCCATAACTGTAACTTCAGCGTTTTTGCCTGCAAGTACCAAGCATGCTTACGTTTGGAATTGGAATATGTACACCATAATCCGTTTCCTTTCTTGACTAAAGAATCCAATTGAAGTGTATTTTGGGGTGACGTTGAATGCATAACCTTCCTGCAGATTCTGCACTTTACAAATGATCCTTCCAAACTTCAGACTCCTCTAGAAAAACATTTCTCCTGCACTACACCAGGTGGCACTTTGCCCCATTGAGGCACACAGAGAGGGGCCTAAAGAAAAACAAATATATTACATGACATGTGCATATATTGGATTTCATTAGTCTCAGCACTATCTCTCAAAAGAGGAGGGAGGGTCTAAGTAATCTGTGGAAAGATTATGTATCCACCAGAAATATTTTAACCAAAGGTGACTTTCTTTTTCTGCTGCTGGATACATTTTCCCGCAGATTCATTACCTTATGAAAGAGTTATGAATTACCTTGGAGGTGGGCTAGAGTAGCACCAGTTAACAAGTTAGTCATGCAACACAGCTCGATAAAATGTACAAGGATAAAGATGTAACCAACTGGCAGAATTAGGTTGTTTCTAGAGAGGGCTGTGGAGAAAGTCAGGAACATGGTGGAAGGGTATGAAAGCCCTCCTCAGTATCTTTATTGGTCAAGGCATAGCTCAACTTGATACAAACTGTGATCCAGTGCAAAATGGAGCTACTGCGCACCAACTTGCTTTTGTGAGCTCCTATGAAGCATAAAAGAGCTATTCATTCGCTCTGTCCTGTCGCATGCAGTCGATGTAATATACTGAATATCTAAGGCTGAGCCTATCCTCCTCCTCCTCCTTAGTAGAACAAGGAGGAAAGTGATGGAAGGGCAACAGACTGGACCATCTGAAATGCAGACTCCTTCCTGGACAATGAGGATCGGTATATTCAAAGGACCATCTTAACTAGAGCTGGAAACTATGAAAAGTGAGCAAACTGTGAGAGTCTGAACTTCTCTGACTCTATCAGGTGAAGTCATTGCCATCTGTGAAACTGTCTTCAGGGCAAGAAATCTAACCCGGCAACTATGCAGAACCTTAAATGGGGATGCTTTCAAGAAAGTCAACCCAAGATTTAAATTCCTCTGACAAATGGAAAAAAGTAAAGTAAACATTTCAGAAAGCGGGCCATAGTGGCTATCTAAACAGGAATGGTTAGACTGGAAGATAAATGAAGGTAGACGGTTGCCACTGCCAGGCCGTGCTGTGCAAGAGACCATGCAAGTCGCAAGACTTCAGAAACGCGAGATTAAAAAGGGTTTAGGTCTTTTGATTTGCACCACAGAACAAATTTGTTCCACCGACATGCAAATATGGATTATGGAAGTGGGGTTTCCTGTCTAACAAGATGGCGTTTGTGACTTCATCAGGTAGGCAAAAGCATGCCAGCAGGCACGGCTCAATCTGCAAGTGTGCAGCTGCAGTTTTTAAGGATAGGGGTGTAGGACAACACCATCTTGCTTCAAGAGCTGTTCCACTTGTGTGGGAGAGGAAGCGGTAGCTTAATGTTGACTGCCAATTGATCGGAACAGCATATCCTCCAAACCAAGTCTGAAATTATAAAGATCAGCTGTGCTCGATTCTCCAATATCTTCCTTACTACTTTTAAAAGAGGAGGAATCAGGAGAAATGCATACAAAAGCCCTATGACCATATGAACATGAAGGCATCCATCAGACAAACTATTCACAGGAAAAAGCATGACAATATTAACGACATTTCCTGTTCTGGGATGAGTCAGATTCACAAATGGAAACAACTCCTTGGAGAGGATCATCTCCCACAGATGACAAAGCATCCGCACTAACATAGAGGGAGCGACTGAGATGAGTCACTAATGGGAAGATTCCCTATTTCTGCACATCAGGCAAATTCTGTGTCAGGACCAGAGGCAAGGATTATGCTGTTCTCTCTTCACTTTAACATAGCAGCCATGTAAACCACATAAAAAACCATCGGGAAAATATAAGAGAAAAGGTCAACAATAGTCCACTCAATGTCCCAAACATCAAAATAGCCCTTCCTTGCTAGTGATTCCCCCTCTTTCTTCGTTGCTCCAAAGCCCGCATGGTCATTACCAGGGACTCCTACCGAACCCGACCCTTTAAGTCGTGTTACTCCGTATTATTGAGTGTATTTTGTCTTTACTGTGTTTCCATTTTACAAGGTTAGCTCACAGGAGCAGGTTTCACTCCTTTCCTGAGCTCATTGCTAGCGGGCGAGTGGTGCACGGTAATCCCCACCGACTGACAAGAGAGCCCCAAGTTGTCTCATAGAGATACATTCCTCTGCAGTCCCAAGATCGGTTAGTGCGTTATAGCTGGTGATGTTCGTGGTGTCTGCAGTTGATCGCGGAGCCTGTACATAATCGGCTGGGGCCTGGATTGTTACATCCTTAATCTGTGGGGTCTGTACTCACTAGTTTTTTCACCAGTATTGTTCACGCCCATTGAGGTCCGTATCTGGAACCTTCAAGTAAAAAGATGAGGTGTTTTAATATTGGGACACTCAGCCAGGGCCAGCCCAGATAATTGAAGGGCGCATTGTGTGCCCAGGGACACTAAACCCTTCTCAGAGCCATCGCATGCATACCTGACTTTGCTGGAAACCCCAGCTCCCACATCCCTGCAATGGAGGACGAGGCAGCCTGTAGAAGAGCAGGTCCAGTACTTCCCCCCCACTGAACGATGAATTTTGTGACGTGGTCGAAGCATCTAGTCACAAGGCTGTTTCCTATGCTTGGGCTCCCTACGAGACAGCTTTACAACAGCTGATGGACAGCTGCAATGAACCACTCTGCTTGAGGGAGGATCTTGCCTGCCTGTTTGGGCAGACAGGAGAAGTTTCATGTAAGGGCAAGGCCAAGCATACACAAGCACAAACATGTGATTTGGATGCCTTCGATGGGCATCAATGGGACTTCCTGGTGCATGACGCCCTCCAGCTGATTCAACCACCGCCGTAGGTCCCTCAGGAGATTCAAATTCTGAACTCTCCTTCCTATTCTGCAAACCTTGATTTGGAGGACTTTCCAGCAGAGTTGGCTCCTGATGGAGAGCCCACACGTCCTTGGCGTTCCGCATCAGAGGTTTCTCCTCAAACGCTCACCCCTACTGATGACATGTTGGAACCTGAAGACCTGATCCACACAAGATCTCCTAAGTGGGTACCAGCCACTAAGGAGGCATTTTATGTGGCAGCCAATCTCCTTCGGACAGAATGTCCTTGCCCTTCACTGAAGGGTAAGGGTAGCCATGACCACGGAGTTCAACTCGAAGATGGTAACATTTCTAAGCAAATATATGAGGGATCCCATAAAACGGGATCGACCGGTCCTGGCGTTCCCATCAGGATAAGCTTCTGGATGTGACAGGGCCCCTTACAAAGATACTGCATATTGAGTGTGAGGCAAAGGAATCAGGGTCTTTCATCACTCCGGATGTCCTTACAGGCTGGGCCCAGCGGGCCAGTAAACTCCTGGGAAATGCCAATTGTGCCCGCCCTACCGACAGTGGTCGTTCCAGAGTAAGATCGATCTGAAGCTAGGAGACTTGGCATCTTCGGAAGCTGTGGTGGTGGCACAAGGAGGTTAGGAAGTATCTTTAGGGACCCTTTTATCTAGGGTTTAGGAAAATGCGTGGCTACCTTTAACTCCTTAGACAAGGCACAACCCTTCATCAGGCAGAGTTTCAATCCCAAGGTTTTCATCCGACCAGTCATGGAAGGGGGGCGCTAGTCCGCCCAACTTGCCATCCAGCCCTCCTCCTTCAAAACCCACCACAACAGTAGGGCGCAGTGGCAGGACTGCTCACATTTCGAGGGTTTATTCCAGTCCAGAAGTGGCCCCCGTCTCAGGGGCTTCAGAAATACCCATGGAAGACAGTCCACCCAAAGCATAAAGATGGATCCTAGCCTTTCTTTCCATGTAAATGCTGGAGGCAAATTCATAGCATTTGGACACAACTGACAGAAGATAACTTCAGATGCTAGGGTTCTTCGGACTATTCAAGGTTTTAACAGAGTTCTATGGTTCTCAAGACCAACCCAACCTTGCAAAAATCATTGTTCTCTCCCAACATGACGCTTCTCTTATAGAATCTGAAGTCTCAGTTATTTTGGAGAAATGAGCCATTGTGCCAGCTCAACTCCATCCCTCTGTTTTCCTCAGCAATTTCTTTCCGGCGGAGAAACGATACATAGGGCAGAGACAAGTAATCAATCTTAAGGAGTTCAACGAATGGTTGGTCTTCTGCCATTTCAAGAAGAAAGGGATTCCCCTCTTGCAGGATTTGTTGAGCCCTCAGGCTTTGATGGTCCCTCTGTATCTCAAACACGTCTATTGTGCAATTCCCATCTTTCTTCATAACCACAGATTTCTCTAATTCCAAAGCGGAGGCAGATGTTCGAATTCACGACTCTTGAATTTTTCGGTGCTTCATATAAGCCTTTCGGCAAACGATGGAACATATGATGGCCAGAGTAATCGGTCTCATAGTTTACCTCGACCACATCCTTCTGATGGATCAGTGTCCATGACGGCTGTTGTAGCACCTCCAACATGCAGTATCACTTCTGGAGGCCCTGTCATTTGTCATCAACGTGGCAAGTCTCATTCTTTTGCCAACTCAATAAATTACATTTCTGGGATTCGTCCTAGACTCTGTGGCAGCTTCTCTCAGTCTCCCATCCAGAAAATGTGACAGACGCTGCGCAAGTCATCGTTGAGTCAGATTGCCCAGATAGTAAGGCTCCTGTTGTCCTACATCCAGGCTATCTTTCCACGGCCTCTTTATTATCATGCTCTGTAACGTTTTGCAGCCATTTCACCTTCGGAAGGGTCTCTTCTATGTGGAATTGAGTCCCCCATCTCACAGGAAGCAAAGGAGTCTCGTGAAAGACGTCTGCACATCAACTCCTTAGAACTCCTGTCAGGTTCTTTCAGGGTAAGTTGTTGAACCAAAGACAAGATTCAATGTGTCCTACTGAAGATGGATAATGTATTGGCGGTGAGTTACATCAACCGCCTTGGAAGGACAAAATCACAGACCTTCCAGACCTGGCCAGAGCATTTTGGGAATATTGCCCCACGCACAGAATCTCAGTGATAGCTGAACATCTTCTGGGGTCCTCCAATGTGGTGGTGGACTGGAATGCCAGGTATCTCCAAGACATGAGCCTTTAATAACTAATTACTCCCATCTTTCAAGCTGTAGCTCTTCGGTGGGGTCTGCTCACAGTGGATCGCTTTGCGTCCGGCCTGGACCATCAAGTGGATTGGTTCTTCAGCTGGAGGCCAGACCCAATGGCGAAGAAGATATACATTTCCCCCGTTCGCCATGATCACTTGAGTATTGGCCCAGGTCAGGAGACAATGGGTAGATTTGGTTCTGGTGATGCCCATTTGGAGATCTCAAGCTTGGTATCCAGTTCTGATTGAACTTACTTGGAATTCTCTAATTATTATAATCACATCTATAAGGGGTATTCATTAATAAGAACACAGCAATCCACCCAATTCAACTGTCCTCTTGAAGGGACAAACAGATACTTTTTCCACAGACACCAAAAACATGATCCATGAATTTTCACTGTTGGTTTATTCTGTGCAAGAACAATTCCAGCAAAAGATCAGCCGGAGGCGCTGCTGAGATTCGGTGATATACTTAAGTCCCAGTTCGAGGTGCTGTAATTTTCACATTTGGGTCCACTACTACCGCCTCTATTTTGCCTTCTACCCCTATATTGGTTATCTCTTGAGTGGCCATCTGGGGATCTCCACAAGCTTGTTCTCGAAGGGTCTCTGGGCGTCATGGTCTAGATGACTGCTGAAGGTTATGGCAAGTCACTGGCCTTTCGGAGCAAGCTCAGGCTCTACTCATCAAGGCTAGGGATTCCTCCACTGTCGCCAACACAGTTCAGCCTGGAATACATGGATACATTGGTGTGTACCACAGGACTTGGACCCAGAGGGCACCGATGTTGTCCAGGTATTGAATTTCTTGCCTAAGCTGCCTTCCAAAGGTATGGTCAGTAAATTATTTTCGATTGGCGATCTCAGCTTGCCATGATCCCATTGAAAATCATATGGTTGGCGAACGACATCTGGTGCGGAAACTGATGAGGGAAGTTCAGTTGTCGCTTCCTCCAGATCCAAGATACTCATCCCTTTGGGATTTTAATTGAGTTCTCAACCGCTTTCTTTCCTAGCAGAGTAATAAATACTGATCACCGAAGGAGCTTTACGGTAAGTTGGTGATGTTGTTATGCCTGGTCTCTTGTCGCAGAGTCTCTGATGTAAGAGCTCTGGATATTAGAGGCAGAGCATTTAACCCTGAAGGGATTCATTTCCATGTATCTAGGAGGACTAAGACACAATGTAGGGTTATATCTTACCCCCTTTAATAATAATCGCAAGTTATGGTTAGTGAGATACATTAAAGCTGATCTCCAGGCGAAAGATAGCTCCTTATTTCTATTAAGAAACCGTTCTGTCACTTCCCGAACTATTGCTTGTTCGGTAAGCTGGGTGATGCAGGTGGAGGGTATTGACACACGGTTATTTGGCGCTGCTTCGGTGAGAGATGCCAAGGCTTTCAAGGCCTTTCAGTAGGGAGCTCAGTTTGAGGACATTGTTAAGGCAGCAGACTAGTCTTCCGATTCCACCTTTAAACGGTTTTATTTTAAACCGGTTGTGCATATCGTTTCAGTGGTGGTTAGTAAGTTTTAAACCAGCACAATCCTCGCCTCTGGTCCGGATATAGAAAAATAATTCCCAGCTATTGTGAAGGAATTTTTCAATTCTATAAATGACAGTGGCGAGGATTATTCCCACCCATGGGCAGACCCAGGGATACCCCCAACCTTCACTGTGCTTTACCTTTTTTTTTGGTTTAAAGGTTGGGGATACTACTTTATCAACATGGTTTTCAATTGTTGATTAATTTAGGAGGTTCATAAATGTCAAATTATTAATTATGGTTGTACATCTTGGTAATATGTTGACATATACTGGAGGGAACCAGTTTATTTATACACCTTTATTTTTCAGATAAAGTGTCCAAACAAGATTAAGTGTCCACGAAGAGCTACTATTTGTCACATGAAGAAAGAGGGGGAATCACTAGCAAGGAAGGATTATGTTGCTCTATTGGGCATTATGTTTAGATTATTGCTTTTGTAATTGTTCTCTTAATTGCCATAATTGTTAATGGGAAAAGTAGTTCTTTATGTGCTTTACATGGTTGCAATGTTAAAATAAAGAACAGCTTAATCCTCTCCTCTGTGTCCTTAATAGAATTAAAAAATTTCCTTCACGATAGCTAGGAAAGTTTTTTATTCACCTCTCAACATAGAATACACAACTCCAACCCACCCTGTCTGTCGCTATAAAAGTCAATAGTGGTAATGTTCAACAAATCTTAATATTGTTTTTAAGATGCGAGTCCTAAAAATGCCTAATTTGTGAACCTTTTGCCGCTCCAGCACACTGACGTGCAGACGTTGCTTTGACATGGACTAACGACCTGTGTCAACATGCCATACAGCCTAGACTCAGCCTGCGGATGACTTAAAGCGTGACCCACCAAAAGGATGGTGGGGCCCCATTGGCCAATGTAGATTTGGATGAACAAAATGGGAGAGCTGCACCAGAGCCATGAGTCTACCCCTGATGCTGAACTCACTGTGACCTCAGGCACCACTTAAGTCCCCTCACTCGCCATCTAGTGTGTGGCACCATCTGAATTAATGAGGCTATAAGGTCAAGCAGATGAAGGCCAGAAGAACTGGGATTAGAGTCAGATTTAGAAACCTGTGGATCATCTCACAAAGCGCCATGGCGCTCTGTAGAGGACGAAAAGCCTCCACCCTTATGAAGGTCAAACTGAGTAGGAAGAGGTGAGATGTTTGGGCATAATGGCCAAAGCCAACTTGTGGAAAAGAGCTAGTCATCCTAGTACAGAAATGTACGGGACGCCTGACCATTACAGTGAAAGGGCTACAAGCACCACTTTTGTAAAGAGAAATGGAGCGGTTGTCAGTATTAACACTAGCACTGTGAACTGAGATCCCATTAAAAACTCTGGTAACATCTATGGACGGGAATAATTTGAAGATGGGAAAGGCATCTTGGAGGTCTATAGATGCCAATCCATCTCCCGCATTCAGGGCAGAAAGTCTTGAGCCAGGGACCACATCTTGAACTTGTACTGTTGAATGAACAAATTCAGAAGGCGAAATCCAAAACAGGCCTGTGGCCCTTACACCTTTCTTGGGGACCAAGAAACAAAGGGAACAGACCCCTCCATCCCACCACTTTCCTTTCAGAAGCAACACTTATGGCCCTTTGTACAGCTGAGCAGAACATCTGCTTTAAAATTGAGGTTTGTGATGTAAAGTCTGTCCTTTGGAAGGATGGAGGTCAGATGGAGGTCAGGTGGAGGGATTGTAAGGGAAGGGCATAGCCCTTATGGATAAGATGAATGGCCCAGGAATGACTGTCTCCAAGCTTGTGGAAAGTGAAAGTCCCTCCTTCTCACCGGAAGATAGCAGCTTAATGGCAGGGGGCGTCCACAAAGTTTGTGAAGCAGCAGTGCCAGGGTAGGATGGCAGAGACTAAATCTGATGTTGCCGATGATTGCATCCCAGAGATGACCCCTTCCCTGAAAAGAGCAGCAAAGTAGCTGGTGTGTTTAGATTGCCTCTGCCAAGATTGCACTGCCATGGAAAAGCCAGAAACAACTTGGCGGTGAAACGGTCTCACGAGGGAGATGGCTAGATCCAGACAGGGGGAGATGGCTAGATCCAGACACAGAGCTGTGGTTTTGCCATAGCGGATCTGCTGTTGATGATAATGGCATCCCCTAGAACCACCAAGCTCCCGAAGGCGCTTTATAGATAATTGGGTGTCTGACCAGCTGAGAGGGTTGCCTCTATCTGCAATAGACTTTGCTAGAATAGTCTCAGAACTTCTTAAATTGTTGAATGAATTATCCAGCTCGCTCACATTTTATAACACCAAATAATAAAACAGCATCAGTGTTTTAGAAAGGGAGGAGGTGAACTCCCCCACCACCAATGTATAATCTCCTTTGAGGACATAGTCCTTTTCAGGTATTGAGAGGTCATTGGAGTCAGAGTTGATCTCCTCCATCAGGCTGAATCACTGATCTGTACAGAGACACTCTGTAAAAAGAACATTTAAGTTTGTGTTAACTTTCTCTCCCATAGCACGAGTAACTTCTTCCTAAATAGACCGTTTCAATGGCCGCAGTATAATTGGTGGTGAGTGTGTTCAAGGAGGATCCAAACAAAGGGGGAGGGCAATCTAGTAGTCTTCGACTTATTTTTGAGTGCTGGATCCTGAGGAAGTGCAGTGTCTGGAGGCAGTGGGTCACCAAGCCTGCAGGAATTAACTGTCCCTTAGGGAACATGATAAAGTGCAGGAGCGATCCTGCATGAAAGCAGAAAAATTGCAGACTTCTGCACTGTTTTGAGATCAGACACCGCATGCAGATTTTGTGTCGGTCGGAGAAGGGCATCGTCTTGTGGCAACTGTCATGGAGCGTACACCCTGAATTTTTTGACAGGACCAACTGAATTGGTCCTGTCAAAAAGGCAAAGGAACTTAATCAGTGAGACAGTTCCAGACCATCAGTGAGGCTCAGTAAAACAGTAACTTATGGCAGCACTCTAGTTGGTATCTAATATACTCTGGTTATGTGCATGCCGTTCCCCCTGTCAGTGTTCAAGCAATATTGCTGGGGAACAGTTTTCCTAGATCAGGTCGAAGCCTGAAGAGATCATTCATAAAGGTGAGGAATTTGCGACAAAATGCATCCATTAGAATTAACACCTATGGAAACAGTTTTTGGTCGCTTTGCTAAGTGGCAGGGTACATACAAAGATAAAAAAAAACTGGTTATAAGAAAAGGGGAAGTTTCATTAACAATATCATTCCATTTTTAGAAAATATGGTTCCACTAAAAGAATGGAGGCAAAAGAAAAAGCACAGCTTTCCTACAAAATATAGCCAGCTTTGGCCTGTGGAAGGGCACCACAAATGGGTACCTCTCGCATGCCAAACAATGAATGGTATGTGTGCTCTATAGGCCTCCCTGTCTTACTCCTGTCCAGCAAGCTGTTGCAAAGGGGCTGACCAGGTGTGGACAGAAAAGATATGCATATCACAGAGGTAACTAAAATGCAAGCAACTCTCTAAACACACCTATTCAATTATAAAGACAGAAACAGGATTACCTAGTGATTCACATGCTGTGTCAAGACGTTCTACTCCATTGACAGCCCTGTTGAAAGGGCACTACCGCTTGCGAAATGTAGCCTCCGAAAACATTGTGCCCATAAAAACGAGAAACAATGTGCAGTCCAATATTAGGTTACAGATACCAAGTGGCCTATTTTTCACTGTTGTCTGTAAGCACACCCCATCATAGCAGAAAACTAACAAATAAAAAGAACAGTTGCTTCAAGTCCATTAACTTTGCACCTAATTTGTCCCTAGTGAAACCCGGCTTTGGAGGGGATAAGAAGATCTGCTGGCATGAATGACTGGAAACATCCGATTCAGAGAAGCAAATAGTCAGCAGACTGTGCTCTCTCCCCCAAAACAGAGCTAAGCAACTACTGAAATCCACTTAGAGATGGAACAGCCACGGGCTCGTGTTGTCAATGTTGCCAAGCTGTTAAACAAACTAGCTGAACAAACTATAGCCCTTTACAGGTCAACTTAGGTAACAGCCTCAGTAGGTTTTTGTTGGGAAATTTATCATTTTGGAAACCAATGGAAATCCAGTGAAACCTTACCAGAACTGGCTCCTGTGGGCTGTGGCTCCGATGCTTCGACGAATGTTTGAGATGTGCTCATCTAGAAAAGAAACACAAATACTTACAATTAAGAGAAATACTTCTGAGTCTTTGTTGGCACATTTTTTGTATGCATAACTGCAGGCACACACACAGACACTCCCTTTTCTGTACTAAGCTTTCAACACTTGAATGTACCATAAGGAAATATTCACATCCATCCAATTTGAGATACCTTTCTATAGCCGAGATCACGATCTTGGCAATTAGGGAATTATAAGGAAGTCAAATATTAAAACACATATTTGTTAAAAGAGGTTTACCAGATTAATACCAAGTGATCAGAAAAGCTAAAAAAAAAAAATCTAAACCAGTATCACTTTGCCTGCTGCATCAATTGATAGCAGAATGGGGCAAATATAATGGGCCAGTTCAATCCTTTGTCTCACTCTAAAAACATCTCATAAATATTGTGAATTATCTAGTCGTGTCAAAAAAGCCAGTCAACAATTTCCAACTAAAACACACCTTTTAGAGATCCACAGTTCTTCCTAAATTTAATGCAATGTTTGAGGAAGTGAGGCGATGAGGGAATCCATTCAACCTTTGTCTATCCATCACACCGGGCAAGAGACATTCAGGTGACAACTACTGAACTTTCGGTTTCATTCAAGCGGCATATGTCTTGACTTGTTTGAAAAGATCTGGTTTAATCAGTTCCACTCTGTCACTTTTCTGAAGTGAATACATTTGGGGAAATAGCGCAGTGTGTACCCAAAATACAGCTACATCTGATTAATTTACTTATTAATCCGTGTTACTTCTATCATCTAAGCGAAAACCTTAAAATGGCATGCCCGAGTCACTTCTATCACCTAATAAATAACCTAAAATAACTTTTTCCACTCTGGTACCCTAAACACTTTTCTCGGCTTAATGCATTCACCTAGAAGTAATGTTTGCAATGCGAGATATACAGGAGGTTGACAATATTAACAGAGCAATAGAGGGGAAATATGATTTAAACACCAAGGAAGTTGCATCGTATCAAGTCGGCGCCATTACAAATGTATTCCTGAAATAAAAACACATTCTCGAGTGCCAAAGCAGTCTCTTTGTACACACATTCTATGCTCGAGAACGGCCACTTAAATATCAGTATCTTTATAGTGCCAACTCTACCCTTTTTAATTACATAAACACATGTTTATTCTTGAGAAAGGTTGTTCTGCATCAAGGGACACCTATAACAGCACCTTTTAATTGAGATCAATTTAAAGTTCATTAATGCCTCTTTGTTTGAAAGTAATTACTATTATGAGAAACGTGTAATAAGAGACAATACTATGCCGCGTGGACTGCAGAGAACAGATTATAAAAGGAAATACGCTTTGATCACAGCTCCATCAGACCACAAACTCAACAAGTTATTAACAAGTGCATTATATAGAGACAGCCACCTACTTTCTGGCATTCCAATCAACAACGTCAACATTTGAATGAACTTTTATACTAAATGTTTATATAGCACGTGGGTGATCATTAAAGACCTCTTACAAGTACATATATATCAAATATATGTACTTCATAGTCCGGGATTCTCAATTCAGTGGTATCAAATAAATAACCTTAAATTGGAGAATTACAGATTTAAATTCACATTAATGATAGTACTGTCTAATGTTTGCATTATGGAATTTTAATTAGTTTGTGGTAAAAAATTAAAAAATAGGAGGAAGAACTGCAAGAAATGACAAGCATTGGCATAGGGTAAAGGTCTCGACTTTGCAGGAGCTATTGGCTCCACCACAAGATCAAGCAGATCTATGCTGGCAACGACACCCAAGACCCGCCCATCACTCCCGCCAACATCACATGGGACCACGCCCTCCAACAGATCCTGCTCAACATGAACCCACTTACTACAGGTTAAACACTCAAGACCATGAAGAGCATTCCCTCCGGAGCCCCCTCGGACCCCTACCAGCAGCACAACATCTTCCTCAGTGCTGGAACTGCTACCGAACTATACCGCACTATCAACTGCTCAATCGAGACCGCCACCTTCCCTGACGACTGAAAACACGGCAAGATCAATCTCCTGCTGAAGAAACCATCCGCTGACCCCACAGACCTAAAAAATTTCAGACCCATCATCCTGCTCCCCTTCTCAGCCAAGGTCATTGAGAAGGCCTTCAATGCCCAATTCTCCGAGTTCATCCAAGCCAACCACGTCCTGGACTCCTCTCAATCCGGCTTCCGAAGCAACCACAGCACAAAGACTACCCTGCTCGCTGCCACCGATAACATCCACTCCATCCTCGACCAGGGAGAAACAGCAGCCCTCATCCTCCTGGACCTCACAGCCGCCTTCGACGACCTCTCCCACCGCACCGTAAGCACAAGACTCCACGCAACAAAGCCCTGCACGGGATCTGTTCCTTCCTCACCGGTAGAACACAGCGAATCAGACTACCACCGTTCCCCTCAGAACCTACGGAAGTCGGCTGTGGAGTCCCCCAGGGCTGTTTCTGAGCTCCACCCTGTTCAACGTCTACATGACCCAGCTTGCTGCCACAGTCAGGAACCACAGACTCAACATTGTGTCCTGCACCGACAACAACCTGCTGATCATCTTCTTCACCAACGAGCCCACAATCGCCAGAAATAACTTCCACGACGGGATGAAGGCCGTCGCCACCTGGATGAGAGACAGCTGCCTCAAGCTCAACTTGGACAAGACCAAAATACTCATCGTGGGGCCCAACCTCTCTGCTTGTAAAGACTCCTGGTGGCCAGCCGCATTAGAACGCCCCCTCCACACAAACAGACCAGGCACGAAAGTTCACCATCGTACTAAACTCTTTGCTCACCATGAACCGCCAGATCAACGCAGTCTCCTCTTTATGCTTCCACTCTCTTCGCCTGCTTCGAAAGACCTTCAGATAGATTTCCGCTGCAGCCAGAAAGATGATCGCCCATGCACTCATCAATAGTAGACTTGACTACGGCAAAGTACTCTATGCAGGTGGTACCCAGAAATTCCTCAGGAAACTACAGAATGTTCAAAAAACCGCAGCCAGACTGGTTCTCAACATCCCCCGCTATAGCCACATCTATTAACATCTACGAGAACCCCACTGCCTCACAGTCAACAAAAGAGCCACCTTCAAGTTTCAAACACACACCTACATATCTCTCCACAATGCCTGACCAGCATAGCTGAACCACTGACCCTCATTCCAACGTACCCACCAGACACCTCCCTCCACCCAACTAGCATGTGCTACCGTCCCTTGGATCTGCAAGACCAGGACTGGAGGAAGATCATTTTCCTACCTCACTGCTAAAACCTGTAACACAATGCCTCTCCACCTCAGGCTATCCCCATCGCTGCCCAATTCAGGAAGGATTTCAAAACCTGGCTCCTCAACTGACCCCATAGCCCAGTCGGATCTGCAGCACACCCCCGGGCCTAGAGACCCTCACGGGTGAGTAGTCACGCTTAAAAAGTACGTATTGGTTTGGCAATGTTTTTAGCCATGCTGTACACAAGTGTGGATGCTGTTCAATTTAACTAAAAGTTAATCAGTGGAGGTGAGGTAGATTGGAGTGGGGTAGATTTAGGTGAGGTTGATGGGGCAGATTGGGGTAGACCGGAATGGGGTGGATTGGGGTAGAATGGGGTACAGTGGATTGGGGAAGAATGGGGTAAATTGTAGTATGGCAGAGTGAGATAGACTGGGGTAGAGTGAGGTAGACTGGAGCGGGGTAGACTGTGTAGAGTGGGGTGGGGTAGACAGGCAGGGTAGATTGGAGTGAGGGAGATTGACCTGGGGTAGACATGCATGGAGTGGTGTAGATTGCAGTGGTGCAGTAGACTGGAGTAGGGTAGATTGGGGTGGGTTGGGGGAGAGTGGGGTAGATTTGGGCAGGGTTGATTTGGGCAGGGTGGGGTAGATTTGGTCAGGGTAGATTTGGTGGGGTGAGCTGCAGAGGGTGAATTAGAGTGTAGTACATTGGAAAGGAATGGGGTAGAGTGGGCTGGGGTAGATTGGAGTAGGATAGAGTGGAGTGGATTAGACTGGGGCAGAGTGAGTGCGGTGGATTGAAGTAGGGTAGAGTGGTTTGGATTGTGATACATTGGAGTTGGGTACAGTGGAATGGGATAGGATTGGGATGGAGCAGAGTGAAGTAGATGGTGGTAGATTGAAGTGGATAGATTGTAGTGGAGTGGAGTGAGGTAAATTGGAAAGGGGTGCAGTTGATGGGGTATTAGGCACTTGGACACCTAGCCTGCCACTTGCCTGTGGCCTTCAGTTCCTGATTATTCCTGCCTGATCAAGTGACACTGACACTGCCTGGATTTTCCTGCCCGGGTTTTCCCACTCACCATTCCTCCCGCCAACATAAGCGCCGCCCACCAGAGGACCTTCTTAATACAGGCTGCAGTATGACCACAAAGCAGATGCGTGCAACAGGCCAAACCACAGCCCAAGGCCATCAACTTTGTCAAGCAACACATTGACCCAGCTATCACCACAGACATCCAACTAACCGAACGGAGCCAGGTTGTCCCACATAACACCACCTCCATCATGAACTAGGTTCACTCAGGGACCCCAAGCGACCCATAACCTCAACACATCTTCGAACTAGGCAAAGCCAGAATCAGCCACATACTCACCACCTTAATACCTCAACTGCCACAGCCACCTTCCCAGAGGACTGGAAACCCACAGAAGTCAATGCCCTACTAAAGAAACCATCGGCAGACCCCAGCAAACTCAACTACCGACCGATCTCCTTGTTCCTGTTCCCGGCCAAAGCATTAGAAAAAGCCATCATCCAACAACTTTCCTCACATCTGGAACAGAACCTCCTACTCAACTCCCCCCAATTCAGATTCTGCAGCACCCATAGAACAGAGACAGCCCTCATCATGGATACCGACGACATCCGAGCCCTTATCAACTGAAGAGCGACAGTGGTTCTGATCATCCAAGACCTCTCTTTAGCCTTCGCTAAGGTCTCCCACCACACTCATCACTAGGCAGGACAACATAGGCATCCAAGGAGCCACTCTTAGATGGATTGACTCTTTCCTCATTGGAAGAATAAAAAAAAAAGTCTGCCCACCCCCCACCGCCCTTCACCTCCGAAACCCAAGGAAACAATCTCTGGAGTACTCTCCCTCTTCAACACTTATATGACACCTCTGGCCAGCATCCCCAAAACCCACAGACTTATCATATGTATCCTACACCGACGACACACTCATCCTCTGAAGACACCATCAAATCCAAGACCAACTTCTACAACTGCATGACAGATGTTACAAACTTGATGAAGGACAACTGCCTGCAGCTCAACACTGACAAGACAGAGGTACAATTTTCAGAAACAAAAGATCCCCATGGAACGTATCCTGGAGTCCTCAGAACTCAAACCTACTTCTACCTCCACTGACCATGCTAGGTACCTAGACATAACTCTGGACAACAAGCTAACCATGACGACTCAGGTCAACTCAGTGCCTCGCTCCTGTTTCTTAATCCTCTGCATGATTCATAAGGTATTCAAATGGCTACCACAAAGCTCAAGACACACCATCACCCAGGCCCCTATCTACAGCTGACTGAATATGGCAAAGGTCTTTGCGCCGGGATCCAACTGACCTCCTCAGACAACTACAGATCGTACAGAACGCCGCAGCCAGACTCGTCCTGGATTTCCCTAGACAAACCCACATCACCCCTACCTCAGAGGAACCCAACTGGCTCCCTGAACAGAAAAGATGGCAGTTCAAGCTCCTGGCCTATGCATACAAAGCCCTACACAACTGCAGACCGCCAACTTAAACCACCGCCTGAACTTCCATCAGCCCACCAGACACCTCTGCTCTGCATCCCTTTCTGTACCGACACCCTGCATTTGACATAGCAGATGCAGAGGTTGCTTCTTCTCCTAGCAAGCAGCAAAGACATGAACAGAGCTAGCCTTTCATCTGCGGACCTCTCCATCTCTTTCAGAGTTCCAAAAGTCCCTGAAGACCTGGCTATTCGGCTAAGCAACTGGACCCAGCCAGTGGCTGGATACACTCACAGGTTACAAGTAGCTATCTACAAATTTACTGATTGATTAGATTGGAGTGGAGTGGGGTACAGTTGGGGTAGATTGGAGTGGAGTAGACAAACAGAAAGGGGTAGAGTTGGCTGGAGGGTAGTAGATTGGGGTAGAGTGGAGTGGGGTAGAGTGGAGTGGGGTTGATAGGGTAGGATTGAGTGGAGTGGGGTAGAATGGAGAAATGTGGAGTGGGGCAGATTAGGAGTGGGGTTGATTGGAGTGGGGTAGAATGGATCATAGTTGAGTAGACTGGGGTAGACTGCAGTGGAATGGGCGGGGTAGACTGCATTGGAATGGACTAGACTGACGTTGGAATAGAGTGGAGTGTGGTAGATTGAGGGTGTATAGAATTGGAGTGCGGTAGATTAGGGTGGGGTGGATTTAGACTGGTGAGGTAGATTGGAGTGAAGTAAACTGGGGTGGGGTATACTGGATTCGGTTAGATTGGAGTGGGGTGGGGTAGATTGAGTGAGTGGGATGGAGTGGGGTGGGGTGGGGTGTATTGTAGTGAGTAGAGTGGATTGGGATAGATTGTAGTGGAGTAGAGAGTGAAGTGGGGGAACTGGAATGGAGCAAATTGGACTGGTTGGCGAGATTAGAGTGGAGTCAGGTAGAGTGGAGTCAGGTAGAGTGGAGTCAGGTAGAGTGGAGTCAGGTAGAGTGGAGTCAGGTAGAGTGGAGTCAGGTAGAGTGGAGTCAGGTAGAGTGGAGTCAGGTAGAGTGGAGTCAGGTAGAGTGGAGTCAGGTAGAGTGGAGTCAGGTAGAGTGGAGTCAGGTAGAGTGGAGTCAGGTAGAGTGGAGTCAGGTAGAGTGGAGTCAGGTAGAGTGGAGTCAGGTAGAGTGGAGTCAGGTAGAGTGGAGTCAGGTAGAGTGGAGTCAGGTAGAGTGGAGCAGACTGGATTGCAGTGGAGTGGGTAAATTGGGATAGAAAGTAGTGTGGTAGATTTGAGTAGACTGACGTGGAGTGGGGTGGATTGGGGTGATGGGGGTGGATTGGGTGGGGTGATTGTTGTAGATTGGGTTGGATTGAAGTGGGGTGGATTAGGAAAGATAGAGTGGAGAGGTGTAGATTAGCGAGAGAGGTGTAGATTGGAGTGGGGTATACTGGAGTGGAGTAGATTGTGGGAGATTGGAGTGCAGTGGGGTAGACCAGAGTGGGGTAGATTTGGTTAGATTGTAGTGAACTGAAATGGGGTGGACTGGCGTGAATTGGAGTGGATTGGGGAAGGGTGGGGTGGGGTAGACTGGAGTGAGGTGGGATAGAATGGGGTAAGTGTTGTAGAGGGGCATATCGTGGAGTGGAGAGGCATAGGGTGGAGTGGCAGAGTGGAGTGAAAGTGAAGGACACAGACTAGGGTTGAATATTGTAGAGTGGAGTGGCTTAAAATGGGTGTGGTGTAGTGTGGAGTATGCGTGGCAGTGCGCTGCCACTATAGACAACACATTTTCTATTGAAATACCATTACATTTGCACAAACACACAGATTTACTGCACACAAACAATGTGTGGAAATGTCATCACCCAATGTATTGATGTGTTGTGCTCATATTCACATATTTGTTTCCAACACTTCACAAGTACAAAATAAAATGTGCTCTATTAGTACTTTCATAATTCTGATATATTCTGAAAAATCAGCACAGTTCATTTTTGTTGTGTACTAAAAAAGAAAACCATCATCAGACACCCTTTCCTCTCACATGGCTACCCTGCAGGATTGTCAGAGAAAGAAAAGTTAACACCATGCTCCCTTGGAAGACATTTGACCTCTGTGTTTGAATGCACAGCAAATGTGACAAGGTAAGAACAAGATTTAAAGGCCTGTTTACCGAAAACAAGCACTTAGAAGGATACAGTAAACAAGGGACGCCCTCGGGAGGGACAAACTCAAGCTGGACAGCCTAAAGCAAATAAAGCCAGCAAATAGAAAGCAAGTAACTGAGTTACAAACCACAAAGTCAATAGTCAGCAACGTGCGAAAGGCTTTTTCAGGTAAACTTTCAAAATGTCATCAAGAAGTCGTAGGCAAACCAGACAGCTGCGCTGTATGGTAGAATCCAACCTAAACAAGCACTGGCAAAATGGCTAGGACGGTCGACATCAAATCTGGAGAACCAGGTTCGAGTCTCAGCAACGACGCTCAACATCCTGCGATTCTGGGCAAATCACTTAATCTCCTCGTGCCTAACAAAAATGAATGTGTTAGTCTGTAACAAAACTAGTGCTCATGTAAATCGCTCTGATACCCGATACCTTCGGGTCAAGTTCGCGCTATATAAAACTCCGGGGAAAAAAAGCCAATAGGTCTCGGTGATGTGAGAGTTATTGGCTATGTCAATGTTAATGTATTTCAGCCATGTAGCCCAAGAGCACACAATTTAAGCAGATAAGCTGTTGTGATTGCATGTGTCAGTTTAAAAATGTTTCATTAACGCAATGTAGATATAACAACTGATATGACTATATATAAGTGCCTGGGAAGAGTATTGGGTGGGAGGAGTTGGATGGGTTGAGTTGGGAATGCAACAAAAGAAAAATATGAAAACGAAATATTACATATGCATGCACAATACTGTGAACATTTCATTGCTTCGCAACCTATAAGACCAAATTGTACTGTATAATTTTCTACATAGTAGGCTCTCATGAATGTATTTGTGTATCATTGGATATGTTCAAAATTATGTTACCATTGTAAGTGCTGAATGTCTGTTCAAATTTTGTTTGCACAGGTATACCACATTATGGTTTTCAGCGCCCCTGACGAAAGGAATTTCTCCCGAAATGCATTGGGTCTTGATTATTTGTTTATTTCATTTTACCTTCCTTGTTTAGACAGCTAAATGCAATGTCTAGAACAGGTTTAAGAAACATTGATTGTTTATTCCATATGTATATACAGAATGCTTAAAAATGTGAAATTGTGAAATGATTGGTCACGACTAATAAACTTTAGAGACAATACACAAACTTAAGAATTTTATAGTTTACACAGGCAGATGGATTTTCTGCCATAAGTTGTGCGGGTAGGGTCTAATGACGTCAGTCACTAGTTTATATTCATACATTAGCACTGTGGAGGGTGGCTCCTCCTCCCCGCCCAGCACACCCCTTTAAAAACTAGGAGAATAGCAGTTTATAGACAAGTGGTGATAACAGGAGTGCACTACACAGCCCTTACTCTATTATAATGCATGTCATTAATTCGTCATTGAAGTCGGGAGTGGTGCCCCCGTCCTGGAAGTTGGCGAAAGTCATGGCACTTTAAAAAAAAAAACAATTTGGATCCCGAAGACTTAGCCAATTACAGGCCCATCTCGTTGTTACCTGGGCTCAGTAAAATAGCAGGAAAATATGTCAATCAGGTACTGTCATCATTTGTGGAGACCACAAGAGCCCTTCACTGCTCCCAGACGGGATTCAGAGCCAAGCAGGGGACAGAGCCCACGTTGGTGGCGGTGGTGGAGGCGACCAGGAGTATTGTGGATGCCGGAGGCTTCACTGCGGTGGTCCTGTTGGACCTCAGCGCAGTCTTTGACACGGTTAACCATGCCCTCCTGCTCCACCGTCTCCGCCTTGCAGGGGTCGCTGGAATGGCTCTCAAATGGCTCCAGTCCTTTCTGGCGGAGAGATTGTTTTCCGTTTTTGAGGAGGAGACGTCATCCGACCAACTTCAACTGGATCATGGCGTTCCCCAGGGATCCTCACTTAGCCCCACCATGTTTAACATCTACATGAGACCACTGGCTGAGGTGGTGCTTCCCTGGGGAATTCAGCTCATCACCTACGCTGATGATACTCAGTTGGCCGTCTCCCTAGCAAGGAATGACGCTATAGACCAGGGGGTTGACAACCTGACCCCATGTCTTACCAAAGTTTTGGACTGGATGACCTCATTTCTGAAAGTAAATGGGGCCAAAACTGACATCATGCTCCTGGGTTACAAAGCCCCCATCAACCTCGACCCATGGTGGCCTAACTGCCTGGGCCCTCCCCCCACTCCAAAGAACCAGATAAAGAGCCTGGGAGTGTGGCTTGATTTCTCCCTGGGATTTCAAGTCCAGGCTAAGAAGGTTGCGGCGACCTGCTATGGACTACTGAGGGTACTTAAGAAGGTCTTGAGTCTTCTTCCCTTTGAGGCCAGACGCTTGCTGGTCCAGTCGTTGATTCTTTCGCGGCTGGATTATGCAAATGCTGTCTACCTCGGGGCTCCAGCAGGGTCCATTCACATACTGCAAACCGTGCAGAATTGCGCAGCCCGGCTGCTCATGAAGGTACCCAGACACAGTTCGGCGAAGGCCTCACTTCGGTCCCTCCACTGGCTACTGATTCACAAAAGGATTTTGTTAAAATCTTTGTGCATGGCGCATAAGTCCATCTTCAACATCGGCCCTATCATTCTTCAGCCCTTGTTCCGCCGAAACCAGTCCCTTAGATCGTTGAGATCTAATCAGCGTAATCTGTTGGTAGTACCAAGGGTGAAGCGAGCCCGCATGGGCGGCGCCAGTTCTCCTTCCAAGCAGCCAAATGCTGGAACAAACTCCCAGATAACATCAGGCTTGAAATTAATCTTCTGGCCTTCAGAAGCGATTAAAGACACATCTGTTCCACTGATTGTTTCCACCCTGTCTTTTTGGTCTAACAGCGCTGGGATGCCTCAGGGTAGCCATGCGCTATAAAAGAGCGTATTCATTCATTCAAACTCAAAAGCTTGGCCCACGATAGTCTGATCAGTCTCCTGGAAGCCCGGGTGACCCTCCTCGAGAGGCGTACGCCTGGAGCCAGAGATGGCTCCAGACGAGGCAGCTCAGCACTTGAGGGACAAAATCAAACAAATCTCTATGGGAGGATTCTACATAGACTAGCCACATATCCTATGGCTAACTGCATAATCCAAGAAAATCGGGACCTGGAGGGTCTCTCCCACCGGTTTCCCCCAGCAGTAGCCCAGACCTTTGCTACCTACTACCGCAGACTCTACTCAGCGCAATGACCGGAGGCTTCCCTTTCTGAATTGATCAATCTGGAATGCCTCTGCCTCCCCTGCCTTAGTGCAGCAGAGTCAGCTGAAGTCGATCTCCCGATCACCCGCGAAGAAATCAATGAGGCCATATTGTGTACCGCATCGGTTAAGACTCTAGGTCCTGACGGCTTCCCGCAGGAATACAATGGATACCTGGAGATACTTGGCCCTCACCTCTCCGACCTGTTCGCTGAAGCCGATAAGGGTTCATTCCCCCCCAGAAAAGGATGCAGCTACCATCGCTCTCATCCCTAAAACCCGACCACCTTCATTAAACTGCACCTATTATCGCCCAATCTCTCTCATCAACACAGAGATGAAAATATTCACCTATGTCCTGGCCCAGCGATTGAGACCCTACCTCACCAAACTGATCCACCCGACTAGTGTGGAGTTATGTCAGCATGGGGGACTAGGAGGACTAGGACTAGGCACTGTCTCGACGTCTCCACCTGGCTCTAGCAAATCCTCACTTATTAACTCCATACCTAGCACTCTTCCTAATTGATTTCAAAAAGACCTTTGACTCCGTCAATTGGCTATACCTTGGGGATGTGCTAGCCGAAATGGGCTTGGGTCAATGCTTCCGCAGCTTAGTCAAGATCCTGTATTCTAGACCCCAAGCGCGGGTGCCCATCAATGGAGCGCTGTCCGAGATGTTCCCAATCAGAAGAGGCACAAGACTGGGTTGCCCCCTCTTGCCCCTCCTCTTTGCCCTGGCGATGGAGCCCCTGGCCTGGCTCATTCGGTCCGATGACCGTATTCAAGGATGGAAGTGCCCGAGAGGTGCTGGCAAGGCCAAAGGGGAGCACGGTAAACTGAATGTGCTTGTGGCCAACCGTGAACTGTAGGTAACGCCGATGGGCCGGCAGGACGGGGATGTGAAAATAAGCGCCCTGCAAGTCCAAAGCTACCATCCAGTCTCCAGGGTCAAGGGCAGACAAGACCTGAGCCATGTCAACATTCTGAACTTCTCCTTCCGGAGGAAGTGGTTGATGTTCCTGAGATCCAAGATAGGACGCAGACCCTTGTCCTTCTTGGACACCAGAAAGTATTGGGAATAACTACCACGACCTACTTCTGGGGCAGGACCTCGCTTGATGGCTCCCTTGGCCAAGAGAGCAGCAACTTGGAGAAGGGCCAAGTGGTCCTCCGTAATGCGATGGAATTGAGGTTGTATGGATGGAGGGGTAGTCTCGACAGGGAGGGAGTAGCCACTTCAGATTATCTGCAAAACCTACCTGTCTGACTTGATGTTAAGACAGTGGGGGAGCTGATGGCGAATCCTGCCGCCTACTGGCAAATGGTGGCCCTGAAAGGTATGACAAGAGGGTTTGGAGGCTGCTGCAGAGGGGGCGCTGGTGGACTGGTCCGCCCGCTGGCCCCCAGACCTATGACGGTGGGACCCACGTCCCTGGCCTCGCAGAGGCTGGACAGCTTGCGCAGGCCAGTGGCTCTGGGTGGAATGTGGCAGGGCACCCCTTCCGTAGCCACGAAAGGAGCAAAAAGCAGGCTTCGCTGAGTGGAACGTGGAAGTAAGGCCCAAGGATCTGGTCGTAGCCCTGGAGTCCTTAAAGCGCTTGAGTGCTTTGTCTGCCTTGTCGCCAAACAGCAACGGTGATCAAAGGGCATGTCCAAAAGTGTTGCTTGGACATCAGCTGAAAAGAAAGTGGACCTCAGCCAGGATTAGCATCTCAGGGCTACTGACGTTGAAATCGTCCTGCCTAGTTAGTCGGCAGTGTCCAGCCCACATCTTATGGCGAACTTCACTGCGTCTCTCTCTTCGGCAACTGCACATGAGAGCCCGGCCGGGCCTCCTCCGGGCACTGTGGCAGTACCTGCGTGACCGAGTCTCACACCGAGTGGGAGTAATGGCCCAAGAGACACGTGGTGTTCACTGACCGCAGTCCTAAGCTGGAGGAAGAAAACATCATCTTCCCAAGGTGGTCCAGCTTCTTGGACTCCCCATCAGGTGGTGTGGTAGGCAATACGCCTTTGGAAGTCGAGGCTTCTACCAACAAGCCCTCAGGGGTGTGGTGCTGGGAGAGGAAAATGGGGTCGCCCGGGTCCGGCCGGTGGCGTAGGGCAATCATCCTATCCACAGAAGCTCCTGTTTTGGGCTTGGACCAGGTGCCCAAAAGGATGTCCGTTAGGGCCTCATTAAACAGCAGCAGGGGCTCCGAAGAGGCTGCGGCCGGTAGAAGCACCTCGGTCAGGAGGTTAGTCCTAACCGCCACCGTGGGAAGCTCAAGATTTAAGGCCTCAGCAGCCCAACGCAACACCACTGCATATGATGCACCCTCCTCCATAGCCACGGTAGGGGGAGATAGCATGCCAAGGTCTGGGCAGGTGTCCAGACCATTGGCCTCACCCAACTCCTCTCCAGTACGGTTCTTCTAACTGGTCTGCTAGAGGGTACACAGACTCCTCCCGGTCCTACTCGCACTCCACTGGTAGCGACTCAGGACGATAGGGAATACCAGGGGAGAACAGTGGTACAAAAGTACCAGTCTGCGTCGGTCCCAACGTCGGTCGACGCCGGTCTGGCACCATGTGCACATCGAGGGGGAGGCTGGGGTCGACGTCGGCTGAGGACACAACCGGCGTCATCGGAGGTGTCGCCACTGGATTCAACATCAGAGGAGGTGTCAGGAGGTCGACCCGCGACGATCCGGATCCAGGCCTGGATCCCTGAAGTGCCGAAGCCGCTGGCATCAAAGGCCTAGAGCCCCAAGCCAAGTCTGTGGGGTCCGAAGGCCCGCAGGCAGAGTCGGGCTGCCCAAAGAACGAGTAGAGGGCTTTGTAAAAGCTTCTAAGTTGGGCAGGGGTCCCCCCTGCTCCCGGAAAAGGAGGGAAGCTCTGAGTCGACCGAGCAGGCTCAGCGGGCAGAGCCGGATGACAATCCTCCGCAACCAGCGTCGCTTCGGCTGACGGACGGGGAGAACGTGAAGATAGATGATGCTTCTTCGCCTTCTTTTTGTGCTTCGACTTACCCAAACACTTAGACTTCGGCGATGAGTGGTGGTGATGGCTCCACCACCAATCCCGCAACCTCCCTCTCGACCGGGACCTCATTCGGCACGAAGCAGACTGCCGGGCCTCGAGAAGCTTTTGGGACAGCTCCTGCAAAGACTTGAGGGGTCATGGCCCGGCAGTCGGAGCACGACTTCGGGAATGGTCGAGCCCCAAACACCAAAGGCACACGAGGTGCAGGTCCGTAGCCGACATCAATTTGCAACAGGAGTTGCAAGCTTTGAAGCCGGTGCAAGGACAGGACTTCCCTGCGTGCATCAGGAGTCGAAAAACTCAAAAAGATGTCGATAAAAAGTCACAAGAAAGGTGACTCGAGGTACCGCTCTCTCTCGATTTGCGCTGGCTGGAGTGGAAAAAGAAAGAACGGACATCAGCACTCAGGGTCGACTTCCAAGTACATACCGCGATGTCATTCCGGCAACCACGACGGTCGTAGAGTCGATCAACACCATCTACCAACAAGCAGGGGTACTGCTGAAGAAAAATTCTCCAGATCCAGTCGGACGCCTGGTGGTAATTCTAAGGTGAGGAATCCATAACTAATTGTCTCTTTCAACTACTGTAATACAAAGCATGGTCTAGAATTGACCACTGGCTAGTCACAAAAGACATGCAGCAGTGGGTATCGAAGGTCATTCACCTACCACACACCCTCTCAGACCAAGCCCCGGTCCAATTAGTTCTTTATCCCACTCATTCTCTTCCCTGTGCATTCTCAAGGAGATTGCTGCAGGGAGCTCTCAGGGACGTGGCGTTTAAAGAGGAGATAAGGGTGGATATTTTCTAGTACTTTGGAACAGAACACTGGCTCAGTACACTCATTGGCAGTACTTTGGGACGCGTTCAAAGGGGCTATACGCGGAACATGCATAGCCAAACAACATGGCATTCTGAAATCTATTTGCGGGTCACTCTTGAAACTAGAAATCGACATCGCTATGCTGGAATCCCACCTCAATCACTCTAATGATCCTAGTACACTGGCTGATATTCGCGACAGAGGCCTTCAACTCGCTGGGGTGGGGGTACCTTTTCCTGCTTTTGCGTCAACTGGGACTAGGCTCCAACTTTATCACGCAGGTCCAACTTCTCTATTCCCAGCCCACTGCCTGAGTGTGCCACAATGGACAAATATCAGATCCTTTTCCTGTCACTAAGGGAACATGGCAAGGATGTCCACTTTCTCCCATCATCTTTGCCATCCCAATGGAGCTCCTGGAGGAACATGTCCGCGAACACCATGCCAATAGTGGGATAGGTTTCACAACTCACTGCCTAGTTATATCTTTATATACTAACAACATCACCCTCTATGCTATTGACCCCGAGACTAACCTGACCCACAAACACGCAAAGTCATTAGATTTAGTGGTTATTCCAGCATACAAATAAATTAGGCCAAATCTATACTCTTCCCTTTGACGGAAGCCACCACCTTTACTCGGCCGGACTACCCGCTCCAAAGGTCCAATTAAATACTTGGATATCATGGTCAGTAGGAATATTGATGAGTTATGGCAAGCCAACTCGGACAGGCCATGAATTGGCTGGAGGATCGTATTCCACTATGGTCCACGATTCCCCTGTCAATGGCGGGACGCATAGCCATCGCAAACATGGTTGTAATACCCAAATTCCTCTACCTATTTGTGAACATCCCTATCCCAATCGCCATCGCCTTTTTTAAATGCCTGCGCTCCAATCTCAGCAAGCTGGTCTGGGCGGGTCTACAGCCCCAAGTGAGGTATGAGTTGTTGACACTGCCACAATCACAGGGTGGGATGGGTGCGCTGGACCTAGAGGTATAGGCACTGTGTTCCCAGGCACACTCTTTGCACTATTGCACACACCCCACACCCTTCCAGCCGCACGTCGCAGTTGAGATGGACAGAACAGCCCCAGGGACTTTATCCAAAGCATTATTCCTTCCGTATAAACCGCCTGCCTCAGAAATTGACACAACAAAATGCATGCACTGGGCATCAGCCGGGCTGGCGAAACGCGCAGGCACCACACCACTCAGATAAAGATAAAGGAGCAATTAGCCGCGCCAAGAAAATGAATATCAACTCCTTTGGAGATCTCTACCCTAGGGACAGCTTCCTTGGCCCCCATCAACAATCACAACTACCTGCACACCTCTAGACGCCTTCCTTTATTACCAACTACAAGCAACATGCCACGCGATCCATGATACTTTCCCCGCCCCGGCAGACACTCTCAGCATTAGAACACATATACACAACACCATCGCACTGCAAGATAAGGTCCCTATAAAATCACATGCAAGAATCTGCGCCTGAACGCTGACTTAGCTCTCACCCTAACCGATGCTCAGTGGGCTTTCTGCTGTGGCCAGCTCAAGATGCTATTCCCCAATTACAAATTACGTCTTATACATTTCAAATGTTTGCACCGCTTGTATTGAACATCCACACAGATATTTCGGATGGGGTTTCCCCCAACCCTCATTGCCTGCCTGCGCTGTCACTCCCCTATGGCAGACTTCTCACATCTCGCTTGGCATTACCCTGCAATTGATGCCTACAGGGAGGAGGTTTTAAGCATGATAGGAGAGTCACGAATATGCTAGTCCTTCAATCTCCATTAGTGGGTCGATTGGGCTACGTTAGCTAAACACCCCACGGCTCCCAAAAGCGGATTGCTTTGATGCTCTTTCTTGCGAAGTGCAAAGTTGCAATGCACTGTGAAAGGCCTCAGGCTCCAAACACCCAAGATTGGCTTACAAACATCACATCTGCCATGACCAACTTTCCAACTACAGGGACCTGATGCCTCTGGGAAGCCGCCCTCGCGACATTTGGGAACCTTTCACCGCTTACCTTCGCCAGAGGGGCAGACCCACTCCCGACCCTGGTGATAACAATCCCGCTCTTTTACATCTAGGCGCTCCACACAGTACTGTACCGACCTCACCAGAACACACTGGGCACAATGGTCATCCACCCTCAAGCTCCCCAAAATCACCGCCCTGAGGGGCCCTTAGGGCTTTTTGCTGCTTGGAAGTGTGATTTATGGATGTGCTGCATTTCAGATGTGTAGACAATGCCTTTAATTGTTAAGCATCAAGCTGATTGTTTATTAAATTCCAACGTTTTATGAATAAAATAATTTTTTTTTAAAGTAATTAGCAAAACGCTTTTCAAATGGAAGCTATGTCCTAACTACTAGCAACCACCTTCAAGTACAAACACACTGTTTCATGAAAAAAAAATGTATGCGTTTCTTTTGCACTAGATTTTCTTCTTTGCTGCACCATTTGCTCCGATCTTTCCCAAGTAAACGGTTGACAATTGCAGGAAAAAATATTTTCACTTCAATCTCCCATTGACAAAGCTTTAATAACCCCCATCAATCGGTAATCTTCCTTCTATAAGGACCACTTACATCCACCAATTTGATTAAGGGTTTTCTCTTTTCAGCAGATACCTATGGAACGAATATGATTGCCCTACTCTCCACAGAGAGAGGACCTACAGACAGCATTACCGTCCAGGTGTTAGGCAAGCTAAACACTGTTAAAGTGAATGTTATATCAAGGGAATTCTATTATTTTAAATCCTACCTATGATGATACTAGAAAGCTTCTTTTCAGACCTTTAAAGCATGATTTTGAAATACATTTGGTTGGGGAGTGGGGGGAGGAGGTTGCAGGCATCCAAAATAATTCTACAAAACCCTGTGCCAACATAGAGAGAAAGGGGATTTAGCAATGCCCGACTTGAAGACATTAAAGAGCAGCCCAGTTGAGAGTCCTTACCAAATGAAGTACAAGAGTCAGACAAAACATGGTTGCACATTGATACAGCAATAGTGGGCCACACTTTGTAGGACCAGATATGGAAACCAAAGCCTGATAGGCCAGCAAAGGCCTACTTCAGCATTTACACCATTAAATCGCTTTGCCACATTAAACAATTGACATCATTCGTGTTCTCATACATTTCAATCCTGCCTTCAACCCCTACTGTACATTCAAGTCCCTCCCTCTTCCCCTCTGAAAGGAGGCCGCGCAGCGGTGAAAGGAGCGACCTCTGACCCTACTCGCAGGCAGGTCGCTCCCCACGCTACTGCACGGCTCTGCCAGCTGTTTTGTGCCTGTTGTTTCCCTTGTGTCTTTTGGCTCTTGATAACTATTGTACCCACCTTTTCTGTGCCCAAACTTGTATGTCACTAATTGTTATTTTCTTCCACGAAAGGTATCCTCGGTGCCTATCGGCTGCTCATCGGCGTTTTTTCCCGCAGCTGCGTCCCTGCAACCCTGCCCCCCACACTCCCATTCACTGCCCCGCTCCCGCCTCCCAGCTGCTCCTCCCTCCCTCTTCCCCTCTTATGGAGGCAGTACAGCCAAAGACAAGCCCGTCCGCGACTGGACCGCGCCAGAACCCCTGGCCCTCGCGAACGCGACGTCGCCACACTCTGCTAAGAGGTCAGCACCCTCCATGCTCTCAACACCGGCCAAGACCACACCTGCTTCCAGGCCGCCCCAAAGCGCACCCATGGACCCGTCTCCTGTCGCAAATGCACCTTCACCTGCGACTGAGCTGCCAAATCACCAAGAACCGGACCCAACCACCTCCGCTGCATACTCCTAAACACCCGCTCCGCACGCAACAAGCCGTCGAGCTTTGGGACTTGCTCGACTCCTCCACCCCAGACGTTGCCTTCCTGACACAGACTTGGTGGAACGACTCCTCAGCACCAGACATCGCCATATGATGATGGATACAAGATCGCCCCCGTAGACCACACCAATAGAATGGGAGGAGGATTCGCCATCTTCCACAAGTCCACCCTCAAGGTCTCCACCCACTCAGACGAAACCCCCAACACCGCCGAGTACCTGCACTTCCAGATCCACACCGACCCCAACACCACCCTCAGAGGAACCCTCATCTACAGACCCCCCGGACCCTGACCGCAGTTCAGCGACTCCATTGCCGACCTCGTCAGCACCCACGCCCTCACCTCAACGGACTACATCCTCCTCGGGGACCTGAACTTGCACCTTGAGAACAACAACGATGCCGCCAACTCCACCACCCTGATCGACAACCTCGCCAACCTCGGCCTCAGACAACTCATCACCGCACCCACCCACGCCGCCGTACACACACTGGACCCAATCTTCTCCGCAAGCCCAAACGTCTCCTTCGACCATACCACAGAACTCCACTGGACCTACCACCACTGTATCCACCTCACCTTCAGGAAGCACACCAGGCACCACCGCACCCAACAGATGCCCCGCCGTTGCTGGAGCAGAATCACCGAAGGCCAGCTAACCACCAGGCTCTCCCAGAACCCACCAGCCGACACCATCGACCCCAACACCGCCGCACACAACCTCAGACGATGGATCGACGACTGCGCCAACACCCTCGCCCCGGTCAAGAAAGCCTCCAACAGCCGCACCAACAAGAAAGCCATCTGGTTGACCGAAGAACTCTAGACCTCAGAACATGCCGGAAACTGGAGAAAAAATGGCTCACCGAACGAACACCAGACAGCTACGCAGCCCACAAGAACGCCACCCACAGACACCACCACCTCATCAGATCCGCCAAAAGATCCTCATTCAAAAACCGCCTTGACAACAACGCACACGACAGCAAAGAGCTCTTCAACATCGTGAAGGAACTCTCCAACCCCAGCTCCAACACCAACAATATTCCTTCCTCGCAAGACCTGTGCGACTTGCTGGCCACCTTCTTTAATCGCAAGATCGCCGACATCCACAACAGCTTCAACATCACACCCTCCCCCCCGACAACAGATCCCTCCACCACCCGCACCGGCCGCCTGATCTCCTGGAGCAACATCAGCGACGACGACACACGCAGGATCATTAACTCCACCCACTCTGGATCTCCGTCAGACCCATGCCCGCACCACATCTTCAATAAAGCCGACACAGCCATCGCACCCCAACTCCGGAAAGTCAGCAACATCTCCTTTGAGACAGCAACCTTCCCAGAAAGTTGGAAGCATGCAGAGATCAACGCCCTGCTCAAGAAGCCGAAGGCGAACCCCAGGGACCTCAAGAACTTCCGGCCAATCTCCCTGCTCCCCCTCCCGACGAAAGTATCGAGAAAGCTGTCAACAAGCAACTGACCCACTACCTCGAGGAGATCATCTTTGACCCGACCCAGTCCGGTTTCCGTAGCAACCACAGCACCGAGACCGCCCTCATCGCCGCCACCGATGACATCAGGACCATACTGGACAACGGAGAAACAGCTGCCCTCATCCTCCTGGACCTGTCAGCCGCCTTCGCCGCGGTGTGCCATCACACACTCCGAACACACCTCCACGGGATCCAAGAGAAGACCCTGGACTGGACCACATCCTTTCTCTCTGGCAGAACACAGAGCGTCCGCCTCCCGCCCTTCCGCTTCGAAGCCACCAAGATCATCTGCGTGGTACCCCAGGGATCATCCCTCAGCCCAACGCTGTTCAAAGTCTACATGGCTCCTCTAGCCCACGTCGCCCAACACGACCTCAACATCATCTCCTACGCCGACACCCAGCTGATCCTCTCCCTCACCAAGGACCCTCAGACCGACAAAACCAACCTCCACGAAGGAATGAAGGCCGTCGCCGAATGGATGAGGAACAGCCGACTGAAGTTGAACTCCGACAAGACGGAGGTCCTCATCCTCGGTTCCAACCCCTCAGCATGGGACGACACCTGGTGGCCAACCACACTGGGAGCAGCACCTACACCCACCGACCACGCACACAACCTAGGAATCATCCTCGACTCCACCCTCTCCATGACCAAGCAGGTCAACGCCGTCTCCCTCCTCCAACACTCTCCGCATGCTCTGCAGGATCTACAAGTGGATCCCCCCGAAACGAGAAGAACGGTCACCCAGGCCCTCGTCAGTAGCAGGCTGGACTACGGCACTCCACAACACCGGTCCTGCATACCTCAACAGACAACTAACCTTCTACATCGCCACCCGCCCGCTCCGCCAGCCTCACCCGCTCCGCCAGCCTCGCCCTCGCTGCCGTCCCCCGCATCCGCATCGCAACTTCTGGCGGCAGATCCTTCTCCTTCCTAGCCGCCAAGATATGGAACACCCTCCCCACCCACTTTCGGCAGACCCAAGACCTACTCACCTTCAGAAGACTCCTCAAGACCTGGCTCTTCGAGAAGTAGCAGCACCCCACCCCCCAGCGCCTGGAGACCCTCACGGGTGAGTAGCGGGCTTTACAAATGGATTGATTGATTTGACGCATGGCAATGTGGCGATAGCTGTATGGTCACAGATATGTAAAGAAAGGGAAACTAAAGCAGGGATCCAAATTAATAGCCAATACAGACCAATAAGATTATCTAGTTGGTGCTTAGATGCATTCCTATTGATAGATGGGTAGGGCACTCTAGTCCAACCATCAGTAAGCATAAACACACAGAATGCAAACAGTGGTGTGGAATTTAATAAAACATCTACTTGTTCATGGGGCAGGTTACTTAAATCTACTTGTCCTGTAACAAAATCCACTTGTCCCTTTGGTGCCATGTACTGCAGCGATAAATCATGGCAGTAATCTCATTATATAAGAACTCTGATATAGCCTCTCTGATTATGCCAGTGCTCATACCATAGTAGTGTTTGAATACTTGTAATCCCCTTATGTTGTCACAGATCTACATACTAGGGCTGAAATTAAGTGGTAAGCAATAGTTTCAGGGTTAGAATGCCCTTTTGATTCTGTCCAAACCTACTAACTTGCATGTTTTAAGGGTTTTCAACATCTCTTTTCGAACCTGTTCCTCCTTTACTCCTGACCATGACAGACGGAAACCTTCTTCCAGAGTTGGGGGGAAAAAGTGGTTGGAGGGAAAGTGAACATGTAAACATTCAGATTTTCTCATGAGCAAATCTACCTATGCAACTTTTGCTCATGCTAAAATGCAATTCACAAATATTTTCTAGGAGTACTATTTCTTGTCCTACTTCTGTAAATTCTTGGGAATTCACGAAAGCCGTTTGGCTGCACTTAATTCAAGGACATATACCGTGGGGGGGGCATTTGGGAGACTTTCTTCAATAATTGGGCCCCTATTCTGGCGTTGACCATGACTTTTTGAGTTTATTCAAATACTGTTTCTCTCACTGTATCGTCTGGCTTCGCTGTGAGTGACAGCATTCTGCTCTTTCACAAGGAGCATATCGGCACACAAAGTAGTTTTGTTCAGTGCCAGTAACTATTGTGGCTGTGTGCTTTTTGAGACCAAAAACAACTTTTGCTTTTGCCGATGTTTGTTATAATGGTGAGGGCCTGGAAGCTCCAACACCAATCAGGTTTTACAAAAACCATGCCAAAACAAGTCACACATTGACAAAACTAAAATGCTGACCATCAATTTCAGACTTACTGGCTTTGCCAATGCTTGTTTATTTTTGGTTTCCCATAATCTTATTGAAACTGGTTACACTGATTTTCCATTATGAATATTTTTGGGAAATACTAGCATGCATCAATACGTTACTAAATTATGCTGCAAAGAAATTGTACCTAAAATTTTACAGTGGTTTAGAGAAATGCTTTTTTTCTGCTTTCATTTTTTAATGAACATTTTATTTTGGAAGCAAAGAATCATCAATCTTGCTTTCAAGCTTCTGCAGATATTTGCATAAAATCAGAGAGCATTCTGGGAGCATTATAATAGCCTCATATTGCTAAACTTTGAAAACATGTGTACACATTTTAATACTGGAACCACTGTCAGCAATGCAGTCAGAGCTTACAACATTTATTAGAGCGCTCACCTTAATAATAAAGGCTTTCAATTAATGAACCATGAATACAAATTTTAACAGCAATATTACCTTAACTGCAGAGAGTGCCCTTCCCTGATCCATAATGTGGTACTGCAAACTGGCAGCCAAAGGGTTTGTGCTGCAGGGGGTTCGGCCTACTTGTCCCAAGGACAAAATACACATAAAAACGTGTTGCCCTTGACCCCAAACAATATGTCCTGGGCGTCGGGCTATAGGAATTCCACATCCCTGTGCAAAGAGACAATAATATTACTTTAAAGAGATGTAAATCTAGCATAATTAAGGTGATGATGTTGAAGATAACCCAAGAACACAGAATACGAGAACTCCACAAAATTTTCTTGTGAAAAGTACTCATTCATTTATTCCATGCTTTCAAGTACTCTTTACATTATGTGCAGCAAAACAGTGTAATGAAAGAAGTGTGAGGAATCGGTAGTCGTACATTTGACACTTCGGTAATTATGATAATAAGTTTGGTGCAGGCAGCTTTTGCATCTTCAGCACAAGGACAACCCTAATTATTCCCCTGAGAATGGCCAGATGGCACACTTTCCTGCTCTAAAGCAACCCACTCTTAATGATACACAGAATGCATCTTTATCCTCATCATTAGATGCTGACTCAAGCACTAAACTTATTACAATAACTATCGAAGTGGTACGAGTGACACTTCGATCAGGACGCTATTGCCAAAGATTACATACAAGCAAACCTGTAAAGTGTGTGCTCCTCCTTCATTGTATGCACCACACGACCAAAAATGTATCTACCACCTTTAACAAAGAAAAAGCTGCAGGTCTGCATGCCAACAAATGGCCGAAACATGTTGGCTGTCAGACCCTCATATCTTTGTTACTGCACAAGATGTCAATACTAAAAACTACTGAATAAACGCTTCTCATAAGAAACCTTTGTGGAGTCCTCGTATAGTGGTTTCTTCAACTAGGTCACCATGGTTATGCAAGACTTGCTTTATTATATAGAGAAATTTAATTTGGTGTTTGCATTCTGTGTGTTTGTGTATAGAAAGTGGGCAATCAAATTGATTGAGGATTGCAAACATGAATTCCACCAGGTAGGGGCGGTATTGGGGAGAAGAGTCTCTACATTACACTCAAATCCTACTGCTAAAGAGTTGGGAGGTAGAAAACTGACTCAGACTGAAAAGTTTGTGAGCCTTAATCAGGGTGAAAGTGAATAATCACCGACCAGAAAGCCCCGCCCATAAACAGACAAAAATGGAAAAAACTAACGAGGTGAAACTGATAAACACAATAAATACATGCATGGTGGGATTTAAATAAGACCATACTTAGTATATTAACTTACTATATTAGGGGAGGAAGCACACTGCAAACTATTATTTGACTGGAATTTTTATCGCCCAAAACTACACTAATTTTACCACCCAAGTAGCTCGATGTGTTGAGGTTTTGACGTGGTGAGATTTTTCCAAGATCAAGCCATTAAAGGCAAAAATATTTTGAGCATTACAAACTATCTTGGGATGACCGACCCTATTGGACCTTCCTGTTCTCATGGGAGTTTGAGCACCCAATCTTTATTATCAAACTAAAGCAGATACAAATCTTGCTTTTGAATTGATTATGGGTGGAAAAGGTCACACTAGGGCCCACCCTATAAAGAGGTAATCACCATCCATTACACACTGCCACAAACGAGGCTGTGGAATAGCAGGGTCCTGGAAAAACTGGTCAATACTGTAGCAGAAAAACCTACAGATTTTGAAACTGTGCAGGGCTACTATAGGCACACTTATCAGAGGGGGTTCCATCTCTGGGGTGTTCATTTAGACTGAAAGCTTTACAAATATTTACATACTAGAATTTGGTAACATTTGAATCAGCTAATGCTGCCACACTATTCGCAAAGTGATATCATCCTACTGAGTATGTGTTTAGTGAAGTCCAGATAACCAAAAAGTTGACTATCAGAGAGGATACACTACGAAAAGACTACAAGGGAAATGTATTGAAGGTCTGGGTGGTTTGAGATGGTGGGGGAATTTTCTTTTTTGTTATGAAGAATAGACTATGAGCTAAGAATGGTGCAGATGCTGATTTATTGTTAACATGAGGAGGTGTGTGTAAACAGTTCTGCCATGTTAGATTGCCTATTATATAATTAAGACTAAATAAACATGGTATTCTTAAAAACAAACGATCTCTAGATTTATTTCCTTTCTTGTATAAACATACAAAAGTCACAACATCTTTGCAGAGAGATGGTTACATGAAAGACAACTAGTCGTGTGATCACATGCTCACCTGGCAAAACATTCCTAGACAAGGATAGACGCGTAGAGTTGTCAAGATCTTACTTTTTCTCAGCCATTTCATTCTGATGAACCTCAGAAGTATGAGCTCCACTGCCCAAAGAGATTTTCCCCAAACATACAAAGGTAGCTCAAGCTACAAATAAATAATACATAGCAGTTTCCTGTAAATTCTTCACATTTCGGTTCTCATTTGGATGTAGCTGCAGTATCCTCGGCATAAATGCTCAAAATCTCAGTCTCTGCACCTGCGCATCTGAGCAGGCCCTACCAAGCAGCAGGCCAATTGCTTGCTGCAAGACAAGACACCAAATTTCTCACAAATATTTAACTCACACAGAGTACGCAGAGGCCATTCGACCCATGATTGCTCACGATGAAAGACAAGAGCCAGAGACACGAGAGCTCATTCCCAGAAGGGAAGGCAGTCATCTAAAAATGCTGCCCAGTTCGTAGCTTATTGCATAGGGGAAATGACTCAATTTACATTTCCATAGCACGTCCAAAAACCAAGGCAGAGCCGCAAAGTTATTAAAAAAGGATCTCCAGCAAAAGCTACAAGAAAAGATTAGCTGCACTAAAGCTTTCAAGCCTGGAGGCAAGGAGCCTAAGAGGATTGGCGGTCTATCTGGGAGCATTAACCGATCTGTAAAGCACAGAAGATCCAGGAGCCGTGTGCAGCGATGAGGGGGTGGGAACAGTGGAGGGGCCTCTCATGAGGGGGGGGGGCGGGGGAAATGAGGATGCTTCATTATCCGTGCAGAGCAGTAAGCATATGAGGCCCAATCTGGTGGAGAAAATGAATGAAAAGCAGGCTTTCAAAATGTCGCCAAGCTGTTCCTCTTGGTCAAAAAAGAGGTTAATGTGGCAGAGGTGGAACTGCTGAAACCAATCTGAGCAATCTCAACTTTATCAGTAACCTCCAAGGAACAACGGGCAAAACATTTGTAGCTTCAAGAATGCTTTCCTTCCACCCAGCACTTCACAGGCTACTTTTTCCATCGAGCAGAATTTAATTGGCATTATTTTTGCACCTTCTACTCTAGTGCAAAAAGCCAGCTGCCAATCAAGAATTTCCAATCAGCAGAAATGGTTCAGAAAGGGGCATGAATTTTGGGTTTCAGGGAGACTGTGAGAATTGAAAGTGACTAAACATAATGGAACCCACTGCTTTAAGGTAAACGACTTGCAAGCGTTGAATGGGGTCATTTCTATAACCCCAGTTCGCTTAAATTTCTCAAGAACTTGAGACTGCTCAAAGAGCTATAACTTTGATGAAGAATTGTACTGGGCAACCCTCTGCTCTACAAACTGCACCAACATCACTAATGTTTGTTAGGAGAAGCCAGCAAGGGCGCTGCAGACTGCACTGGAACGTGTGGGGCCTGCTTCATATCCAGCACTAGGTGTTACCCAGTTAAAAGGCCTTAAGGCAATGCAATGAAGACACCAAAGGATTCCTTCCAAAGGCCCTTTAGGTCATATGTTTGAAACTACTTCAAGCCAGTATTATATGTGCTGCTCGCACCAAAAAGTCATCACCGCTGATCACATTGGTGCACGGATGAATTTCAGCATCACAGTGTTGCTTTCCATAAAGGTACAGCTAAAACTTAAATGTTTAACACTTTTTGCCAGAGCAGTACCATTATTAAAAGATTTGCACATGAAATGTTTTTTGAACGTGTTTATGTATTTATTTTCTTGTCCGCAGGCTCAATTTTTTATAGTGGCTGAAAATTTGTGTAATTTCAGTTCCAGCAAACACCTTCACAGCAACAGTTTCCCTACGGACCAAGGGCACGTCTGCTCCGCAGCCTTAAAACACTACCCAAGGCAATTGGGAGGGGCTTGTGCATTCACTCGTCATCCCAAAGAGGACCTCGAGGACCCAATAAACACATCCTAGATGCCAATGCATAATGCTTCTGTAACTACTATAACCATGCCGGGGCACACCTTCACGAAGCATGAGCCATGTAGTCACCAGACAATGCCCTGTGTACGGGCTCCCATGCAACCGGCTCTCCACATACTTGTGTACGCAGAGCTCCTTTCTCCATCAATCTGTATTACATTAAATTGTGGGCATGAGGTTCCGAGCACCAATGAAAAGAATTGACTTTCATGGAATCCGTTTAGTAATGGGAATACGCAATAGGGAGGGTCTCTTTCTTTTAATCCTTTTATAACGGAATCATACCCCTTGAAATATTGCAGGGGTATGTACTCTACGATTTTCTGATCACCTAATCTGAATTGATCTCCATGAGCTACTATTTCCTGTCTCTACATGCACAGCTACTTAATTAACACTTATGGAAGCTGGTGAGTTGTCAGTGTCCAGGCAAGATGGGATGAAGGGGTGTGGGAGATCCCCTGATTGAACAGGAATGGGTAAGATTTCATGAGGGTGTCAGAACAGTGAGTTCAAATACACGATTTAAGCTGATCCCATATTATTTTGTTCCTCAGGACTACCTCACCCCCAAAACACTAAGCAAAATATATCCAGACCGCTCCAGTGAGTGCCCCCGGCATAAAGAAGCGGAGATGGGGTTTCTGCATATGGTGTGGACATGCCCAGTTTTAACTCCATATTGGATCGCAATTTTAAAGAAACTAAAAGATAGCACAGGCTGGGAAGGGATTCATCTGGAAAAGCACAAGGGGCCCCCTGTAAAAAGGATAATACCCTAACAAGGAAACAACTTATTTGGAATGCAAATTTGCACCGGGCATAGTGCGTATATGATACCTGAAAATTAACATCTGTGATCAATCTTTTTCTGAAATTGACATAGGCTTGGTGTCCAACTGAATATCACTTAGATATACTGTATTAGACCTACTGTGACTGTTTTTGTTTAATAACTGAAGGCATTTATACCTCTTAGGCACATCATACCTCATAACAACTTGTGGTTTCCATGTATATAGGGAAAGATTTAGGATATGTATGTCTTCTGACAGAACTATTGACTATATGTATGTATGTTTTTTATAATATGTAAATAATTTATAAGAAAGAAGAAAAAAAAGAAGTGAAATAAAAAAAGATATATTTTTATATTATATTAGTTTTGGTTGTACAATTTAATTATAGATCTATGTTTTAACTGCTACATAGTTTATTTTCGAGCACTATGCCCGGTGCAAATTTGCTTTCCAAATAAACAGGCTGGGAGGTGGCAAGGGAAATCTGTACAGTATTGTTGGGATTGTTACCCACTCCAAAAAACGAAGTAGAAAGTTCGTACTCTTGGGTTTAATATTAGCAAAAAGACAGATTGCTATAGCATGGTTGGCCTACTCCCACGACAACTGGTGCAAATGGGCAACAGCGGAAAAGGTCCGAATGAAGCAGATCCAGAAAGATGACAAACTCAAATATGGTATTAGGGCAGGGATGTCTATGATCCAAACTTTGCAAGCCCCCCAGATGCCTGAGACAATTGGAAAGATGCGACTTACAGTGATGTATGACACTTTTGAGTCACCGCAAAAGGCCTGGCCTGTCGCTGCCGTCTGTAATTTCAGCAGGATCCCGGAAGTGTTGGCCAAGCGGATGCCGCAGATCCACTGCCGCAAGGGCAGGACTGACCGTGGAGACGCGCCACAGAGCAGCAGAATGAGGAGCGCAGGTGGTGGAGCAGCCCGCGCTGGCCCAGATGAGCGGTGATCTTAGAGGGGCCTGGCGGCGCCTCCCCTGCCCAAGGCCCGGCCCATTGCTCCTGCCTGAACTGCCGGGCGCGGACCTGGTCACCATCTTGGGTCTCCCGGCAATGACGGCACTTGTGAATGGAGAGTGAATGCGGCTCCCCAGAGGCGCCCGAGCTGGCTTTTCTAGAACGTCACAAGAGGAGGGACGCCGCTTGCTGGTGTGGTGCGGCTGAGAGGAACGCTGTGAGTCCCCTGTTGGTGAATGGCCTGTATGGCTCATCTAGGATCTCGAGGTGAAGGGAATTATCGGACAGGCCCCTGGCTGGATGAAGGGCTCCTCCTCGAGAGCATTACCGCCCGGCTGATGACATTCCTGCCCTAACAGTTTGGAGAGGAAGAGCGGGCCACTGGAAAGGCGTTCCCAGATCGTGGGTGCCCCACGGCTCGCCCTACGCACTTGGGCTCCCTGCGAATAACCGGGATCACTACACACACGAAGGACCATGGGTCGCCCGGAGGAGTCAGAGAGATCTCCTGGTTGTTGGTCGTTTAGCGGGCCAACTGCTGCTGACGCTAGGTGGGACAGGCCTAGCCCATAGCGGACACTTCCTGGAACTCACAACCTATTCTGACGGAGCGCAGGGACCCCCGGGAGGTCTGGCTGGTGGCCCGGTGCACCGAAGACTATGGGGAAACAACGAGGGAAGCACCCCCGTAAACAGAGGACCTGGCAGCGGGTCATGGTTAACAGGACGCTGCGGAATCGCAACCTGAGGCACTGATGCAACAAGCAGGTGGACCAAATACTCAAGGCCATCACTGACACTAGGGACGCCCTACAGCAGGACAATGCGCATGTGGCACTAGGGCTGGGCCTAATATGAAATAAACGGAACATGATAAACTGACCGATTGGGTGAAGCAGACGTAAGCGACGCTGGAGGTCCTGGAGCCTACCCAGAAGACGAAGGTGGCCCAGATGGGAGATGTAAAGCATTGACTACAGTCCCTGGAACGGAGAGCTGAGGATGTCAAGGGGTGGAACCGCAGGACTAATATAAGGGTGGTGGGGCAGCCGGAAGGAGTGGAAGGGTCCAATATGGTTGACTATTTGGAGGACTGGCGGCGGACACAGGTTGCACCTGAGGGCCTATCACCTTTCTATACCCTGAAGAGAGCACATAGGGTACCGGTTCGTCCGCTGGTGCCCGGAAGGCCCCTTAGGCCGGTGGTGGCGCGCCTACTTCATTATAAAGATAGAGATCTGCTACTGCACAAGGCTCGCTCATCGGGCCCCTACAAGGTAGAAAATAGAAATGTGTCCCTATTCCCAGACTACACTCGAAGTACAACGCCGTCAGGCTCCGTTCTTGGCGGTCAAGAAGGCACTCCGAGATGAGGGGCTACAATACTCATTGATGTTCCCAGCGCGCCTGCAGATAATCTTGGACGGCAAAACACACTTTAATGATAGACCTGAGAAGGCATGGGCCTGGTTGGAGTCTTATCGAGCAGGCATGGGAGAAGCAGGGCGCAGCATGGGGCCACCCGCGGAAGGACCACGCCCTCGCGTGTCAGACGACACCCTGGTCTACAGAGGCCCACGGTAACTCAAACGGAGATGGAAAGATCAGCAGCGCTGCAGGTCGTGTCAGAAATATCCCATTAAAGACTTCCTCCATCAGTGATGGACACGGAATCGGAGAAGGACTCAGTGGAAACTGATTCAGATGGGACCGAGACGGGAAGTGTTCAACTGCCTCATGTCACGCCTGGGAAAGCCGACGGGATCGCTGATGCTTAATGTTGTAAGATACTGACATGAGAGCTTCTGAGAGGGGCTGCCTCCTGCGTGTTCCCCTCTCCCCATTGGCCTGATCTTACAATTGACATGTAATAACAGTGGTTGACAAGTACATGCAATACTTGAGAACTGGAATGCGACCGCACTCTTAGAGTAGAGAGTCCCATGAGATACTGGGGTTTAATTATCAGTGGGGGTATGGCGCCAGATAGTGGCGACACTGTAGGTCTAGTTCTCTTGGCTCTTGGTCATCTCCCCAACCTTTTCGGATTGTTGTTCATCGGCAGCTACCAGAGGAAATAGTTTGATTATTAGTTTGGATGGGAACTAGAGTTTTAGTGCCTGTTCTGGGGTGGGGATGTTGGGGGTTTTTCTGGGTTTATTTTGGGGAAGTTGGGGTCACCGGTGTGTCCAGCAGGAGAGTGCAGTCACTTGTATGACTTCAATTGCAACATGGGGGTGTTACTTGAATTAAAGTGCATGACATGGAATGTTAGGGGTTTACATACAATGCTGAGACGCCATAGGGTGTATGATTATTTGGTGTGAAGGGGGGCCCAGATTGCTTTTCTTCAGGAAACACATATTAGCCACGCTGAAGGATTGGCATTGCAGCACAGATGGAGGTGGCAAATTTTTTACCTAGCAGGGAGGTTAGCACCATACTTGACCGGACCGGTAATTATGGGCGGTGATTTTAATTCCATACCAGACAGATCTCACCCTCCATTGCCTGAGGCGCCCATACACAATTTCCAAAGCCAGATGAGACTGACAGAGTAGATGGGGGCTGATAGACACATGGTGCGTGCAGCACCCAGGAGAGCAAGATTATTCTTTCTTCTCAACGCTGCACAAATTGCATGTGAGGCTGGATGCGATACTATGCACTCCAGTCATACATGCTAAGATGGGTCACAGTGAATATCTCACGAGAACACTTTCGAATTATAACCCGTTATTGTTGAGGCTCCAGTGGCATCAAGAGCGACCTGTGATTCCGGCCTGAAAGTTAAGACCTGAGGCACTCGAAGAGGTCGACGACAACTGAATGGGACGCTTTTAAAGTGGTAGGGAGAGGACCGTGTATAACTAATATGGTGGGAGTACGGAAGACGTTATTGCAGAATGTAGACACAGCGAAACAGTGCTTGCGAGCTGCGGAAAGAGCCCGCCCGAGAACCCAGATGAACAGGGGGAGGTTTCAGATGCCAGAGAGGCAGTGGCAGTACAAGTAGAGAGAGGCTGTGTTGTTTAGATCATAAGAAATACTTGGCGAGTGCGCACGCGGAACAAAATAAAGCAAGCACACTGCTAGCATGGTTGGCCATTCCGGCCCCCGAGGTACGCCCATATTAGAATTGGATGGGAGATCCGGTGTACACCCAACAGGGGATTAATAGGCTGTTTTTGGACTATTACATGAGTTGTATCAGAGCAAGTTGCGGGTTAATGGGGACTCATTAGGAGAATTCTTGACAAATATAAGACTACCACAACTAGAAAAGACACAGGCTGACCTGCTGGGACAGGAGATCACGCTGGGTGAAATTCGGAGCGCGGTTAAACATATGGCACGTAACAAAATGCCGGGAATGGATGGGCTGCCAATAGAGTTTTACTCGACTTGCATTGATCTATTGGCTCCTAAGTTATTGGCTGTTTTTAATGAGGCGAAGCAGGTTGGAATGCTGCCGCCCTCCACCCAAGAGGCTGTCATTATTCCATTGCTGAAGCCCAGGAAGAGTCACTCAGATAAAACAGCCTATCACCCCTTGTCCATGCTTTCGTCCGATTATAAAATTCTGAGTAGAATTCTTGCAACTCTACCCCTCCCACATATGGTGCAACTGGTCCACCAAGACCAAGCGGGATTTATCCCGACTCGGAATACTGCCACCAGTGTGCGACGCCTGCTCTGTATATTGGGGGAGGACTACCTCCGCCGCCATCCTATAGCTAGATATTGAGAATGGCCATACTTGTTCCAAGATATGCGCACATTCGGCCTTGGGGATGCTTTCGTGGGGTGGACAGAAATTCTATACAAATCGGCGACAGCTCGGGTTCGGACGGAGACCCTAGTTTCTTCCTCTTGCCCAGTAGGGCGCGGAACGCGACAGGGGTGCATGCTCTCTCCCTTGTTATTTGCATTGGCCATTGAACCGGTAGCGGTACATGCCAGACTGCGATGGCACTACACCGGGCTAGACCCACATGGGATTGTGCAGTATATCTCACTCTATGCCGATGATTTACTTATGTTTCTAGCTAATACAGCGGAGACTCTAGATGGGGCGACGACCCTTCTGCGCGAATTTGGTAGGGTTTCAGGACTTGCTGTGAATTGGGCGAAGACTTGCTTGTTCCCTGCAACCCCGTCGGAAGCTGGCCTCTCTCACACTAATGGTATACAGTGGGAATCTCGGTGTTTGATTTACCTGGGTACCAACATCTATTATGCGCCTACTGATCTGTTAGACGGTAATATAGGCAGAGCTGTGCGAGGGCTCTGAAGTAGCTTAGCATTTTGGGGCACCCTGCCGCTCTCGGTGGGCGTACGAGTGGCGCTATTGAAGATGGTAGTGCTTCTCCCCACTTGCTGTATTACTTTAGGACATTGCCAATTTGGATCCCGGTATCAATTTTTAGTCGGAGGTTTCTATGGCAGAATGGTAGAAGTCGGGTGGCATTGGATAGGATGATGCAACCGAGGGCTGATGGGGAATTGACGGTGCCAGATTTTGAGCTCTATTACTTGGCGGCCCAGCTGCAGTGGCTTACTCAGGCGGTGGCACTGGAGTTTAGAGGTCCGGACGGACGCTGGATCCCACAACATGTATTGTCCTCTATTATTCTTCAGCTACAGCTATGCCTCAGGACGCTCCCCGGCGAGGTGCGGACAATGAGGCTGTGTTGGAACCGGAGCCAGCGCAGAGCTGGGTTACCCGTCCATACACCCCAGAGATACCTTTGGGTATGTGTGCAGTCTTCCCACATGAGGGGGATTGGACCCCGCTGTCAGAGGGGGAGACACAGGGGATACAAGTACTGGGGGACTTGTATGAAGATGGCGCCCTATTACCCAATCAGGTTTTACAGGACAGAAATGGCCTCCCTCGTGGGGATTTCTTGCTTCATTCGGCCCTGGTATCGGCAATACAGCGTTATTGGAGGGAGGGATTATCGGAACCGAAGACGGCTATGGCGTGTCAGTACGTAGTGATGGCAGTGGGGACCTTCAATGCAATTACATGCTTATACAGGCGCATGATAGGTGAGGGAATGGAACCGCTGAGAGACCTGCAGCGGAAGTGGGAGGTGGACCTGGGCAAGGAGATTCCTGAGACGTTATGGGCTCAACTAGTTAGAGGAGCGTGGAAAAGTACCAGGAATGCCAGATTCCAACTGGTTCACTTCTTTATACTACACAGGGCATACCTCACTCCTGCCAGGATTAATAAGTATTTTAATATAGACACCGCAAAGTGCCCGTGTTGTAACCTAGAGGGGGCGGAGTTTAACCACATGATATGGGATTGTCCACAACTAGGAACATATTGGGAGGAAGTAGTCAACCTGCTTTGCGAGGTCACGGAATGACGAGTAGAGCCTGAAGTGGGTAGCTGTTTACATCATTGGTTTCCCCATATGACCAAAACAGAGGTAACAAGCAAGTTTTTAGATTTGGAATTGCTGTTGGACAAAAGAGATATAACTGCACACTGGAAGACCGCACGAGGGCCCAACATCAAGAGATGGAAAGCGGAATTAAATGGGCAACGAGCGAAAGTACAGTCCAGCTTCAGCTTGCCAAGCGGACTATTAGAGATAAGGCACTGGAGACGGCAATGGCATGGAAGGCCCTAGATGTATTGCTGCAAGCGCCAGAGGCAGGTTCAGATGCAAGCTCGATTTTGAACGTGCAAGCTGGGTCGCCCTGAACCACATAGGCAGTAAAGAATCCACTGTAATAATACTAAATGACTACCGAGGAGGAGCCATTTGGGGATATATGTACTGTATTAACCTTTTCATGTTGAGTAATGCTGAGTAAACTGTTGCTCTGTATTTCATAGAACACCATTAGTTAGGACACACCGGGGGAAGTGGGGGGGCTAGGAGGGAGACGGGGAATGAGTTGGCTTATTTTTTGTTATGTTACTTGGTCTAAATGTCCCAGTCACACCTTGGGTATTAGCCAATGATGAACCTTTATTGGATCGTAAGCCGCTATAATTGTACATGGCTAGCAGGAGCTAACCTGGAGAATGTATACACAAGCTTCACTTGATTAAGATGACAATGTACAGTGGAACCACTGACTAACGAGGGTTGTTGGTTCGATGACTACTGAGTACCTTCAATTCTGTATTAACTGCCTGATGTTGCGGTGGAAAATCAATAAAAACAATTTTAAAAAAACCCACCCCAAACATCGTCACACACAACATAACATGATCTATAAAACAAAATAAAACAAACATCAACCATATCACACTCCTAACATCTAACAAACATGTAATACAAAATAACAAGGCACAAGTAACAACTTCTAACGTGTCGACACTCGACAAGACACGAACACCTGAAAACATGTAATGTAACATAAAATAATATAGAACAACCCTTGCACACAGAAGCAGAGTTGGAGTTGCCGTCAGCCATGACAATCGATGTAGATCTAATCTCAAATAGAACACAATTTGAGTGAGTCTTTAACTAGTTATATGCACTTTGGTAGATTCTCTAGCAAGCAACCTCAGCAGCAATAAGGCTAAAATAAGAAACAAACATAAAATCACCAATTAACATTCAAGCATATATGTTATGGAGGCACAGCTGAGGTTCTGTAGTAAGATTTGGCACCCCACTCCATACTAAATTCGATTTCTGTGTGAAACAAATGTATAGGCGGATATCTTAACACTTTAAAATCTGATGCCCGCTGGACACACGGTTCTAAAGTTATGAGGGTCTCAAAATTATTTTCGAGTCACCAATATAATGAGATTTATTGTAGAAGACTTTACTCTTCTCATCTCCAAAATCAATGAATTGTAACCAGATTTTTGTTGCTGTGTTCTTTTGGTCAATGAGTACTTTTCTTGGTTTTCTGCCAATCCATTCCGCAATTTTGGAGGTATCAGAAATTGGGCTATGACTGAGTTTTGATGGGGTACACCTACCAACCTAGCAAACACAATCTGATTAAGTCACAATACATTTCAATGAGATCAGTGTAGCTGCACAAGCAGCAGGAAAGTTTTCAGTGAAAAGCATGTTATGTTCAAGCTGCACTAAACAGTTTTTAAGGTAATAAAAAATTACATTCGCAAACCCACTTAGAAAAATTACAAACAATTTAAGGAGCAAATAGACACCAAAACTACATATTTCTGGTTCCCATAATGCAATTTTAACGATTTAACGCAAAAGTACCAAGAAAACACAGAGGGACACTCAGCTGACTGGGATCTAGGCACGATTTCAAACCCACTGCAATGAAGTAGAGGGTAGGTAGGGCAAGTGGGTGGTACCATTCAAAGTTTTCCCCTAGTTTGGCTTAGTCTACTTTTTGGAGCGCTAAATCCTCTAGCAGGGCAAGGAAAGAAGCAGAAGTCAACGAGGCTCCCCTGAAGTCAGATACAATGTTGTCAATCTCCAGCTGAAGCCTTCATTTGGAGCAAATAGTTCCAAGCAGGACAAAGCCAGGTTCTGCAAGCAAAAAGGTTGCTTTGCCTCTATGGTGGATTTGCTGCCTCATCAGTTCAACAGTTTTATCTTCAGTCTTAGTCACTTTTTAGGTCTCGGTCTAACGAAAGCAGCGCATGCGCTGCTCTTGTAATACAGTGGGCTTCTTGGAATCAATACGGATTCCGAAGCAGTGTGTCAGCTCAGCCTGCAGTTTTCCTTCGTACGCGTAGTTTGGCATCACAAATTATGCAAAAGACAGTGCAATGATTGCACCGGAAGCATTTCAATCCCTCCTGGTTGCCACCCTGTCCCCTTTTGCCCCCCCCCCCCCACTGGGATTGGATCTTTTACTAGCGGTAGTACGCACACACTCCTTTAATTATTAGCTACGCACTTTTTTCCCCATTCGTGTAATGTGTTGCAATAACAATCGGCCGCGCTTATTTTATGGATGCAACTCAGTAAGGACACTGCAGCTTCTGTGTTTACGACGCGCACAGCCCATGTTAGCACTTTTCGTGTAAGCTAAGCGTAACCAACTCTTATTACTCTTATCACTCTTTTCACATTGAAATAATTTGGCAAATCATTTTGTCACTGGAACAGAAATGGCATGAATCGGGAGCACGCATGCACCCAACATGTGCAGGTGATTAAATGAAGAAAGATCACCGGCATGGCTCGCCTCTCGGTTAGTACAGTTTCCCCTTGCAAGTTTTTCCAGCGGCTCGGGGTGGGGGTGAGGTCATTGATTTTGATAGCTGAGCGAGGCAGGGCGTGGAGGCCAGTGCAGAGAGGCAGCGTTAGTCTCAGGCACCAATGCTGATGCTACTGAGGACTGTATGACAGAGCGCAGCGCACTGACCAGTGACTCATTATGCGGACGGACACGGACAGGACACAGTGACTCTGAGCCTCCCAATCTCCCACCGCCACTCCTATTCCTCCGAGTGCAAGCAGGACCTTCGGATTAGCTTCAAATGTCTAAGAGACCCCTGAAGATAAAGCTAGGCCAGACCGAAGAATAGGTAGTTAAATTCACAACATGATGCTACCTTTCCCCTCAGGCCCTGGGCCGGCATACATAGATTGTTAGCAGCAACAAGATAATAAAACAAGCATTTACAATGTAATAGGTCGCGCAGCATTAAAGTTTGAGCTATTGGCATTGTATATTACAATGTGTTGCATTAATTTGTTATCAAACTCTGAACTGTTGTATAAAGATGATTTGCAAACTGTCAAATGTTGCTGAATAGTAAGCAACGTTGTGAATAATATGGTTTGCTAGTCATCCTTGGGTACCAGAGTATTTCACTTGAGGCAGAGGTATTATCTTTATACTACAGGTGCCGGTGCCGCTTGAGCTAGAAACAGGGCCAGCCACTCACTACTCTGCACTCACTACTCTGCGCACTCACTCTGCGCACTCACTACTCTGCGCACTCACTACTCTGCGCACTCACTACTCTGCGCACTCACTACTCTGCGCACTCACTCTGCACCCACTACTCTGCACACACTACTCACTACTCTGCGCACTCACTCTGCACTCACTACTCTGCATACTCACTACTCACTACTCTGCATACTCACTACTCACTACTCACTACTCACTACTCACTACTCACTACTCACTACTCACTACTCACTACTCACTACTCACTACTCACTACTCTGCACTCACTACTCTGCACACTCACTACTCTGCACACTCACTACTCTGCACACTCACTACTCTGCACACTCACTACTCTGCACACTCACTACTCTGCACACTCACTACTCTGCACACTCACTACTCTGCACACTCACTACTCTGCACACTCACTACTCTGCACACTCACTACTCTGCACACTCACTACTCTGCACACTCACTACTCTGCACACTCACTACTCTGCACACTCACTACTCTGCACACTCACTACTCTGCACACTCACTACTCTGCACACTCACTACTCTGCACACTCACTACTCTGCACACTCACTACTCTGCACACTCACTACTCTGCACACTCACTACTCTGCACACTCACTACTCTGCACACTCACTACTCTGCACTCACTACTCTGCACACTCACTACTCTGCACTCACTACTCTGCACTCACTACTCTGCACTCACTACTCTGCACTCACTACTCTGCACTCACTACTCTGCACTCACTACTCTGCACTCACTACTCTGCACTCACTACTCTGCACTCACTACTCTGCACTCACTACTCTGCACTCACTACTCTGCACTCACTACTCTGCACTCACTACTCTGCACTCACTACTCTGCACTCACTACTCTGCACTCACTACTCTGCACTCACTACTCTGCACTCACTACTCACTACTTTGCACTCACTGCACACTCACAGCAGCATTGAAAAACAAGGGTTTGCCATTATTGAAATAGTTCACTGCAATAACCTACTTTTCTTAGCCTTTGACATGTACTTTACTAAGAACCGGCATGTTAATAAATATATAAATACGTGCGACGGCAAGAAAGCAGCATTGAAAAACAAGGGTTTGCCATTATTGAAATAGTTCACTGCAATAACCTACTTTTCTTAGACTTTGACATGTACTTTACTAAGAACCGGCATGTTAATACATATATAAATACGTGCGACGGCAATAAAGCAGCATTGAAAAACAAGGGTTTGCCATTATTGAAATAGTTCACTGCAATAACCTACTTTTCTTAGCCTTTGACATGTACTTTACTAAGAACCGGCACGTTAATAAATATATAAATACGTGCGACGGCAATAAAGCAGCATTGAAAAACAAATAACTCTTACTGCTCCCGGAATTCCGCCGCGGCTGCACCGGAAGTCAGGCAAGGTCGCCTGTGACGGGGGCTGGGCCACGTCCGGACCGGAAGAGGAGGCAGGCGGAGGAAATGCGTCGAGCGGCCCGGGGCTCCTGTGAGCGGTGGAGAGCCCCGGGGCCGACAACAGGATGTTGCGCACGTGTTGCGGGGCTCCCTTGACCAAGAGGGAGCCCCGGGAAAGGAGCCGCAGCGTCAACTCTGCGGAGGGGGCACGAGGCACATGCCCGCTGACTGCCCGGCCGTGCTGAGAGCGGAGTCCCCCAGATTGCCACAGTAAGTTGAAAGGGGGGGGGGGGGAGGCGGCGGTGCACTCGTGTGTGTGTGTGTGTGTGTGCGCGCGCGTGTGTGTATGCGTGGGGGGTTCTGTATGGATGTGCATGCGTGTGCGCTGTGTGTTGTGTGGGAGCTTCGCGCAGTGCTCGTACTTGTGCGCGTGCCAGTTTCGAATCGCCTGCGCGCGGCCAGGATTGTCTCCTGGAAAGCAGACACGGCAACAAAAGGGTTTCGGCGAGAACGCGCTTCCGCGCGCTTAGCCGAGGCCTAAAAACAAGCAGCTCCTCTCACAAACAGTGGCGTATATCACATAAAAGGAACAGCGAAAGCCATTGGTTGTATTTCAGCGCTGAGCAATGTTGCCTGCTTCGAAGGGACCATTCCTACGAGAGTAAACGTAGGAATAATAAAGAGGGGCATAAAAATGATTTAGAGAGGGAGGAGAGTACAGTGATCTCGAGACATCAGCGTCCACGACGTGCTCCTTCCCTGGGCTCACATGGACTACTTAGGAAAAGACTGATTGCAGTTGCAGTTTTTGGCATGATTCCACCTTCATTCTTTGATGCTCACTCCCTCGATTAACGACCGCTCTTTATTATTCACGACCGTTTAAAAAAAAATATTTTTACAAATGGGTTCAATAAGTTTTGTAAAGCAGCCGATGACGATGTCCCTAAGAGCACTTAGGGTGTGTTTGGATGAGACACAATTGGACTTCGAATGCGATTAACTCGCTAGAGGAAAGGAAACACCTAATATGAAGCTCAATAAAGATCAACTGGATACGTGGACAATGTCCCTCAGCAGAATAACATTGCAGCCCTGTAGAGGTCCCTGTCTGCAGAATGACTGGACAGCTGAGTGTCGCGATTAGACTACAGGACACTGTTCAAACTGCCCAGAAGGTGGCATAACAGATCTGTCTCATCTTGTTTTTTTTTGTTATTTGCGTATTCTCATGACTTCATTGCTGCATGTCCGATCTAACATTAAATGTATTTTGCAATGGGCTGACTAATTGCTATTGTTCTGTGTACTTGCTATCAGCGACGTAGCCAATGTGTCAGGGGCCCTAGTGCAAAGAAGGAAATGGACCCACTTGCCATTGTTTGAACAGGGAAATACAATAATAATTAGGGATCAGGAGTTCCCTTAGGCCCCCTGAGCCCCTGTGCAGCTGCACCACTCTAAGCTACATACATACTTGCCATTATATATCGGTTTACTTGAAATAGCAGATTCATTTTCATTGCAACATTGTTTACTGTGTTGTAGTCTCTCCTAACTGCCTATAATGCAATGGTCACCTCCCAGTGTCTTTTTGGGGCCGAGCGTTTGTCCTTAAATTCGGAGGCAATCTGGGGGAAGGCTGAAGGCAAGTGTTTGAAAAAAATGTTTGGTCTGACAAAGTGCGATGGGGCTGGCCTCCAAATCAGCCTTGAGATTCTCGAAAAAACTGTAGACTGGGAGGCTCAAAAGGTATTGCTCCTCTGTGCAAAGGAAATTGTGAGGAGTGAACTTAGATGGGCGGTTTAGGCCAGGACTAGATGAGGAAAAATTGTGGCAGCTTTACAAATGGAGAATTTTAGGCTAGCGGAGGCCTCCCATATCTCAAAAGGTGAATAGAAAAAGGCATGTATTAAAGAGTTAAGGTTGTCGGATTTAGGATATAAAAAAGAGTAAAACCTCAGCAAACTAGATGTTGGAATCATGGGAGAACTAGAGGATGTTACCGTATAGAGCCTCCTTGCCCAATGCCCAGTTTCGCCTACTACTTTAAAAATTCTGGGCTTTTATGAATGTGCGTTATCTACAGCCTGAGAAGTTTAATGCACTTTTGAATATTGAGAACAATTGTACGTGTGGTTCTAGCATTTCAACATTTTAATGTTCATCTTATATTAGATTGTTTACATTTTATAGGATCCGCTGTGTGATTTTAAAACCACTTTTTATAAAATATATTTGTCATCAGACAGAAGCACTTGCACTTTTGACGCACATGGACATTTTGGATGTTGCATGTGCCTTCGAAAATCTCACAAAAGCATGCTTGGACTAGAAACATGGTGATCACAAAACTCTGGACTCAAAGTCATTTATAATGGATTTGCTGACTATATGGAGATATATCAGGAATCTAGCTGACTGCACAGAGTAGTCACTGTAGGGCTCTCTGGGTAGTCGGGGCTTGGGAATGGGTCGAGTGGGATTGGGGAGTACTATTTTATGTATGTATTTTATACTCTCCCCTGGACACTTTTCTACCAGTGAAGTAGGGACACCCTCAATCCTGGTTTGTCTCCCCTTTTCACCCACTTCCTATACAGTGCTCTTAAGTTTTCAAAATATTTCATGTGAGAACTCATTTACAAATTGGACATAATGTTACACCACCACTAACATCAATGACTAAACAGGAAATCACGCCTATAAAATGCGCACAAAACGAAACAAGCATTGGCATAGCCAATAGGTCTCGCCTTTGGGACCTTATAAGTATTTATTTATGCAGTACAATATCCTTACTGCAACAACATTAACTGTTGCATGGCTAAACACTTATAAGGTTCCAAAGGCGAGACCTATTCGCTATGCCAATGCTTGTTATACCAAGCCTGGGGATGGGGGGGGGGGGGGGGGGGGGGGGGGGTTAGAAGTATCGTTTATAAATACCAATACAAAAAATAAAAATATACACTGCTGAGCCACCAAAACGTAAAAGAGATCAGAAGTAGCTGTCATAAGGTCAGAAGCAAAAGCAGCAGGCTTATAGAGCCACCTTTCACCCTAAAGTATGTTTTTTACGCTAACATTGGAAATATGGGAAAGAAGCACATCTTTGTCTTCCCTGAATAAGCTGAATTGGCACACAAAAGGGGTGCACCAAAGCACACTAAGGCCTGCTCTACTAATTTATTTGTGTCATATTATGCTGTACTTAGACAAAATGAAAGAGGCTTTCTCTACATGCCTAAACAACCTATAAAATGATTGATAAAAAATTCAACATATGATATACAGACCCACTCACCTCTTGAACCTCTTCGCTAAAGACTCTAAATCAGAGCATGAAAGTGGAGGATGGCAATACAAAAACATTGGTTGGTGATTTTACAAATGGAAGCAGAAAATCCAGGATCTCAGGCCTTTTAAATGATGAAACAGATCAAAATGCACATAAAAAAAGCAAAGAAATAAAAGGAAAGTATAACAAAGGAAAGGAAGCATAACAATCGCAGAAATAGGAAAAAGTTAGGCTAAAGAAGAAATGAAAAATAAATGGATAGGAAAACAGGAAATTAAAACATTGCTGTTTACTTTTTGTGGTCACTACCGTCTGAAGATGCTAGAGCAAAACCCTTCATTATCTGCAACCCAGTAGTCTGAGGGATCTGATATGCACCAAGTAAATAAACACATTTTAAGATGACTTACTTTTAAAAAGGTATTTACTGACGATTGATGCTCCATTTTGAATGAAAACAAGCGCTCACGCTGCAGCGTGAGAGAGAGGCAGAGGGGTGCACCCGCGAGTGGTGCTCGTGCTCTGGAGAGAGCAGTCTGCTCTTTTTCAAAGCACATACTCGTGTTTGTGGTGCGTCGCTGTGCACTCCCACAAGGCGTATGCCGCCACAAGCAGGAGTAAGTGCTTTGACAGAGAGCTGCACGACGGCTAAAGGTCCCCTAAGCAGCGCATGCGCGCAGCATAGGCGAGACCTAAAAATGATTTACATTACACCAAAACCTCACTAAAATAGGCCCATAAAGAAAACTGCACTGAATAGCTATGTGGAGGTGTTCATTTGGATAATGTTTTATCTCCAAAATGAGGATGCTTTCCCAGATGCAATGCAGTTACTTCATGTACTAAAGTGAAACAAAAACAGGGATGTAGGCATCAGTGGTGCAGTGACACTAGGGGCCAGAGGGGAGGGAGGCCCCAGTGTGCTGGAAATCAGCTGCAGTTTATTTAACAGGCTGCGCCTCCACCTCTTGTGCATCAGCTGCAGTTTATTTAACAGGCTGTGCCTCCCCCTCAGGATGTTCCATTACAAGACTGTTGAGGACAGAGCAATAACCAACATTTAACCACCGGATTTACCATTATTGGGTTTCTGAGTAGCGTGCTATTCGCCGTAAAGTGCTTCAATGCCTCATCGGGGGGGTGAGAAATATATTAATCCAATTATAGAGAAAAGAAGAGGAAAAAGGATAACGGGAGATGGCAATAAAGGAAAACAAGCACTGGAAATGCAATGGGTCTCGCAGTTGCCGGAGTTAGAGCTACTGCCGTTGTAAATGACAATTTGTTTTACCCATGTGTTATGGAGTGTATATATTTGGTACGTATGTGGTGTGTACTGGAATTATGTTGGTTGGATTGTAATTGTTAGTTGTGGAATTGTGTGGCAAGGATTAGGGTGGTTGGAGTGGATGTGTGGAGTTGACGTATGTAGCATGGTGTGCAGTAAAAGTATGTGGACAGTATTTATGTGGTATTGAGAATCCATGTAGACGATAATTTCTCAGGCCTGGGTCATTGGTTTTCTTTTATTTAAAGTTAACTAGACATGTCACTGCGGTCTAATACTCACATTTGTATAACACAGAATAGAAAAATATGACAATTAACAGAAAACAAGCATTGAAAATGCAATAGGTATTGCCTTTTATTAAGTTAAAGCCATTTGCTTTGCTATACAATACCATTAGCAGAGCAAATGGCTTAAACTTAATCAAAGGCGAGACCTATTGCATTTTCAATGCTTGTTGATTCTTGAAATCCATCAGCAGGGCAATGTTGGAAGCTGTAGCGCCACTGGATACCTTTGCTCCAATCTCTCACTAAATTGTTTTGTTTGTTAGCAAAAGTTCAGAGTGTGACAAACTTCGATCTTTTGCCACAGAGGGTACAACCTTCCTACGGATGGCTCTGGCTCTGCATCTTGTCCCAGTCCTCCATAGGTAGAAAACATTATACACCCCAAATCCCTACAGTGCTGGACACTAACTCCTGATCACTTATGCAGCAGCCAATTCAGGCTTCCAGGTACCAGACCACAGTCTGGCCATGGCAAGGTAGGAGACCAGTCCACAACGGTTAGCTGGGCCTTCTTGGTGTAAAGAGTCCTTCTGTTTTTTATGTCCCTGCAACAGATAACAAGAGGCCGCACAATTGACTCTTTGAGAGCAATTTCAGTCCCTGGGTTTCAGCAAGTGTCAGGAGTCTTGGGTCTTCTTTCTTCCAGCAGCCAAGCAGTCTTCTTTGTTCGAGATGTTTTTATCCATGTCCAGGAATGTTTTAAGTGGGTGGTAGCATTGAGGTGCACATTTTATCCTGCACATTAGCCAGTGATAGCAAGAACTCAACCCCAGTTACTTTCTTGTAGAATTCCTATCTCCTTTTTCAATACTACTTCCTTTGGTTTACTGCAAACCTTAAAGGATTAGACGAAAATGTTTCAAGCCTTCTCCCTACTAGAGGAGGCTAGTGCCTCCTTTTAATCACTCCACTATGAGCAAGAGGTATCCTCTTGTCAGTTCTAGAATTGGTTTTCCATCCCACTGGGGACACAGAACGAAAGTCTTGGGTGGCCCTGGCAATCAACTGCTGCAGTTATTGATCAAAGTAGGATTTCCACTTCAAAAGAATGTACTGTTAAAGCACCTTTTCTGGCCACCGTCCCCTGCCTTTACACTACATAACGGTTCTTGGCACTGACCTTTTACCTAGTTACGGAATCGCTTACAGGACACAGGGTTTTCCCTGAAAACTAGCCTCATTCATTATGCTTGAGGATTCTTGGAAACTCAGTAGGACTACCATCTCCTGTATAATAACTATGTATCAGGATCATTCCTTCCGTCATCCTCAATCCGACATGACACAGCAACGTAGATCCCCTGAGGGTACCACTTTGGGTATATAAACACCATATCTTTGCTGAGGGAGGGAGAGGAGAAAAAGGACTTCAATGCTGACACACTGACGCGAGACGCTGAAGTTCCTGCACGCAGACACTCCAGGTCTCAGTGGTCTGACATCCCTTCGCGGGGTGTACATCTCAAGACCAAGACAGGGTCCCACAGTCTCTCACTTCAGGTAATGACGTTGACTTTATCCTAGAGGGATTCTTGGCTATACACCTACATACATGCTAGGTACACTTAGGTACATCTAGTTAGGGTTGCATCGTAGGAGTACGCATTTTATTGTCATGTATTTTTATACCTGCCTGTATTCATCGTTTTAGCACTCTGGTAAAAATCGTCCATCCTTTTACTCTGTTGGTGCTTATAATCATTTATATCTGTTTCTGTCTAATGGTTGTTACAGCACACCTATTTTACACTAGAATGACGCTTGTTCAATAAGTGCATATTGAAAACATCCCCACCATTCATTCTGTGTATCGCTCTGAGACAAAGTGAGCATGAGTAAAGTATTGCACTGTTTCCATGATCCCTGATGTGACAGTTGTCATGTTTGATAGTTGCCAAGAACTACTCTCTCCTTGGTAAGAGGGGGTTCTAGTGGTACTGTGAGCTAGCTGGTATACAGGCGAACATTCCCGGTGGGGGTGTCTGGAATCAGTCTGGACACCAATTCCACAGTCAATGTGGTCCAAACGCACAGGTCCTATATAGGTTTATAGGAACTACACGACAACTTACAATGGTATTACCAGAAAGTAAAAAAAAACTAATAGGGTGAAACCAATTTTACAGTAAGATTTGGAAAAAAGCACACAAACGTGGCACTGAAAAGCAGTGTCACAATCCTCAGGCACATTACACCTCCAAAAAAGGTGATAAGTGGTGGGTTGCAACACCGAAAAGGCAGATTCTCTACCCTACAGAAATATAAGGCAAATGTAAGGTTTAAGAGTGCCTGTCAAAACATGTAATTCTCCAAAACATGTATTAGCAAATCTAAAATAAATATATGTAGCTTCTATTTAAAAAAAATCATATTTTTGGGGATTTGTAATCACTTCCCTAACTAGTGAGATACAGATACTAAATCTGTCAATAGAAATCCCCCTCACAAAAAAAACACCACTGTGCAACTAACTGAATGTAAATTTGCACAGATCAACTCTTTGCCTCAGCAATTGTGTTTGTGAACACTGAACTGAAAATACATAGATCCAAAACAAACATTACTGATACCCCATGAACAGAAATCCTGTCATGCACACACAACACTAGAGAAGAACAAACTGAAATTAAATCTTATTTACACTAAAAAAAACATGGTAGCAGTGGTTTCGTTATTCACACTTCAAAAAAACACGGAAGAACAGTGTTTGTCGTGGGTACAGTATAAAACACTTCTCACAGTAGAAAGGTATGGTGTTATCAGGTTATGAACACCCTACTACTCAAGGTGTGATTAGCACTTTGGATCTGAAAGACACAGAATGTACATAAATATTGATTCCCATAACCCAATCACTCTTATAGTGTTGTAAATTAATATGAAGTCCAGACATTAAGGACTTGTAATTTCAAAACAAAACATAGTTTATTATCCTTATGAAACAGTTGGAGACTTCAGTACAGGCAAAGATTACACACTCCTTTTCTTCAGAAACAGCCTACACGTGTTTTGTCGCACAGTGACTTTTAAGTCTAGGATGTCTAAAGACGGAGGCCATCATATAAATAGTAAACTCAGTTTGTGCATATTTGACGCAGTGTGAAAAGGTATATCCACATCTTTGTACCGTCGCAACAACGGGATGATAAAATCAGCCATGGGGGGGCGGCTCAGGAAATTGAGAGAAGTAATCAATCCCCGGCAGGTACCGATTCACGCACAGACTGGAGCTTATTATGGACTACTGCAATTCAACACAGACTTATACCGTTTATATTTTTTTGATCTCTCTGGAATTAGGGTTTGAATTTTACTACTGTTCTTGAACTAAAATTGACTATTAACCATTACAGTCTGAACATACCGGGGACAAACTATTAAAGTTGGCTATGTTTTGGGATAGATTGAGTAAAACGACCATCTTTAAGGTTTAGAAAATACTTTTTGGATACTTGCACTTTTGCAAAACAATTTCCAATTGGCATTCTTAGTATTATAACAGTTTTTAAGCCCACACCATAGCAGCAGGACATATCAATAGCGATCCTCTTAACTTGGCATTTGCAGAGTAAAATATGTTTATTTGCAAACAATTTGAACTGGACAGCAAGGCATCCTTAACAACTACTTCTACAATTTGAGAAGGGAGCTAAATGTTGGTGAAGGTGCACAGGGCACGCACCTGGAAGAGAGTAATTACGACTACAGAATCCATACCTCGTGTCTGATTCACAGAGGAATGAAGCATAAGCAGTGGTAGTTGGTCTCTCTGGTCCAGTGGTGGCCATTTTTGTGGTATGGTCACAGATAAGATGCATTCCCTAAAGGATTCCAGAAAAGCTGGGAATTGGGATTGAGCAGAAGAGGTATCCTCACCTTCTGAAATCAAAAGGGCATTGCAAAAATGTTTCTCATCATCCCCAAGATACCCACACTAACAGATGACCAACTGGTGTAAGCAAAGTGTGCCAGAGTGGAGGCGGGTGACAACAAACTAATATCTTCAGATTATGTACTGTTCTAAATAACAGTCAAAACACACAGACCTATTACTTTGTAAAAAACAGACATTAAAATAAAATAGCTCGATACAAATTAAATGCAGGCGAAACTGAAATAATGAATTCATAGAATGATAGGAGGCCAGAAATGTGAGTGGTTGACCAGGTTAAGGCATGTTTCAGGATGGAACTATATTAATTTCATGTTAGATTACTAATCATACAAATGGTTATGTCGCACTACAAAAAAACAGAGAACCCAAGATAAGAACCAAAGGGGGTTTGTTTACTGTCCCCTCCCTAGGAGAGCAACAACAGAGGGGGCTGCGCCATTATTTGACAGGAGTGAAGAAACAATGTGCACCTAAACAGAAAAACTGTTTGAATGAGTAGCGTAACAACAGTTACCATAGTGAGGGGGGACACGCCATCAGGGAAAATGTCAGGCATTCTGAGCGAGAGGACTTGGGGAATCGTCACAGTGACTGGAGATGCGGGTGCTGCTGAAGTGTTGTGTCCAAGAAACACAGTAGAGAGGAGTAAGTGTTCAAAACCCTTAACTGAACCAAGAGTGTCCGAAAACACATCTTTGTACTTCCCCATAATTTTCTCTAGAGACAATTCTTCAGTAACCAGAGGACTAACTACACTAGAGCGATCCAAAGAGATAGGATTGTTGGTACCTGGTCTCAAAACTAAAGGGAATTTCCCTTGATCTCTCCATCCAAGAACGTTATAGCCATTCTTAGCAACATAAATTTTAGCTTGTACAGTGCGATCTTCAAAAGTGAGATTATCAATGAAATAACCTATTAAATCAATAACCTTCCCATTAAATGCAACAGTGCGTATATCAGGGGGTAAGAGATGAACTCCCTTCCACCTTTCAAAGAAAAGAACATCAGTAATAATGGTGATGGGAGACCCTGAATCCACTGTGACTTTCACAACAACCTCACCAATTTTTAAATCACAGACAGGATCAGAAGAATCATCTTGATCATCTACCAAATCTACAGACAATAGAATCTTCCTAACAATTTGTTCTTCATTTACATTAGGTACCACCTCAGCATTCGTGACTTCTAAAAACATTGTTTTAGCTTTGAATTTGCACACAGCCGCAAAGTGACCAATTTTTTTACAATTAGTACATTGTTTTTTTAAAGCAGGACACGATGTGGAATTAGCCAGATGTGACTTAGAACCACATCTAAAGCAAGCAAAAGATTTATCAGTTTTCTTCCATTCAATTTTAGAAGATTTATCATGTTGGTTTGCACTTTGAGAAGAAACCTTATTTACTAAATCAATATGAGTAGGTTTATTATTACTCAATTCTTTCGAAGCAGTAACTGACCTTTCAATGCCTCTTGCAAGTTCTAAAGTTTCTAAGGGATTCTGTCAACAGAGAATTCTCTCGTGAACTTTGTTATTAAAACAATTTACTACAATTTGATCCCTAAGATACTGGTCAATAGGGCCCTCAAATTCACAAGTCGCAGCTAAAACCCTCAATTCAGCTAAAAACGTATCAATTTTTTCATATTCTCTCTGCTTACGAGTATAAAAATTGTGTCTCTCGACAATTATACTCGGTTCATCTTTAAAATACTTTTCCAAACGTGCAATAGCTTCAGTATATTCATTCCAGTCATCTGAAGGTGGTCTAACTACAGGAGGTTGATGATCAAAAATTCTCAGACCTTCAGTACCCAAAGCACTATATAACATTGCATTTTTTCTAACAGGAGAAAATGTCACAGCATCAATGGCAATAATGTAACTATTAAACGATTTAAACCACTGAGACCACTTAATTTTTGGAGTGCCTGGTTTAGAAAGAAAAGGAGGAGGAAGAACTGCAGTTTGTTGAGCCATAATAAATTCTAGAAGAAACTAGAAAATGAAAGATAAAAGGGCTATCTTTTACAAATTATTCAGGACAAAAACGAGTTGAGTACATCAGCATAAATGAAACAGAAAATTAATCAGGCTGTAAATAGCTGTGTATATCACCAATTAATATGATGTCAAAACATTGTAAAGCTGTGTGTGTCAGCGTGAATGATACACTAAACTCTGAAATTCTGTAAAGTCTGAAAATGTTGTAGAAGGCTGTGTGTATCAGCGTGAATGACACACAAAACTCTGAAATTCTGTAGAAAGCTGTGTGTATCAGCGTGAATGATACACAAAGAAAACACTTAGATCAAAAAATTTAAATTAAATACCTCCCTTGAAGCAGCGAAATCCATGGGTGTGAGTGAGCGCTAATTGCGTGTGTAAGAACACAAAACGCGATGTTGATACACCCACGGTGATGAAATATAACCAAGTGCGTATTAAAATGAAGATCGGAGATCGTCAAGACGCGTTGCCTGTGTTGCTAAGAAACGAAGACCAATGACACCACGTGATGACTTGCACGTCGGCGTGTGACGTAGCAAAGATTCCCAGCACTTGGAGATCGAGTGAAGATGGCCGGAGATTCCAAGGAGCGTCACTGAAGCGCACAGAAGGATTCTCGAGGCTGAAATTCTCGAGGCCCAGGAGGTAACTGTCATCTATTGAATTTGAATGGCGTAGCAATGTGAAATTTAAAACTTCGACGATTATCAAGAAATTTGAAGTAAAATCGAAGAAAGAATTAAAAAACACAGTTCAATTAATAAGATGTAGTCAAAGTATCGGCAAGGAGTGAAATAAGCGAAGAAACACGCACAAAATTGCGACAGTTACATTTTCCCTTTTTTAAAAATGTTCCAAAGTTAACTCTTCTTTAAAATATTGGAAAGAAGGACTATGAGCCTGCTTCGAGGTATACCAGCACAACAAGGTACATGCAGCGAAGCTCCCAATAGAATTAATAAATCTTACAGAAATAAGTAAATGGAACTTATCTTGTAAGTAGATGTAGTAGTTTAGATGTAGTAGTTGGTATTCAAAGTTCAAAGCAGTTCAGTAAAGGAAATTCGTAGAGTTGAAGGTCTGTCAATAGTATTCAAAGAAAGACCAATCAGGATAATGAACACTGAAGTCTGATCAGATCTTCTTGAGGAAATTTCAGCGTGGGATCAGGGAAGTGCTGACTTGACCACCTCGTCGCCAAATTATGTTGTGTCCAAGAAACACAGTTAGGACTAAGCAGTCTAGTGAAGAACACATAGGATAAGTAATAAAACATAGGTTGAGAAAACACAAGATACACAGGATATAACATGAAGGTATATCAGTAGGCGCTTAGGCTGCTTGAAAGTCAGTCAGGGTTCGTCATTGAGCCCGACCCTTTTTAATATGTATGTCGCGCCGGTTGCTTCGATTGTGGAGAGTCATGGTCTCCAATTGGTCTCGTATGCCGATGATACGCAGCTGGTGATCTCCCTATCGCACGCGCCCTGTCTTGCTGCCGATGGCTTCCGCTCATGCATGAAAGATCTTGCCGAGTGGATGGCTATCAATTGTTTGAAGCTTAATGGCAACAAGACAGAGGTGCTGGTGGTGGGGAGAGCCCAGTCTGCTTGGTCGTCGGCATGGTGGCCTCCTTGTCTTGGACCAACCCCGACCCCCTGTCAAGAGGCACGCAATCTCGGGGTGTGGTTTGATGCGGATCTAACTTTTGGCCCCCAGATTAATCGGGTGGTAGGAGTCTGCTTCGGGATTTTGAAGAAGTTGAGAAAGGTCCTCGACCTGCTCCCGATTAGCGCCCGTCAAACCCTGGTTCATGCCCTGGTGACAGCTAGGTTGGATTATGGGAACCTGCTGTACCTGGGGGCTTCGGAGAAAAGCATGCAACGCCTGCAAGTGCTGCAGAATGCGGCAGCTCGTTTGATTCTTAGGCTGCCCAAAAGGGCGCCTTCTAAGGCGGCGCTTCAGAAGCTACACTGGCTCCCTGTAAGGAGAAGAGTGGAGTTTAAAGCCCTCTGTACCTGTCATCGAATTTTGAATGGCAGGGCACCCGGCCCTCTGAATAAATTGATCGAAGTGTATCAACCAACACGTGCGCTTCGATCCGCAGGGGGCGGTCTCCTTAGGATCCCTAGAGTCAAGAAAGCCCGTATGGGAGGCAGGTCCTTCAGATGCTTGGCGGCCAATAACTGGAACAAACTACCAGTGGACCTGCGCTTGGAGCCGGAGGAAGCCAGGTTCCGAGCGAGACTGAAAACATTCCTCTACACAAAATAATGGTCGGCTCTGTCTTTGTGATCCCTGCCTGCTGCCTCTTCCTCTTTCAGCGCGTGGACACGCCGGTGTGCGTAACGCAGCGCTCTACAAATGTCCCAACAACAACAACAACAACAACAGGATAGCATTCCAGGTGGCTGCTAGTGAGTACTTACGTAGGCGCCTTGTGACTTCCCTGTAAAAGGCAATGCCTTCTGCACCGGCCCAGACCTGCATAGAGAGTTCCCAGGCAGGGAACGCAGGTGGCAACGACGATTTCTATCCACAAGTGATTAAGTGCTTGGCAAGAATCAATCCCAGGTCTATGATCCATGAAGAGCCCCTATGTTCCGCCCCCCTTCGGGTGACGCCCAGTAAACAGACCTCTGAAGTATGGGGCACAGGTCTCTCTGTGCAGTCTACCAACCGAGAGGTCACAGGGCATGTAGCGTCAGTGTGGTGATGGTATCAATTTATCTTTGCAGGAGTAAGGTAGGCTCTATGTAGTATGCAGTGTTGAATAAGGTGGAAACATGTGTTGCGTACTATGGTTCTCTACTCTGTGTCCGTGCAGGGGCAGCCCAGGTGAGTTTCCCATCGATCTTGAGAGATATTATAAACACGTTAAAAAGGAAAGAACTGAGTGGAAAAGTACTGGATGCGAAAACTGTGACTCTCTTGCAGAGAGCTCCAGCCAAAAATAAGGTGCTTTTCAGCGTACCGATACAGCAGCACACAGGAATCAAGGCAGTTTCTAATTGCTGAAAGGCTATTGACCTAACAGAACCCTCAGGAGCATTCTTTAAGACGACCTCACAAAAGAGATTATAGACTTGCAGTAAACTAACGGAATGTTAAATATAAACCTATCAAATAAGAAGGCTTAAAAAAAAGATAATAGATTTGAAGTAAACTAAAAGGATTTTAAACATAAACTTATCAAATGACCCCACTCCTCTCCCGGATGGAGCTCAATACAGGGTATACTGAAATCCAAAGAAGCAGTCCTGAAGAACATTGGTTCAGGCAACAAACAAATGCATAGCTGTGAAACACCCACCCAATTCCACACTACAAATGAAGAGGGAAACAATCAGAAGATATAGACTGTACAACATGCAAGGCAAGAAAGACTTCACCAAAGGCCATTTAAAATAACATATATTACATCAAATACAAAGAAGTAAGAAGCAAACGAGGTTCAGATGAAGAACACACACAGTGCATGGTGAAATACAGAAGCATAATTAGCTCAGGGAAACCTTGATGAGAGAATGACCAAAAGCAAGCAACAGAGACACCAAGTAAGGATTTAGGCAGGCTAAGTTTAGGAATGAGCCAAAAGGTGGAGGAGGTCAAGAAAAATAGGGATTGAAACCATCAGAGATTTAACTTGCACAGAGATCGACAGTATTACTCATCTCTTTCGGAATCCTTACTAAAATAAAAACTAATTAATGCTTAAATGAGTTTAGGTTGAGCATTAATATGCAGATTACTAGTTGTTTTAGGACACAAAAGTATTGGCTTTTTGAAGCCTGTGATATAAAAAATGCAGCACGCTAGGGCTGCAGCATATGACTGCTACTAGATTGTAGGCTATAATACCATCAGGATGCTTTGATTCCTTTTCTTTCTCTGCTTTTCTTTCGCTTATTGTACATTTATAAAGAAAATTACAACAAGAACAAAATTGCAGTGTAATGGCACTGCACAGCAAGATCTGACATAAAACTCAAGGAAAGAAAAAAGTTAACTCCACATGCAAAATGTTTAACAGAAGACGTTCTGAAAACCCATAGGGACAGATATTCTGATCTAGAAAATTAATCAGGTCAAATACAAGTGGCCTAATTAGCAATAGAAAGAAATGAGATGTTAACAACTTCAAACCTGTATTATTAGTATAGGTTCAAGTTGAAGCGAATGGGACTTTGTTTTCGATTCCTCACTGTATTTCAGAGCAGTTCTCAGTTCTTGTGACCAGGTGAAATGTAAGGAGGCATTAGGATTGCCCGATATCCCCAGAAGCCAAGTCTTGGAGCCATTCAGACATAATTTTCCTTCATCCAAGTGTGGATATGTCAAACATTTGGAGATTCATTTCTGATGCTCTGGGATGTTCTCCGTTTGGAGTTAAATTGTGCATTGTTAACACACAATAGGAACTGTAGCTTATTTTGTCAAAGACTTCAGCTAGGGAAGTGTTGGGTAGTAAAGATAAAAAGAGTTGAATCACAGCCAGATTAGCTGGGTCTGGTGGCTCAGAAGACAAATGCATCCATTGCAGAAATATATGTTTGATCATATGATCAAGGGTTACAATCTCGACAGGACCACTCAAACTTACATCCTTCCGAAATTTATATGAGAACTGTTGAGTTGGGTAACAATAGACATCTGTTAATTTAAGTCAACATCAAGATGCCTCTGGTACTTTATAAATGCACCTTATGCTATATTATATTAACCATACAAAATAGAGAGGATACAGCAACAAGATACAGGAGTCTTCAAATCCAAAGAAACAAGGAAGTCCAGACATCTTTTATAGATACTTTATTGTTCTTCCAATAAACAACCTAGAACTCACCAAGACAGCCAATGCGTTTCGCTCCTATATCACGAGCTTCATCAGGGCTTGTGTAATGTAGTTGGAAACCAACTGATGGGTACTCTCTTTGGACATTCATGCACTAACGGGCAACTAGGCAAAAGAAACCGAGAAACTCACTTAGAAATCCTACAGGGAAATGCAAAGATTTTGGAGTAGACTCCTCACCCACTACATGCTTCATCATCAGCGCCTATCCACACCCTGGTAGAGTTGTGGCACCGGGCGTACTCAACCATAAATGGGAGTTCTTATATAAAGTATCTTTTTGGATAAATCGGGGATCCTGTTGGGAAAATAATCTTTAAAATTACTCTAGTTATAACCCCAAAAAAATTCTATTTTTTAGGTGGGTACCATGGGCATGTTAAAAAAATAGTACAGGCTATTAAATTGAGCATTAGTTTCTCAATCGTCCCTGATTTATGATGGCATGTTTCTAACTCGCAGTGTTCCCATATTGGTCTGGGGCCTTCTTCAAGGCTGCGTATGTGTGACCCTGCCTGTCTATACATGCACTCCAGGCACATAAAGGAGGCATAAGTATCTCGCCTGACACAGGCCATTCTAATTCAGAGGTATCAATACATCAAGAAGCAAGAAAAAAAGCAATATTTCTAAACAATAAAAGACATTAAGTTTACATCTAATGAGGTTTATTTTCTGGGGTCCCAAGCGTGTAGTTCACGGGGCCAATTGAAAAACCTGCTAGTAGCCTCATTACTCGTTACAAAGTAGGGTCAGCATCTCTTCATTCTCACCACCTCACTCCTTACTTATAAAAACAATTATTGTCTCAATCCTTTAAGTGATGAGTCTAGAAATCAAACACCACCACTGTTTTTACACAATAAGGCATGCTTATATGCATGCGAAGTGTGACATTAAGTCTGAATACAGCACGTGTGTGTGTGCATGCACCACGTCATCAGGGACTTGTGTTTCCTGACACTCATACCTCTTTCGCTATTTTTTCTTGTTTCAGGGTTCCTGCGTGTCTGGTGAGGGGAACCATCCTATAGTCACACACTTTTAGAAAAAACATGTAGAACAGTAAGTATATATAAATGATATACTATTGTTTCTATAAATGTCGGCCAGAACCATTGTGGTATTCCTCCTGGACATTGCTAGACTGGTCAATATCACATGTTCCCATTTCCTTTTAGGTATCAAAAGCGATCACTGAAGGCACGGTTATACAAGTGGCGTGGACAGCCAACCAATACATCCATGGTGACACATTATGATCCAATTGGAAGCTGCCTACATCATTACATATTTCCACAATTTTCGGCGTTCTGCGGGTCCCAAAACAATTAAGTTCTGTTGGTCAAAGTGTTTACACTGTCCAAAGAGAGTACCCATGATTTGGATTACATTTTGATCTATAAGAGAAGTCTGGACTTCCTTGGTTCTTTAGACCTAAAAATTAGTGTATCTTTTTATGCTGGTGCCTCTCCATTTTGTATGGCTTTAGGAGTATGGATCTGAGACAGCTGATCCAGGGAGGTGGGCAACACTATTACGTAAACAGAAGACTTAGAGGAACAAGCCGGTAGATGCGGTGAAGAGCATGTAGCTGGATACCGTTACTGTAAATTATACATTTGATTAGCCATGGCATACAAAGAATATATTTGCATCTTTATAACAGACACCCACACACAAACTATGCCAACCAACACGGCCACACACCATTTGACACTTAACCCTTCACCCATTAATTTCACAAGATGTGCAATTTTCAAAAAGAAACCTGCGCTAAATAACTTTATATTTCTATATGCACAACAAATATAACTATACATCACCATTAGAATAAGGTAGTTCACTCCTATACTCTTAATATACCAAACTCTGAGGGCTTTGAAGCAACTCTGAAGCAGCATACTTTGTTTACAAATAACACATTTGCTATTTTTGGCATTTACGGGCTAGCAAACTCCTACTCACAAAGAAGTCTAATCGCACTCCACTGAATCTTTAGTTACACTAATTACGTTAGAATCACAGGTTTATCTTCCCCATGAGGCAGTGGGCGTGGGAGTATATTCATATTATCACGGGCAAACAAACTAATACAGAACACTGGAGTTATAAGCTGTGTAATAGAACTCATCATAACCCCACCTTAGGCCCGCTAAAAATGGAGTCCCACAAAAGCAGGTTCACACCCAAGGCAAGCATAGGACAGGCCCGGGCTGTCAACCATTTCAAGTTCGCTTGCTGTGAAATTCTCGAAGAAAATGCAATCAAATAGTGTTTCACTGTTTTTTTGTCTGGGGTGGGCTAGATCCCACACCCTGGGAAACCAACCAGCTGCAACTATTTCTGAAAAGGAAGCACACTGAGAATTTATGGTTGGGGTGTCTGGTTTTAATCTTGGAAGAGTTCTCTACACATTTGAACAAGCATTTGCAATGCAATAGGTCTCGCATTTACACAAGTTTAAGCTATTGGCATTGTAAAAAACAATGCCTTTTATTTATGTTTTGAAAACGAAAAAAAAAATAAAAGGCATTGTTATTTGCAATGACAATTGCTCAAACTCGCGTAAATGCGAGACCGATTGCATTGCAAATGCTTGTTTTAGTTGTTGCTGTTTTATATAGCACGAACTCGACCGGAAGGTATTGGAGCGCTTTACATGACCCCTCTGTGTGCTGCACTAGGACCTGCAACCCCTGTAGTCTCTGTCCAGGACTCTCGGGTTCTGCTCCTACTGTGCATGCCCATCAGAAGAGTGGGTAATTTGCTGGGCCCCGCTGCTCATGCTGCAACATTTATTTAGATATTCTAAAGCGAACACGCCGTATATAATAATTACGAATCAGCTAACATGATTAATACCACTAGATGGCGCAGAAGCTAGATCTGCTCTGTTTCCGTTCCTTGAAGGACTTTTTTTTCTAAACAAACATTTTCTGGGGCCCGCAACGTGCACATGCCCCACTGTGCTCACGTCTGGTGCTCGGTATGGGGGACTCCGTGTCCCTGGTGGTCTCTAATCCTACCCACTCTGTGTCCACTGTTTCAATGCACTGTTCCTGTGCTCAGTGGCCGCTGTTTGGCGCTCAGAGCCTGGCAGGGGCTCCACTCTCTAATGTTAATTTTTTTCTGGTCACCCCCTGTCCTGAACGGTGTTCAGTGCTCACCCCCCGCCCTGGACGGGATGCTCTGCGCCCCCTATGTTCTAGGACTAGGGTTCTCACCCCCATAGCTCAGTATGTAGGGCCTCGCGCCCTTTTGCATGCAGCCCAGGGATCAGCCACCCGCACACTCTGTGCCCACTGTGCTCGGTGTCTATGGCTCCGCATCCCAGACCCCGGCTCCCTGCCACCGCTGCTAATTTTTTTCTTCTCTGCGTTTTATAAAAGGGCAGGAGTTTTATTGCCCTCCTAGGTGGGCGCGAGCTAGATGGATACCATGAATAGAACAGCTGACCTGGGGCGGGGCCTTTGAAAAGTCCACGGACAGTTACTACTCATGTTCACGGGGAACAGTTGTTTGTTAAATACACCAACAAGGTAACGTTTTATTCTATCCGTGTGCCCAAGGAGGGCTTTGGACTGGGATGGCAGACGCAGAGAAACATTTTCCTACATCAACAGTCACAAGTATTTCCCAAAGAGAGCGGACGCCACTTTTAATAACAAGCTTTCTCCGTGGAGCAGACGGGCGGGGAGGGAGTGAAAGCGCACTATGCCCGCGTGCACATCTCCTGTCCTGCGTGCGCGTAGACAGGGAGGGAGAGAGAGGGAGCGAGCTGAACCCTACGCACGTGAACATCTCCTGTTCACGCGCGCGTCCACATTTACAGTCCATCTCTTGCACGTGCCCATCTCTTGTCTCGCATGAGAGGCAACTCTGTAACAATACTTCTCGCTGGCGACAGCAGCGCTTCGCGCTGCTTTCACCAGGCGAGACCTAAAAACTACCATGATGGAAACTGGGATGAATATTTATTGGCAAATCCAATGTATCTGGCAACTATGATACAAACAATTGGGAACAGGGTGGTATTTGTATTCCGTACAATTTCATGTATGTGAAATTGTAATGTAGAAAATAACGGTACTACATACCTACAGCACGAGCATTATAATATAAATTCAATGCCACAGTAACCATCTGTGATATGCCAAGCACTGTACTGATATTAGTGCAGTTAACAGCCAGCTAAAGCAGTTTGGAGCCATGTGCTGAAAAATTGTTTAACCAAAGAACCAATCCAATCAACTTTATTTTGGTCAGTGTGGACTATACAAGTACATACACAGAAAATGAATAGGCATAAAACCATGTACTGTAAAACATCACCATAAATAGCTATACCCATTAATAAATTAACAGAGTTAAAGTGCATCGCAGGGATCACCGAATGGTAGAAAAACGGTCAGTACAAATCAACAGCCCACCCTCATCCAGATACCATCAACGTTTCCCCATATGTGGGTGCCACATGGTACATTAACAACTGTACATGCAATTTGAAGAGTAAAAACTCATTTCATCTAAGGACTTGATGTTAAAACTTTAAAAGGAATTTAAAAGGTTTTGGATAAAACAGTTCAGAAATACAGACATTTACTTTAAAGCCACAGCAGCGAATTTAGGATCATCCTGTGCGTATGCCACATAGAGGTAAGAAATCTAGATACAGCAAAAACAATGGGCATAAAAGTGTTGTACTTCAGGACTCTAAATGCCTCCTCGCAGTGGACAAACCCTAAGTTCCTTACCAATAAACCAATAAGAAATGCCATGTCTCTCTAGCCTCCCAAAAGTCTCTCAGTAAAAATATTATCAGTTGTTAAAGATTTATCGAGATACCTGCCAGGGAGATTCTAAAAGAACAATAAAATGCAGCAATATAGTTCCTCTCACCAAAAACATAAAAGTAGTCTATGTAAAATAGTCAAAACAAAAAATTATAAAAGTTACTTACCTTCAGTTACGCTTCTTCTGGTGGATATTCTATCTAACTGAAGATTCCTCATCCTAGAACACTCATAAGCATCAGATGGGATCCGGAAAACTTTCAACAACAACGCTCCTACGTGCCACTAGGTAGTGCCATGCAGGCTCGGTTTTCTTTTGACTTCGTTAAATCACTGAAGTGACAGAGTAAAGCTGCATATAAGTGTCACCCCAGCGTCCTAAAGTCATTTTTTAGCTTGTCTCTTTCACACAGACGCAGAGCATGAACAGTTGTTTCCAACGGTGTGCAGATTCCTAACTTGAGACCTTTGAAGACGTTAAAAAACACAGGTCATTGCACATAATGGGGAGGTGTGAGGGTAGGGAGGATTCTGCAATTATATAGAGTATCCACAAGCAAGAGTGTTTATGAAGTAAAGTTACTTATTCTTCTGATGGATACTTCCAAGCGCAGATTCCTTCCCTTAAAATGACACCAAAGCAGTACCTCCCCAGTTGGAGGGTCTGTGGAGTGGACTGAGACCAACAAGTCTTGCAGGACTGAGCAGGTGAAATGTGCTTCCTTCCAGACCTGGCTGTCAAGGCAATAGTCCTTCATAAACGTATGCACTAAAACTTATGTGCAAAATATGGCTGCCCAACTTATGAATAAACAGCCACCAGGCACTCTGTCTGTTCCGCTGCTCAGGCCCCTTCAACTGGTTACCTGTAAAGAAATGAGCAATGTTTTAACTACTCTGTCTAACCTTCAAAGCAGGGTCATGTATAGGACCAAGATACCTGCAGGATAAACTACTCCCCTACTTTCCTCAAAGAAACCACAGATCAAGCAAACGGCTCCTTCTCCAATCACTACATTCGAACTTTAAAATATGGTGGTCTGGTGGTCGCTCTTTCATACCTGGCTCCTCACCATTGGAATCAGCTCCCCTTCCACATTAGGGCATGTACCGATTTTTTAAACTTCAAAAGACATCTGAAGACCTGACTCTTTTAATGGCATATGACTAACTGATTTGCTATCCAAGCACAGAGATGCCCTTTCGTAGGAGAGTCGCTGCGCTATATTAAGTTATCATAACAGAACATCTCCACTTCCCCAACTTACCAGGGGCGCATCCGTCACCACCATAAGCTGTGGGTGGGGAACAGAGAGGGGCCTTCTGCAGGTTCGATTGCGTTTGAGTCCACCTCTGTAGTAGTGTGAAGTTTCCTTTGAGATCTGAATGGCATCCAATAGGTTTCTCTGGAGCTGGGCCCACCAGAACTTTAGATTTCATTGCAGAGTCCAAATATGCCACCTGTTGCAGTCAACAAGACGGATGCTGGAGGCTAAAAGGTCAAGAGGCTGCAGAGCTATTCTAACAAGACCCCGGATCAAGGCTAACATATCGGTATCATAGCTTCAATGCCCTGGACTTGTTGCAAAGGAGGAAAGACCCTGAACTGAATCGCATCAAGGATAGCTCCAAATAAACAAAGCCTCTATAAAGGAGTCAGGTGCCATTTTGACTCGTTGATTTCAGGAGGTTGGCTATTGTCGGGAGGTGGATTGACTGTGGTGAGCCCACCTTTAACAGCCAGTCTTCGAGGTAGGGCAAAACTAGCACCCCAACATGGGAGGATAGGCAGCAATGAGCATCATCACTTTAGTGAAAACCCGAGGGACAATGGTGAGGCCAAAGGGGAGCACAGCAAACAAAGTGCTTCTGGCCTACCTTGAAGTGCAAGTAACATCCGTGGGGCTGCAGGACAATTCTATGTAAACCCACGACCTGCAAATCCAAGAACACCAGCCAGTCACTCAGGTCCAGGACAGACAGGCTCTGGACCAGCATAAACATTTTGAATTTGTCCTTCTAAACAAAGGCATTCAGAGATCGATGGTCTAATATGCTATTTTCTTCAAAAGGAAATAGTGAGAGTACCAAGCCTCTCTTATTTCAAAGTTGTGAACCTTTTCAATAGCTTCTTTGGAAATAAACCCACACCTTTTGCAAAAACAAATGGGCTGGTGTTCCCCTGAGATTCGCTCTGATGTGGAGTGAAGTTCTGGCAGAGCAAAAAGAAAGGATAGGGCATAGAAATGCCGGAACAAATTGAAGCACTCATCTGTCGGACATGATGCTGGATACTGCCTCCCATATGGTTGTTTGTGCCACTGGCAGCAAGTTAAAACCGCTTGGTGGCTGCTGCTCAGCGCAAGGGACTCGTAAAACTGATGCCTTTGTAGGCCTGCCCGCTGCCTACCTGATCCCTGTCCCCAGACTTGAAAGGACTGTGGTTATAGCAAGAGTGGCTGGGGACACTGATACTGCCTACACACCAACCCCCTAGAGTAGCCTTGGTGTTTCTTGAACTGGTGAGGAAGCAGATTGGTATGAGGCAAAAGATCAAGGGAGCAAGACTTAACTATACTTTCTTTGAAACGTTCGAAGGCAGATTTGTCATTGCCCCAAACAGGTGTGAGCTTTCAAAAGGAAAATCCATGAAAGAGGCCTGTCACGTCTTCAGAATATCCTGTGGAGTGAATCCACACATGGAAGTTGAGCACCACACTACTGCCAGCCGTTCTTTCAGGACAATCAATTATATCAAGGCCAGCAATAATCACATAGTTGGCCGCATCTTAACCAACCTGAATAGATTGAGACTTTGAGGACCCCAGAGCTTCCTGGGCTGGCGGCAAGATGTTGCTGGCCATGTACCAGAGGAGGTGTGTCTATTAGCCCAATAAGCAGACTGCATTGACTGATCTTCATGCCAGACTAGCCACAGAAAAACTTGTTAGGCAAACGTCTCGGGAATTGGGCTTCACCTTGCTGGTTTAAGCCTCAACAACCAGATTTGGTTTACCAAGAAAATCAGGGTCGCCTGTGATTTGTATACACTTGCCTATTCACCAGTAGGAAAGCACATGGGTTTAGCCAGGTGCCAATTAAGGTGTCAGTGACCTCTATGAAAGGAACAGGGGGTCAGATGTGGCCTTCCCAGGCTGTAAGATTTCCTTAAGGATAATTGTCTTAACCTCAACAGAGGGCTGCTGTAGGTCTAAGACCATAGCTGCTCATCGAATTACGACTGCAAATGATGCACTGTCTTCTGCTGAAGGTCCAAATAGCGAGCTCAACTCCGTAGCAGGGGAAGTTTCAAGTCCACTGGCCTCTTGTATGTCCTTGTAAAAACTGTCATCATAATTATGGGGGTAAATCAATCTTCTCACTAGATGGTAGTAGGCTATGGTGCGAATTGGATCCAAAAAGATAATACAGCCTCTGATGACATGGTTAAGATAGTAGAAGCCTAGGACTAGAGACAAGCTGTATGCCAACCAGTTGTGCTTTAGCAATTTTGTAGCTCAATATCGATCTGTATCGGGCTGAAGTAGGGCTGGGGTCAGACATCGGAATTAGCACCGGATCTTCTTCCAAAGTCTGTATTGACATCAATGAGGGAGGGACTGGCGTAGGTCAAGGTGCCGGGGTGAAAGTCTGTGCCGGTGTTGATAGGAAGGCCATTACAAGTCCAAGGGGGCCAGACGGTGCCACCGTCAAATTCGCAAGCGATACCCCGACTGAAGACCCCTACGGATCTTTGGGGCCTGAAGGCATCCCAGAGGGAGCCAGAAGAACACCAAATATCCACAGCATGGCCTTTATAACAAGTCCATTAGCTGCAGCATCGCCAAAGGGCCAGAGAATTTGGGACCAACTGTGGATGCGGCTAAGGAACTGAGGATCTGAAAGGAGACCAATCAACATGGAGACACTCTTGCGCATTCTATTTAGATAAAGATTTGGGGAATGGGGTAGAGCCCCAGTTCACTTTCTTGTTTTTGAGTTTGGACTTGGATTTTGACTTACTGGGGGACTTTGACCGCCAAGTTGACTACACACAGGAGCAACTTAGGGGGGCAGGAGCAAGTCCACGTCGTCGACCTAACCCAGAAGTAATGTGAGGCCCATGACTTCTTGTGTTGAGCAACTTACAGCTTCACTGTCAGTCCAGGTTGCCTTCTGGTGCATGAGGGCACACTTGGTGTGCGACTGACTCATGCCCTGAGCCCAAACACCTTGTGCGGTTCTGTGACTGACATCTCTTTTCTACAGTCACGGCACGGTTTGAAATCTGTAATCTTAGGAGGGAGCATCGTACCCTAGCACACTGTATTTCGTTCTGGTTTAGCTGCCGGAAGTCGTACAAAAATTGGAAGTGGAGGTTCAGATCTGCATTGGAAGGCACAGAAAGAAAGCAACTCTAGTCCACGCACAGGGCTGGCGCCTATATGTGGCTCGACTCCATCAGATCCATGGTGGAACGGAGTCAACACGGAGCCACAAGCCACCACCTAGTGTAGCGAGGGAGCATTGTTGGTGAAAGTTTTCCAGATCCATTTTGGCACCTAGGGAGGAATTTGTGGTTAGAACTATCCATTAGAAAATTACTCTGGAAAAGTATTTTCTCTGTAAGGAAATAACCATAACATTTTAAAACAAGGTCATACACAACAACTATTACAAAGATAAAGTATAAAACAGCCACATTTGTAAAATAATAAAACCCCTCTAAATGTGATGTTACTTGAAATTGTAACGCAATCAGTCAACAGGTAGATTTTATGGGGCTATGAAAATGGATGTGAAACTGAGGGCCTGTGTTAAAATGAAAAATCAGATAACGTTTAACAAGCAGGCTTTTGGTTATAAGAGTTTGGTTAATAGTTTAGCGACCGTGTTCTTAAACAAACCTACTAAAGCAAAATCAAGTTCTATAGCAAAAAAAAGCTGAAAGTAGGACCTCTTTTAATGAATGGACAGAGTTAACAGACTTAGGTTTTACCATAAAGGCAGTGTTTGAAAAGGAGTCACAAGATAAAGGCTGTGTGTAAACTGCAAAACACTGCATAGTACATATTTGTGACTAAGGACAAGTATTTACGTTTCATCTTCATCTATTTCGTGAACAAAACAAAAATTCGAAATTCAACATGGTATCATGAGAGTAAAGTAAAACAAATCAACAGGCACGCATAATTGGCAGATAACACTGTCTTTATAATAGATAAGGCATCCAAACAAATCACATTTCCAAAACAAATAAAAAAAATATGTAATTAAGCAATTAACATGCTGCTGTGTCAGCAAAGGGAGCACACCAAAGGAGAAGATACTATGCCTGTTGTACGAGGTACAAGCCTCATATGCTGTCTAACACGAGCACTAATTAACGCCTCATCACCAAAACTGAACAGACACAAATGAGGCAATGACACCAACCAGAAATTGCCATGGCTGTGATGAACAGCCCACCCAAGCAAACCATAAACAATTTGAACAATTGATGACAAAATGACTTTCAGACACTTAAAATTATCTACAGTTATACCTAAAACTGGCAGAAAATAACTACTTGGGTCTGCGAGAACAGTATTCGAACAACCATATAGTTGGATGAAAACAAAGTTCTTCCATTCCTTCCAGAAAATGTGTTTATTCTCCATATTTCTTGTTAGCTTACGAGACTGCCAACTACGAGTTGATGAAGCTGAAGAGGATATGCCCCTAACATGAATACTTTTATTTGTAGGAACTTATAGGAGACTTTTGGAAGCTAAGCAAAGTGCTTCAATTGGATTACAAGTAGTTAAGTTAGACTTCAGAAATGACTGAAATACAAACCAAAAACGTTGGATCATACACCATACCTGCACTCGTGCAGCCTATGGCAGTAAGTGAATTGAGAATCACAGCTGGTCTTAGGTGAACCTGTTTACAAAGCCACAATGTGCTGCAGAGTCGTACAAACTCAAGAGATGTGAAAAAAACAACTTTGGCTGGCTCAATCATTTATACAGATCAATGGAGATATTACCAAAGCAAGGACAGTGCAAACTCTTTCAGGTATGCTTAAAAGGGACCAGCTTTGAGGGCGCCCTCCAGATCATCCCACGGACAGACATGAGTGATAATACCATGGTGACACATCACTTGTAAATGACACAAGGATAACTGTTCATCTCTAAATCCAACCTAGATTGTCCACTTGGAGATAAGGCACTGTTGATTTTCCGGGGTTGGAGGATAGGTTAGGGCAGCAGGAACAAAAATACTAATTTTGTTTCTTGTATGGAAAATCGAATAAAAATCTATTGAACCATAAAGTGACGGTTCTCTCTAGGGACGCTGATCTTGAACATTTTTTCTGTAGTGAAGGATGAGCTCCCACTGCAGCAGCTGGTAACCAACCAAAATTATTCTGTGTTAGATTAACGTTTAGTTTGTTTTGCATGCATCTGATGTGATAAGGGCCTGACTAACTATTTTTCTGGCAGATACAAAAAGAAGAAACAAAAACCTTTTCAAGATGCGGAGGTTACCAAAACACACCACAGACCTGACGAGGCTTGAATGAGAGCGGATTATCAAACATAGCATCTGCTTGCCAATGGCTCACAAACCATCTCCAAAACTAGCTTAAGCCCTGGAATAAGTTCAATAAATGATCACTTGGAGCGGCTTATCACCTTAGTTACGGACTGTAAAAATCACAATCCTCGATTAAATTAATTGGTGAGAAAATACACGAGCTTAAGAATGATACAGAAATAAAAGTTAGAACACAGCCTGTTGGGGTTTAAAGTCAATTGACATACAGTCATGGAATATAAAAATAAAAATGTAAAAAAAGGATTTGCACCATTCCAGTGCCTGGCCCTGAATACAGAGCTCAGCAAATCGATCTAACTGAACAACATGGTCCATCATTATTGAAAGCACTTAATACATCAATTAGGTTTAAGACTATGGCCTGACCATGGTCCTTTTCCAAATTAGATTAACCAAAATGGCCACTGTCGCTCTCGCCATTCTTAATTCAGGTCTGATCTTTTAGAGTGTGCAGAAGATTGCAGTTTATAAAATAAGTATCTAGTTGATTTATCATACCTCTCGATTAGTTTGATTGGCAACTGGTCTAAAACTAGCCGGTTTACTTAGATCCAATATAGATTCTCAATAAAGGCACCGATAATGTATTTGACACATCAGTTAGGACAAGCCCCGCTTAAAAATCATTTAGTAAGTGCTAAATCACCCAGTTAATGAACAGCATCGATTAAAGAATATGATTAGAAATATGGTCATACCGCCAGCAAAACTCGGTTACATCCCCACAGATGGTAATACTCCATAAAAATAACATGAAGGTATTTTCTAAACACAAGGTTTTCTCCGATTTTATCTATTAAAGTTTTTAACTGGAAGGCTGCATGCTATTTCAAAATTCTAGATTTGTTATTTTTCATCTAAAAAAAAGAGATTTCCAAAACATGCACTTTAAAATCATTAACTCCTTGGTATTGAAGTAAATCTATGTCATTAAAAGATTTCTCCTGGACAACCTCATACATACGTATAGGTCATAACTGCCAAGGGTTAAACATGCTGGAAGACATTTTTGGTTATTTCTGTCCCCCACCAATGCAGGACAAGATTCTGCTAATTGTGGGTATGGTGGAAGGAAGTTTGCTGATGTCTGAGCTCTTCTGGCCATCAGCCTCCTCCGAATAAGTGGTAACATCCTGGCAACCTCTTTAATACAGATGTGAGGCCACTAGAGAAGTCACACACATATGGATGGGCCATAGAGTGATTCCCTAGCCCCCATGAGGTCTATCCAAAGATTAAGCTGGACAATAGGGCTACAACACATGCAAAAGGCAGCTATTACTGTGAAAGCTCCTCCCTAACCATTCTCAACAGCTGGAGGCACATTTTTCATTTGGTGGGTAGAAAGGAGTAAGGTGAGAGAGAGGATGGAAGATCCAGCTCCTCCCACTTTTCCTTACATCTTCCCTCCCCACCACATCAACAAAATAAACGAACCAGGAGGTGGGTACTGGTAAGTGTGGTAACACAGTTAACAGGCTTGTACCTCTGCCCTGACTAGCTAGCTGACTGCAAGCGAAATTGGCATCTAGCGTGCTTGCAGGTCTAGACCTGCCCCTCCTCACAATGCGAAGTCCAGGACCTGGTATGTGGCCTGGAGGGATGCACAAACCATGCACTCATAGTAGGTAGTGGAATGTCTATGCCTTGGCTTTATCACAGTGCATTTTGAGATTGGGATTGTCTGTGGGGCAGTTTGCTAACCCCTAAACATACACTGGATTATAAGGACATAAGTGCACCATTTATCCAGGTCAGTAATACTTTGAAAGGGATCGACAATAAACATTTCAGTATTCTTACCACACTGGACAATTCTTTTTCGAAATAAAATTTACAAATTCTCCTTTAAGAGAGGGAGTAATATTAAATATCAAATTGTAAGAGTCCAAGCAACAATGGTCACTCCCCCTCCATCGCCATGCATTGAGCCTCCATCCCTTTACTGGACATTTTAAGTTGTGATTCTGTACTGTATGTTCACATATCAAATACTAAAAACCTTTATATATTATGATGTATGTATCACTCAAAAATCACACAAATTGCAATACATCTATCGCGATGCTTGTAATTTGGTGCCCATTCTCTCTCATCTATGTTTTTTTTTTAAAACATATTTTATTCAAGGTTTTATCATCCTACAATACAAAATATAGTTCGTATCCTCCGTAATCATCCAATACGTCTTTTCTCTCTCATCTATGTTGATCAGACTACTCAGAAATTTGAGTTAGCAGGCTACCACACAAAATCTGTACATGTTGTGTAATACAGAATGCTCACCTAGTGCAGCACCACACAACACAAACCCTGCGGATGACATCAAATGGCAAGACATGGAACATGCAACTCCTGACCCATGGGGAGGAACTTTAAAAAAGGACCATCTAAATCCATGAATGAAGATGGAATTTTAATCCGTTGGCACGAGGCAGTCCGGTTAGAAATGCTTCCTCAGAGTAATTATGTTCCGAAGCACAAGACCATGTTTCTTTTTTTAAATGTATGTATTTGGTGTATTAATCTACCCTAATGTACACCATAGTGAAATGCAAGGTATTTTCTGTTTGTTGACAGGCTGCTCGATTGATTCTCTTGGTTTACAAGTAGATTAGATCGTTTAAAAAAAATGCCGCCCTGTTCTTATGCACAATAGCCCCCACACCCTTTTTTGTCCAATTATTTAAAGGTTTATGTAAAGACGACCAATACAACAAGTAAGTGAAAGGTCTTTATTATGTATTAACCTGACACCAAGGCACATCTGTTCGCTGTCACCACAACCTCGTAACTGACATCAACTGTCAACCTGCCGGTGATCAGTTGGAACACACTGACGTCACAATGCACCGGCAGGTCGCTCGTGCAGAGACACAGCACGAGAGCAATACATTAGAGAAAAGTACATGTTAATAAACACAACACATCTCCCTTCCCAAAGCAACTGGACAGAAGGAGGATGTCCGGCTGGAACAAGAAAACGAGGAGGATAACCCACTGCTAATCACAAATGTAATCTTGTAATTTAGCTGGTGGTTTCACCACTCTTCCATACCTGCTCATAGAAGGTTCATCCTGACAATTGACGTCCTGTGACGTAACATCTTCATAAATTGAGTCATCAGAATCAGAATCTGTTTCACTGTTGGTCTGATACCTAAAATCTTCACCTGTCTCCTTGCTCAGACTACTACCACTGTCTTCTACCCGAGAGGCATCCGAATAATTCTCACTACCCGAAGGTACTTCATTCATACCCAGAGATACAATATTGGTACCACTCGGTTGAGAACTTTCCATTTCCTCTCGGTCTAGAATCCAATCATAGTTTTGAGAACAGGAAACCCCTTCCTCATCAGAAATGGATTGAAAGTCAATCATCCCTTTCCCTCCTTTGCATAATGACAAAGCAGAAAAATGCCAAGATTTTCCATCACTCAAAAGTGCGGAATTACAAAACACTTCCTTGACCTGCAATGGTTGTGAGTAGTGGTTTTTCCCATTGATGGCACTTTTGTTATTCCTCACCCTCACATAGTCTCCTGCTTTAATGTTAACCTCTTTACATGAATGCTTTTTGTCATGGTATTTTTTTCCTATAGTTTGACACTTTCTTACATTCTCCTTTATCTCCTCTGGAGACCACATTTCCCTTTTAGGAGTTGCCCAACCTACATTATCTTTTGTAATGGGGGTCCTCCCTCTCAGAATTACAAAAGGACTAGTACCAGTGGATACACATGGCGTAACTCGGAATGACCAAAGGTTTTTCATAAGTTGTTTCCTCCATGACATGTCATTCTGATTTGCCAATTGAATTATGCCTTTAATCACCCGGTTAAACCTTTCTACTGCTCCATTCCCAGCCGGGTGATAAACAGACGTGGTTTTGTGTTCTATTCCCTGGTTTTTCAGGAACTCTTTGAAAATTTTAGATTTGAACTGTGGACCATTATCTGACACTATGCAATTGGGAAGGCCCTCTCTAAGGAACAGCTTCCGCAAAAATCCTACAACACTTTTAGCATCAGCTTCTTGCACCACCTCAACCTCTGGCCACTTTGAGAAATGGTCTACTAGCACTATTAGGTATAACATCTCACCTTGTTCATGAATAGGCCCGCAAATGTCAATTCCCAATCTGGTCCAAGGCATATTAGGACATGACAACGGTTGAAGGGGTGGTCTCAACGTATGTTTTGTCTTGTCTGAGTTTTCACAGGCTGTACAATCCCTGACACTCCTTTCGATTTCCAAGTCATACCCAGGCCACCAGTAAGAATTCCTGACCCTACTCTTGGTTTTTCCAATGCCAAGGTGTCCTTCATGGCAAATTTCCAACAGTTTTTTACGTAAATTCTTAGGTGGAACAACTTTTCCATTCCTCAAGATAAGATCCCCCTCTACAGATAACTCATCTCTTACTTCCCAAAATGGACGCAAAAGTGGAGACAATTTTTTTTTTTCTGGCCAACCTGTTCCTATTTTCTCCTTCACTTCCATTAGAATGATATCTTTTCCCATCTGTTCACTCCACTCTGCCCCCGAGATACATGATACTTCTTCCGTGACATTAGCTACACAGAAGGTGTCAATGTCCTGAATCTGGTCATCACTGATTGGAAGAGGTAAACGGCTTAGACAGTCTGCCACCTTGTTTCTCACTCCCGGAAGGTATTCCACCTCGTAGTTATATTCTAACAATTTCATTGAAATTCTGGACAACCGAGGAGAAGCAACCTGAAGACCCTTGGTAGAAAGCACTTTCACCAAAGGTTTATGATCACTTCTAAGGGTGATTTTGTACCCCCAAATGTATTGCCTGAAATAGTTCAAAGCCCATGCACAGGCTAGTGCTTCTCTCTCAATCACAGAATATTTTTCCTCTGTGGTAGTGATAGAGCGAGAGGCAAAAGCAACAGTGACCTCTTTACCACCATCATCAATTTGTGACAGGACTGCTCCCAAACCCTTGTTGCTTGCATCGGTTGTCACTATGCTTTTTAGAGAGGGGTTAAACCCTTGAAGGGGTGGAGCCTCACAAATGTCCTCTTTTATCTTTTTGAATGCTTCTTCGCAAGCAACATTCCACTCAAATTTGTTTTTCTGTTTTATTAGTTCTCTGAGGTGTAAGGTTTTAGATGAGAAATTCTTCACAAATTTGGCATAAAACTCTGATAAACCTAGGAATGCTCTAACTTCCTCCTTATTCTTAGGAGAGGGAGCTTCCCTGATGGCTGATAGTAGTTCTTTCTTCGGTTTAATTCCATTCCCATCAATCTCGTGTCCCAAATATGTGACTTTATTAGTCGCAAACCTGCACTTACGCAGATCAGCTGTAAGTCCATGATGTTCTAGCAACCCTAGGACTCTGTTTAATTTAGCATCATGTTCACCTCTACTTTTGCCTGTTATCATGATGTCGTCCTGGAAAATCAGTAGATTTTTCTCCTTCTTGAAAATTTCACTCATTAACCTCTGAAACATGGCCGCAGCGGAGGCCAGTCCAAAGGGTACTCTTTTAAACCTAAAACACCCCAGCGGGGTTACAAATGTAGTTAGGCTTCTGCTCTTGGGATGCAAAGCCACCTGGTGGTAAGCAGAGCTAAGGTCGATTGTTGAAAACCACTTTGCACCATTGGTAAGGGACAGCATCTCATTAATTTTTGGCAAGGGGAATTGATCCACCAGAATGTTTTTATTTAGATCACGAAGATCAATGCATAGCCTGAGCTTGCCGTTAGGTTTCTTCGCGATAACTAAAGGTGAAACCCATTCAGCCGATTCAACTGGCTCAATGATGCCCTCCCTTTGTAATCTCTTCAACTCATCTTCCACCTCACTAATTATAGAAAATGGTATGTTTCTTGACTTGTGTATGCAAGGTATGGCATTTTTCTTTAGCTTGATTTCATGTACAAATCTTTTTAGTTTCCCTATGCATTCTGAAAACACCTTAGGATACCTTTTCTTAAAGAAGTTGTTACATTCTTCTTCAGTTTGCAAGATGAGAACTGGGTCAGGACTGTTCGGATCAAGTATTATACCTAGTTCTCCTTGGTCCATCCACCCCAACACTGATGGACCGACCTTGGATACATACAGTTTGCCCATAGTTTGCCGGGATTTAAATATGAACTCTAGTTCCCTGTAACCTAGCATTTCAATTGGTTCGTAATTAAATGACTTAGGGAAAACATCAGGCTTCTTCAATTTCGTTCCAATGGTTGGAACAAATTTCTCTAACCACACTTTTTCATTTACAATAGTATACGGCGAGCCTGAATCCGCCACAATTGACACGTCAACCCCGCCAATGTTCATGTCACAAATAGGTTTTTTCTTCTTGTTAACACTGTCTTCTACATTTAACACAAACAAATTCATGTCATCTTCATCTGAGGATGTACAATCTTCTTCTTCATCATAAATCACAGCTTTTACATTTCTTCCCCCTTTTTCTTTCTTTGGACACATAGCACTGAAATGCCCCATCATACTACAATTTGAACACTTTTGTCTCACTGCTGGACACGACCTGTCATTCGCCAAATGGTATCTACTGCCACATCTGTAACACCTTCTGTCATCTGAGAGTTTAGCCTTATTGCCAGAATCTCTACGCTGTGCATACCCTGAACCAGGCTTATTACTGGACTTCTTAGAACTAATCACTTTTGCTACCATGGACTTATCCTGAGTAGAGGATTTTTCCTCTTGTAAAACCGCTTTGGCACACCTTCCAGTCAATTCTGTACATTTAACTATTTCCACAACCTCCTCCAATGGTAATTCACCTTTAGCCCACAGTTTCTCCTGGACATGTTTATTTGAGGATCTCATAACGACCTGGTCTCGAATCAGCTCATCATGCAAAGCCCCAAATCTACATGTCAGTGCCAAACTTTTCAACGCAGCAACATAATCTTCCACAGACTCTTCCTGTGTTTGCTTGCGTTGAAAAAATTTGAATCTATTCACAGAAATTGAAATAGTAGGTTTAAAATACATCGTTAAATCTTCCAGAGCAATAGTATAAACATCTCCAGGTCTTGTTTTTTTGTTTATGCGATTGTAGATTTTCATAGCCTTTGCACCCAAACAATGAAGAAGAATATTCTTTTTCTTTTCAGGAGTCAATTCTTCCTCTCCCTCAAAGGTGGATAAATAGTTTTCAAAATACTCTCTCCATTCTTCCCAACTTAGGGCGTCATCCCCAGTAGACGGTATGAAAGGTAAAGGTGGAGATAGATTCCAAATATTTCCTGAAGCCATGGTCAATACCTAAAATTAGACGGTTTATTTTCCTATTTTAACTTTTTCTTTTTTTGCTGGAGGACAATAAACCCTATTAAAAGATTTTAACTTAGGATTGTTGTCCTTCGATTTTATCAAAGTTCTTCAATTAACAAGAAATTCGTGTGTCCCCTGTTCACATAAGCTTTACCCAGGGATAACCTTCAATGGTGTGCGTGTCACCGTTGTCAGTAACACGCAATTAAATCTCTCTTTAAAAACGGCGTGTTGTTTGCTTTAAAAAAACGCCTCCTTTTCTTTCTTTTTTTCCTCGTGAAACTGACTAATTATTTCCTTTGCCGGATGATTGACACGCACAAAATGGCCGCCCAACGTCGTCCTGCGCTGCGTTCCACTGACGTCACTCCTCTGCCTGACAGGAATCTCCCCTTCAGGTTACCGTGTCTGCGCAGAACACACACGCTGAGGTAAAATCTTTTCGTCGCTTCTCACACGCCGGAAGCTTGACTTGCTCTCCTCGACTCTCCACACGTCGCTGTTCAAGGGATCCTCCCCCGCAATTACATTCTTCTGCTCCACGGATAAACAAACAGCACAGGGATGTGGGAGAAGGACCATTCAGTGAAACGCTGAAGATGGTTCCAAGGTCCTCAACACCCTCTTGCGCAAAACCCGAGTACACGTTCTTCAATTCCTCACCAACGACCACAAGAGCGGAATCTTCCACACTCATTCAACGCTCACTGCGCTGGCACCGAAGCCTGGGAAACACTGACTCACCCCTGTACACTGGTGTTCAGCAAGACCTCCAGACCTCCTTTTCCTCCAGGTGTGTTCTTGACATGAACACTAGACAGCAAAGCGGTTCGTCGATCTTCGACTCACTTCCACATGCTCAACGTGCATGTAATGAAAGGCTGTGTCCTGGATATTCCGCGGAATGCGAAAAACGATGAAACTGGTGAAAACAGCTGTACCAGACGTACCCAACGAAAATCGGTCAGATGGCCTCCCAGTGGGTTCTTCGTGGTGTCAGGAGCTTCGCCTCGTCGCCAAGTTGTAAAGACGACCAATACAACAAGTAAGTGAAAGGTCTTTATTATGTATTAACCTGACACCAAGGCACATCTGTTCGCTGTCACCACAACCTCGTAACTGACATCAACTGTCAACCTGCCGGTGATCAGTTGGAACACACTGACGTCACAATGCACCGGCAGGTCGCTCGTGCAGAGACACAGCACGAGAGCAATACATTAGAGAAAAGTACATGTTAATAAACACAACAGTTTACTGTACAGAACAAGATCATGCCATGATAATTCGTCATTATTGACCTTTCCACCTACCACTTGCTAAGCCTCGACTCGAGAGTCCATTTTTAATTTAATAAAAGTGTCTTAATTCCAATCTCCTGGGTATTTTTTATTGATTCGGAGACCAAGCTTGTTTGATTGCACCTTGATTGCTACCTTTAGCCAAACTTGCCCATTTACGTTGTGGGTACGTCCTGACATCTCTCAGAATTTGTATTAAAAGCTTTTCATTATTTTTCACCTATCGGGCTGCTACACCTTCAACTGTCTCTGAACAAGTCCTAGTTTTGTTCCCATGATAAATTACTCATCTGGGGTCGACATTTCTACATACATTTTCTTTGTACTTTATGCGATGTGTACCTATGAGTTTTTGTTAATGAAATTAAGCAGCCACTGATTTCATCACTGATTGTTCATATGGTTCTTTTTATTCCGTCTGTACTTTTTTTGCACACTAGAGCACTGCACTCGTTTGTGTTTTTGTACCACCCTGAATGTTTGTTTCATGAATATGCATAATACGTTGATGTTATAGTATCGTACTCGTCAAGAGGCACTTGTGTTTGGGGAATATCCCTGATACAGTGTTTTTGGAATCATGTGCGTTTTGATAGATCCTTTTAGGTAATATAATTATTGACAATTTTTTCTTTAGTTAACCTGAAGGACGCACTTTTTTGGGCTTTCAATGCTGTTTAGAGGGCTAATACGGACAGCCTTGTCCTTTGTATTAATTCTAGGGTCCCCTGTATGCCTGCAATCGTTAGGAACATCAAATGATCTTTCAGAGCGTCAGTCTGGATTATAGAGCACATGGAGAGCACACTTTAATGTGTCTACCTGGGTGCCCAGCAGCACGTCATCTGCATGTGTGCAAAATAAAGAGTGCCAGCATTTGAAATTTCAGTGCCTCGCCGGGGGTAGTAAGAGCTGGGCATGGTATCACTGTTTGTATATAGCCACAAAAGTAACTGTGGGTCTAATTAACCCAGCAGGCATAGTCATAAATGTACCCCTCTTTCCATACATAACTTAGGTTAGGTTAGATGCTCCTGCCATCCCAGAAGTCCTACTGAACGCATTGCTGTCGTACTGATATTAGGAAGTCTAATGATTTAGCTGCCTTTTCCAACGAAGCATGGTATCGGATTTTGTAATCTTGCTGGGTCGGGAATGTCCCCTGCGCAGGGTTGGATTGGGATTGAAAATCGGCCAGGGCACGCAAAAAAACTAAAGAAAATCGGCCCACATTTGCATAATCACTCCTCAAATCACTGCTTTGGAGTAATCTTATAAAAAAAATACTTTAGGAGGGGGGTGAAAAAAAATGCAGGCGTTAGTTTACAGTGGTGAAACAAGTTAGGCCACTTCTACTCAGGTCCCCACCCCCACTCAGTATGTGCACACATTAATGGGCCGGCCCGCGAGACAAAGGGAGTGACACCTCTTGCTAAACGGAGGTAATGAGCGCCCATCTGCCTGTAGAAAGACCACTCAGACACCCACTGGGCCGCTGGCTGTATTCGAACAATAGAGACAGCGCCCAAATGGCCCCCCAGACTGCTCAAAAAAGAGGCCCACAGCAGCACTCTGACACCGGCCCCTCGGGCATTGCCCGAATGCCCGCGTTACCAATCCAACGCTGCCCGTGTGGCGCACTGTTGTGTTCCCCTGCCCTAAGTGTGGACTGCAAGTGTCAGGTATACAGGTTGTGGACTTTTAACCCTAGCCTCATTCTAATTAAAAGTGTGCGAATGGGCCTACATTTGTCCTTCGACGACAGGTCCTGGACCTGTCCTGTGAACGAAAGGGGCACCCCAAGTGTGCTCTTTCTTATAGACTGTGAACTGTTGCCCCTGCTGTGGTTTTAGTATGTAAAGCGATTGCAGAGCACTGTGTTTTGTGAATACATAGTTGTGACTAGATCTTTTTACCTGTGTTACTGGAGTGGAGGTTTACTGGCCATTCGAAAAATGTTCTGTTTCTATGTGTTAGCACAGAGCCTAGCACAAACATACCAGGTGTATGTTATGCATGTGTATGTTTGTAGTCTGTGTGGTACATGCATGGTATGGTGTTCATGAGTGAACCAGAATAATGGAGACTTGTGGGTTCCATTTTGGAACCCAAGCTGGTTACTGTGCACACAATGGAGAGGAGGTTGTTTTTCCAGACAGGGGAAGCATACTGCTGTAGCTCCAGAAGCTGCAGAGACTAGATCTAGGCACTGAATGAAGGACAGAGAAGACAAGACACTCCGAGATATTCAGTGATGCCTTATACTGAGAGGGACTGCTCATTGTTCTTCCTCTAGTACTCCCATTTGGTAGATGGTAGGGATGAAGAACAGTCTCTGTAGTTAAGGTGAAAAGGATCCGTTTAGGTGAGGCCAGCCTACTGTATCTTTCCTGACCACCACTGAGTGTAGCTGTTTATAGTCCGAGGAAGGAAACTCACCTATTTGTGCCTCTATTGAGGGTGCTCCAGGATGGAGACTATCCTACTGTAAGGAACATCACACTACTCAAAGGCTATGTCTCAGGAACAGCCTGAAAAGGACACTTGAAACAAGAACCACCACAAATCGGTTCTTAAAGTGGAGTCAGAGAATCCACATCCAGACTGCATAAAAGTGGAAGCCACTGACCCACTTCTTTCAGTTACAAGTTTTTTGACCAAAGAAAGGAGTATGCACACAGTACTAGGGCTACAGTGCTATTAGAGCTGGTATTTGCCTACGGCCAGCTTCCCAGAGGTGAGGGGACATTCTTCCTGGAAAGAGGAACACTGTTCCTCTGACCTGAAGCAAATAGAAACCGGTCTGCCAGCTGAAAGAGGGTAGGAGCCTCTCAACCCTGCAGGAGGTGTGATTGTCCAATGGAAGCCAAATGCAACTTGACCCGAGTTTTGTTTCTGGGTTCACTAGAACGAAGACTGAGGAGTGTGATCTGCATGTTGTGAGGAGCATGGGAGCAGCCTCTCCTTACAAACAGTTTCAGGCAAGCACCACAAGAATCAGTGCCCCAGTGAACTGCGCCGCTGCATCAAAGAATTGTGGCCTAGCAAACGGTGCCACTGCATTGAATTTGTTCCCTGGCAGACTGTGCTTCTGCATTGAAGAAAAATGCTTGAGTAGACTGTGATCAATGATCTGTACCCAAAGGGACTATGCAACTAAATTGAAGCACTGTGCCTGACTGTACCATGCCACTTCATCACCAGTGAAACTGTGCCCAAGGCGGATTGTGCCAGAACAGAGACCGCACCTGAGGAGGACCCTGCCACCTTGATCTCTGACTGTACAGCTAATCACCGTTTCTCACCCAAGCCCAGCAGTGGGTTTGTCGACAGCTTGATCCTCACGTCATTCCTGTGTGTTAACCACCGTCCTGCATGCCTGCAAGGACTCCAGGAGGAGGCCTCCGCAGCGGTCTTCTGCAGCCTCTCCCCAAATGCGAAAGGAACCTTCAGGTGGCAGGTGTCCTCCCAGACGAGAGAGCGAGAAGCGGGCATGCTGTATGTCGGACGCCAGAAGAGGGCTGAAACAACTCCATTGATGTGTGTAATGTAACATGGGGACTGTTTCTGATAACTGAGTGCACAAACTATTCAAAGCGGTAATGTGCTCCTGTGTGTTGATACTTTCCCTAGAGAGCTCGAACTCAGAAGTGGGAAGTGGGGGTACACCTGGGTAATTACACAAAGGAGGTACTCCTGGTAAAGGAGGACCAGGACCTAAGTCACAGTAGCCCAAGCGCCATTAAAGTAACTGTACCAGTACTCTATGCTGTGAAGTATCACATTTACATTAGAGCACTTTTCATTACCAAAGTAAAGGACTCAGGTGGACAATCAGTTATTGCAGTGCTGAGAGATTATTAAGGTCTAAGTTTTTGCACCCCCGCACTACCTTCCTAGCACCTCTCTGACTACTCGCCATCACTACCACTGAAAAACAAGTGCTGAAGGCATACTTAGATCCCAGATGTGGGTCCCTTGCTCACTGTGACACTGGGTTGCTTGTATTCTGGTTTGGAGAAGACATGGCTTTGCAGTTCATGCTGAACAGTTCCTACTGAAGCAGGACCAAGACATGGGTTGGAATGCTACCTCAAATGATTGCCAGAGGTTAGAAGTTTCAGGTGCTATTAGAGCAGGACAAAGGCTGATTACCATATGGCTGGGTCTATTCTGAGGTGGCTTGGTAGGCAAAATAATAAAGGGTTGGAATGCTATCCTACGTGATTGCCAGTGGTGAGTAATTTCAGGCTGGACAGTTTGTATTAGAGCAGGACCAAGATTGACTCCTATATGGCTGGGTCTATTCTGAGATGGCTTGGTGGAAAAACCAATGATGAGCTGGAATGCTACCTCAAGCCCTTGCTAGTGGTTAGACAAATTGCAAGCATTCCTACCATCACATTTTGTGCATTTGGGGTGGTACTTGGCTCCGTTTTCTGAAACCAGGCACATTAGAGGAAAGTGACCCCAGTCTTGACAGCTGAGACCCAGCAGCCAAAGGATCTGAAACATGTAGTGATGAATCTGGTTGTGAAGGTATTTTATCTTCTTTTTTAGTTCAAATTAAATTTCTTCTTTCCTCTTCTCCTCAGTCATCGCACTCCTCTAGGTCATGCCTAAAGACCTCATCATTCTCCTCCTCTTCTGGATTGGTGTCTTGATTGCTAGCACATGAGTCTTTCTTAACCATGTCCACAAGAGTTGGGAGCACAAGACACAACCCGGAGGCAGCTGCAGTTCTTGTAGAGGTGTTAACTAAGGTTCAGGCAGATATGGTTGATCTGTGCTGCAGAGGAGGAGGCCCTGACGCAGCCCCTGTGGAGTATAAGGATACTGCAGCTAAAGGGCGAAGCTTTGTAAATACGGATGCTGCAGCTAAAGGACCAAGCTTTGTAAATACTCCATTTTTTGCAAGGTGTTCGTTAAGGTGGCTGGGGCATGCATCATAGGAGATAGTATAAAAATGAACTCCGAGCACATAGAAATGCTCAACTTGCCATGTGCAGTCCTCAAATGAAAACTACTTGGAGTTTATTGTTCATAGACTTGCGTGCTATGGAAGCCATTTTCGGTGTCTCTTTTCCATGGCAACGTTCCATATTCTTCTTCCTCATTCTCCACTATGTAGCGACAATAGAGCTGAGTTGCGCCATAAACTGTGTCTGAGGCTTGCTCTCTGACAGCCACTTCCAACTCAAAATCCAGTAAACGGACTGTCTAATGAGCTGAGACTTTCAGCAGTGAATCCAAATAAGAGGCTGTATTCTCCAATGACGGTGGGAAGGAAAAAATGGTTGATGGGTCCATTGATGGTATTGTTGCTGGAAATGTATGCACTGGTACTGTCATAGTTGATTTGGTGTTCATCAAAGTGGTAGTTGATGGTGTTTTTCGAGGACATACAAGACCATCCTCAGATGTTGCAACAAGAAGGCTTGTGATATGGCTAAGGGCAATAAATGCACTCTCTCTGCAGATCATCTGAATAGATTTTTTGTAAACATTCTGAGCAAGATTTGAAGAGAGCTCTTTATATGCCATGACGGCAGTTGAAGAGGTCACCCTAGGTCCAGAAGACAGTAAGGTAAATGTCTCAGAAACACCTCACAGTTGGTTGGATTTGAAGCTAGGGCTGGATGAATGCAAAGGAAGACCACCTAGATATCAAAATCCAGGAAAAAGTAAGGTTTAAGATAGTTCTTTTCAGAAACTCCCTCACCCATCATGTGTAGTAGAAATATGAGCTAAGGTGGCCTCTAGAGGGAGTAGAGAACTCCGCACCTTCACCTCAATGGCAGAAATTTGGGTTATTTCAAATGAGGTGAATGTGCTACAAACAAAATGTTGGTCCTATGGCCATTTTTATTTGGTTTATTGCTATTTTAAAAGTACCAAAGACACCTTCATTGATGACAGGGAAGAATCCAAGAGAGTAACTATGAAAGACTTAATGCTAAACAAATACTGAACACTATAGCATCACTTTAATCAAATTGTAGCTGAAAATTGTGAGAGAAGCTGGCTTAGTATATGGTGTACACTTCTGTAAGTGGGCACCGTGCACTAATCCAGACAATCCTTATGGTGATTTTAGTGGTCTTACACAACCTTAGAAAGCTCTTTAAGTGGTAGCTGTGGAGAGCAGCCTTCAGGCTTAGTCCAGAAGTAGTGTAAAGCAGCTTGTAGGTATAGATTAAGTGAAAAATAACAATACAGTGTATTTATAAAAATATACATTTATTATAAGACACTCACCAACACATATAGATATCTCCTATCCAGAGATATACACAATACTTTGCAATAAAAACAGATAAGTAGCATGAATATACAGTGGTCGCCAGGGGGAGACCAAACCATATACTAAAATAGTGGTATGCGGACCACAGCTCAAGTCAAGACTATACCCAGAAGACACAGAAGTGCCTGAGACCCAAGGACCCACCCGAGGTAAGTAACCAGGAACCCCACGGAAGCCGTGTGCAGAGTGGGAACACGACCGCGAGCTCAATACAAGTCAATGGGTAAGTTGCGGTTGCAATTTTAAATAAGAAGGACCCTTCCCAGTGGACCCAGAAGTAACCCCGTGGAAGACAGAAGGTTGGAGAGCCACTCCACCCGTGGATACCCTAGGAACCAGGATACCTGCACCAAGGAAGCCAGGTGCGTATGTGTGAAGTGGTGTCGAAAACCGCTGTCAAACTCAATGGAAGACTTCAGGAAGATGCCGCTGCTGGGGAAGGCGAAAGTGTCCTGTGGAGTCCAAATGTGGATTCAAGAGAAGTATCTGCAAGCAGAGGGGACAGAGTCTATGCCACTCAGGAGTGACCAGGAGGTACAGAAGACGAATGGCCACCGATGTCTGGTGTTGCAGGAGAGTTGAGGGTCACTAGGAGGTTCTCTTCCTTCTCTTAGGACTCACACATGTTTTTCCATTTCAACTGTGGCTTATTAAGCTTACTCTTGTGTTAATACCACTTTTGTCGCTACTGATGTTCTCATATACCTGCACTAGGAGGTTCTATTCCTTCTCTTAGAACTCACCCATATATATCAACTCTCCAATGAATTGTGGTTTATGAAGCTTATTCATGTGGTAATACCAATTTTGTTGCTACTGATTTTCTCGATATCGCTATCCACAAGGAGTTTCTTCCCTTGGATTTTCATAATTACATTCAATGTACCTTTTATTCGTTTATGGGATTCTTGGTTTTTCGCTATAAAATTGAAATGAATCTTGTCTCACGATGAATCTAGGGATCCACCTACAGGTAAGCCCTTAAGTACCCTAAGGAGAGGGTTGGGGCGATTCAAGGTTCTCTCCCTGGTGAGGGGTTGGACAGTGGGGAGGATACTCCCATGTCCTTTGTCCAGTTTCACGCTAGAGCAGGAGCCAATGGCTCCCTGTGCTGGTTTGAACTGAACTATGCAAGGTGGGCACCAAATGTGAACCCTCAAGCGGACTGAGTGGTGCTGGCAAGCGCTCCCACCCAGTCCCAATACAATACACCATGTCTGGGAGGTGGTCACACCTCCCTCTGACAGAATACCTATTGTTCTGCCTTCCCCTGCTCAAGCTTGGCTCAGCAACAGGAGAGAAGAATCGGGTCTCTGGTCGGCAGCAGCCATAGTTTGCTGTCTGGGTCTAGCAGACTGTTACCGGGAGCACTGAGGGCCTCCCAGAGGAGCTTTACAGTGCATGGAATCATACATCCTACACCGTTTACAGTGTGAGGGTATGATTCCAGCATATTTGATACCAAACATGACAGGGTTCGTTAATGGCAGTTTAGAGATGTCATCGTGTAATGACGCATGGCCACTCTATGTATCGTAATGGCTGATGTACTTACAACCAGGGAGAATGGACTCCGTAGGTTGGAAGGATGTCCTGCTGATGCAGGGGCACCCTCACACTTGGAACCGAGCACCCTGCCTTCAAAATTGAAAGGCCTGATTTAGGGGTGACATAGGTTTTAAGGGCAGTGACCTTTGATATAGGGAAATGTACATCTGTCGTAAGTGGTGCTAGCACCTGCTTACACAGGCTGCAATGGTAGGCCTGTAGTTACAGTTTGAGTGGTCTCCCATGGATGGCATAATACATGATTCAGCCCATGGGAGACCCCTCGTGTACCTATGCCCTGGGTACCTCAGTACCATATGCTAGGGACTTATAAGGGTACACCAGTATCCAATCTGGTATGTACCCAAGTAATTTCCATAACCAATTTAGGGGACAAAGCACAGAGACGGGGGTCCTGATTAGAAGGATTCCAAGTCAGACTAGTCAGAAACAGCATAGCACTAGGCAAAAACAGGGGGTAACCATAAAAGCAGATCCTACATGCTTATAAATTGGTAAAGATATTCAATACATCAAAGGTCATGTTCCTGCTTAATCATCTACTCAGAATGAGAAAGATAGCAGAAGTGACTTCACTGCCTCATTGTGCTCGAATGAATCCCGTCTCCCCACCCCATATTCAGACCAAGTCAGATACAATTCTGTTACTAGTGACAAGGAATGTGGTCTCCACCTAACCACAGAAGCAAAGATCCAGATGTCTTTAACAGACAGATAGAGGCTTATTAACTGCAGACAGGCAAGCGATGTTTGTACCTTACAACAGAAACAGATACAGATTTCTGTAACTACATGTAGAAGTCCAGGGAGAGAGATCCATCTCTAGCATAGACAAGCATGCTTATGCCATGTGGAAGAACAGAAGAATCATGCCTTCATAGTCAACTTGCAGTGGAGTACCTTCTCATGGCTCGACTTGAAAGAGAATTCCAGATTTCAGAATGTTAAAACAATGCATCTTAACATTTAATATAACAAAAGGGTACATACCACCATAATCCAAACAACAACAAGAGAGAAAGGGTTCGAGTAGACACTCCTATACCCCGTAACTCGTATCTTTTAAACAACTAAGGAGTGACTTTAGAATAAATTAATGTGACCGAGCCAATTATTGACTACATAGAAATCATAACACCCCCATCAACCAACAGTGCCCTTTTTGTAAAAAAAAGGAAATTCTCATATAAAAGGACCCTCACTCACCACTAGTTGGTGACATGCTTCATCATTGGGTCCCCGCTGGGGTGGCCGAATGCCCCCCCAGCGTGCTACAACGCCTGAGTTACAGCGGAGCTGGATGTGTTGAGTGCAACAGTGCTCTAAGTGAGTTGTGATTTTAACTGTGAGTGCAAGTTAAAAAATACTCGGTTAGACCCAAAAAAAACTTTAATGTGGGTCAACCCGTATTATTAAAAACAGTGAAAGCGGACCAACAAGGTTCTAATTTAGGAAAACCTGTGTCCTAATAATTAACGGTCAACATGTTTCTGCTGTTCTGTATGCGTATTCGCTCAGCATTCGTCAGGACCTAAAAAGTGATTACTAAGGCCACCGGTGGTATGTGCTCGCTAAGGCACACCCTCCCGTGAGGCTCTAAATGTGAAAAAGTTTGAACAATTTTATTTTGAACTCACGGTTTTCATCCGTGGTGGCTCACTGAAATCACAGGAGCGAAAAAACGTAACGACCGGGAGCGAAAAACCCCATGGGAATTGACGGCGCGGGAAACCTTCACGCGATGTCAGTTTCAGATCACCGCGACTCCCCGCCTGGCACCTACACTCCTGGCTGCCGTCAGCCCGGAAGTCTTAGTAATCACTTTTTAGGTCCTGACGAATGCTGAGCGAATAATTAGAACCTTGTTGGTCCGCTTTCACTGTTTTTAATAATACGGGTTGACCCAAATTGAAGTTTTTTTTGGGTCTAACCGAGTATTTTTTAACTTGCACTCACAGTTAAAATCACAACTCACTTAGAGCACTGTTGCACTCAACACATCCAGCTCCGCTGTAACTCAGGCGTTGTAGCACGCTGGGGGGGCATTCGGCCACCCCAGCGGGGACCCAATGATGAAGCATGTCACCAACTAGTGGTGAGTGAGGGTCCTTTTATATGAGAATTTCCTTTTTTTTACAAAAAGGGCACTGTTGGTTGATGGGGGTGTTATGATTTCTATGTAGTCAATAATTGGCTCGGTCACATTAATTTATTCTAAAGTCACTCCTTAGTTGTTTAATACATACCACCATAACCTTAGTGGTCCTACAGGCTGCTGGCAGCAGTTCGAAACCTTTGCACAAAATCATGGCTGCAGAAACAAACTGTCCAAATCTCAAATATGTAGGAGTGATGATTGGAGGGAATTGCTGCTCTTCTTCTGGACATCTCACTCACTGGGTCGAAAAATGCACTAGCATAATCAGACTTCTATCAATGTGTTATCCATACTGAAACATCAATAAACAAACACTAACCTGGAGATTTTACTGTAGGACTTTGTAAAAGTAGCAGTTTTGACACACTGCGCAAGATCCTCCCCTGCAAAGCATTCTCCTACTCTTCCTCTCAGAGCTATAGCAGCCACCATTTACCAACAACCCTTTCTCAGATTACCCAAGGAGACAACCTTCCATAAAAACAACACAAGTGGAACCGATCAATAATCTACCATTCTATGGAATCTGAACTTGGCATCAAATATCCAATTATTTGACAAAAATCAATGTCATTTCTGAACGTTCAGTAATGAAGTGTACTTATTTAGACACATCTTCATCAAGATACATGTAAGAAGACAATCGTCATTGCTTGGACAGACCGACACCAGCCCTCTAACTGAAGGAGGGAAGCATGGGCCCCTCAATGGTGCAGAGCAGACATGGCTGCGCATACCTAGGACCTGCAGCCTCACAATCTTTCAGGCAACCTTGGAATCCTGCTGAAAGAAGAGATGTGACAAGAAAACCAATTTCCTGTTATCGGATTGGAATTTTGAGTGTGGAGGAGGGGAAACTCAATTTCTCTCTCTCAATCCAGTTGGCTGGTGATTGATCAAATCTCCTTGCCGTCGACTGGTTCATTAGATTGTCTGCGCCGTCCTCTGACCCCCTTTCCTCCTCTCCCAGCCTAGCCCAAGATCATTTTTAATCTCTCGCGGGTTCCTCTTTCAGCCTGCACTGTAATGAGAAGCGAATGACGCCTTTGAAGGGAATATATAAATTAGCATTTTACAACTGTCACAAAAGGCAATTCGTATTCCAGTGTGCCATAAATGGATTATTTCCCCAGAGGCTTTACGGTGGGGGAGCTCTACTCTCACCCAGCTCGGTTAACGCTGGACAAAGAAAGGAAAATCTTCTTGGCAGCAATGAATGTTAGAAGTGGAAGACGTGCCAAATGGCTACAAATGCTCTCTTAGTCGCAGGAGATAGAGCACACCAGCCCTCTCCTGACAGCCATTGCTTCATTCCTCAAGAAAGGGAGCTCAGGCGAAGACTGAAAGCCTGAACTCCATTATCTCCCGTCCACCTCTACACGTCAAGGCAGAAATTAATCAATTTATCAAGACTGGCTCCTTCCAGGAAAGAGGCAGCCCAGCTGCCGCTCTGTATAGGTTACATTAGACTCCAGACCTTCCCCCACCCCCGGCTGACTGGGAAACTAGTGCGCAGGGAGGGACGCGCAGCCATTGTGCCCTGGCCTCTAAAGCCTCGCAGCCGCGGTAACGCCTACACTGTTCGTCGCTCCCATTGTCCCTTCGCCTCCATTGTCCTGTCGGCTTCTATCAGGTTCATGAGGGGATCTGGCTGGGGCACTGAGCAGAGACGCAGCCGGGATTGACGGAGGACACGCAACTCCTCACAAAAAGGAACATTCTACTCGGAGTCTAAACTATGCAAAACAAACTTACTGAGCATTATATTCCAGGTACTTTATGGTTACCTGATCTGCATGCCGTTTTTAAATCTAATTCGGGTATTGCAGCATAGCAAAGCCAAACCCGAAAGAGCACTTTTAAAGATCACACATCACACAGACTTTGGGTTTAGCATATCAGATGTATTTTACAAACACATCCGGCATTTATCATTTACTAAAATTAGGCGACGTATTGACAAAGACGGAATCATTGGATACATGCATTAAAATGTACAAGTAGGAAGAAATAACAATGTTATACTAATTGCATACGATGTGTGGACTCTAAAGACAAAAACAAAAAACTAATTCAGCAAATTCAATTTAGGGTAACTGGTAACTTCGGTCTAACTTGTTGGCACAAGTTGATAACATGTTTCTAATGTTGCAGAACGTCCAGTCACTAATCGAATCGGGGAATAAATACAGCAGCAAAAATATAACCTAACTGAGAAAGTCTCAACAAACCCAGTAAACCTACAATTAGTCGCAGTAGGCAAGCCATGAGTTCTTGGCCAGAGAATGGACAGAAATCTGCACTCGCGACCTCACAGAAGTTGGAGATGCTTCCTGTCCTGGTACAGACAGGGCAAGGACTGAAATGATTTACATACATTTGGTAAAAATGTATAATTCATTACAGGTTCTGGTCATCAATACCAAGACCAACATGGTACGCACTGTATTTGTAAAGTATCTTTTTATAGTACAAAACAAGTTGTCTTTCGGCTACTTCATATCGTTTTGCTACGTTTAAAATTGTGCCATCAATCTGCGAAATCCCAATGATGGACAAACTGAGCATCCTTTTAAGATTGCTAAAACGAATCAGTTTACATAAGGTTTCCTAAGAGACGTGGTTAGGTTGTGTTGAGTTTATTATGGGTTAAGTGCCTTTAGAATTGAGGGTCCCACATTTCAAATGATCTGACTCTGTGGCATTTTCTGCTTGAGCTACATTGTGCTTTGCCCAACCAGTGGCTTCCCGATGATTTGCACGAGAATACAGACTTCTACACATAATGGCATAAGGAGATAATAAAAATGGCTTGGTCACTACAACAGTGGTGATGACGAACAGAAAACTACGACTGGAGCAGTCATTAACATGCCAGTCACAACGGTTGCTCTAAAACGGAAAAGAGTTTTGATACTGAGCTACTAGATTGCCATATGTAAGCTGAATGCAAGTACATGCATGAGATCCTCCAACCTAGAACTCTAACTGCTGGAGGACCTGGGTATCCCCACCCTAACTACAACTCAATCACCTGTGCTGGCCAGGGCTTTGGGACTGTCATTGTCAGATGCATTCAGCCCCCCCAGAACATACCATCCTCGGCTGAGGGGTCTTAAGTCACTCCGGGACCGTTGTCTTTGCATAATGTGCTATTATTTGTGCCGAAAAAAACAAAGGTTTCCCTTTTCCTGGTTTTTTACAGATAGATAAGACAGATTGTAAACAGTCTTATTTATCAAGTTCTAAATAACATAAATATGAGGCACCCACATATGATAACAAATTTACAAATGAAACTACTCGATGCAGATTGTACAATTGTTAAGATATCCCTGTTACATGCAAATATGTACTTCAAAAAACGAGAGGTTATTAAGTACTAGAGTCATATTTAAAATTCACACATTTATTATAATTATCCGACAAAGTGATACATTTGTTAACAATTTCATTAGAAACCAACATTACATTCATTTAAAAAAACATGCGAAATACAATACAATTTGATTCAAAACAAAAAAGCACATGGGTTGTCGACGCGGCGTTTCGGTGAACTGGCTTGAACTCCTTCAGGACAATGCTTTATTATGGTTAAAAACAATCTATGTGAAAAATGAAAAAATATTTTATTGAAAGTTCTAGTACCAAAAACCTCAAGCATAGGTTTAACATTAATACTCTAATAAATCTACTTCTCATACAAAACTATATTTCTCTCATAAGCATGTATTTCTAGAAGGGTCCTATTGGCTTCACAATTTTTATGAATACAGATTTTATTTAACATACTACCATTTGTTACCCCGTGGTGCCTCGTATTTTACTTCTTCTCCCCTTGTGGTTGGGAGGCTCACTAACTGTCAATCTCAAATGACTGGTGGTCTAGGTGTCCAGATTTTATGCTGAACTTCCTCAAGATAACTCTTCCTTTTGATCTTATTTGTACTGTAAATTAAGAACCTCGGAGACCAAATGGTTACATCCTTAGATTACAGTACAAATGTAATGTTGGTTTCTAATGAAATTGTTAACAAATGTATCACTTTGTCGGATAATTATAATAAATGTGTGAATTTTAAATATGACTCTAGTACTTAATAACCTCTCGTTTTTTGAAGTAGATATTTTCATGTAACAGGGATATCTTAACAATTGTACAATCTGCATCGAGTAGTTTCATTTGTAAATTTGTTATCATATGTGGGTGCCTCATATTTATGTTATTTAGAACTTGATAAATAAGACTGTTTACAATCTGTCTTATCTATCTGTAAAAACCAGGAAAAGGGAAACCTTTGTTTTTTTCAGTTGAGACCCATTCCCTTTTCGGCAATAAGGGTGTCTCCCTAATCTCTATATCCTATTATTTGTGCCCACATTCTTAATTTGTTTAATAACTTGGAAAAAAATAGTCAGCAGAGGTGTATTTACTCTTTGAGCACACAAGCAAGCCTCAGATCACAACCAGTTGGCAGATGCACGTTGAGTAGCCGGGACGAGTATAGCCAAATAAAATCATAGTGAATCCAAGGACAAGGACTCAGAGATATATTGGTCAAGCCAATTTTCATTCTGCAATTGGATATCTGTCGTCAATCTATTGTTAAGCAGTGAGTGGCCTAAATTACATAGTCAGAATATTCATTTGCAGTCGTTTTCTCACCTGGTAAGCACTTTTTGAAATTCTTGGCCACTTGTAAAATTCGAATGCATTTGCATTTTAAAAAGCTGAAAGGTTTTAGAAAGTGTTAGTGTCTAATGAGAATGCTGCTGTACAAGTATAAGGTCCATGCATTAAAAAATGCATTTCAAATGTCGCAAGTAAAACAGGGTGGCTTATGTGGATTTATTATAATCAGACACTACATTAATATGTTTAAACGAGAGTCTTTGCTTCACTCCAATTGAAATATATTTCAATTGGAGTGCACCACTCCCTGGAGTAATAAAACGTATTGGCTACTCTCAAATAAAACTATGGTGTTGCTGCATTTTTCAGACCACTCGCTCGGAATTCCTGCCTTAATCCAGGTTTGTTTTATGTTCATGTTCACAAATACTACTTTATGATATCCCACGGCACAGCACTTCAGCACCGTACCACACTAATTTGTAGAATGCCACACATTGCAGCGCCACATCGCACACAGACCCCATATCGTCATACATTTTGGAGAGGGCGATGAGGGAAGAGAAGAAAAGTACATATGGCATGAATGACCCATGGAACTGGGCAACTGGAGACCACCTGCTGCCAAACCAGGAGAAAAATACATACACCATCTCGAATCCAACAACCCAGTAACGGAACCACCCAAGAATCCTAAGGCATGGACACACTCACATTTCACCCCTAATTGGAAACTAATGGTACAATATGTATTCCCTCATCTCTGCTTTAAGCCACAATGGCAAGAAAATACGCTAGAACAAAAGAGACAAATGCTTTCAAGAACAGACAGTACAAATACACCTGGAAACCGGAGTATGTTCTTCAAAACAGATGACGTGGAGGTAACCATACAGCTAAATTGTAACTAATAGCATTTGCAGTGGCATCACGTCATTACACCTCTTCGCTGATAATCTCAAAATAATGCGCTTATCAGCAGAATTTAGTCCATCAGCCCATACCTGCAAGTGACTGCAACAAAGTCTATACACTGTAAACTGGAAATTAAAATGTAAACCTGGCAGACATTACAGGCAAATGAGGCAATGGACAGTCTCGTACATAAAGTTCACCAAGACAGGATTCTTTGTACTGGTAATGAACATACAGAAAATGCTTCTGTATAACCTTGTGCCTCAGTTGATCAGCTGAATAATTGGAAACATTGCTTTTTCCAGACTAAGAATCCATATATCAAACACAGAATCTTGGCATTATGGCTGTAGCACTAAGAATTGTCAGAGACAAGAAACTAGTTAATGGGTACCCACGTGTGGAAATCTACATAGTATAACTTCATGACAAAAAAGCACACTGGTAGTGTTGGCTAGAAAAGGCCCACTGGTGTGTTATAGGTTCCAATTTTAGCTCATACCAACGTTCTACTTTTTGTGACCCCATTGCCCTGAAGCCATCCCAGGACAAGGTCCAAACGAAAACAATGCAGCAAAAGGAGCGTTCAATTTTAATCCATCAATGTCCATCCCAAAATCCCAGGGATTATATTCTTCTCCAACACTTCATCCAACAATCATGATGTGGAGAAGCGTGGCTCAGTGGTTAGAGGCGGCAGACCCGGAAGCTGAGATCGACCGTGGATCAGGGTTCGATTCCCCGCCTCGGCGGGTCTCGGGCTCAAAAAAAAATTCCACGGACTCGACAATTCTCGCTCTGGTGCCTACTCAACTCACGGGGTTACACTCTGCGACTCTGGGCAATAGCTTGCTTAATCTCCACTACGGCCCCTCGCGGCGGGATGCCTGGCTTTCACCTTGTGGACACCCGGCTGGGGTTTCTCACAGGGGAATACCAGGACGGGTTCCCTAAGCAAGCGCCGGGACGCTTACGGGCAGCTGTGCGCTTTACAAGTCCAGCACATTTACATTTACATGATCACAGTGAAAGTACCACACTTCATCCAATAGTCATGATCCCATTCAAAGTAGAAATTCAGGAGTCTAGTATATATCTTGACATCCAATTTTATTCAAAATAATGCAATTTGATAGAAGTAATCCATACCGCCCAGCCAATGTGTTTCGTCCCACATGGGACTTCATCAGGGCTCCAAATATAAAACACACGTCACACATTTGATATTGTATCAATAGTCTATATAGCCACACAGGTACCCGCTATTTACATTTCAGAAAAAAACTTACAAAATGCCTACCCACAAGACTCCCTACCTATATACAAACTTGTACAATCATTTGTTCAAACAAATTTGATAGAAACAAAAATGTAAATCTCTCCTCCCACCCACTGGTCCGATAATAGTCAAAAATACCCACAATATTGGATGCCTACCCCATCAATTTTATCCTGGTGCACACATGAAGATAAAGTGTTGTCTAATAGTGAAACCTACTCATTACCGTTGTCCTGCTGTGACCTTTCACATTCCTTCGCTTGGAATCAAAAGCCATAGCCTGAGAGTTGTTACACTCACTTTGTCAAATCCTCTTTTTCAATAGTCATCAGTATTCGGTCCTTTCCTTATTATATAATTCTCCATACACGGGAATTTCTGTCACAAAGGCGGCATGCTGTAGGGGTAAAATACTTGGTTGAAGAATATACTCATTCTAGATACTGGGAGTTTCTGATTGGTGGAAACACAAGAAGGAGAATCAGATGAGGGTTTTAATTCTGGTCTCACCCTTTTGTGATTGGATGGCTGGCCCAACAGTGAACTGACATTGGGGGCAACATTAATGTCTTTTGCTGCATTGCTTTCGTTTGTACCTTATAGTATAACTTCAGTAAACGAAGCTGTGAGACAAGAGGTGAAATGAAATGAAATGTGGGCACATATGTCTGAGAAACTGCCTGACAAGATGCAGAAGCTCAAAATAAATAAGTTTTCAGGCAGCCTTCAAAGAACTATTGACACATTTACTCTGAAAGCGAGGAGTGAACTGAAGGCAAGGCATATGAATGGGGTACGACCGGACAGTTACGAAAATAACTGTATACCCGAACAGGACGACATAGGAATATTACAAATAGAGTGGGGGGGTATCTGAATACCACATTACCAGGAGAGCCTTAAGAGAACATGATGCTGAAAAGGGCTAAAAAGCAGAGGCAGGATAAAAGTTAGACCAATGCACACTGGGTTACTGTGGGAGAACAGAGAAACTGATACAAATTAATGCCAGTAAATCCAAAGGCAATTATGGAAGAGGATGCCTGAAAGTTGCATAACAGTCAGATGTGATAGAGTCCCCATGAAATAATAGGCGCATGAATTAGCTAACCCTACACGATTAGACATTTTATCTACTCTAGTCCAGATGACCACAAGTGAAGTATTTACCTAACAGAGTACTAGGAACTCTTGTGTTCTGGGAAATCTTCACCCTGTGTAAAAACCCATTACGTTTACACCCAAGGATAATAATGCCATTTATATGTCAGAATAACGCATGCCTTTACCATGCATGCTGTTACTCCGCAGGTTTCACAACAAATGCGTCTTTACCACGCATTCTTTTACCATGCATATCCTTACAATGACATGCCTTAGGGAAAGTACTGGACTTTGGAGCAGTATAATTTACTATTCCAACTCCAGTCTACTCAACAGTAGGGAAAGCATTAGACTTTTAAAGCCCAACGCTGCTTTCCTTAAGGCATGTTGTGGTTAAGGGATGCGTGGTAAAGACTTATTAGTTGTTACGGCTGTGTTGTAACTGCAGCGGTGATACGGCAGTCATGGTAAAGGCTGTTTTCCAATATCAACCAATGACCTGAAAGGGATTAATTAAAACATCCTGTTTTAGACCATCCTGTCCAGAGTTAGTATGGTTCAGGCTCGATTTATCCATTCAATATGCAGCAGCTGGAACAGATGGATATACATATAGCGACACCCTTTCAGTTCTACTCAGGATACCAGGTGGAAAAAAGCCAGATCAGTGACCACTCTATAATATGTCACAAGATTAGTGTAGACTGAAGAGACTAAGATCAGCAAAAATTATAATGCCTGCTAATGCCACCTTCTTATAACGCAGACTATCTTCTACACACCATTGCGATTTGTGTGCGACAACAGGAAGCTGAGAAACAGCAATGGGGTTAAGTTGCTAGTGACACTTGCTTTACTTGAATTCATAATTTGTGTGTGGATAGAATAACAAAATAACCACATTTATATTCTCAGCATTTGAATTTTTCTATTCACCCCAGAGAAAGGAGACGAGCACTGGTTAATGTGTAGGTATTACACAATTGATTATAACATTCAAATAAACAATTAGACTTTTTAAAACATCCCAGGAGAGCTGTGTGAGCATGCTTAAAACATCCTGCAGAAGACGTCCCACTACCCCAAAGTCTGAAACATTAGAGACCGAATAATGTCCTTAAAGAACCTAGATGAAAGGATTAAACAATGTATGTTAAAATAGTAAAACAATGTCAAGATCAGAAGCTCTTTAGCATTCATGAACACAGTAAGAAACACTGTATCCTGCTGCTAATACCCAATTTAGCAAAGATAAAGACATCTGCAACGTTTGGCAGATAGGGGGCAAGAGAGTCCCTCTCACTCAAGAGTTTCTCCCTTTTTGGCTACAGGTGGTTCGCATCTGTCCCTAAATTCCTAGAAAAGGATTGGGACACAGTCTCTGTATCTGCCTGACCAACCTCTTACAAATGTGATCAAGCCCGTAACATCGGACATTGACACAGTGGAACAAAGTTCACTGCAGAGTTCTCCGCAGAGAGTGGAACCTACTCAGACTCTTTCAGTCTTTGCACAGACCATCCAGCCTCTGGTATAACCGCAGTGCTGAAAGGTGCAATTTCTCTTGCAGAAGAGCAATGTTATTCCTCGATGAGGCTCCTTCTTGCTGCGCTCAAGACATTTCAATAGGCTGAGCTAGAGGAAGAGACATCACTAACATCCTTATTGAGATCATTGGAGCATATCTCCTAGGCTTAGGAGGGAAAGACGACGCTTTGATATGGCCCCTTAGCAGATATGCAGATTCTGATTTGTCAACTGACTCACTGGCCTTATTCTCCAGGATATACAGTTAAGAATTGCTTCTATTGATAATCTCATTACATGAGTTGATAAATAAGACAGCAAGGACATTTAGAAGCTCAAGCGCTATTCATGATGCTCATATTAAAAAAAAATTAAACCATTCAATTAAAGCCCAAGAATGTTCTTTTGTGCTATTCGTTTCTTAGAGCCCATGAGGAACAGCTCTGAACAATCTTTTTCTGCTTATTCAGTGAAGAGGGTTTAGATAATAAGTTTAGACCTGCATATTCAGACTCTAACTATATATATATATATATATATATATATATATATATATATATATATATACACACACACACACACACACACACACACACACACAGTTCCAATCCACTAGAAAAGGAGTGTAGAAGATGGGATGAGATGGGATGTTATGAGTCTGTATAATAGATCCTCATTGGAATCAATAAACCAGTTCTTCGATTTTGTACAAAGTAAAAAGAGAAAGGATTTCCCCAAAATAGAAATTTCATCTCTACAAGCAGTAACATTACTGGTTCCTATCTAAAACTCCTTGCCCCGTCGTTACTTAAAAAAACTCTTCTGGGCAACTCACCTCCCAAACATCCTCAGCTAAAGCCAGACACAAACCATAATATCTCCTGTTTGGGTCTGTTGATCCCTGAAAGGGACTTATGCCAACCACTGTAATGTCAGCAAACACCTAAAAGATTACTTCTCATCATGTGTCTAGCCCAGTACTTGTCACTACCCATAGCCACAACCACACCTGGATCTAGAACACGTACAAACCACATCTTCACAACACACAGCTCCAACTTCATACTCATATCACTAATCAGCAGACATCCTCAAGCTACTGAACAAAGACCAATTTATGCCCTTAATGCATGCTCCACAGGCCCCACCCACAAGACTCCACAAACTGCATCACCTATCACAGCCTGATACATTGACTTACAGAAGCATGGCTCACCCCTACATCCTTGGGCATCCCTGACATACTTGCTACTGTCCAATGGAAACCTCTCAAACACTTAGACTGGACTGGCCACCTTGAAATTCCCATCACCCTGCTCAGTACCCATCCAATCTACGGTAATCAAAAATAGAAATCAGATGCTTCAAATGTTTTTCCACAGACATTCTCATCTCTTGCCCAGCCATCTCCACATCCAAAACATACTCTTAAAATCCCACTGACAGAGGCGTGGCTTGAGGCGTCAAGATGGCGGTCGCATCCTAAGAGTGTTCTGGACCCCTTGATGGAGCAAGGATTCGCACGAAAGGCGACTTGCTTGAACTCATGAACCTCGAATAACTCTAATTATATAATCAACATGTTTGTCTAATTAATTTTGCACCTTTTACATTGATATTGGGCATCCGAGTGAAGTTTGCTTATGTGTGTATTAATCTTCATACGCTTGCACCTAATATGGCTGCTGTTACGCGGGAATTTCTACTGCGCATGCGTCTGTCATACCCACGTGACCTGACGTACTCGCAGCTTTGGAGGGAATCTGTTGCTTCTGCGCACTAGGGCTAATATGGCTACTCTATGTTCTCACATGCGAGAAGCTTGCACTGCTGCTTTTGCTAAGCTGTTTGTTCTGCCTAATCCTAATGCTATAGTTAAAGTTATGATAATGGGAATAGAGTAGAAATTCATGGTATACAGTTATGTTATGTTATACCTTCTTGTATAGCGCTCGAATCACCGCGAGGCATCTCGGCACAGTGTAATCATTTAATTCTATGTTCTAAAACTGTTTCCTTTTACTTTTCACGTGTCGCAATCTTTGGGCCTGGGAGGTGCCATTACTCCATTTTGAAAGTCCTTCTGCGCATGTCCAGCTGCAGAGAGGAGTTGAACTCGGTGTTATTGAAATCCAGCCAAAGACAGTCATCGCCAAGATGCGCCTGGGAAGATGACTTTTGACCCGACTAGAAGAAGCTAAATTGCATACAATGTATATGTCAATAGAATATCCATTGTTAGGTGAAATGAAGTCGTCCTGTGAAAATAAATTGATGGGGCGGGAACATAAAATTAATATTCAACACTGAAGTAACAGAAATTGGGGTGGTGTGATGACCTCTCCTCCTCCTTTCTCCAATCGAAATTTGGGATCCTTACATTTGAAACATTGGGGGGTGGTACACTGCCCTGGAAAATGGTATAACTAGAGTAGGTTTAGCTAGAGAAATTGTCCGACTTGTCCGAATAGCTGACCTGCCACTGACCCAACGCACTTAATAGGTGATTAAGAGCAGAGGGTTGCGGAGCACTCTGTCATAAGATTTGCTGACCCAATCGGGGTTCTGGGAAGCTGAAGTGCTGGCGAAGCACTTTGCTGGTATATGCTGTACCCAATCGGGGTTTTGGCTGATTCCTTGCGGAGAGGGAGTAGCGCAGGCGTTGCAACTGAACTGCGGGTGCTGGTCTTAACCTTTGGTGGCCCTGTCCTGATCCAAATCTGGTTAATCATGTCCTGATTTCCGATCTGCACCTGCGGGCCTACTGGCGACTGCAACCTTTGGGGTCCTTTTCTGTCCTTAACTGACCCGTGGCCAGGGTTGGTCTTCACACCATTCTAGGTAAATGTGAATCTGCGTGGGTAATTTGTTCCAGTTGGTATGTTGGGGAGATGGGAGTAAAAGAAAAGCGGATACCAGGCATCCTTATTGACCGATCAACATTACATTTATACGGCGCATAGGCCAACACCACTTTCCTCACTTATGTCGCCCGACCTCTGGGTTGCGGGCTAAATCGCCGTGTACAGTGAATTGCGATGCCACACATGTTATACATTCTGTCTGCTGGGTAGTTGATCGGACCAGTTGTATATTGTATTAATCTGCACTAAAAATATATAATAAAAAAAAAAAATCTGTGTGGGTAAATTGTCATTATAAATTGCGTCCTTTTCTTTACCCTCCCTAATTGCAAAGCTTTGATTGCATATGTTCCCTCTTCTTACCCTTCCCAATGATAAATTTGTCTTTTGATTAATAGTGTGTTCCAATTTCTTACTTTCCCTTGTCATATGTTAAAATTGTTTTCGTAATTGCATTTTGAGTCCCTTTTTCTTACCCACCCCTTAATAATTTCCTAAAGTTGTGATATGTAGTATGTCCCATTTCTTTACCTACCCTTAGAAAAATTGTACAAGTCTGTCTGAATTAAATAGCATGTTCCTTGTTTTTACCTTCCCTTTATTTCAATTTGCTAAATGGTTGGCATAATATATCTTTTGCATAGTTATACGTTGTTTCTAATCTTAGTTATAGATAGCCTTATCGCTTTTAATCTATGGATCATGACTTATGATGAAATTTAGATAAAGAGTTTAAACCTTTCCCGAGTCTGTGGTTATTATATGAGTGCAAATGTTATTTTGTTATCGACTGCCTTCTTTACAACTAACTCCCTGATCCATTGTGGTCATAGGTACTAGTGACAAGGATTGGTAAGTCAAGGGAGTAGGAATTAGTGGTATAAAATAGACTGGTAGTAGAGTGTGGGTTACCTGATTTAGTGACTGTGAAAAACTGAATTATGGGCCCAGGTGAGTATTGGTAAAATTGTAGTCGGGTGACCTGCACGCTCTGTCACCTTCGGCGTACATCCAGACCCCCTACCTGATCGTGGCGCAAACCCCATCTGGTGGCACTATCTGTTGGCTGTTTTGGTGCAGATCTGCGGTGCCATGAGCTCTCCTGTAGCCCGCTGCCAGTGGCGGCCTGTTGCGGCCTGTGATCTCTGTGGATGCCCACCACATCTGCTCTGCGGAGAGGCTGCAGATCCAAACCCAACCCGTTCAGCCACGCCTCGACACCCCCAGCCGGCGCTTCGGCCGGCGCCGAGAAGACAGAGGCGGCAGACGGCTTACTGCGGTGAGCGGGAGGCTCTGTGCGGTGAGCAGGAGGCCCAGCTATCACTCCAGACAGCGGCGAAAGCACGAGCCACGGGTCCCCCTGCCCCAGTCTCCTGCTCCGGTGGTGTGCAGACGTCTGGGACCCGAGCTGCAGGTCCCACCGCCCCCGTTTTTCAACTCCTGTGGTCTGCGGCCGTCTGGGGCCCGAGCCCTGGTCCACTCCGCCCCAGTTTCCGGACCCTGTGGTGTGCGTCCGTCTGGGGCAGGGCTGCGGCTGTTTGAGGCCGGGCCGCTCCCGTTGGCAGTTGGCGCTGCCGGGAATCGGCTGAGCGTGTTGCCTGGGGGGAGCGGCACCGGCTGTCCTGGTTTGTGGGCGGGGTCGGCCTAACAGCTTACGGGGCCTCCGGTGAGTAATCGGCCGGCACGTAGGCCGGCGGGGACACAGAGGAGGTGGAGCGGGCCCTCGTGGCACACAGTGCGGGAACCCAGTGAAACCAGGTGAGCGGGGGGACCGGCTGTCTGCCGGGCAGCAGAGTGCGGGTGTTGAGGCTCCCCCCTCCCGCCCCGTGTCCATTCAGTGTGGCTAACAAGCCTGACTGCGGTGTCGGGTGTCCTGGGAGAAGGGGCCCGAGGCTAGTCCTGTGGGGATGCAGGCCCCCCCCCCTCAGGGCCTTGGTGTTCCTGCGGCGCTATCTCCGGCTATTGGGACCAGAGGGGCTGCAATACCTAACTGTGCTTTCACCCCCTTTCACCTCATTTCTTCTGGGGGACAGGTGCAGGACCCCCCTGCCCCGGCCTTGTAGAGCATGCCTTCTTGGGGCTTGACAGCAATCAGCGGGCTGGGTGAGGCCTGACCTCCCTTGGACAAAGTCGGCCATCTTTTCGGGTGGCAGCCGGTGAGAACACCCCCAGCGCGCCGGTCCTGGTCTGACCTCCTCCCATTCTTCACTCAGCACACCCGGCGGGGCATGCTGTCCATCAGCCCGACTAAAGGGCCCTACTGCGGTGGTTGTGGTGTCCTGGGAGAGGGGGGCCGGGGCTGGCCCTGTGGGGGTGCGGGGCCCCCCTCACGGCTTGGGCGCTCCTGCGGCGATATCTCCGGCTTCCAGGAACAGAGTGGCGCAAGACCCAACGGTGATTCTCCCTCCTTCCGTATCCCTTCCTCTGGGGGACAGGTGCGGGCCCCCCTGCCCTGGCGGGGTGGGTGAGGTCCAACCTCACTCGGGAAAGTCATCCATCTTTTCGGGTGGCGGAGGAGGCACTCCCATCGTGTCGGCCCTGGTCGGACCGTGCTCCCCTGACTGGGCCTGTGAGTGACGGCGACGGTCCAGCCCCAAGTGGCACCCATCTAGCGCTTGGGTGTTTTTGTGGATACTTGGGCCCCACGCCGGCCTCCCGTCCCCCTAGACTTCCTACAGCTGCAATGACATCGAGATCTACCACGAGCCATGGGGAGAGATAGGGGCCCCAAGCCTGCACCGGCCTCCACGCAGACCAAGATTGACCGGTTTACTACTTCCGAGCAGGAGCCACCTGGGGGGGCCACAGGGGGGGCGCCACCACCCGCCCCTCACCAAGACAGGGATCTTGACACTATCCTCCAGGCCATCAGAGCCTCGCAGACTTCCGTTGAGGGGAAGAATGACGTATCTCTCCTCAGGCAGGACCTTCGCAACGCTACCACGCGGCTCTCGGAGGCCAAAGCCAGCCTATCCACGGCTGAAGATGATATCATGCAACTTAAGGAGCAGGTGGCTCACCTTTGCTCGCACACCAGGGAGCTCCATAGGCATGCTGAGGATGCCGAGAACCGGGCACGTTGCAACAACCTCCGCCTGGTAGGGTTCCCGGAAGGGGTGGAGGCGGGGCAGACCACCACCTTCGTTGAAGACTGGTTTAAGTCATGGGTGCCCGGAGATGCCCGGTCGACCTGGTTTGTGGTGGAAAGGGCCCACAGGTCTCTGGTTCCCAGGCCCCCTCCCGGTGCCGCACCCCGCCCCATCATTCTCAAAGTCCTCAACTTCAAAGACCGCAACGCCATCCTGCGGGTGATCCGGGCGGCTGGTCCCATGTTTCAGAACCAGGTCATCATGATATTCCCAGACTACACAAGTCCAGGACCTCTGGCGCCCCTTTTCAGAGGTTAAAAAGAAACTCCGCGCCCTGGGCCTACAATATCAGCTCCAGTTCCAAAATAAGACGCAATTCTTTGATTCGCCCCAGGCGGCATAGACATGGCTGACAGAGGAACGCCGCCTCCGCCAACAGCGCAACACATCCCCGGAACACACAGAGTCGCGGCCCGAAGGACGGAGGTCGCCACGGTGCCGACGCCACACACGGTCACAGGGTGCGCCAGCTGCAGGCATCAGCACTGTGATCCTCAAGTGTAGCAGCCCCAGATCCTCAGGACTCCTCCAGCCAGTCGGAATCTCCACTACACCATAGGCACTGACCTGCCGATGGCTTGGCGGCAGGCGCGGTGCGTCCATTGGGGCGTAGGGGCGAAGCCCCACTAAGCCCCATGGACCCACCGCGTCGTCACTAAAATACAAATTAAAATATTAAAATAATCGCGCTACCCGCCGGCCGGGAATCCGGGAGACACCTGTCTTTACCGGAGTGCGCAAGGGGGGGGGGGAGGGGGGAGGCTGGGCCTGCTGCAGCGGCGCAAGTGGATTTTTGGGCAGAAACTAGCCCGCACATGCGCAGATTGTTTCCCCTGTTAAGTTCCCCTTAGAGAGAGGACCAGGGGCCGGCCGCAGCCCCGGGGTTACACAGGGCAACTGGGCGAGCAGTCATGGTGCCATCCCGGCGCTGCATACAGCGCCAGGATTGGCTGGTCAATACTATAGCCCGGGTCCTGCAGGGAGTGCTGGCCGCAGAATTAGTTGTTTCTTTAATCCATTCCATTCCAAAAATCTTTATTTCGATCACAGATCATAAAAGATACATAACATTTATACACAATTAAAATGAATTAAACACGTTGTGATCCAGTAAAACATTTTAAAACAAAGGGTGGTATAAAAACGGTATATAACTTTCAAAGAGTCTTTTTTAAACAAGTCTTTTGGCCCAACGGCTTCGAGTAAACCACATGGAGGTTAAAAATGTAGAGAGGGCAAAGACTACAGTGGGGGAGAGGTCTGTCTTTAAGACTCTGTAAGCTGGTTGGAAGGATCTAAAACCCAAGTTCCTAAGTAATGGGACTAACCAATATTTCCTGCTCCTGTCATAGCCCTTGCAGAAGAAGACAGCATGAACGTCATCCTCCTTCGGATTCGCACACACTGGGCATGTTTTTGTGGTGGTACAGCATGACCAGGACGCTGTGAATGAAGCTAGAGGGAGGGTTCCGTATCTCAATTGCAGGAATAATTTCCTCGTTAGTACAGGGGACATAGTTTCTTTAATCAATAGTCTAATCTGTAAGCAAATGCAATTTAATATATTGCTTTTGGCCACGTACATATGTCAAAGGTCGTCTGCGTAGAAATTTGACCAGTAGCGAATAGACAGTTATTTTGGACCTAGACGCACTTCCTTGGCACGGTTCTCTTTACCCTTTCAGACACACATTAACTCCGCAAGCTCAAATGACTTGAGATAGTTCAGTGCGTTAAAGCATCTACTGCAGAAATGTGTGTGTCTATTCCAGGTTACCCATTTATTTCACGGCACGAAGTTGTAAAAATGTATACATGACTTTGGTGTGAATATGTACCATCAAAACTGCAGGGCCACACCCAAGGGGAGAGGATGTGGTCTGACAGTTAGCGCGGCCGACTTTGGTGCTGTGAAACCAGGTTCGAGCCTCTTATCGAGCCATAAAAATGTATACATGACTTTGGTGTTAAATAAATAGATGTTTTAAATAACAAATAAAAATGATGTTCCGACTAAGGTGTGAAATTGGTGTCGAATAAATACATGTTTTAAAAACAATTAATATTAATCATGTATCATTGGTGCTGGAGTACAAAGTTCGAGACTGGTATTGAACACTGACAAGCTGTGTGCAAGTTATATGGTCATAAAAATACATGAATGATGGATGGATGCAGGGTGGGTGCATTAACCCCTTCGACGCTCATGACGAGCTGGGCTCGTCATGAGGTAGCCTCCCAGCACGCTCATGACGAGCCCAGCTCGTCATGAATAATGGGTTTTTAAAAAACTCAGCGCAGCAGGGGAAAATGCGCCGCAACGATGCGGTTAATGATGGATGGGTGGATGGATGCATGCATGCATGATGGGTGGATGCATGAATGCAGGATGGATGGGTGGGTGGATGCATGAATGAATGATGTATGGATGCAGGATGGGTGGATGGGTGGATGCATGCATGAATGATATATGGATGGATGCATGCATGATGGGTGGATGGATGGGTGGATGCATGAATGATGTATGGATGCAGGGTGGGTGGATGGATGGGTGGATGCATGAATGATGTATGAATGCAGGATGGGTGGGTGGATGGGTGGATGCATGAATGATGTATGGATGGATGCATGCATGATGGGTGGATGCATGATGGGTGGATGCATGATGGATGGGTGGATGCATGATGGGTGGATGCATGATGGGTGGGTGGATGCATGATGGATGGGTGGATGCATGATGGATGGGTGGATGCATGATGGATGGGTGGATGCATGATGGATGGGTGGATGCATGATGGATGGGTGGATGCATGATGGATGGGTGGATGCATGATGGATGGGTGGATGCATGATGGGTGGGTGGATGGGTGGATGCATGATGGATGGGTGGATGCATGATGGATGGGTGGATGCATGAATGAATGATGTATGGATGCAGGATGGGTGGGTGGATGGATGGGTGCATGCATGAATGAATTATGTATGGATGCAGGATGGGTGGGTGGATGTGTGGATGCATGAATGAATGATGTATGGATGCAGGATGGGTGGGTGGATGCATGAATGCAGGATGGGTGGGTGGGTGGATGGATGGATGGATGGGTGGATGCATGAATGATGGGTGGATGCATGAATGATGGGTGGATGCAGGATGGGGGATGGATGGGTGGATGCATGCATGAATGAATAATGTATGGATGGATGCATGCATGATGGGTGGATGGATGCATGCATGATGGGTGGATGGATGCATGATGGATGGGTGGATGCATGAATGAATGATGTATGGATGCAGGATGGATGGATGGGTGGATGCATGAATGATGTATGGATGTAGGATGGGTGGGTGGGTGGATGGGTGGATGCATGAATGATGTATGGATGGATGCAAGGTGGTTCGGGCTCGCTCGCTCGCTGCGGTGCAATATGCAAATTAGTTTACGCCCCCACCACTTTCAAATGTCACCAGCCGCCCCTGCTTGGCGGGCTCTTCCAGGCCTTCGGCCCAGATGGATTCGGACCTTTCAAGCACTCCCACCCTTTAACACAAAGTAGCCCGAATCTGAAATATGCCTGCCACTGGGGGGGGGGAGCACGTCACCGGGGATGGGTGTCTGACTGTTGGCAAGCCCAAATGTTCATCTATAGTCTTTAATGCCGATGTAATGCTTATCCGTTCAGGAGGGGTCCTCCACGCAACCGATCAGAGCATTTTAGTTTGGTTCAGTTAAATGGGGGGGGGGTCGACAGATGCTTCAGTTCTTGAATTATAGGGTGGGGGGGTTGGAGTTGGGACAGGGGGTTTTGTTCTTTCTTGTTGTCAGGAGCCACGAATGTCTGCTCCCTAGGGTTCTGTATTGGTTTGATGCACCACCATCCACACGGCACCCGGACCTACTTCGGTAGGGGTCCGACTCACAGGGTCCTTCCCACCAGCGCATTGTCACACCTGCTCCAGGCTTCGCATTTGCTGTTGGCCCTCCGGGGCCCGGTGAGCTTTGATTATGACTCCCAGTCACCATGACTGACACATCGGCTCCGAGAGCTGCCCACCAGGTCTTATCCTGGAACGTTCATGGTCTACAGGACCGCCACAAACAGACGGCTGTTCTGCGCTATGCACAGCGTCTTTATGCAGAAGTGCTTCTGCTTCAGGAGATGCACCTGATGGGTAACCTTTGTCCCTTTCTTGCGCGTTACCGCTACGATAGGGTTTGGCACCCGGGCTTTATGGTTGGGGGGATAAGAATGGCGTAATCCTACACAGGCTTGCCACGTACCCCGTATTATTCCGGAAATTCTGGATCGCGAAGGGTTGACACACCGATCACCGGTGGCTATGGCCGGCACATTCGCCGCCTTCTACCGTCGGCTCTACGCCAAACAGACCCCCGCTCGGTCACTTTGAGAACTGCTGGATACGGCGGGTACTCTCCTTCCTCAGCTGGACTCCAATACCTTAGCTGATCTTGACCGCCCAATCTCACACAATGAAATCAACTAAGCTATTGCTCGCACCGCCTCAGGTAAGACTCCTGGCCAGGACAGCCTCCCCAAGAGTACTATGCAGCATACCGTGAGGTCCTCGTACCCCGCCTGGCAGATCTGTATGTGGAGGCCTTCGAGAAGGGCTCCTTCCCGCCCAAGACTGATATGGCGACCATCGTGGTCCTCCTGAAGTCTCAACCGCCATCTCCCCACTGTGCTGACTATCGCCCCATTTCCCTTATTAATACCAAAGTTAAACTATTTGCCGCGATTCTAGCTCAACGACTGCAGCCCTATCTTACCACATTGGTCCATCCGGACCAATGCGGGTTCATGCCCCAGCGAGGCACCAGGCATCGCCTCCGGCGGCTACACCTGGCCCTGGCATACCGCCAGATGCTCTGCCCTTATTTGGCACTTCTTCTCATCGATTTTGAGAAGGCGTTTGACTCCGTGGACTGGTCGTATTTAGAGGATGTACTGGTGGAAATGGGCTTCGGCCCTCAGGTCTGACGGATGGTCAGGGTCCTTTACACCCGGCCCCAGGCCCGCGTCCTGGTTAATGGGGCTCTGTCTGGCACCTTCCCCATACAGAGGAGAACGAGACAGGGGTGCCCCGTCGCCTCTACTCTTCGCCTTGGCAATGGAGCCTCTTGCATCCGTGATACGGTCCGCGAGCCTCGTTCGGGGATGGGAGTGGCCCGGCTCTGAAGTGGACAAGAACGACCTTTACGCGGACGATGTTCTGCTCTTCCTAACCGATGCCGCCCAGTCTGGCCCCTGTTGTCTTCAGATTCTGAGCTCCTTCGGGCAAACCTCTGGTCTCCGAATGAATCCTAACAAGTTGGTCCTGGTTCCGCTCCATCTATCCAGAGAATGCTATGACTGGCAGTCCACGATACTGCTTCGACGTCAGTCCTTTAAGTATCTTGGGATCTGGGTCGCACTTCTCCCCGAATTGGGGTGGTCCCTTAATATTGCCCAGCTTGTGAAGAAAGCCAAGGCGGATCTTCACAAATGGCAAACACTGCCCTTGAACCCCCTGGGGAGGGTCACCTTATTCAAAATGATGATCCTTCCCAGATTCTTGTATGTTCTCCAAAATACCCCCTTCTGTTTTTCACTGGCGTGGTTTCGAGAGCTGGACACTATGGCTGCTAAGTTCCTCTGGGGGGAAGGGAGGACCCGGTTGGCATTAAAGACCTGTCAGATCCCATCATTCGACGGGGGCATAGGGATGACACATTTATATCTCTACTACTTAGCAACCCGTCTTTTATACACGACTGATTCAAAGGGGGTTGGTCCGACCCAGCCTACACTTCAACCGAACTTCAAAATCCAATCTTTACTATACGGGGAACCGATCCCGTCCACTCTGCCCGATGTCTCCCGCTCCGTACTTCTAGCTTGGAGAGCAGCCCTAAGACACAGCAAATGGACGCACAAACTCACTCAACTTGCGCCTCTATGATACGGCACGTGGCTCCAAGAGGTCAGTGGGCTACAAGGATTCCGAACGTGGGATCTCTCGGCTTGGGGGTGAATGGGCGAGGGGCCACATGCGCTCCTTTAAGGACCTCCAGTCCAGATACTCCCTGCATCCGGCACAATTTTATAAATACTTAAAATTGCGACACGCCCTCCACATACATGTACCTGAGGATACCAGTGTCCCAGAGTACAGTTCCCCCGAGGCACAGATCATGCTGGGTGACCTGGGGAGGGGGGGCATCTCCCGCCTCTACAAGACGCTGGTCAACAACACCCCGACCTCACTTGACCGACTCAGGGGCCAATGGGAGGAATGGACGGGCCCTCTGGATGAAGAAGACTGGCGTGATGCCCTCATGTCCCCCAAAATGGTCAACACATCAGCTAAACTCCACTTGATCCAACTATACTATATTCACACAGCCTACTTGACCCCGCTACGCTTACACCGGGCTGGCTTTTCCCCTTCTGCTGCGTGCACGAGGTGCGGTCAGGACCCGGTCGATTTCTATCACACGGTGTGTGCATGCCCTCGATTGGCACAGTTCTGGTGGGGATCAAGGGTGAATTGTCCGAGATCCTGGGGTGGGAAGTTCCCCATGATACACCCACTACCTTTCGGGAATACTGACGGGCTAGACGGGTCCAGGAACGAGAAGTTATTTTACAATACTGCCATGGTTGTGGCCAAGAGGGACATTGCCGCCTCCTGGAAACTTCCCACACCACCAAGTTTTGAGACATGGCGAAGGGGGGTGGATTGGTGCGCAGCTCAAGAAAAACCTATGTACGAGGCACGAGGATGCCCCAAGAAACATCGGAGGGTGTGGGGCAAATGGCCGGGGTTAAAGAAAACTAATGACAGACGTCAATAGACCCTTTCCGCACTACTTTCAGCAGAAATCCATCTGCTACTTGTATTCAAAATTAAGATCCGTATACTTTTATAATTTTCAACAAATTTATTGGTTTGATTTTTCCTCATACAATGTGGTAATCGTTTTTTCTTGTTTTGTTGCAAATGAAATCTTTGTTACTTCTTTAGATTGTGATTTGCACAATTAGTTGAATTGTGATAACTGACATTCATTGTTTAAAAAGGAAAATTTTCCTGTCCCAATGCATTTCGGGATGCTAATCCCTTCATCAGGGGCACTGTAAAACAATTTAAAAAACATGTTTAGCCTCAGGCTATTGGCACACTTAGTAGTCATTTTATTGTACATTACATTCTGCAAATTAATATCATTTTCAAAATGCACAAAGAATCATATAAGCAAAGGTTCTATACTGTGCTATGTTCTTAGCACATCTACACAAAACATATGCTAATACTCCCTCAAATTGTCAGAGTCCTGCATTTCCTAAAGTTTCAAATAGACCAAGGTTTTTAAGAATACATAAAATGCTGTGTGATTGATGGTGCAAAACAAAGTAAACCCAAACTTGGAAGCCTATCGCGTGATCGCTGATTGGATGCTAGATTCGTAAACCACCATGGAATACACACTCACCATAGTTGCTCACTATCGTGTGATGCTTTGGAAGATTTTCAGTAATGGAGGTTCGAAAAGGTATTCCTGATAACGCCTGCAAAATAGGTGAATGCTAATGATTAATTGAATATTCCTATTGAATGCTTAAAAAATGAACAAGGATTGCGAAGCTGTTTGTCATACCGTGAGGAAAGAATGCTGTGGAGTAGGATAATCTTTATGGACAAGCTTGACGTTGTGACTGTAAAATGAACACACTCGAATGAGACCTTGACTTGTCTATGAATAAGACTTGCAACAAAAATCGGAAAGTTGAATAATGTGTTACCTGATTGGCTGTGGATGAATAAGAAGAAACATAAAAAGACAATCGCTCCTAGTTGGTATCGATATTCCTGCATGAGAGATATAAAAGTATGTAAGATAGACGCTAAACTTCACTGCAGTGTAACACAGGACGTTTCTAAGTCTAAAGTACCTGTTGGCAGATGACGATGTCGAGCTGCTAGCTGTGCTGGCGTTACTTCGGTAAGCGCTTTGGTTATGAGGTGCTGTGAGACACAAACAATATGAAATATTGATAGGTTGCCTAAATGTCAATGGTGACCATAAATATCAAAAGCCTAAGTGAAAGAATTACCTAGCCGGGGCTAGAAGAACATATTGCTAACGCGGTGGTTCAAGTAGCTGGGTTGGAACGTTGACGAACGATGCTGCAGAGAATGAACTGGCGAGTTTTCTAGAAAGCAAATTCAATGGAGAGATGAGTTCAAAAATGCGTATTAAACTGCACTGGCGGGAACCGCGGTGCTGTTTCATAATAATAACGTCTCTAGGTACCTGCTGAAGGAAGCTGCGTGCAGACTCCTTCGGCAGTCAGGGCTCTGTCTTGATACTGCGTTCTTCCGGGGTCTCTCCTAACCGGATGTTTAATGTGCCAGGTTGTAACGGTACAGCAATGAATTACACTGCAGGTTTTCTGGATAACAACTAACATAAAGAAAAAATATAAGCTATGTAATAAGCTATGTTGGCCGGGAACGTGATACTGATTAGTACTATCGATAAGTACCTGTGTTGAGGAACTGCTCATAGATTCTTTCAGCGGTCGGGGCTCTATGTTCAAACGGCGTTCTTCCGGACTCCCTCCATGTTGGACGATACGAAAATTAGACGACGGACCACAGAAGCGGTCCATTCACTTAAAAAAGGAACCACAATGAAAATAGAAGACGGGATTGCCCGATCTATGTTGAAAAGGTGGAAAACAGACTACGGAAATGATCTGGTCTGAAGTATAATGTAAACTGGAACGAAAACGTTGGATAATATAAAAAATTCTACCGCACGGCAGAAGTACTAGGAAAAAATAAACAATGTAGATAATTAATGCGTAAAAGATGCAGTGTACTGTAAACTGTGAAAAATGGAAATGAATGCCTAATGGGAAGTGAACTAGTAACCTAAGCGGATACCAAATAATAAAAATTTTAAAAAAAAAAAAAATAAAAAAAAAATTTTATTTACTAGAATAAGCGCCTCGTGAGTTTTAGTTGAGGTACAAACCTCAAAAGATAAATTCAGGAAACAGTGAGGTCACTCACTATGAACAACATATATGACAACTAAGGTCGTACTGTGTATGCTATATGCTAGCCAATGCCAATCTTGAGTATAAATGTGAAATGTTACTGTCACGAGAAGCTAAGTAGTCAGTTCAACCAGATATGATCATTAGCCAATGCTACAGCTTTTTATGATTACATGAGTAACTCGTTCCTGTGTCATTACTAAAGCATATTCTCTATCTGATGAGAAGGATAGAGATAAGTTCATGTGTGGATCATTTATAAGAAACATAACATATCAATTTTGTCGTTGAGTCCCTTTGGAGTTTGAGTTTGTAAATAATCGATCCACCAGATCTCTCTGCGTGACAACAAAGTTCTCATTGTTCCTGTCCGGTTTCTGTTGGATCTGCTCCAGAACTTGAAATCTTAGTTGAGGGATTGTGTGTTTCATTTCTGTCCAATGAGATACCATGCTCGAGGTTAGAGTCTTGTTGCGTATTCGGCTTTTATGTTCAGTTATTCTTACTTTTATCTTGCGCTCTGTTTTCCCTATGTACAATTTGCCGCACGGACATTTGATACTGTATATCACAAATGATGAGTTGCAATTTGTTTGCTGTCTAAGTTTGATTTTTTTGCCAGTTTGGGGATGTTGTATGTATTGTCCTTCCGTTACATTATTGCAATGAGTACAATTATAACATTTTTGCATTCCTTTGGAGGGGCTTGTGAATTCTGAATCCCTTTTAGGACGTGTTACAATTTCATGCAAATTAAGATGTCTGGTGTGAGCAAACACAGGTTTTTTGTCATAAATACCATGAAAGTCTTCTTCTTTTTGTAGTAGTTCCCATCTGGAGTTAATGATATCCTTGATTGCTTTAGTTTGCGTGGAATATTTTGTTACGAACACCTGGCGATCCATCTTTGGTTTGTCTTTAAATTGAAGTAGACGTTCTCTGGGGATTTCCGCTATTTTGTCTTCTGCTGCTTTTAGAACGTCATTAGGATATCCTTTCGTTGAAAACCTTTGTCTTTGTTTGTTGATTTCAGTTTCTAATGCTTGTGGGGTGGATGTTATTCTTTTGCAGCGTATCAGTTAAATCGCGTGATCGCTGATTGGATGCTAGATTCGTAAACCACCATGGAATACACACTCACCATGGAATAACCTGTCCTCTAGACGAGAAGTGTGTGTCTACAGCTAGGGGGTGGGACTGTCATGTGATGCCTGTGTTTCTTTTACTGTACTATGTCAAAATTGGTGCTTTCTACTGCTGTGCTGTTGGTGCTTGTCTTTCCAAAAAAACAAAGTTGTTTATCAAAAACAAAATCCCACTGAGGACTACATACACAGAGAAGAAAAAATGAAAGCAAACAAAACTCCAACATCCTCAAACTACTGAAACCCTCTGCAGTTTAACATGCAGAACTGTAATCTGGTAAAGCCAAGAAACAAACCAATTCTTTCACGCTTCAAGATAATCAAACGTTACTGGCCCATCACTCACTTACACTTCTACAGCAAGATCACTGAAAAACCAATCTACTCAAAAGTTGTACATCACATCAACACCAACCACCTATTGCATAACTACTAACTGTGTTTTATATCGTGCTGCAGCATGGAGGAAGCTACCTAACAAATCACAGAAAATGTCCCTTGACCGGATGGCCCTGATCTCCTGATAATCTGATGCATCTCAGCTGCCTTTGGCACTGTCGACTGTCCTAACCAGAACTACACACCAACGTCTCAAATAGGATTTAGTGGCAATGTAAATCACCTTTGACAGCACTGGTTCCCCTATCAATCTTGCTGGTACCCGATCATTCATGGGACATCTCCAGGTCCCAGAAGATCCCTATTACCTGCGGTGCCCAAGGGTTCCATCTTGTCCCCACCATCTTCAACCTATACATGAGTCCCTTGGAAATCCTCTCACAAATCACTGTATCAAAATAAACCAACATGCTGACAACAGACAACTGTAATTTAAAGGCTTACCATCCAGACATCCAATTCCTCAAACATTGCCTGTACCTTATCCATACCTAGATGTCCAGCATCTACCATTAGCTCAAACCCACAAGAATAGAATTCTTACGAAGCACCAAGACAACTCAACTAACTCCTCCAAAACTGATTAGGATGGTTATCCCAACTTTCCACAGAAGCTACGTTACTCAGATTGACCTGGACGCTGACAGCCTAAGGAAGCACATTGACAAGTCAGACTAGTACCAGATCTCTCTTCTAAATTAAGTGAAACCATTCCTCTTAAAAAACAAGTTGAGAACTGGCTTTCAAGCAGTTGCATTGCATCAGGATTGTGGCAATGCTTTGCTCCACAGCCTCCCTGAATCCACACTGGCCACCCTCCCTTATGGGCATGCTAAACGCTGCAGCACAACTCTTCAAGGGCCTGGAGAAATATGACAACATCATCCCTGCTTTGATGGCGCACTGATCTAGTAGGTCAAGCAGCAGGCAACTCCTCTTGATGAGGTGAGTAGTTTATACCAGCAGAAGACATAGGTCTCCGCTCATCAAACTGTTGGTCACTTTAATGTAACCTTTTGTTTCAGTGTTTACCTACAGGGGTATCCATTGGGGTCCTCTCTTCCTCTTAAGTAGGGTAATGACATTAAAATTAAAGCGTAACACAATATAACATCTTTCAATGTTTTCTGTAGTTGTTTTCACACATTGTGATGGTGCATGAATGGTCTGCCTTGAGATTTTTTATCATTCACAATCTGTCCCAGTGAGTGCCCTAGCCTCCTTTTATAACACTGTGGAGAACCTTTTCTAATTCATTTTATGTGATTGAAGATGATCATTGCTAACGTCTGCCCACATCAGTGGTGGTATCTAGACCTCCTTCAAATGACCCTTCTCTTGTTCATGACTGGTAACAGGTCGGATCGGATCTTCAGCATGTCAGGTAAAATTTAACGCCCAAAACTTTCATCACTGAACTTGACGGACAGGTTCCAGAGCTTCTGTCGGTTGGACACAAAGCTTCAAGAGGGTTGCAAGGCTATTTTGAAAGGTGCAAGATCATCATATGCCTACAATAAGAAAAGGTTCTGCCTATGGAGTATCACACAGGCAGACACAGCAATATACTAGTGAGAAACTGTGCTACTCTATCTTCTTTCTATTTGGCTAAATCTAACTTGAGTTTTTTCCTTCATCAGAGCACACTTGGCTGGTTACATTGCTTAAGTTAGTCTCCTCCCCCCACATGTCCTGTAAGGTCTGATGGAGGTTTTTCCTACAGTTAACAAACAGACTCTTCATTGAGTAAAGAACATTTTAAGAAATAAATAAACAAGTCCTCCTTTTTCAACCTTTCTAACCACAACATTTTTCTTGTAAGCCTGCTTTCTTGGTGGCTAGTTTATAAGCCAGAACGAAGAGTCAGCATCCATCAAAATAAAAAATTCCCACGGACACATCCTTTTTTTCTGTGTAACATAATGTTTGATTTGTACATTAATCTGACAATTTCGTTGCCAACCTTTTTTCTGAACCTCAAATCCCCAGTGAGAAGGTCTGAACACCTTGATATAATGGCTCTGTGTTACTATCTAGATACAACATAGGAAATTAACCAAGACAAACAGAACCCTATGTAAACTATGAAGATGTTCCAACAGTCCTTTAACAGGTAAGCCTAAAATGTGTGAAATGTCTTCGAATTTTCCACTTAGAGGGGGGTCCATATCTTTGGTAAGTCTTAGAGTTTGGGGTCATATTCCATGTACAGACACTTTGGTTAATCAGGCTTTGCTTCCCAATTTATTTGCATAACAGCTGTTAGCCTGATACCCTATTCTACCTTTTGTGAGTAGCAAAAATAATTCTATGACAAAGAAGGAAAATACATCTCCTTGTAATTACATTTTTTTTAACCATGGGCATACTTTCTGAATCCATACAATCCCCACCATCTTTCCAGGGTTTCAAAGCCACAGTTTTGAATCTGAATCTTCTACCATCTTCTTACTTTTTCTGTGCTCCAAAGCCAAACAGCTTAACTCTCTGTTGGAAAATATGGGATTGGGCAGGGTTAGTTTACACTGTTCTACAGCGGTTTGCATTAGGAAACCTCTCCTGCATTTAGTTTGCTCAAAATTTTATTTTGCAGTGATATCTTTAGCCAAATGTACTACGTTCTTCATTTGACTGAATGTCTGAAAGTAGCACAGATGCTTTCACAGAATAAGGTATCCAATATAATTTTGATAAACATGTATTTTTAAGTCCATAAGAACAACTTTCGATACTTATCTGGTAGAGACTCCATCTAGCTCCGATACCTTACCATAGAAAATTCCACAGGCGTCAGACTGATTCTGGAAAATCCTGAGCCCTGGTACGTGGCACAGACTGGCTCCACGTCGGAAGTGGTGTAAACGCCAAATGTGAAGTGCATGGTACCTATATTCGTGCCGCCCTAGTGTGATGACATCAGTTTCTTCATGTGACTCTTGCCACGCCAGAAGCACAAAACAAGTCAGAAGGCCGATTTACCAGTGTGCAATTACTAATGTCCTAAAGAGACCTTTTAGGTACGAAGACCTGTTAGCAGATATGGGGTTGAGTGGCCTTGAAGGTTTGGTAAGGTCTGCGGCTAGAGTTTCTACCTAATAAGGCATTACTGAAGGTAAGTGGTTCATCTGATAAGAGACTACTAGCCAAAGATTCCTCCCCTTAGAATAGATAACAAAGCAATACTGCCCCAGAAGTGGGTCTGCAAACTGGTTCAGACCAAAAAATCCTGGAGGACAGAACAGGCAAAGTGCCAGTCATGACATACCTCACAGTTATGGTAGTAGTGTTTGATGAATATGTGAAAGGATGCCCATATTACAGACTGACAGAACTTAAATGAAACCCTTCACGCAGACAACACCTCCCAGCAGCCTCTGCTACTGGGAGGAGACCTTCTGCCTGGCTTTCCCGCCACCTCCTTCCAAAACTCGGAGCGCCGACTACCGCAGCGTGAGACTTCACTGAAACCCTCCACGAAGACTACACTTCTCAGCAGCCTCCGCCACTGGGAGGCTGCTGGGAAGTGTAGTCTGCCTTTGCTGACTATATATTTATTTCGGAGCACCGACTCCCTCATCGCAGGATGCGCGCAGGCGGTGCCCAGGCTAGGGGCGGGTTCGTTCATGACAGCCTAAGCCCAGAAGAGGCTGGGTTGGGCCAACCCTTTTTCGCTGTAGTTTTCAGGTAAGATGACTCGCCCTCCCTTCTCCGCGCCCATGCTCAGCGTCTGCCCCTCTGCCAGTCCGGCACTGGCTTATTCACAGCAGCCAGCTACCCTGCAGTACTCCCCTTGGCAGCCTTGGCCCTCTATGCAAGCTCTGTCTGCCTGCCCTCCTTCAGGGGCAGCCTTGCCTGCTTTGCCCCGTCCAGCCCTTGCCTCGCTGAATGACCGTGCCCCCCTCCTACTAACCCCAGGAGCCAGTAGTCCCCCATGCTCTAGCCCCCTGCTCTTTTCCACGCTGTGCCAGGTACCTCCCCACTAAGGTTTGCTGCCACCTCGCAGCGGATGCAAGCAGAGAGCTTGCCGCGCACGTGCCTGGAGCACGCCCAGAGCTAGGACCGCAATCCCCACGGACCGCCAATGCTTCACTTAAGACGAACTTCGAGCCCTGAACCCTGGATGCCAGGACAACAACTGCACCCATGCCTACCCCAGGGCCACCAAAGGCCTTTTTTCCTGCCGAACTGCCACTTCACCTGCATCACTAAGGATACCACCCACGCCCATCAGCCACACCACGTCACACACCAACAAGGCAGACTCCAAAACCTCCTGAAAGTTCTACTGCTTGTTGATTAATGCATGCTCACTCAGAACACACCACGGAAATCTAGGACACCATCATGACCCATGCCCCGGACTTCAACTTCACCACAGAGACTTGAGTGAACCCCTCATCCATTCCAGAAATCCCCACAGCCACAACAGACGGATACAAGATCGTACACCATGACCGATCCAACAGAAATGGCGGCAGCATTGCAACAAAGAGAACCTTGAATGCTCTACCACCATAAACTACTCTACCCCTTCACAGACCACCTCAACTTCTAACTATGAGCAAACAGCAAAACCACCATCAGAGGCACCCTCGCCAACAGACATCAGGGACCCAGCTGTGCCTTCTTCAACGCCATTCCAGACTTCATCGCCATCGATTTGAATCTGTACATCTTCCTAGGAGACCTCAAATTCCACCTTGAGAACACAGACTATGCCAACAGAACTCTGAAGCTGGGTGGGGGTCTAGCCTGTATCTAAAGGAATACTCTCTCGATTTCGCACTTGGAGTCCTCCCCCCCGTCCTCCTGTGAATACCTCCGTCTTAGCATTGCAAGTAAGAACCTACAGATGTGTAAACTACACACCTTTTACCCCCCACCGGGGGACAATCTCCCTTTCATTCAGCATTTAATGGATATCATCTCTAGCAATGTCTACTCTGTGTCACAAATATTCCTTGAAGACTTCAACCTCCATTGGTCCAACCCCAATGCCCCTGCGGTATCCTGCCTTAAATCATTTCTAAATGATCAAGATTTGATTCAGCATTGTGACCAACCAACCCACATTAAAGGTGAAACTTTTAGACCTCATCATCTCCAAAGAACAGACCATCACCTTAGAATTCACAACCCTTTGTGACTGGTCGGACCATCACAGCATCCTCTTTTGTATTAACAGGGAGGTGGTGTTGAAGAAGGCTCAACCTCTTAAATAAAAGATATGGAAAAGGGATCGCAGTTCAATAAACCCGACAATCTAGCTGCCTAATGTAAATATGTCCTCGCCTCCTAAGCAGACTTGGTCGAGGTGCAAACTGTCACAGACACTTACAACTCGACCATGGCCGTCATCATGGATGACATTGCTCCACACCAGCTTAAAAATACTGCATCAAAAATATCCAAAACATGGTATAATGAGAGCTTAAACTCGGAACGTCGCAACCTTAGAGCAGTTGAACGCTCCTGGCGATCTAATCCCTCCTTGGACAAACTAAAACTCCTGAGAGATGTCAGGAGTCTCTACAATAAAAAAATTAAGAGAGCTAAGTCTGACTAATTCAAACTACAACTAGACCAAGCAGCAAACCGCCCTAGGAAACTCTTCGAATTGGTCAAACCGCAATCGGTTAACAGTCCAAACCTCTCAGATCCGAGTGGCAACCCACCCTCCTGTAAGGAATTTGCAGTTTTCTTCATGGAGAAATGACCACTCAGCTCCACTGACCTAGTCTCTAAGAAAGCTCTATTGACCTCCTCTATTGCCGCCTCACCCCATAACTGCTCTGAAAAGTGCAACTCGACCCTCATGATAGCCAAGAACAATGTGTCTTGGGGCACCTTTTCCCCATTTAGTGAAAGACATCGAAAACATTCTCCAGATTATTAACCTGTCCAACCACTTCAGTGACCAGTTGCCTCCGGCCATCTTGAAGGAAATCAAGAGCGCTCTCATTCCCACCTGGACCAGGATTGTAAATGCTTCCTTATCTCAAGGCTCGATCCCCGACTGCCTAAAAGCAGCCCAGGTCTCACCCATTCTAAAAAAAAAAAACAATGCTGACAAATCTGATCTCAATAATTTCCGTCCTATCTCCAACATCCCCACCCTAGCGAAACTCCTTGAAAAATGTGTGCAATCCCTACTCTGTGCTCACATAGAGACTTACCAACTTCTTGACCATCATCAATCCGGTTTTCGGAAGGGATACAGCAGCGAATCGGCCCTCACACTCGTTATGGATGACATTTTGAAAATGCTAGAGAAAAATGAATCCTGCCTACTGATCCTCTTTGACCTTTCCTCAGCTATCCTTCCTACGAACCAGACTGGGTTTCTCGGATCGGGTGCTTCAATGGTTTTCATCCTTTCTTCGTCACCGAATACAGAGTCAAAGCAAATCATTCTCTCTCTCAGCCCTCTCCAGTACACATGGAGGTCTCCCAAGAATCTGCCCTTTCACCTATCCTCTTCAACATTTTCTTGGACCCTCTAGCTAACGCACTAAACTCCACGAACATTCTCTTCCACATGTATGCAGAGGACACACAACTCTATCTGAAAATTTCATCCCGGAAAGCATTATCTCACTTAACTCGATACTCACGTTTACTCAAAAGTGGTTAACTGAGAACCATCTCCTACTCAACGCCTCCAAAACGGAGTTCATGCTTATCCCCTACCCCGGAACCACATGCCCAAGCTAGATTTCTGGCTGACTCACCTCACTGCTTTCAACTGCACTCCGATCATCATTGACTAAGCCAAATCGCTCGGAGTCACCGTAGATAAGCCCTGAATATGAAGACTCATATCAGCAATGTATGTAAGGGAGCAAACTACTTGAGAACCCTGAGAAATATCAAAACTTTCCTGCCTCTAAGTGATTCCAAGCAGGTGGTCCAAGCGCTGGTCTTACCAAGGTTAGACTATGGCAGTGCTACTCTCTGTGGCCTTCCCAAATACGCCTTGGCCCCACTAAGGGCCTCACTGAACACCGCTGCTAGATTGGTTACAGGCGGCAAAAGAAATGAGCACATATCCCCAATCCTTAAATCTCTCAAATGGCTACCCTTTGAAGCCCGAATTCAGATAAAGATTGCAGTCCTGGTGCACAAAGCCCTTCACCTCAATACTCCTACTTACCTGGCGCAAAAACTTGAACTATTTTGTGACGAGAGGGCATCAAAAAGCGCCTCAACATTACTCTTGAAACCTATCGTCCTTAACAAAAAGAGAACTTGTCACCAAGCCTTCTCTGGTGCTGCCCCAAAGATGTGAAACTCTGCCACCGGATGTACGCAGTCTCTCCTCGACTACAGCGTTCAAATTGGAAGCCAAAAGATTCCTAATGAGCAAATCCTTACCGTAAGGGGAGGAGGCACACCTAATTCGTCTGACTTTGTTCTTATCACCATGGTACCTCCATCTATAATGGATCTTCTCTTCTGCTTTTTTTTATTTATTTTTTATTCCACATTTGTTTCCCAATTGAGGTTTATACTACCATCTTGTCCTTTCTTCCTGCCTATTGTAAAGCGGTCTGATATCCTTCCTGATTTTGTTCCCGCTATATAAACTTCATATAAAAATAAATAAACACGTCCAACCTCCTAGAAAGTTTGGCCAACGTCAGACTCAAACAGCTGTTCATTGACCCCACCCATACCGCATGACACATGCTCGACCCTATCTTCTCAGCCAGCAACAGAAAAAATGCACTCACACAGACGAGCTCACCTGGACTGACCACCACCGAGTCCACTTCGTCATCCCGGAAGCCCCAGCGGACCCCTGCCCACCCCATAGCCTAAACCCCACCAATCAACCCATCAGCAAAGAACTCACCAAGGTCCTCCACTTCTCAATCACCACTGGCCACTTCCCCCAGAGTTGGAAACATGTCGACATGAAGCCCCTGCAGAAGAAGACATTTGCGGACCCAGGAGAACCTAAGAACTACAGACTTCTCCCCCTGCTCCCTTTACCAGCCAAGGTCATGGAGAAAGCCGTCCACATCCATTTCACTAAACATCTGGAGAACTACAACCTTCTGGACCACTCCCAATCCATCTTCAGAGCAAACCACAGCACAGAGACAGCATTAGTCGCAGCCATGGACAACATCAGAATGTTGCTAGACCATGGAGAAACAGCAACCCTCGACCTCTCAGCAGCTTTCAACACCGTATCTCATCACACACTGATCAACATATGCCACCAGTTCAAAATCCACGGAGCAGCCTCAAGTGGATCACATCCTACCTCACAGGAAGAATGCAGATCGTAATCCCCCCTCTTCTACTCCTCGCTCCCTGAGATCATGACCTGCGGTGTACCTCAAAGCTCATCCCTCAGCCCAACCCTCTTCAACGTATACAGGACACCCCTGGCCAACATAGTCAAGAGCCACAAACTCAACATCATCTCCTATGCCGATGACATCCATCTTCGGGAAAGGCAAGGATACCCTCTGCAACAACGAATGGTGACCACCTGAGCTGGGCCCTACCCCCAAAACCCACTGAACACGCCTGCAACCTTGGCATCATCTTCAACAGCCAGCTATCTATGAAGAAGCAGATCTGCACGGTCTCCTGCACCTGCTTCCTCAGCCTAAGAATGCTCAGAAAGGTCTTCAGATGGCTCGCACCCAACACCAAGCGAACAGTAAAGCAACCTCTAGTCATCAGCCAACTAGACAACAGCAAATCCCTCTACGCAGAAATCACAGCACAACTCTGCTTTGAATCCCTCTCTCTAGCAGCCACCCAAAGCATCCTTTGGACAAGCAGTGGAGGCGCTCCTTCTCCCACCTGGCGGCTAAGGCCTGGAACAACCTCCCCCAGCACCCAGAGTCTCACCATCACTCCAGTAGTTCAGGAAGGACCTCAGGACCTGGATGTTCAACTAATAAGAGAGCAGGCAGAATGTTTACCCAGCTCCTAGATACCCTCATGAGTGATGCAGATGTGCTCTACAAATAAGGATTGATTGATTAATGTCCAGTAAGGGGACACTACGAGATAACACAATGATTGCAGCTTTGGCGGGATGAGCCCACAAGCCCTTAGGGGGTTGCTTGTTGGCCAATGCGTAGCAGATCACAATGCAGAGTGCAATCCATATGGAGATGGTCCGTTTCAGCACCGCTTTCCAATTTTTCACTCCAGTGAACCCAACAAATAGCTGTTCATTCACCCGGTGTTTTTTAGTGCGTTTGATGTAGAACGCCAACATTCTTTTCAGGTCAAAGTGTGAAATCTCTCCTCCTCCTTGTATATGTGAAGTAGAGCAAAGAAGGTAGGCAGTGTGATGCTTTGGCCGACATAGGTGTCACCTTCTAGGGCAAAAAAGAGGCACAGATGCGGAGAACCAGAATGTCAGGAAAGAAGTTGATTCACGAAGGGTTAACCAAGAACACTTGCAGCTCACTGACCCACCTGCCAATGTGATGGCCACCAAGAAGACTGCCTTAATTGTGAAGTCTGAGGGAGAAACTCTGCATGGGTTCAAAGGGTGAACACATTAAGAAAATTAAAACCAAATTAAGGGCCCGTTGGGGCATAACGAAAGGTATTGGGGGGAAACAGATGTTGAAAATCTTTCAGTAAGCGTGCAGCAATTGACTTGAATGGGGAGGCTTGATCTGGCAACTGCAAAAAATGGGATCCACGCTGAAATAGCCGAAATATACCCCTTAACTGTGCCCAGATACGGTCTTGCCGGGCTAGCAACAAAACAAACAAATACTTCGGACAAGGGTGCAGAAAGAGGGTCAGCATATTTTTCAGTGCACCAAGCCACAACCCTGTCTGAATGGCAGGTGCATACGGTCTTTGTGGAGGGAGGCCTCATTTCGAAAACCGACTGAAGACTATCGACTGCCGCCACTCAATTTCTATGCATGAAGGTGGAGCATGCGCAGGTTCAGGTGCAGAACTCTGCCCTGTTGCTGTCACTGAAGATCTTCCCAAGGGGACAGCCGGATGGGGAACGATGCACCTGCTCATTAGTTCAGAATACCATACTCTCCATGGCCAATCGGGAGCCACAAGGACATCTTGGGCCTGATCCGTCCTGATCTTCTTGAGAACTGGAGGTCTGATCCCAGAGTCCCAATCTATGCTTAATGCGTCTCCAAGTAAGCGCCGCCTTGGAAACTCCAACGCGCGTAAGTGCCGACACTGCACGTTCGACACTGCACGGTCTCGGAAGTGGCAAATAATCTTAACCAAGGTTCTCCCCAGTCGTGGAAGAGACCTTGTACCACATCCGGATGTAGATGCCATTCATGATACACGAGGCATCGACGCCTGAGTTTGTCCATCCTGGCGTTCAGAGTCTCTGCCAGGTTTTGCATGACCAGGAAATGTACTGACATTTTAGCCATGTCCAGAGGTGCACCGTCTCCTGGCACAAGGTCCACAACCCTATCTGCCCCTTTTGTTTAAGTACCTATGCGGTGGCAGGGTCAATGAACAGCTAAAACAGACTTTCCCTTGACAGAGTGAAGGAAGGCCTTCAATGCCAAGCGAATAACTCCACTCCAACAAGATCTCCACCTCTCCCAGATGGCCGCCCTAACCAAGTAGCAGCACATCTGTCCATACTGTGAGACCTGGGTAGGGATGGGGGAGGGGTCTGCTGCTTACCCAATCACAGTTTGTAAGCCAGCACTGCAGGTCTTTTGCAGTTCCCTTCGATATCTGAACCAGGTCAGAGAGATTCCTCTGATGCGATGCTGCGTCCATTGGGACTTCAGGCCCCACTCCGAAACATGCACATGTCAGATGGCATGCTTAATCAGGCGGATGCAGGAGGCCAAGAGACCCATCAGCCTTAGAGTCAGTCTCTCAGAAAAATTGAGGAAAGAGGCTAGATCATCGGTATTATAGCCTAAATGTCCTGGACTCAGCGCTCTGGGGATAGGAGCAGATCTCTAGCTTTGGGTCCCATGAGGCTTGTTGGAGCTGCGTCCGTGGCCATGGAAGGACTGAGGAGTCTGTTTGCCATCGTGGCTGGGTAGAAATGGAAGCGCCCGGTAGTGCCGTCATAGGTTCCAAAGTCAAAATGTAACTAGCATGGGGATGTGGAAAGTCCAAAAGACCAGGCGCTGACTCTGCCAAACAGACTAGTACGTTCGAAGTGCATGTCTATAAGGGATGCCTTGACATCACCCAAGAAGCCAGTTCACCTCAGGTAGGCACAGCAATTGAGCACCACCAACGACACAATCACTTAGCCCAATTAGCCTTTTGTGTTCAGTCCACAGCATATCGTAAACTCTGGTGCATCCCTGCCAGCGGCAATAGCATGGGTTAAGATGGCTTGGGCCTCTTTCAAAACCATGGGCAGCATTGTGTGGGTGTACCAGCCAAAAAAGCATGTGGTGTTCAGGGGCTGCAGTACAAGGCTGGTGGAAGAAACAATCCTCCTCCAAAGGTGTCCAGCCTCTTGGTGTCCCTAAACGGTGGGGTGGTAGGGAATGTGTCAGGGTTTACCTTTGAAAGTGAGGCCTGCAAGACCAGGTGCTCAGGGGTAGGGTGCTGGGTGAGGAAAGCTGGATCCCCAGGATTGGGGCAATGGTGGTGGGCAACAGTTTTGTGTACAGAACACCTGTGAAGGGCTTGGTCCAGGCTTCGAGCAGGATATCATTGATGGCTTCATTAAAGAGGAGAAGAAGTTCCCTGGGAAATATACCGGATTGAAGCATCTGGGTCAAAACATTAGTCTTGATCTTTAAAAGGGCAGCATAAGGCCCAGGACCTCAACGCTCTCGACACCACCATGGCAAAAGAAGCCCCTTCCTCCATAGCCACAATAGGAGGAGACATCAGGCCAGGGTCTGGTGAGGTATCCAGACCGCTGCCATCAGCCAGTTCGTCCTCATTTCAGTTATCGTTGGCCAAGGACTCCTCAAGTGCATCAGGATAGCCATAGGGTATCCTCAGATCCACCCCAAGCATATCACTCACAAGACCTGTCAAAAAATGAAGGAACTGTCTTCAACCTGTCCGGTCAATGCCGGATTCAATGTCAAACTATGCTGGTCCTGCTTCGTATCCAAGTCAGGTATTATAATTGGGGTGGTGGTGGTGGGGGGAGTAGGGTTGGCACCACTGGACCGGACTCCGGCAAAAGTAGTGGATTTTTGACTGGAACCAATCCAGGAATGGATCCATATGGCCCAACTGGCACAGAGGGTGAACGTACAGGCAGTAACCCAGTCAGGCCCCTTTGAACCAGTGGGGCCCATAGGTGCTTCAGAGGGGTTGCCTCGCACAAAGGCGAGGGGAATAGCCTCATAGAACTCCTGCAAATGGGTGGGGGGTCGCTCTAGCTCTACGAAATTCTGGGAGGCATGGAGCAGACCCAGACTCAGGTTCCACAGTAGAAGTGTTGGAATGGGGCCGAGGTTTGTAAAGTCGTTCCTGCACCTCGTCCGATGACTTGGACCGACACGGTGAAGTAGAAGAGCGCTTTGGCTTATTGTTGTTCTTGTGGGGCTTACTTGACGAAGATTTTTATCTCGACAATGACCAACGGGAATGACAAAGCCGGCCCAGGACCTTCCACATGACCAGGACCTAGGACGGTGCAGTCGGTCAATGCGGAGCGACCAGGAGCTTCAGGGTACGCTCACAGACCGTTTTGGGGCTCATTGCATGGCAATCAGGGCAGGCCTTGGAGTCGTGGTCAGGCGCCACGCACCACAAACACACCAAGTGGGGGGTCTGTCACAGACATTTGCTTGTGTAGGCTACACTGGGCTCAAACCTACCGGTTTCTTAGGGATATCCTTAAGGCACACTGGGAGCAAGTTGCTAGCAAAATTTCAACAGAAAGTTAAAAAAAGGCAGTCAAATAATGACTGCGGTAGCTCCTCCAGATCTGCCCTGATGGAGCAGAAACAAAATAACTGATGTCAAAGTGCTGCAGTGGAGCCTATATTGGCACTGTACATGTTGCATCCAGTGCCAATACAGTGCAGATCAGTGCCTCCTATAGGAGAGCAGAGATACTGCTCAAGATTTTCCGTATCCAATCCGATAGCTGGGCAAAATTCTATAGTAAGGAACCTGCGGCTAGAAGTCTATCAGATTACTTCTAAATTCAAAATGTTAGAGCCTCACTACCACATACTAACTACTGTACCCCTATACATATATTTGGTAAGAAAAATGTCAAACTTATTTTCTGACTAAGCGAGTCAGAGGTTAAACAGTCCATACACAAAAACCTTTTTCACCCAATAAGAAAAACCTCTAGCAACACAGGTTCAGAAACAAATCTTAAAATTGCAGGTACCAAATACTCAAAATAATGCAACATTGGATATACTGAGCAGCCACATCAAAATCCACATTCTAAAATTTTTTGAGGTTTACCTCTTTAAACTATTACTGAGACACTGCATTCCAAGCTTTTTTTTAACTTATTAGAAGAACCAAACGTCTTTATATTGACTCCGACTAAATACTGGTTTAAAGGAGGTGAGCAAACAAGTGTACAGAACAAAAATAAAAGTGTCTATGATAAGTATTTATAACTAATTTTTAAATACTTGAGATTGTAGCAGAACTATTCACCAATATAGCCCATGGTCTTACTAAACATGAAAGGAAAATTTGAACTCAATCAACACTTCATGTTCCCTTATTTCGAAAAGACGCACGCGTACAAGACTGAAACCACATTAAAGAGGAACAGGTACCAGCCATCGATCCATCATGTCAAAGATGTGAGTGATTCAGTTCTTTGCCATTTGCTAAGATTCCTACATTACAGAGTAGAATGGCAGCTTATCATCCTACAGTTGGATTGCTTATCCAACTAATTTCCCTCTTCTCTTCAATTGAACATATTCCTTCGGCACACAGCATGTACTGACCACTTTTCTAACCATAAAGCCTTGGCTGAATGAGTTGTTTTGGGTAATAGTTGGGACGGGTACTTTCCGTCTCTTAGCTTTCCTTTGTTGCTGTTGTGAGTGTGTATGCATTCTATTAGTTATTGAAGGAAAGGGAATTTGTTCCATTTTTCTGTACGAGCACCCGATGCTAGATCGGTGGTAAGGAAGAACAGCCAACCTTTATAAATCACAAAATAAATAATTAACTGAACTGAAAAAAATTCCATTTATTTTAGACATCTTCCAAATGTAAAGGTAGTGATTTTCTTAAGTGAGTGGGTCAGCTTTTAGTCAGCTCAGGCTTAACTACGATCTAGTGCACAATATCAATATGATGGGTGTGCAGAGGGATGGCCCCCTCCCTCCTACATTTAAGGGGTGCCGCTCGCGCAAGGAGTCTGAACTGTTTGCCTGTTTCCCTTGCACCAGGACTGATTGGGCGCTCTTACCACGGGGATTTCTCTTGTCTGGACCGACCGGCCGCAGCGGAGGTGAGAGGCGGAGGCGAGCGGGACTGCGAGGACCAGCAGTCCATCTGGCAGCGCCAGCTGGTTCCTCTTCCCGCCGCGCCTCGCGCCCCCTCCCAGTGCCACGCCCCCCTGTTATACTTAGGAGAATCGCCTCACACGCGCAGCGGGACGCGCGCGGGGCGGTCACCGGGGCGAAGACCGGGCAAAGAGCGGGCCGTTCTAGGCCGTTAGAGGCCGGCAGAGACCGGACCGGGCCGCCCCTCTAACATCCACGCTAAGTTGTCCCACACCCATCTCACCATGGCATCCAGAGCATTAAGGAGCAAGTCGGTGCAACATGGCGCAAGCACCCTGGAAAATTTTTTCCCCAAGGCATGCTCTCAAATCAGCAAGTGCCACTCATCCACGGACTCTCACCATGAGATGGAACCTGAAAGTGTGTTCCTGGAACTTGGAGAATCTGCCTCTAATGATGTCAGTACACCAATTACCACGGACGCTACCCACATGTCTCTGCTGGATAGTATCGATCAGACTATTGAGTCGGTGCTCCGGCAGTTAAGAACTCCGGTTACACAGAGGGATCGGGTCTCCCCAGGGTCATCGGGGGTTGCCGACCACTCTGCTGTCTTGGACAATATGGGCATAAACACGCTGGAAGCAGGCCAACCGGCCCTGCCAATAGTCCTTGCAGATAGTGGTGTGTCTCAGCCCATAAAAAGGAAAAGGCCTGCTGAAATAGAGAGTGCAAAAAGGGCAAGATTTGTTGCACCTGCATCAACCCTCGGAGATAGTACTGATATTTCGGCCTCCCCCGAGCTCACTTCATCTGGGTCTGGGTTGGATCTTGGGGCCTCGCCAACTCCTGTGTTATCACCAGTGGCGGCAGGCCCATTTATCTTAGGTGGGTCATCCTCAAATACTTCTGATGTAGTAATTAATTCCCTCGCAGCTATTATTAAGAACTTGTTAACCCCCATCATAGCTAGATTAGAGGCTATAGAGAACCTACTCCAGTCCCGGGAAAATGTCTTCGCTAGGAGTAGCCTTGGCGTAGCTTCTAACGTTCCTGTAACCACCAGGGAATTAATAGGGGATAGCTTACCTCTTTCCACATTACCCCAGGCTTGTAGCAGGGTAGTGCCTAGTGCAAATGGTGCGTCTATCCCCCAGACGCTCACTTTGCTACCACTAGTACCTGGTCCCCCTGTTCCGGCTCCTAGGAGATCTAAGCCACCCCCTGTGCCGCGGCCTGCCTCGCAGACAGGGGTAACAATGGGTTCAAAAAATGCCCCAAGTGATGGTGGTGTTCCTCCCCCAGACAGACGTAGGGTGGTCAATCTGCCGCCAGAAGCCGTTCCATATACGGCAATCATGGTGGGAGTTCCTGAGCTAGCGGGTGGTGGTAGGGAGTCACAAGACTCCCTACGCAACAAGGTTGTAAGCTGGCTCAACATCAACAGACCGCTGCCCCCAAACTTGAAGGGTGAGGTTCTGATGGTAAGGAGGATCCCGTGGATCGGCCCGACCAAAAAGAACAGGTCAGGGGACTGCATTGTCCTAAGCTTTAGGAGCCCACATGTTGCAAACTACATCTGCAACTGGCTTGTAAGGCCTGACAAGTCCGCAATAGAACTCGTACCCCTTTCTTACTTCTATCCTAGTGGTAGCAACACGGTGGGAGAGAGTGAGAAGGGATGGACTAGGGTGGGCTTTGCAGTAGATGGCTCACGCTATAGATCAAGGCCTCCCCTATCAACTGTGCAGGCAAACTTCACACATCATAATAGGTTTTCCTGTCTGGATCAGGTCGATTGACCACAAACTAGGCCAATCTTGTCTCGCCCTGAGAATAGGGGGGATGTGGTGCAAGGCCCTGTGGGTTTGGGGGTGACCCCTTTGTTGGAACTAACCCGGCCCCAGGCTGTTAATGAGCGCGGGCCTGATACAACTGACAATTTGTGCCAGTTGAGTCCCCCTCTGGATATCGGGCCAGTCCATAATCTGCAAACAGGGACGGCAGAGCAGGCTCCCTGTGCTGCCGCCGCTGTCACCGGAACTGGGGCCATAGATGTCGGTTTCCCCATGGCTACCGCGCATTCTCATGTTGGAGACCAGGGCAGCCTGCCACTTGACCCAGGATTGAGAATTCTCTCCTGGAACGTGGCAGGAATTGCGAACAAGGAGGGCTCTCCTGACTGGGACTCCCTGGTAGGTGGATCTGATATCCTTCTTCTTCAGGAGACCTGGGCGAGGGCCGCTCATGTTAAGAGAGGGTTTGAAATATTTGAAATCCCTGCTAAATGGGCTGGGAGGGGGAGGCCATCTGGTGGTCTGGCAATCTGGATTGCGAGTCACATTGGGTGTCAGGCGGAGCAAGTATGTACGGGTTCGCAGGACATCCAGTGTGTGAGGCTCACTTGGCCTGGCAAAACTCCGTGGGCCATTGTCAACGTTTACTCGCGCCCGGTTGCCCCGCCGAGTGAATCACCCACCTTAAATGATCTGGCTTCCTTCCTGGGCCAACTTCCGGGAGACTACAAGGTGGTACTTGGAGGAGACTTCAATTGCCACTTCGAGCCCCTGGAAGGCCTACTTGATGGTGCTCTTACGGCTGAGGACGACCATTGGGGGGTTCCACCCTCTTCTTCTCCCCACCCTAAAGCCTGGTCCCCTCTAGCCTTGCAACTCCTGTCCCTTACCTTGAATAGCGCGCTGAGGGCGTGTAATGGTCGTACTCCTTCCGACACCCCCTCGGTGTGCACTTTCAACAGGAGGGGCCATGAGTCGAGGCTGGACTATATTATGGTGGACATTTCACTTTGGCCTAAAGTGTTGGATTTTAGGGTTATTAAGAGGTCAGACAGCGACCACAACGCCCTTTGCTTAAATATTGTGTGCCCATCGCCCCTGACGGACCCATCCCCAGCTGGTCAAGGGGCTGAAATGGGGGACTTACTTTTGACCACAAACAGGCGCCGAGTCAAGTGGGGAAAGCTTGTGAGGTCGGAAGAGTCCATTAAGAAACTATATGAGCTGGCGCTACCAAGCCTTATGGAGGTGGAGGCTCTCCTGAACGAACCAAGAACTGCTGATTATTGTGAGAAACTGGGAAACGTCCACCAGGTCTTAGTGAGGGACTTGGCCGAGGTATTTCATCCGGAGGTCCCAATTCGAAAGAAAAGGACCCCCCTCCCCACCTGGTACACCCCAGACTGCAGGGCAGCAAAATCTGACCTTATTGCAGCCATAAAGGAGGGGTTAGACAAGGCCAAAGTGCGTGACCTAAGGAACCACCATAAATCAGTGCTGGCGGCTGCAAGGGCCGAGTGGGACTGGAAGCACTGGCATGACCTCCACGATGCCCTTAAATCCAGGGACCCCCGGCAATTCTGGGCCCTTGTTAACAATGGGTCAGGGGAACTATCCAAAGCAATTGAGCCTAATATAGCCCCTGAAGTATGGGAGTCCCATTTTGGGGCTCTCTACCTAGACGCCAGTTCCTGTTCGGCCGCGGAGCTGCATCTGCCTTTGGGTACCAGGGAGCTCGGAATGGAACTTTCCCTGGGGGAAGTGGAGCTTGCTATAGAACGTCTAGCAGTGGGGAAGGCGCCAGGCCTGGACAGGTTACCCGGGGATCTATTTAGGCACCATCCGGACATCTGGGGCCCATACCTTCTTGTTCTATTTAATGCCATCCTTGGAGGTATGGCGATCCCTGGGTCGTGGTTGGGGGCAGAGATTGTGCCCATCCACAAGAAGGGCTCCACTCTGCTCCCTTCCAATTACAGGCCTATAAGCCTTATAGATGTGCCCCAAAAGATCTTTGCGCGTCTCATTCTGGATCATCTCCTAGATTGGGTCGAGGCCAATAACATCCTGAGCCCTTTACAGGCTGGCTTCAGAAAGAACACGTCGACCATGGACCAAATCTTTCGCCTCCTTCTTTTGTACTGGAAGACGGTAACGCTAGAGGGAGGTCGATTGTACATGGTCTTCGTGGACCTGAGGTCAGCCTTTGACCTCGTCCCGAGGGGGAAGTTATGGGAGGTATTGCAGAAGCTGGGAGTTCCCCCCCATCTCCTTGGTATCATCATCAGACTGCATGAGAACAACTTTGCGGTAGTGAGGTGTGGGAGGAATGGCAGGCCCTCGGGGAAATTCCCGGTCCGCCGAGGTGTCAGACAGGGCTGTGTTTTGGCTCCGACACTTTTCTGTCTGTACATCAACAGCGTCATTGAACATCTTGACGCTGTCGGGGACAACGATGCCCCGGTTTTGGCAGGAAGGAGGGTTCCGGCAATTATGTTTGCCGATGACACCCTCCTTCTTTCCAAATCTCCTATGGGGATCCAGAGGATAGTGGATGGTTTTGGCCACTTCTGTAGACAGCATGGGTTGGAGGTGAACACGGAGAAAACTAAGTTCATGATCTTCAACCCACCGGCCAGGACCAGACCCAATCCAAAACTGGGGGGAACCTGCCTGGAAAGGGTTTCTACCTTTACATACCTGGGGGTCTCACTCCAAGAAAATCTGACTTGGGATTCCCAGGTGGCAAGATCTAGGCTGAAACTCTCTCAGATATCGGGCGCACTCCTGAGGGTATCCAACAAGTCCACCTTTAAGCCTGTTAGCCCGGCTCTGGAAATGTACAGGACCCAGGCGAAGGCAGCTGCCTTGTATGGCAGTGAGCTGTGGGGCCACAAAGCTGGGAAGGCCATGGCAGGGGTGGAAAATTGTTTCCTTCGACGTCTTCTTGCTCTCCCGCAAGGCACACCACTCCTCCCCCTCAGACTTGACCTGGGCCTCCCGTCAACCGTAGAGGATCTACGGTCGAAGCCGGTGAAGTACTGGCACCGGCTATGGTCAACTGAGGAGCTGCACCACTACAGACAGGACCTCATACATGTCCTGAGGCTGGATGTTAACGGCAAGATCCCTTGGCTGGCGCTCATCAAATCGGAGTGTTCCAGCCTGAACTTGCCAGACCTCTGGGATGACCCTGCTCAGGCCTGTAGAAGGATCCCACGCAAAACCCTGGCACAGCTCTACAAGAATAAAACCCTTGCTGACATGGATAGCGCACATGATAGTGGCACCCTGACGGATCGTTTTATTGCATCCAAAAATTCCTATCTTTTCGAACTTTTTATGGATTTTATTCATCCCCTTCTGGCGAGGAAACTCTTCCTGCAATGGAGGTTTGGTACGCTCCCTACTAAAGTCTTTACTCATAAGTGGTCGCTAGGGGGCGACAAGCTTTGCCCATGCTGTAAAGTTAGGGAAGAAGATGACTTGCACATAATGTTTTGTTGCCAAGCTTACTGGAGCCCGAGGAGGCGTTGGCTAGCCCCTTTATGTCGAAACTTGGGCTTCAACAACTACTCACAAGCCTACAGGGTGCTGAAAACTAATACCCAGGGCCACATTGTGTTTGCGGTCTCCAAATTCTTAATGGCAGCATGGATAATAAGAAAGAAAATGTCTGGCTAAATTTCCTCTACCACGCTTCCCAAAAAGACTGCAGGTTCAGTTGGGTTTTTATTGTACATATTGCCTTTTATCTGTATTGTATTTTATTGCTTCTTTTATGGCCCATGTGGCCGAAATAAAGAATTTTTGGATTGGATTGGATTGGATTTAAGGGTAGAGGATGCTCATCCATTATTGACTATATCTTGGTCTCTAGACTGCTAGTAAAAAGAGTCACTAATGTAGGGATTGAATGGAACAGTTTTAGTGATCACAACACCCTTGTCTTGGAGCTGTGGTACTAGGCGGGCCCAAAAGGTAGATACCAAAGAATAATCATGGAAAAGGAAACAGACCAGGGTAGGAGACTAAGGTGGTCCAAAATAGATGGGGAAACCTTCTATAAATCCCTGATGGATTCCGGTAAATCCGCCATTAATGATTGTTTAGATATGACCGTTCAAGGTTACTTGAAGCATTTGACCAGATCGCTGATCTTATAGATGGCTTATTAAAAACCAGTATGCCCACAAGGATCTCCTGTAACCCACGATGGTTTGACAGAGACTGCTCAAAGGCCTTGAGGGCGCTCAAAAGCAGTCTTAAGAATAAACCAAGGGACCCCCAAGAAATCGGGGTGTGCAGGAATAAATATAAGAGGGAGATTAAGAGAAGGAAACTAGCCCTACAGGAAGAAGCGTGGGCAGACCTTAGAGAAGCGGGGGAAAAAAGGGACATGTCCAGGTTCTGGAAAATTATTAACACACCTACTTTCCAGGAAAATAGCACTCCGGAGATAGGAGCCAATATTCTCCCAGAACAGTGGGTTTCCCATTACAAGGGTTTGTATAATTACGAGCCAGGAAGCAGCGAAGAGCATCCCGAGATCTCACTCCAGGGCCCTGTAGTATCAGAGTTTACCATCAAGGAGATCACGGCAGGAATAGAGGGATTGACAAAAAACAAAGCCCCTGGCCCTGATGGAATCCCCCCTGACTTGTTTCTGAGCTGTGTAGAACTCTGGGCCCCTATAATGACCAGGGTCATAAATACTGCCATCACGTGTGGCCTGCCACCGTCTTGGTCTACGGCCATAATCGTCCCTATTTTTAAGAAGGGCAATAGGGATGACCCGAGATGTTATCGCCCTATTTCCCTGATCGATGTATCGGCCAAACTCCTGGGAAGGGCGATCCTTAACAGATTGTCCGAGTGGACCGAAGAAAATAACATCTTCTCGGACACTCAATATGGATTCAGGATGGGGAGGTCCACCAGTGACCAATGCCTAAACCTCTATATGCTGACAGCCAAGTATACCATGGCCAGCAATGAAGCCATCTATATGGGGTTCATGGACCTGGCAGCAGCATTTGATCATGTTAATAGGGAGAAACTTTGGGTCATGATGTCCCTTATGGGGATAGAGGGTGGCCTAATTAACATCTTAAGGGAACTTCACAGCGACACCTCTGCTAGGGTTCGTTTTAATAGGGAGGGTGGGCTGACCGACTCATTTTCCTGTAAGAGTGGGGTTCGGCAAGGTTGTATTCTTGCCCCTTTTTTATTTACCCTTTACATAAATAATTTGGAGCAGTTTTTGTTAAAATTAAAAATAGATTGCCCAAGGGTGGGGACGCGCCATATTCCAGTTCTGCTTTATGCAGATGACGCGGTCCTACTCGCACGGACGCCCAGGAGCTTACAGATCTTGATTGACGGTTTTGTAAAATTTATGGGCTCCTTAGACCTTTTTGTTAATTTGGGCAAATCATATGTGCTGTTGGCGGGTAAAAAACCTTGCACCAAATTTACGTACGCGATAGGGAATCACAAAATTGAAGTGGTCAAAACATTTCCCTATTTAGGGGTACTTTTTGATGGGGCTTTACAATTTAAATCACTAGTGGAGGAGCGCTGTAGCAAAATGATCGCTACTAATGGGGCAATAGCAAGCTACGGTAGGAGGGTAGGCAGATGGAGCCCTGAACAGGTGATGAACCTGTATAGCTCCATAGGCTGCTCCAAAGTGATCTATGGGGCAGAGGTATGGGGCTATGTTAATACTGTAAAAATCCAGCGGGAGGAAAATAAGTACTTAAAAACCATCCTGAGGGTACCACCAAGCACCGCGAGCTTTATAGCACACAGGGAATTAGGGAGGCCTTACCTAGAAGATCTGGTAAAACGTAGGCCAATAGTGGCCTGGTTAAAAATTTGGGTTAACCCTGACGCATCTCTAAGCAGAGAAATTTTAAATGATTGCCTGGAAAGGGACAACTGTATGAGAATACCTTGGCTCAATTATGTAAAGAGTAATTTAGATGCCCTCGGCCTTAGGAACCTCTTTACTAACACTGCAGCAATCACAGCCCAGCTTAAGATGTTAGTTAAAAAAGCTTTTCTGGAGCAAAAAGAACTACAGAGAGCCGAGGTTGAAGGGCTCAAAACTACAGTGAGGGCTCATAATCTGGTCAACAGTGTCGAGGGCATGGAGCCATATTTGTACCTCATGCACAATGCGCAGGATAGATTTTTGATGTGCCGCCTTAGATTAAATTTACTGCCCTATATACTGGCATCACCAGCAGGGTTCTCAACAACAATTGAACAGAAGGGATCCTGCGGCTGCGACAATAGGTCTCCGCAGGATTCCCTTCACTTTGTTCTTTTATGCCCTTTCTTCACCATGCCTAGGCGCAGATTTCTTGTGAAAATTTTAAAACAAGCCAATCTGGAACATGCCAACGAGGCCCTAATATACTTACAGCCAGGTTCTGAAACTGGGATGGTGCAGTGAGCTAAAAAACGGTGTTGGATCTAGCCCTGATCTCTTGACAGGGTGAGAGTATTCTGCTTAATTCAGAGACTCTGTCCCTCACCACCCCTTGTTGTAAATACTAATATACTTACAGAAAGCATCGGACCCGTTAACCTTGTGCTGTATAATGAATTTTATTAAAGTGGCGGTTCGTTTAAGGTTAACCAGAGGTGAAGAATGACGCTCAAATGTTTTTACTAATGTTTTAAAGTGTCATAATTCTTTCTTCCCTTTTTTTAATATGTAAATGATAATTATTGTACTGGGATCTTGAAAATGATTTAATGATTTTTTACTTATGTACAATGTATGTGCTTTTATGGTGATTTTTTAATCATCGAATAAAGATTCCTTGAATTGAATTGAATTAACTGAACTGAAAAAAATTCCATTTATTTTAGACATCTTCCAAATGTAGAGGTAGTGATTTTCTTAAGTGAGACCCTCATAATGCAAAAGTTGTTTTGGGATCATAAATAGCTAAAAAAAAACATTTTTGTTGAACGATGGTACCTCTAAAAGATGCCTGAAGTAGAAAGTAGAGAAAGACTCAGTACACAGACAGTTAAAAATGTGTAAGAGACATTTGGTTGTGAACAATAGTAAACTCAACTTATGAAAGAGCAAACATTTTAGGATGAATGTTTTTTTTTAATGTTTTTCATTAAGTTTTGATTTTGAGGGCAATATACTTGCATATTTTGTTTATAGATTTATTTTCCACTGTGCTCTCCTAAAGAACAGTATCACTTAAAACAACTCAGGAATGTGTCAGGTTAAACAACCAACCGATTCTTCACTTCAAAGAGAATGAGAAATTGAATAAGAAAATACAGATAATAAATCAATTTCTTTAAAAATTATTTTGTAAAAATGCAGTTGATCTCCCTGGACAGAGTTTGCACTAAAACAAAGCAAAAACACCACAGACTTTGGAATAACATGCTAGGTGAGTAGTCCAGAACAAAAGAAAATGGATTTGAGAATGGAAGTCTCCTAGACCAATGACCTACTAGTTCAGATGAGATGAACCATACTATTTTTGATCTTGAAGTGAGTTTTTCTCCTTTAAAGGTGGGTCTGACATGGTGAGGCATGAAATGACCCTCAATGCCCTGAAACACCTCGCCGCAAAGCATAGCTGATGCCATGCCTGGTCCAAGTTGCCTATCCAAGGAAAAATAGGGAGGTTTTCGGAGGTAAAACTCTCTGAAGTAAGAGATAGAGAACAGCCTCTTCAGGGAACACTTGCATACTCAACATGCTGTAGAAATCTCATGGTGACCACTAAGGGAACGGAGTAATTAGAACCTTCACCTCATTGGTTGCCATTTGGACAATTTCAAATGAGGTGCAAATAATACTGTTAATACAGTTCGAGTGGGGTGTTAAGATACCAAGGATTCCCCACCTGTTAATGTTGCACAATTCAAGCATGTTAATCTATGAACGATCCAATGATTGGCAACTGTTAACTTTCTCCAGCAACCACTCATAAGAAAAGCCCAGTTCCGTTCCAGGGGCATTTATTTCAGTAGAATACCTGCATGACTACATGTCATCCAGTTATGTAATACAGGCACTCTTAGCCTTCAAAATCATTTATAACGTTCACTCTGTTGTCAATGAGGGACTCATCCTGTATATTTTACAGGTTTAAAATAGCCAGTTCCAGGAAGGACAAATTAGGTTTCTCATGGACTGTAACTTGATCTGAAGCAGACTGATCCTTGAAACACGCACACAAGCCTTCTGTAACTTTCCAGTACATCTTGGCAAGAAAGAACCTTGCAGCTACTCTTTCAAACTAACATAAACAACAATTCCTAAACCAGCTGCATTAAAAGCCCACAACCTCCACTACAGCCCACAAAATGAGTTGTCAAAAAATATACATTAAGATAATGTTTACAAAACGCAAATTAAGGCCACCGTTTTGTTTCTAGTTTCATGTGAAATGAATGCTATTTAGAAGTTTTCTGTATTTGTACCTGGGTTTCTCTAGGCGCACTCTCTTAACCACGTTAACTGATCTTGGTCAATTGGGATTTTGGTCTCTGTCCAGCTACCCTAAATAGCCCATATTTGCATTTATTTTCAAAATATTCTAAACTTGGGCATCACTAACGCACTATCATAATAGGGTTTGTCATCTACTATAGTCATATCATACAACGAAAAGGTACATAAATGCTATAAAACATTCCTGGTCTAGTTTGAACAACAATTTACCAGCACTTGGCATCCATGTTAGGGCTTTAAAGCACTGACTTTGAATAAGAAAGTGAGGAAACTTCATTGTGTACTGAAAATCCAGAACAAACTTGGCGCACTAGATTGAATAATGTATCCACAAACAGTTGTATTAATTGTAGATCTCCAACTCTTAATTTCACTAAAGATGTCACAAAGCCATGATTCTATATTTTTGTAGCTATGAACATTCAGAAAATAACTAATATAGACAAGCCATAGTTTGGCCTATCACACTGATACTTATCATGACTAGGTCCAAAAAATAGTGTAAGTCAGATCAAAAACACACCAAAGTCATTCAGGTCTTTGTGATATCATAAACTGGATACCCTCACTACCCAACTCCTGCTCTTTTCCTTCAAGCTATAAAAATCCAAATCAATTGCATCATCGTTAAAGAAATAATAAGCAAGAAAAGAACACAATGCAGAGATAAATAACACCAACCTGTTTAAACAACTCATACTTGTATTCCCAGCCCCCAAAATCATCAACTAAAGCAATTTTATCTAAAAAAAGAACTTTTCAAAATGTTCACTTAATTGTGCATCTACAGAAGCCATTGAGAAGCGCCTCGCTCTATAAATCACCCATTTTCAGGAGCACTTTACAAATTGTTTAATCTAACCACAATGCTGCACTGGATGAAGTATAGTACCTGTCAGGCGGGCCAGGTAGTAACAGTGAGCGCAAGGAACAGGAGCCAGTCAAGCGCACCAAATCAGCTTCAGTCACATCAAACAAAATAGTACAAGTGCCTGTGGACCAACGGCAGCCAGGGAGCCATGTGGCAAAAGACTTTGCAGCACTAAGCAGTACCTCCAATGACCAAGTTTGTATATCTACAGAGAATAGTCTTGAAACATCGTCACAGAGCCCTTAAGCCAGATGCGCTTCATCCCAGTCACCCGATTCAAAGCAGGTCCCTAGTCTGTCCTCGCTGGCTTAACAATCCCCAAAAATGAAAGCACATTCACCCCAGCCGCTCAGTAAGAGAAAAAACTAAAGACAGCACAAGCAAAGAAATAAACGAACCACAAAATCTACTACTGACAGTTTCAAACTGTACCCCTTGTTCACAACAACAAATACTGAAAAGGTTCTAAGTACCAGTCCAGGAACAAACAACTAGCCGCACAAGGACAGCACACCCCACGACCAACAGCAAGCCACCGCGGTGAACTCAACATCAAGTGGATCACAGTCCACCAACGTGCATCATCAGGTTCAACTTCCCTGCTCCATCAGTCTGAGGAGTCAGTCATCAAATTTCAACGACAATGTTATCATTAATGAAACCTAAGGGACCTCCAAAGGAATGGGAAACTCCAACAGGCAACAGCAAGCTGAGACAAAACTGATAATTGAAACAGCTCTTCCAGGACTACATTTTACAAGTTACCAGCTCCAGGGCACTATTGCCAATGCTGGAGACAACCTTCTAGCAGTAATTATCAACAACATACAATGGCCACCTGGAGAATGCAGATTGCACAGCTCGACCCCCAAGAAAACTATATTCAGGGTTCAGGAACCACATCAGGCCCCTTGGGAGAAAAACCCGGCCTAGCCCTGGCCAAACAAGCGGCAACTGGAAGCCACCAGTGATCCCAAAAACACCAAGCTACTACTGATACTTAAATATAACTCGAAAGGTGTGCATGATATTCTTAATAGGAGTAACATCATTATATTATTAAAAGCAACCTCTGGGTTAGAAGCATTGACTTCTAAAGACATTGAGTACATTGAATTCCTTCCATCCAGAGGTTCACAACCCTCAGAAGCCACATTAATAATGATCAATTCTTCCACTTGGGCTCAAGCACGTCAAGCCAGCACAGAAACATTTAGGTCATGGTATATTAAAATCCACCAATACTTCAAATCAGATTACCCAGTCGTGCTGGCAAACCCACAAACTAAATTGTCAAACTCTTGCTCGACACCTGACCGAGGTAGAAAGAAATCGTACTCATTCTTAAAAAACGCTCCAGGCCACGCGGTCACTAGAGACAGAACACGGACCACGTCTTTCATGACAAACACTGAGCCAGGATGGCTGCCAGCAGCCTTGTCCAACAAAAGCTCAGCCTGAACTGACGAACTGCCATCTCGACAACAGAAGCAAATTGAAGCCGCCAAATATAACGAGCTTCAATCACAATTAAAAAATGAAATCAACCCTTCCTTAGTCCTGTACTCCTCGAATATCAGTGGCCTTCAACACAAAATAAACATGCGCGATTTCTTCTCCGGATATTACTTTCTCACTCTTCAGGAAACTCAGGCCACTCAAAACTATCCCATAACCGGATACAACGAGCATTGGAAGCCAGCTGATAGGGACTGGAAATTGGGTCACCCAAAGGGGGTATTGTCTATATACACTTCATGTAACAAAAAGGTATAATTGAACCACTGAGATTACAGGAAAACTGGCTCCTTGAAATTAAAATGAATCAGTTGAGATAGCAGCGTTTCCTGTTAATTCATAATGCATATATTGAGCCGAGCGCTCAAACAAAAAGGTCTCAGTTAAACAGACAAATTACAATTCCTTGTGACCTATTTGGGGACCTACCTCACGCAGACTGTCTTCTCACGGAGGACTTTAACACCAACCTTTTTCAAGGGACCGGAGAGGATTAAAAAAGTCTCCTCCTATCCCTTCCACCAGAATTGAAAGAACAGGTACAACCAAAGTGTCAACAATGGGTCCTCCAGCTTTACAGCGTGGGCTTCATCGTACTTAACAGCAGATTCCCCCTAGACATTCCTCCAAGTTGGCCATGGACAGATGTGCTCTTACCTAGATTACCCTATTTGCGATACAGACTTGCTCTCATACATAGAAAACTACAGCAGAATAGTGCGATCACCCCCCGCAAGTCACCACCATCGCTCCAAATATAGCTCACTATGATCTAGCTAAATTCACACATCTCGGTGTATACTCCAAGAACCGAAAATGTTTAAGATGGAAATATGTAAATCAGTACAAATATCATGAAACTGTGCGAGCAACTTACTCTACGTTTCAACCCGAAGATTACCTCTCCAATAAGTGACTGGATACATTTCTGTTCCCAACTCCCAAGTCAATTCCAACTAAGGCCAGGACATCGTGCTGGTCCCAGTAATAAACTGAGCCCCAATTCAACTAAAAAAATGGTGCTAAAGAAAACCAGAAACGTCACCCTCAGGGCAGCAAGGAGGCATCCAGGATCCGAAGACCTCATGTCAGACTACAAAATTGCACAAACAATTTACAGACGGGCATGTCAAAACGACAAATACCACCATCTACAACAATTTGGTGTACCCTCTATTGTGCAAGCCAATGGAACTATCTGCCAGGGGAGTATAAACATTTCGGAGCAAGAATGTGCAGCACACCTGATCAGACACTTCCAGGCTGATGAGAAATGCATATACATCGATTATCATTACTACAGCTCCCAAAAATATTCACAGGGAGAGTCAGCCCCATCTGCACAGCTCACAGCAATCCTTAAGCAAAGACATTTCCACCACCCCAACCAGGCTGGTCAGAATATTAATCAATGCAAGAAGAAATGGTGCATCTGGCCCAAACGGCCTGCCCCAAACCCTGTTCAAAACCAATATTTATTTTGGGTTTAAACAGCTAGCTAGCCCTTTGATTACACCATACGGAGTTCAGCTATACCCGGCTCTTGGCGTGGGGCGATAATTCCCCAATTCATAAGTCCGGCTCCTGATCAACCCCAAGCAACTACAGGCTGATTGCCTTAATAGATAATGATGCCAAGTATTTTGCCAGTCTCCTACTTAAAGATCTGAGATGTTGGGCTGACTCAAAAGGATTGATCCCAAAAAAATCAATCAGGCTTTGTAGAAAATTCAGGCACATTGACCAACCTTTTAGCCCTTTCAATTCTCACCGACAAAGCAAAAAGCTTGCACAATGCATTTTTGCTGCTTTGTGGACTTCAAAGCAGCCTTCAACTGCGTGCCAAGGGAGGGTCTCTGGGCCAAGCTAACAAAATGGGGAATGCCGGCCAAACTACTGGAGTTAATCATCCAGCTGCATACCAATTCCTGGATCCAAGTCAAGTTTGGTGCTGGTTAGGGATTACTACACCACCCTATATGGCCCTGGGAAAGAAGCCAAAAGTGCAGAGATCAGGGACTTCTTTGAGAAGATTGAGTTAACAGCTCTCAAATGGTCAAAGGGAGTACCTGAGGATCTTACCTTGGAAAGTCAAGTCGGAACGGTGGTCTCCTCGGGTTTTTTTCAACTGAGGAAGATTAAGAAAATAGCACACCTCCTTACCGGGTTGGCCTTAATTCAGGCAGTTAGTGCTCTAGTCCTGTCTCACATCGACTTCTCAAATGGCCTTTATTTGGGGGCGCCTATTGGCCAACTCAAAAGATTGCAATACTTGCAAAATCAAGCTGCGAGACTTATTTGCAAAGTCCCGAAGTGGGAATCGATTAGACACGGACTAGAGACCTTGCACTGGCTGCCTGTGGAACAGAGAGCTACATTCAAGGTGGGCTGCATTGTGTTCAAGGCTTTGGAGGAAAAGGGTCCTATGTTCCTTAGACAATTGCTGAGCAAATATAAACCCTTACGCAGCTTGAGATCAGCCCACAAAGACCTACTTGAGGTCCCTCGTTTCAAAAAGAAACGACAGGGAGGCAGCAGTTTTCAATTTTTAGCTGCTTCATTGTGGAACTCCCTCCCTTTGACTCTGCGACACAGTAGGGACCTCCTTGCCTTCAGGAAGGCATTTAAAACTTTTCTTTTTTCTCAGGCCTATTGTAAATAGTGATTATATGTCTTTTATGTACTGTTATGTTTGATTCTCTCACCAGCGCCAAGAAGCCCTCGGGCGTATGCGCGCTTAATAAATAATAAATAACATAACATAACATAACATACCTGATGCAACGCTTCACGATAAAAGATGCAGGGATGTGGAATTCCTATAGCCCGACTCCCAGCACAAATTGTTTGGGGTCAAAGGCAACAAGTTTTCATGTGTATTTTGTCCTTGGGACAAGTAGGCCCAACCCCCTGCAGCACAAACCCTTTGGCTGCCAGTTTTCAGTACCATATTATAGTTCAGGGAAGGGCACTGTCTGCAGTTAAGGTCATATTGGTTTCCATATGTTAATGCTGTTCAAACTTGTATTTATGGTTCATTAATTGAAAGCCTTTATTAGGGTGAGCGCTCTAAGTAAATGTTGTAAGCGCTGCCTGCACTACTGACAGTGGTTCCAGTATAAAAATGTGTACACACGTTTTCAAAGTTGAGCAATTTGAGGATATGTAGAATGCTCCCAGAACGCTATCTGATTGGATGCAAATATTTGCAGACGCTTGAAAGCAAGATTGATGATTCTTTGTTTTGAAAATAAAATATTTCGCTCAACTACTGTAAAAATTCAGGTACCATTTCTTTGCAGTATCATTTAGTAAAATCTGTTACATGCTAATATTTCCCAAAAATATTCATAATGGAAAATCTGTATAACCAGTTTCAATAAAATTATGGGAAACAAATAAAACAAGCATTGGCAACGCCTGTAGGATTGAAATTGGTGGTCAGCTTTTTAGTTTGGTCGATGTGTGAATTGATTTGGCATGGTTTTTGTAAAACATTATTGGTGTGGGAGCTGCCGTGCCCTCACCATAATAAATATTGGCAAAAGCAAAAACAAATTAGCCCTCAAAAAGCATATACTGACACAGTAAATGGCAGTGAACAAAACTACTTTGTGTGCCGATATGCTCCTTGAGAAATAGCACAATGCTGTCACTCACAGTAAAGCCATCCGATACAGAGCGAGAGAGAGACAGAATTTTAATAAACACAAAAGGTCATGGTCAACACCAGACCAAGTTAGGGGCCCAATTATTAAATAAAAATTTAAAAGTGCACCCATGGTATATGTCCTAGCATTAAGAGCAGCTATACGGCTTTCATGATTTCAAAAGAACTTACAGAAGTATGGCAAGAAATGGTACTCCTAGAAAATACTTGTAAACTGCATTTTAGCATGAGCAAACATACATGTGTAGATTTGCTCATGCGGAAATCTGAGTGTATGCAAGTTCACTTTCCCTCCAACCACTTTTTTCCTCAACTCTGCCGTGTTGAGAGGAAATTTCCAACATTTCTCAGTATGGGAAGAGATCAGAGAAGAGTTGTTGAAAACCCTTAAAACATGCAAGTTAGTAGGTTTGCACAGACTCAAAAGGGCATTGCAACCCTGGAACTATTGCTTACCACTTCCTACAGCCCCAGTATGTAGATCTGCGGAAACATGTCAACATAAGGGGATTGCAAGTATTCAAACACTACTATGGTATGAGCCCTGGCATAATCATAGAGTCTATATCCAAGCTCTTATATAAGGAGATTACTGCCAAAACATGTCACCGCACTACATGCCAAAGGAACAAGTGGATTTTGTTACAGCACAAGTAGATTTATGAAGCAACCTGCCTCATGGACAAGTAGATATTTTATTAAATTCCACACCCCTGAGATGTGAAGGAGGCCATACGAACATTACCGTCCGGTAAGGCAGCGGGCATAGATGGGTTGCCGGGAGAATTTTATAAGAGTTTGCGGATCTGCTGGCCCTGCATTTGGTGAATATTTATAGCGAAGCTTATGATAAACAAATGCTCCCTCCCTCGCTTAGGGAAGCGCTAATCGTCACATTGTTAAAACCAGGGAAGCGCACAGATAGTTCTAAGTCGTACCGCCCACTTTCATTGTTAAACATCGACACAAAGATAATTGCCAAAATTATAGCTAATAAACTGCGGCCGCTATTACCTGCATTGGTCCTCCCGGACCAATCGGGATCTGTGCCATCCCGGTCTACGTCTCATAACTTGCCCACTTTGTTTGCAGTTTTACACCAGATCATAAAGCTGCTGCAGTGCTACTTGATGTGGCAAAGTCTTTCGATTCTGTCAGATGGGGTATATGTTTGATACGTTAAGAAGGATGGTACTGCCGTTCCCATTCATACAATGGAGATCCTTTACACAGCTCCAGTGGCGAGGGTGCGAATAAATAACTGTCATTCTTAACCTTTTAAAAAATATAAAGGAACCAGACAGGGGTGCCTGGATTCCCCTATTTTATTTGCTATTGTGATGGAGCCGCTGGCCTGCATAGAGCGACAGAGATATACAAGCGCGGCGCTACAGTTCAGTCAGCGCCACTTATAATTTCCATGTATGCAGATGACATGGTTTTATATATACGAAACCCAGAGGAGAATCTGCACTTGTTAATTCGAGAGTATATCAAATATGAACGTTTATCAGGGCTCAGAATTAGCTGGGGAAAGTCCATTGTCTTTCCTCTAACTACCAGTACGACGCAATTTCCTCTGGAGTACCCGCTCGAATGGTCGGTGGAACCTGTCAAATATCTAGGGGTGTGGGTGCATCATGACCCTCAGATAGTGTTGAAAGAGAACTTTGGAAGAGCACTGTCCTCCACAGAGGAACAGTTGAACAGATAGATTGGTGTGCCTCTGTCCCTGGCTGATAGAATAGCAGTAATAAAAATGGTTATTCTCCCCAGATTCCTGTATCTTTTCACTAATGTTCCCATCAAATTACCGAGGGTCTTTTTTGATAGGCTGTGCTCGATACCAATACATTTGGTCTGGGTAGGCAGGAAATCCAGGTGAAACTGGAGCACTCTCAAAAGGCCGTACTTGCCGGGGGCGTTTGCAGGGCCGGATTTGTACATGTATTATTTGTGCACCCAGGCTCAATTTGCACACTATTGTTTCTTTCCGCCGCCTTTTCTTCCGCACGTAGCAGTGGAGGTATGGCTCCAGATCACCTAGTGGCGTTACTTTCTAAGGCACGTACAAACTACCCATTAAAGGACAGGTGTACTGCGGACTGCACGGCACAGGCATGGCGTGCCATGGCGAAACGTGCAGGCAGACATCCTGTATATGCCCCGGCCCTCCTATTGGCACATCATCCTAACATTTCGGTGTCTCAAGACAAACAGGCGTTTGTAACACTAGCGGATATGGGTATAGTTACAATGGGCAATGCTTACCCGGACTGTAACTTTGTTTGATGGCGGCGATACGTGACCGTCATCCCTGTCCACCAATGTCAATATTTACGTATTACAGGCTACGTGTGGCTCTTAAGGCCATTAATGACAGGCACCTTGCAGAGCCAGTGACCTTGAGCCTGCTCAAAACTTTATTGGCAAGCCCATCGCGGGTTAAATTAGTCACCATACTGTACAACGCGATGCAAGCATACACTGCACCTACTTCTAGTAACGCACGGGGCAGTGGGAAACGGCACTAGGGATCACACTCAACGATGAGGACTGGGAGTTCAGCTGCTCTGTGACCCGACGACTGATGGGTAATTGCAATTTATGCATAATTCATTTTAAATATGTACAACAGTTATATTACACTCCCCTACAGCTACAAAGGTATGGCCTGAGAGAGACGACTAGATGCAAAAGATGCCGTGTACAGGAGGTAGATTTCATTCATCTCGCTTGGTTGTGTGACAGGGTTCACAGATGTTTCGTGTTATGCCGAAGAACTTCCAGCACCGTCTAGACCTAAGGACATTTAGTCTCCATTTATGGCATATTTGCTGTCTAGGCCCCAGGATGGCTCAGTCAACACAGGAACGACCTAGATGTTATTGTCCTAAAGTGTATAAAGGATTTATTATCGCAATACATTTGTATGTTTAATGGTATACTGCATAAATCAGTGTATTTTGCGGTCACACGGGTATTGTTGTTGGGTAGAATACGCATCTGTTGTACGTTTATGGAAATGCAAAATAAAAAATAAAAATAAAAAATAACGAAAAGATTGGTGCTGGTTCTCACTTATCCAGAAAATCTTTGAAATCGAGGGGAGTCAAGCCGGGGTACGTGCTAGCTCCCATGCTTTACAAACTGTTTTTAGCCAACCTCTCAGTAGAACTAGATGCCACACTCGTAGGATTAGTGGGGCTCAGGATCAGCAATCTTCTAAATGCTGATGACCTTGCTCTTTTTAGTCTTACGAGAGTTGGGTTGCACAAACTGCTAAATAAATTACACAGCTACACTACAACGAATAATTTGGAGGTCAATCTAAAGAAAACTCAAGTGGTCATATTTGCCAGGAAAGGTATCAGAGGCGGTGGCTGGTCGTACATAACCTTCAAATCTCAGTAGAAAAAACATACACCTGGGAGTCCACCTTAAGGTGTGCCCTTGTCAAGCACCGCAGTAAAATTGCTATAAAAACAACGGCCCTTCAAGTAATTCTTTCCAAACTTTCTACAAAACGGTTGCGCCCAACACTAGCCCGTGCCCCAATGCTGGTAGTCTACAGATTGTTCAGATTGAACGTCTACAGATTGTTCAGAACGCGGCAGCGAGGCTGATTGGCAACATCCCTGCACGACACTCAGTTGCAGCCTACCGCAAAGAACTCCACTGGCTTCCAATCGCAAGTCGTATTAAGTTCAAAATGCTAACTCTTGCTTTTCGGGCTCTCAATGGGATGGGACCGGACTACTTACGCAAGAGATTAACACTTTCTCAGTCAGTGCGATCTTTGCGATCCAACAATCTGCGCCTCATTGTTGTCCCTCGATTTCGCCGCTCCAGAATGGGCGGCAGAGCCTTTGCTGTTATGACGGCTAAACTATGGAATAGCCTCCCCTTAGATCTTAGATTTGTTTCCTCTGAAACACTTTTTCGTAGCCGTCTTAAAACCTGGCTATTTTCATTATTATAGGCCCTACTCTTTTTTAGCTCACAGTCTAAGCGCCGGGACACCCCCTTTGGGGGTAGCCGCGCGCTCTACAAGCCTCAAAAAGTAGTCATGCAAGCCAAGATAGGCCCCACCTTGTCGTATAGCTTTAAAATCTCTTCGGGGAAGCTCAGCACCGCACTAAATCAACATGTGACCAAAATCTACAAAAAGGTCCTTCAGCTGCCAAAAACTTTATCTGCAGCCCATATCTGATTAGAGCTTGGCCTCCTTAATTACGAAATGTAAAGTGCTGGTGCTTTTCTCAACTTGCGTCACAAGCTGAGGCAGGCCTTCGTCTCTCTGCTATGGACTGACATCAGCTCCAGCAAACTAGGTGGGTCACACAGTCAGTAGCTTAACAACTATGTTGCAATTGTCAGCAAGGGAACAGTGGAATCTCAATCGAAGTAAAAAAGTGTTCAAAACAAGTATTAAGAAGAGAATCCAACAGTGCTCCTACTTGTCAGACAAGGCAATCCTAGCCAAACGCAAGCATGCATAGGCAGTAGTTAACTCCGATCAGTAGGTCCCCTCATCGCCATACCTTGCTTGCAAATACTCCCTGCGTCTAAAGCAGAGATTGTTGGTGCTTAGACTAGGTGAGTGCCACTTCCTGAAACACATAGCTCCCTGACGGCACCCATTAGACAAGCTCGAGTGTAGGGAATCAGTTGAAACACGTCTTTTGCATCTGCCCAGCACTGATGGACTTGCGCAGATCAAAACGGAGGCATGAGTGGAACAAACTGGGAGTCCGGGCTTGCAGGCAGGGCATCAATACGGCACTGAACCCAGAGAACACGGCCCTAAACATCAGTTTGACGATCTTCATCCATCTTGCATACCAAAATTGAAGCAGCCTATCGCTATCGGCCATCCAAAAAACACAGTTCCTGCAGTGTCCAAATGTTGAAACAGCTCCAGGTGAACGCATAAACGGTACACAACTGAAGCAGTCTTCGTCATAGCTTCAGTCTCCCGAGCTGGTGATTTAGCAATTCTCAGTTGGTGTCATAACATCGAATTCACTCCACAAAGGCTTACAGTAAACCTTGGAGTAGATTTCACTTCCCTCGCGCGCTACCCTACGTGTAACGAAGTGCTCTAGTTTTAATTGAAAGACTGGGCAACATTTAGGATCATGGAACCCTGCTCAAGGAACATGAAACATCAAGTTCCGGGGTAAAGTGACAATAAGTAACATCAACTGTCTGCCATAGATAACTGTAACCCCGAACTCCGCATTAAAAGGCGGTAGCACGCAACAGCCAGCAATAGATCTACAATACGTATATCAAACTGAAATATGTCCCAGCAAGGTGAAAGGCTGCCTAGAAAAATGTGAGCACGGGAGAAAGGAATGCATATTTGAAATATTACATTGATTTGAGCCCACACCTTAAGCCAAAAAGCGTGAACAGAGGGACATAAGAAGAGCATGTGGAACAGGGTAGCGGATGGAGCGGAGCATGACCAACATATATCTTGGGTGGAAGGGAACCTCCTATGGAGGGCAGAGGGGGTAAGGAGTAATCTATTGTAAATGAAGAGCATGGATTGCGTGAGAGATGCCGCTCTGGATGATTTGCGTATCTTGAGCCACAATTTGTCCCAGGTGTGCAAAGGCCAAACCATGTCAAAGTCGTGCTCCCACTGTAATTCCACCGTGGATTTGGGTCTAGGGGTGTCTGTCACGTGAAGGTGTTTATAAATGGCCGAGGCTTTAGGAGTTGTGCGAAGTAGAGAGTGTAGGCGCGAAGTAGGAGTAGGGGGAATGGAGGGTGTCTGCGTCTGCGCAAGTGATGTGTATACAGCCATTACCGCTGTTTTGAGCCGAGAGTAATTAGGAGCGAAAGAAGCAGGTAAGGCGTATTTCGCTCTAAGGTCTGAGAAAGAGAGAAATGTAGAATGGGAGAACAATTGTGAAACCCATAAAAGACCTTTCTGCCTCCAGGACTTCCAGTAGAAGGGTTTAGAGCGAATGAGGAGGTGAGTGTTGTGCCATAAAGGGGAGGAGAGAAAATCCGCAATAGAGCTAGGAGGGGTGGGGGAGGAAGCCAAAAGGAGTTTGGTTGTGAATTTGTGAATGGGTGTGGAAACAGAGGAGGGTTTACGAGAAAAAGCGAGATATTCTGCAAAGGAGAAAGGGGAAAGGAAGAGGCGTTCCATCTTGACCCACAAGGGGCACGGGTCGTCAGGATCCTGTAGCCAGGATGATGCTTGCCGGAGTAGGAAGGCTTTTTGATATGAGGGGAAATCTGGAAAGTTGACCCCGCCCTCAGAAGTAGGGCGAATCAGTCGTGCGATGGACATTCGTGGCTTTTTATTGTGCCAAAGGAAGGCTGACAGAATGGAGTTAATTTTTTTAAATAACTTTGCAGCGATAGGTACAGGAATATTGGATATGGTGTAAAGGATAATTGGGGTGAGCATCATTTTAATCGTGTTGAGGCGACCCCACCAGTAGAGGTAGAGAGGATGCCATCGAGTAGTGAGATCGGAGATTTTCTGAATGCATTTATTTAAGCATAAGGAAATCGTATCGGGTATGGAGGGGGTGATGTGCAAGCCGAGATATTTGATGTGAGAGGAATTCCAGATAAAATTTGAGGCAGCGTAGTCTGTTTTGAAAGTAAATTTGGTCAATGGCAATATCTCACATTTTTCATGGTTAAGCTTGTATCCTGAGATTAGGGAATAATCCTGCACTTCTAACAGGAAAGCAGGGATAGGGGAATCAGGATCAGAAATGAACAGTAAAATGTCATGCGCGTATGCAGCAAGTTTGACGTGGGAATCTGTGGAGTGAAAGCCATGTATATTGGGATTTTGGCGTAACCTGGAGAGAAACGGTTCCAGGGCCAAATTGAAAAGGAAGGGAGAAAGGGGGCAACCTTGACGTACTCCTCTACCTAAGTCAAAGAAGGGAGAGACTTTGCCATTAGCACAAATTGCAGCACGCGGGCGAGAGTATAAAAGGGAAATTAAGGAAATGAAATTAGGGCCAAATCCAAACCATGTGAGAGCATGAAAGAGGTAAAACCATTCCACCCTATCGAACGCTTTTTCTGCGTCTAAGGCAATCGCAGCGAGTGAGGATTGCATATGTGAAGATTTTGTGAGAATGTTAAAAAATAACCTGGTATTGTCTGTGATAAAGCGACCCTTGACAAAGCCGGACTATTCCTCACCCTAAAGATCAGGGAGGAGGGAGTCTAACCGAGCAGCTAAGGATTTGGCAAAGATCTTGTAATCTATATTCACTTGCGAGATTGGCCGGTAGTTCTTGCAGTGTTGGGTATCTTTACCCTCCTTGGGAATCAGGCAAATGTGTGCTTCTGAGAAGGTGCCAGAGGAGCCTCCGCAGGTAGTGAAGGAGTAAATAAGTGAATAGAGCTTGGGGAGGAGAAGTTTGGAAAAATGGAGATAGAACTCGACGGTGAAGCCATCAGGTCCGGGAGCCTTATTTAATTTGAGGTGTTTGAGCGCAGTAAACAGCTCTTCGAGAGTGATGTTAGACTCTAGATCAGAGAGATCAAGGGGGAAGTGAGAGGGCTTGTGAATGGTAGAGAGAGAGAAAAAAGAGAGCCCATGGGGGAAATATAAAATAGGACAATAAGGGAAATAAGCAAGATAGAGGTGAAGGGAGAGAAAGGGAAGAAACTGTGGAGGAAAAGGGAAGCAAAAGTAGAGGTCATAAAAAAGTTATAGAGGGGAAGTGAGAGAGTAACAGTGAAAAGAGTGGCAGCGAAAGCAAGAGGGGATAACAAGGAAACAAGAACAGCAGCTAAGAGGGAGAGTGTCAAGGGGTCTCGAACAAAATAAGGAATGAAGAATTGAGATAAGATAAAGAGCATAGTAAAGGAATGTAAGAAAGGGGATGAGATATGGGAAAAGTGTGCCATGAAGATAAGAAAGGATGAATAGGTCTAGAAATCAGTAAAAAGAAGAAGAAAGAAAGTAAGGAATTGGAGAAAAACACTGTGAAAAGGAATAATACCGAAGTAAACGAGATAATCAAAAAGAACATGAGAGGAACATATGTTTCAAACAGTATCATGTCAACAAGGGAAAGGGAGAGGGTACTTACAAAAATTCAACAGATTACCACCCATTGGAAATCCTCATCTAACCTTTCCTTCCAGGCATGGTGGAATAATGTTCGTCATAATCACAGACTGGACACTACCTTTGTTTTTCCCCCCCAGCTAGCTACGAAGAGAACGGCTCTATGGCTTCCTGTTGTTCTATACCTGAACAGATGTTCTACTACCTCCCATTGTCCTTTACCTGCCCAGCAAGAAGTTCTCAAACCCCCTTGATTGCCTTATCATTCCCTCATTGTTAAATTTCCATATGTACTCATTCTCTCCTTTTTGCATTTTGTTAATCCGGTAATTACTTTTAAGCCTAGATTAACGTACGCCTTTTTCTTATTCATGACTATTATGTATCATTATATTTACTGTACTTGCGAATGTATTTGTATTTTTTTTTAATTTTTTTTATACTTTTCCCCCTTATTGTCAACCCTTTTCCCCCCTCTTCCCCTCTCTTTTTATTTCTTTTCATGCCTACTTCTCTGCCTAATAAAATCTTTTTGAACTTAAAAAAATAAAAAAATTAAATTAAACAAGCAAACTCGACCCGGAGCTTTTATTTAACCATTGACTGCCTCACTGATGAACTGTTTGACACTATAAAAGTAATCAACACCGCAAGTTAACCTTTTGATTTTGCAATGGCATATGAATACTTCCGTACTTTAGTGCCTTTTTGCACCTATTTATAAAAACCCGTTATTTCTTTTGAGAAGGATACATTTTTTATTGTAAATATTAACTATAAACCTTGACTTTTTTTATTGATTGCATTGAACGCAGCTCGAAATAGTTGATTAATGTTTTATATGCATATTGTAATGATTGTAAATAATCAAACAAACGAGTAATAATTCTAAAAAAAAAGAATGTGGTTCCAATAAGGAATGAGGACAAGAGTAATGTAGTTGCATTTTTTTGTATATTGATTTTTTATTCAAAGTTTTTTGTAAGTTTGCAGTCTTCGTGTTTTCTTTTGCAAAAGATGTTTCGGCAATGTATGTTTTCATATGAAATCCCACTGATATATCAAACACAGAACCAACCAGATTCAATTAATTAACCATAAGGTATACTTGGACACAAATATACCCCAGTGTCTAACTTGAAAAATCAGTGCAGGAAAACAAAGCTTTCTTTGTGGCTAACAGTGCATGTCTCTTGACAGTTGAGCCCCCAGTACATCACGCCAAGTGAGATGGAGTACCAGTGAAGTAACAATACTATCTGACACGTTATAGGTGTATGGCTGAAGTGCTCAGAAGTCTGGAGGACAAATACCATTTACGTGCACAATCAACCTTGGACATTTATATCCCTGCTGGAGCCCTACACTGGGTAAAGTTACCTTTGGGATGGAGACTGTGCTTGATCTTGCCCTCCACGCCCTCCACTTACTCATTAGTGTCACCCTTACATCAAGGTATTGACATGCCCGCTCTATTGACATCACAGATTACTCTATCTTCTATGCATCATAGCAGATAACGGTTCAGCTCCGGTTCTACACACCTCGGTGATCCCCAAAGACTCATGCTTTCAGAAAGAGATCTGACAGCACAACACCTTCCAATCTCAGAGAGCATCCATTTCATCAGGTAATTTTACAACTTTTTGTCAAACTTCGTTGCCATGTAGCTCGCACATACTGTCAAACTCAACCATGCAGCGCTCAAGAACAGCTTCCTAGTGCTTTGTCGATCATGAACACTCTCCCTGATGTCCTAAGCTTAGAGGTTTTGCTTGATCACACAAGTCACATTAATATTTGTGGATCACATCAGCATTTCAGGTTTTTTGAGGACTGAATAATGTGTTAGACTATGAAATCTCCAATGCACCGACTTACCAACAAGAAAAGCTCTATTTTTCAACTCAACTGTAAAGAGTGTATTAAATAACAAGGAATGAAAGACCCAGTGGACTTGCTGGGCGTAAATCTACCAGGTAGCACAGAGATCGCTGCTCAATATGCATTAATGTGATGTGTTCGGTTTCTGGCAGTTTTTGACAGTCATCCTTTTTGATGCTCCAACTCCACTTCTGATTTATTGTTCTCTGTATTGAACAACTTGCATTAGTGTTCGGTGTACATTTTATATTACAGATGGAAGCTACTGCACAGTGGCGTTATAAAAAATATATCCATACAGTTTGCTCAGAGGAATATTCCCATAAACCGCAGAGCTTATGAAACATTGGCCTCTTCTTCCTGTAAAGCCAATGACAAAAAGCTCCTTAGCAGTGAAACGTCACGCTTCATGTTCAGTCAGTGCCACAGAGTAAAATGTTTCACCTGCCGGCTCATCCACACTGCAAATGAAGCTCCTTCAAATTCTTAGACTCTCTCCATAGAGGTTCTTTGTACAGGTTTCTGTTAACGTAAGATGTAGCTGAGACTACAAAGAAAATCAGTCTTTAACAGTACCAATACCTGTGGGCGTCAGTTCAGCACTGGTAGACATGCACATAGTTGCCCAAAGACTTCTTTGGTTTCGCATTTTGCAGTATGAAGAATGTTGGCAAGTCTAAACATTCCTCCCACATTCGTTCTTGAATTCAGTATTGAGTGTGCAGGCAAGCTTCTCTGCTTGTCCATCAACTGCATTCCATTCATGCTTCTCAAAAGATCATTATCAATCACTCTAAGACATTCCGGGAGGAAGCATTTGCCAGAAAAATAACACAATCAGGACATTGAAGAGGCTTGCTGAAGGGGGGATGGTATGCATTTGCCAACACCCTCATGGAGAAGCAAAACCAGGTTTTACTCCAGGCCTTTCTCCAGTGAGAAACAATCAGAAAAAGTTCTAAGCCTCTTTTCTAAAATGGCAAATTAGTAAGGCACAGCTTTATAAAGGAGCTTCGTCTCAGGCCTTTAACCTGTCCCTCAATCCATATATGTGCCAACACCAATGAAAACGGACAGACTATGCACACCTTGGTTAAATAAAAATGCTCTCGAGAAAATAGAGCAAGCTGGTCTCCTGAGTAATGCTACACTTCACCAGGAGATTGACAAAGTGTATTGTGCCCCTATCTAACCAAGAACCTATAGCGCTGAGTCAGTGTGCCCGGTAATTTGGGTTAATGGCAAAACATTCTACAAAGATAAAACTTGATTACAAGTAAAGGAAAATATATCTACCTAGCTGCTCAACAAGTCTAGTAGAACGTTTAAGCATTTGAAGATGCCAGTGCTAATCAGACAGCTGGGTATCTAGAAGGCCAACATGCTTCCATTCACCCAGGGTTTAGACTGGATCCATTTAAAATACACCACAGATCCTTTTAGTGTACTAAATGTACCAATACACAGCTGTTCCTCATCAACGAAGCCTTCACTCATTTAAATTGAGCTATCCTTCAACACATCGATGAAGTGACCATTTCTATAAAATCCGTTTCCTCTGCCAGAATGACTCGCATTATACACTAAAAAGCACTGTGGGTGCAAATTACTTAACTCAGATGATTTGCATAGAGATATGTTTCACACTAAACCACGGTTATGGGATCAAAGAGTCTACGTAGTACCACCAACACGTGGTCAAAGATCTTTTCACATAAGTGTTCAGAGGAGAGTTAATTACCCTACAACTCAATTATTAAGCATAGCCTACATGCAGTATCGGTCATGCTCTGATCAGGGAAGCATACAGTCTAGATGGACTATCTCTGATGGCACAAGACAAATATCTTATCTTCTGTCTGAGCTGTTCAATCAAAGTGTTGAACTGCTCTCAAATTAAGAATCTGATCACAAAGTCCTGTTTGCCACTGTGTGTCCAGGAAATCAGCACTTCTATAACGCTGCTCTTTTCTAAAGACACAAGTAACAGATTAGCAATTCATGTGGGATCCCAGCAATTAATAGAATTAACTTTACCAGGATGTCTGAGACTGCCTTTTTCAAGTGGTGGTTTTGACAAATTCCAGTATGTAACCTTCACATGGATCAGCTACGCCAATTTGTTTAAAGTTATCCTCATCCAACAGGACAGAAAAAAGACAACTAAGAGTCAAGTTCGCTTCTGAGGTAAGGGGATCCTTAATCCAATAATTGTGAAGCATATTTTTCTTGTCGATATATATCTATTACTGGGCAGAGGCGTTTCCTCTATGAAGGGGCATTCTTCGACCGAAGCGATCAATGAAGAATTTTCTGAGGTGCGAAAAAAGTGGTCAAAGGTGTGAGAAGTTGGCCTGATATATGATGCTCACTAATTCTAGTGATCACCTTGTATCAGTCCAAACAACCCCTTATGGTGATTGGTTGTAAGTCAGCCTGATAGACCAGCTATTCTAGTAGCGTGGACAAAAGCAGTCTTTAGGCTAAACTCTTTTGGCATGTGAAGCCAGCTGTTTTACCACAATATAACCCCTTGAATACCAAATGAAAGGACACCACACAGGTTGATATGAAAATAAACGATATATTTATTAATAACACCTCTGAACTCTTTATGAGGTCAGAGGGCTAAGCACATGACAATACTACAAAAGAAATACGAGTTCGCACAATATCTATACAAGTGCCTTAGGGGCACGACAAACCATATACTCAAAACAATGGAATGCGAGGAAGGAAAATACTGTAAGGAGATCCAGCAGCTGGAGGATCGGTGGGACTACGCTACAAACTAGGTAAGTAAGGAGCAGGAGGCCCACGGGACTCACGTGCAGAGTGGAAACTCTCACGCGGGATGCGTACCAACGTCTATGGATGCAACAGTTTACAAAGTTACGGATTCCGGACGAACCCGGCTGGATGGAGGGAAAACAACAGTGGACCTGGACACTAGAATAGTGGACTCAGACTTCAGCACCTAGAAGCTTTAGTTACCTAACCCACAGGCTGTGGGTGCATAGGGCTAAAGTTGCGTCGGGTTTGCTGTGTTGATCCCGGTGATGCCTGAAACAAGAAGTTGCTGGCAGGCAGCCAGATGGTGGAGTCCGGTGGTTCCAAGGATGGAACTAGGAAGAAGGAAGACCTGAAAAGGAAGGGGACAGAGTCTTGGTCACTAGCCAGTGACGGTGCTGGAACCAGGAGGGAACCAGATGCTGTCGCCGCGTTCAGGTGAAGGAAGAGTCGCTTCTCTCTGTAGCTGCGCGGACCAGGAGCTGTTCTTCACGACCAGGCTGGAGGCACGAGCTGTCCCACGTAGTCTGCTGCTGTTGGCGGTGTCGGATCGTCGATCTGGACAACAGGCCTTGGCTAATGCAAGCCACGCGGTGGAACAAAGATGGCGTCTGGTGTGGACCAGGAGGGTCCGGGGTGCTTCTCTTTCACAAGGAAGCAAGGGCCAGTCTGGGGGACCAGACTAGCAGTGTCGAAATCTTCGGGTCGTCGTCTCAGAGGTCACTAGCCAGCCGGCAAGAGACCAGACAACAGGAAGGGCAGCAACCAGGCAAAAGGGCCCCACGCAGATCACAGGGATGCTGGGGGGCTGATCTTTGGTGCAGGAGCTGCGTCGGTGTGGGGCTTCTCAGTCCCCAATGCACTCACTCGAGGAACCCTCAGGGGTCGTGCTGGAAGCGCTGTGCAGGTTTCTTCAAGATGGCCATCTCCACGTTGCTCGTCGCACCCACGGGTCCCAGCTGTGCTGTGGATGTGGGTAGAGGTCAGAGAGGTCTGGAGGTCCGGGTCTTGTCGAGCTGGGTCGTCGAATTCCGGGATGGAAGGACTTTGCAGCAAACCGCACGGGAGCTTGATGGTGCCTGCGAAGCAGGATGGTCACTCCCTGACCATAGGGGAGATTCTTCAGTCTTCTGATGTTCAGGAGGTCGAAGGTCAAGAGTTCTTTGTGGAAGTTGTCAAGAGTAATCTAATTTGGAATGGGACCAGCTCCTACCTTTATTCAGCTAAAGGGGGCTGCACTACGACTAGGTCCCTCCCCTGGGTGGGACCAGGAAGGGGGGTGGTTACACACCCTATCCTTTGTCCAGTTTCCCGCCAGAGCTGGGGCTGGAGTGCCCCAGCAACTGGTTGGAACCGGTGTATGCACAGGGCACCTTGTGGGCCCCAGGCATGTCTCATTCCTTTCAGCCTTGGCCTACCTAATACACAAAATCCTGTCTGGGGTGGTGCTAGCACCTCCCAAGGCAGGAAACCCTTTGTCTGAGTCTCCCTTGCTGGAAGGACTTCCAGCGATTCAGAAAAGGGGGTGGTGATGAACAGAGTGTCTGAATTAAGCAGACCACTCTTACCCAGTCCAAAGATCAGGGCTTGATCCATCACCGTTATTTATCTCACTGCCCCATCCCAGCTCAGAACCTGGCTATATGCAAATTAGTCTGTCCCTGGCCCAGTGCATCATGGGAACAGGGCAGACCAAACTACCAGGCCAATTCTTCACCAGAAAGGAGACAAGCTACCGGGGACCGGTTTCTGGCATTTCAGCCTCTTCGGCCCGGCTTGCTTGAATCCTGATGGAGCAGTGAGAAAGGGACTCATGTCTGAGTATACCCTGCCACACCTATAGTGGCCAAAAACGATTCAGATGCACTGGGCCAGGGACAGACTAGTTTGCATACAGCCAGGTTCTGAAACTGGGATGGTGCAATGAGCTAAAAAACTGTGTTGGATCTAGCCCTGATCTCTTGACTGGGTGAGAGTACTCTGCTTAATTCAGAGACTCTGTCCATCACCACCCCTTGTTGTAAATAATTTTGTCCACCCTAAGCGTGGAAGGGTATACTCAGATGTGAGTCCCTTGCTCATTGCACCATCAGGATTCAAGCAAGCCGGGCCGAAGACGGCTGTACTGCCAGAAACCGGTCCCCGGAAGCTTGTTTCCTTCCCAGTGTAAGAATTGGCTTTTGTAGTCTGGTCTGCCCTGTTCCCATGATGCACTGGGCCAGGGACAGACTAATTTGCATACAGCCAGGTTCTGAAACTGGGATGGTGCAATGAGCTAAAAAACGGTGTTGGATCTAGCCCTGATCTCTTGACTGGGTGAGAGTACTCTGCTTAATTCAGAGACTCTGTCCATCACCACCCCTTGTTGTAAATAATGGAAGGACTCCCAGCAGCAGGAGGTCAGACTTGTGTCTGTGGTGGCAGCATCCTGTGATGTATTTCCTATGGGAACTGTATCGATATTCCTGTTTCTGACCCTTGTCCGGTTAATAAATCAATAGTGACCATACAACGGCACAGAAACCCGTTTTCTGATTAGGTCATAGCGCATGCTACCACGTTAGGCAAGCACTATTCCCCCAGCCCCCATAGAAAGCATACCGAGTTCTCAAAACAAATCAAACCTCCAGCAACCTGGGAAATCCCCCGCAGCTATTGTTTTGATTTAACCAAGAACTCCAGTAAAGAATGTACGAACGACCAGTTCTTATGACATCCTTATTGACGTATTTATGTCCATCCTTACGTCAATCTCGGCACCTTTCAGGTATAAATATTACCGACATTGCCCTAAGCAAACACACAGTGGTGGTGACGAGATTGGAGCAGCGATACTTGCCGAGGAGCCCAGCTGATGCAGAAAAAGCCCACGGACGCTGCCCCTCCCTTTTGACGCGCTGAGAGAGAGACGCTGCCTTTTCTCTTGCCGAGAAATCCAGCTCCGGCGTTCCTAGCCGCCCTTGCGGGCAACTGGGATAGCGAGTCCTGAGATAGAGACACCAGCCCTCCAGCCTTCTAAATCCCAGGTACTGAACTGAATAACCCCTCACAGAGAATTCTTGAATCAGATCCTTGGCAAAGCAAACTTAACTAAAACTGCTACTTATCTACTCCCGCCCACGTATTAGGCTTAGGTCAGGTACACTGGGGTAGGCGTAATTAGAAGCACCAGTTGAGTACGATTAGTCAATGTATATATGTATATAACTTTTATCAATTTTAGTATCATATGGCTAAGAAACCATATAAATGCTTTTACAGTATTATTTTATAATTCTGTTTTTACTGTATGCACTTTACTTAACTATAAGTATTGCAATAATAGCGATTCATTTCTCTTGTATGAGAAAAGAGACTGATCAATAAATAACATCTTTTTATTGAAACACGCCCATCTCTTATTTCTCTACAAACTGGTGAAACTAAGAATGCACGTACTGACTAAGTAAAATAAGTTGTCTTTTGTTTTCACACGACTCTAGAGATATACTCTTGATTAGGGGAGAGCAAAGTTGTCATGTTCTATGGTTGTCAGAAACTAAATCCCTTCTTGTCTATCCAGGGAGGTTAAACTCCTCCTTGCCTATTCGAGAAAGTTTCTAGTGAACTCTGAGCTAGCTGGCACACACATAACTTTAAGTCTAATATCGTCAGTAGAAGACCTAGTTAACCTCAGTCCTACGTCTATACTATTGAAGATATTATTCCAATGCGCAGAGCCTATTGGGATAATAGGAACTACACTACATGGCGCCCAACGGTTTGGATAGGCGATAAATCTAACGTAAGACATTAGAGTAACTCAGTCGTGCTTTTTCACACAGACCCCTTTTCCCATAATACTCCAAAGACGTCTGGAGTGGGTCAAAGGTAAAATCCGCCAAACTTCGTAGGAGGAGACTCCTATGTATGGTTCTTGGTTTATTCAACGTTGAAGGATACACTGTTCCAAAATATTGTGCATCTAATCTTAGTTTCCATAGAAACCTGATCTGCAAATAAACAAAATAACCTTCCTGACAGTAAAATGTCAGAAACTGAAGAAGAAAGGGAGACAGCTAGAATAGCAGCTCAACTCCTAGCGAATGACAGAAGTCTCCTACAGCAAGACCCGGAGGCAATACTCATCCCGGTCAACATAAGAAAAACTATAACCTTAAAACTTATAGAAAATGGACTAACACCGCGAGGTGGTACAGTCATATTCGTAATTGAGGCACACGAATATCGGCAGACAGAGGTATTCTACTCATGGATAAACTTTCCAGCAGCAAACGCTGTAACAAAAGAGTTCCACTATCATAAGATAGAGGAACCACCGGATATCTACACTCCTTTCGAGGAAGTGGCGATACCACTCAAATACCAAGAGCACCTGCTCTGGTTTAATGGCGCCCTAAAACATAATAATCACATCACCAGGCTCGATCCACTAGGTAGACCAGGAGCAACGTGGCCGGTCCTAGCCGGATACACACCACATCCAGACATTGAAGAAATGTCTGCACCAGATCTTTTAGCACAGCTAAAACAACTACTTAAAATACACAGACAATTAGTCCAATATGTAATGCGGACTTCAACATTCCAACCAGCAAGTAAAATTCCACAGCTGACCCCTCATCAGGGGAACACAAATAAAATCACACCACAGAACATACAGTCCTGTCTAGGGAAAGTACCCGCAAAACGGGAACAAATTCCATTCTGGTTAGCACAAAAAATCACTCAAATAGAGGCGGTATTTCCGGATACCACCGCTCTTGAGAAACACAGGATTCTGACTGTCTTCCAATGGGAATCGCACCACATGTGGAGGACTGTGACACTTGGGGTACAGTCTTTGCTTCCATTTACACAAAAACACATGGTGTTCCATCCATGTCAGTAATACCAGACGTGCTGAAACAAATTCAAGATGAATACGGTCCAGAACCGGCCCTAACTCTGGGTATGAAATTAATAAAAGACTTCAAGCAGGTCTCGGCAATATTACTAGCCAATATAAAGGGAGAAGCAGCAAATGTGGCGATCCGCCAGAGGTTGAAAGAGACAGATATAGCAGACCAACCATTTGAAATTGCCAGAATCATAGAAAAATCCTATGAAGAACTAGGAAGAGATAGTTTGGGTGGAATACCTGTGAAACCCCAACTAATTGAAAATCCTGAAAAGGTATTTATTAAAAACTATCTAAACACTCAAAAAAAGAGCTGGGATGGAAAGAAACAATCCACCCCTAAAGAAAAAAGATTCCAAACCAGAGGAAGGTCTCCTCGGCGGAGAGAAAGATCTCCGGACCAAGGACACAAGTCTCCCCAAAGTGAGCCCTCTGTGAAAAAATACAACCTTAGAAATAGGGATAATATAAAGAAACCTGACAGATATCAAGATATTGATACACGTCCCTCTCAATCTTTTCAGACTTCCTCGCAGAAATCGGAAAGAAGAGGACGATCAGAACACAGGGAAGAGCACGTCAAGTCCAAAGACAAGGAACCTGCTCATCAAAATAAAAAATTACAATTTCCAAAGAAGAAGGTAGCCAGTATTAAAGTAATCAACCATGCCGAGAATACGGAGGACACAGCTGAAAAACGGAGAATGGGCTCAGACAATGCTAGACAGCGCAGCAGAAGTGAGCATAGCTCGCATGATCCTGATGAATCATCTGGAGACAGTGGACACGAATGAGTACATTCAGGTGGAAACTGCAGATACCAGAGTTAGCAAACCTCATAAAATATATGAAATAACATTGCTTATAGAAGGGGATTAGACTAGGAAGATAAGGGGTCTGTTTTGGGATAATCTCTCTAAAGGCTATGACATCCTTTTAGCTGAAAAATACTGGCCACCAGATTTTGTCAGGGAGTGCCCTCATGGCGAAGAAATAATTATGCCTGCCTTCTCAAATCATATTCCAATACATAAAAAGTATACACTTGCAAGAAAGTGGGCAGTAGCCCAAGCTCCTGCATTATATAAAAACCATGTGGGATGGGATGAGGACTCTCCTCCTCACAAAATCCAGTTAAAATCACAACCTACTGCACAGAGGCAGTACCCAATTAAGCAAGAAGCTAAAAAACAGGTAAAAGAGATCCTAGATCAACTTGAATACCAGGGGGTGATTGAAACTTGCACCTCAAAAATGAACAATCCTTTGTTTCCTGTCTCCAAACCAGATGATTCATATCGTCTTGTTTTGGACTACAGACACTTGAACTCATGTTGCAAAACGTTTGCAGTGCAAAACTCACACAGTGCAGCACTAATGAATAACATAGTGCGCAAAAAATACAAAACAACATTAGACATCTCTAACGGATTCTTTTGTCAAAATATAGCACCAGAAAGCAGATATTTGACCGCGTTCTCAATAAATGCCTCGCAAAAAAAATTCTGTAATTTACCACAGGGGTTCAAGAATAGCCCAGGATTATTCTCAGCAAGAGTAACAGAGTTACTACAAATGTATGATGATGAGGCATTACCTTATGTCGATGACATCTATCTAACAGACGATGACTTGGATACTCACTTGAAAAGAGTGAACACCATAATACTTGGGTTCGCAGCAGAGGGTTACAAATTCAACTTCAAGAAGTCAAGAATTGCCCATCTGACTGTCCTATTTTTAGGATATGAATTATCAAGTGAAGGCAAAAGCCTGGCTAAAGATTTCCTAGAGAAATGTGCTGTAATCCAAGTACCTAGGACACTGAAAAACTTGCAATCAATTCTAGGTTTCCTGAATTTCGGAAGAACTTACATTATAAATTATGCAGAGAGGGTCAAACCCCTCTATGACTTAATAAAACCAGATTTTAAAAGAATCAACTGGAGTCAAAAACACACAGAAATTGAGATCTTTACAAACAGACATGTTAGTTAAAACAAAATTACAAACACGTGACAACACACGCAACCTTGTGATTCGAGTCATCCCAGGAAGATGCGGATTCACATACCTGACCTCTAATGAGGGAGAAAAGGTACCAATAGCATACAAATCACACTTGTACACAGAAGCTGAAAAGAAGTTCAGCATTAAGGAAAACATTGTTCATGCGGTTCAAACAGCTGTAGCAAAAGAAAAATACCAAGCTGACGGTAGACGTATTACAGTCAGAACAGCAGAATCAGCTTTTGAGGCATTAACAACCCCATGTAATTTACCGACAACAGCATTGAATCCAGAATGGGTACAATGGGTAAATTCTATTGCTACAGACAAAATAAAATACTATTTTGATCCGGAATTGAATGAATTAAAATATCTAGAATATGAAAGAGAATATCCTCTGCCAATCGACATTCTGCCTTTACGACAGTACACCTGTGTAATCTATACAGACGGACATGCTCAACCCTCAGTTTGGGGAGAGCAAGCATACAACGCCACATGCGAGATTGTAAAAGACGTGTGGCGCGGAGGTAAACTGAGACCTCTATTTACAAAAACACACTCAGTAGAAAATAACTCAGAACAACAAACTGAAATAATAGCGTTAAAAATGGCGCTAGATAATGCCGATCGCGAATTCCCGACACTTATTGTGTGCGACTCGTATTACTGCGTCAAATCATACAATAACGATTTACAGAAATGGATTCAAAACGGTTACAAAGATGACACAGGTGCAACAATAAAGCAAAAATCGCTTTGGGAACAAGTAGTTCTTTTACAGAAAGAACTACCAAAAACTCACGTGATACATTCACTGAGTCATCAACGTGATGGCGTTCACGTTGCAGGGAATTCATTGGCTAAGACAGCCACAGCGGTAGCAACTAAATCGGCTTCCGTAGCTACAAAAAAGCGTTCAGTAAAAAACATTGACGGTGAAACATTCCTGGCAGTGAAAACGTCATCAAAAGGCGAGTGCTCAGCTTTACCGATCAACTATCCACTCAATTATACATACATAATCGATGCAAACTCCGTTCCTTTTGCTCGAATCCCTGGAGTGGGGGATAGAGTGATTCCAAACATGAACAGGAGAATCTTGTTAATAGTAGACGCACATATTGGCGAGGGTCTTAGACATCGCACAATTAAGGATTCTCTAGCAGAATTACAATCAACATACTGGTGGCCAGGAATGAGTCTGGACCAACACCTATTCGCGAAACACTGTTCAAACTGCAACAGAGATCGCAGTGGTGAACGAAACTGTGTATTCCCACGGCTTTTTGCTCAATAAGGAATAGGCTAAACAACAAACTTACCCAGTATGAATAATGCGTCTTATTAACATGTAGAGACTATTTTCACTTGTAATGTAGACCCCAACTTTCGGCTGACGTCTGAACTGTTATAAAAGATTTGCGAGTCTTTATCGGCACATACGCAATTGGCATGCTGCATTCTGACCAGGGTCCTGCTTTTAGCTCTCGGGCTTATAAGGAGGCCATGACCAGCATGGGCATTGCATTGCGGTACTCTTGTCCCTTTCATCCTGAGGGAAACGGAATCGTGGAAAGAAAAAACCGTGACATAAAGCAATCGATAACAGCAAAGGTATTAGGTTCGGGAGCTGGGTGGGTCAAACATTTAATAAGTGTCCAACGTAGTCTTAATAATCTGCCAAGAAATTCTCTGAGAGGTCTCAGTCCGTATGAACTATTGTTTGGGACTAGAATGTTAGTCCAGGACTTAGATAGTCAGACTTCAGTGGTTAAAGAAAAAATGCTTTGATATCAAAGATCGCTTGGCTATTTTACAGGACTTAAATGAAACAAGAAGAGACCTGAGCAACATAAAGTTGAAACAACAGCCAACAGCCACTGAAGAGAAACCACCTGTCCCAGCAAGGCCTGTCTGGATTCCAAAAATCGGGGATCTGGTCAGAGAGAAGATCGCGGTAAAGAAGGAATTTGGGCCTTCTTACAGAAAAGCAGTTCCTGTCTTGTCTGTCAACGGGACGAGATCAGTAGTATTACCGCCCCTTGCTGGTAAAAAGGATAACCGAGTTGTATCCATCGACCTGGTTAAACCACAATCATGTGGCCAATAACAAGTAGTAGGCCAAGTGGACTCCCAAGAAGTAGTAGAACACCTAAGTTTGCTACATCCACAGAGGTTCCAAATGAAAGACTGATCACATTTGAAAAATCTACAGTGAACCAACAAGGACTATGCAACAAAGCAATAGAACTTGAACCTCTTAAAACCCAAATCAAAACTTTACATCAAGAAACTCCACTCTACACTGATGTAACGGACTATGCTAATGAAACAAAGCAAATCCTAAAAACAAAAAGTAATCCAGATGCAATTGAAACAATTGACAGAACAGCATCCGGCTACTTCATCAACTTCGATGATTTTTCTGAAGATCTGAATGAACCTGACGATCATCCAACAAAAAGAACTTTTAAAGACAAAGCAAAGAAACTTTTTCATCAACTAAAAGAAACCTATTTGATTACTCCATGGATTGAAATTTGGGTGGCATTTGGTGCATTTATCCTCATACTTTGGCTCATCATGGTACTATGCTTGGGACATTTCATTGAGGGAAAATATGCTAAAATGGACACAGCAAGCCAGAATATCAACTTGGTCCTTAAACCACACACATCTTCACACGTCGAGAAAAGAGAACTTTCTTCTGTCAACTTCACAGCCAATCCTATACCCGGCGGGGTAGCATGGGACAAAACTGAATATGAAATATATGGTCCGGTTGAACTCCTGAAGTATCCACACCAATTTAAGATTTCATTAAGTGACTTTTTAAAACCAAGCACATTCGCTGATGATTGGGATTTTGAAAGTATTAATGATATGATGTCTGATCTAGTGATGTCAGCCAAATTTACAGAACATGATTATTTACAAGGTTCATCTAATTACGATCAAATGTTTTGCTATAACCATTATGGTAACCATTATCTGCATAAATCTACTCAGCCTAGAAATGTTTTAAATTTTAACCAATGGGAACATTGTGCAACCCCACCAAAAGGCAGTTCAAAAACATTTTATGATAAATATTCATACTTTTCAGGGTTTAACACAAGTAATGCAGAAACATTCTACTTCAAATTGTTAAATAAGACAGGAGTGAAAACCATGCTTACAAACACAAAATTGATATATTCAGACTCATTTTTTAAAAAAATGAATACATTTGGTTTTGATTTCTGGAATGATAACATTGAAACGAAAACGATCTGGGGCACAAAAGATTGGCAAGTGCAAGGTATAGAATCATTATTTAGAGCCTGCATGATCCCAGAACAAATTATATTTTTGAATGACACAATTCAGCAGACCACCTGTCTTGGTCTAGCCAAAATCAAAGACTTAAACAAACCGTCTATTCCAAAGCCAACTATGGATAGTAATAGCACCTCTGATGTTGAGATAGACGTAAACAGTATTTTAAACCAAAACAGAACTCATCCTGAATGGAAAAAATGGTTGATCTGGCCCACAGACACTAATAACTGTCAAGACAGATTCCTGAACAAAATACAGGGGTTCACATTGACCAGGCCAGACCCAAGATACTCCCAGAGACAACATCCAGGGATAGTAACTACTTACAGTGTGGGAAAGCTCTGCCTTCAGTGGCTACATACATCCACACTGGCGGAAATTAAGCAACACCTAACTTTACTTAAAGAAGGTGCTGACTTGCACGATTTCATTATGGGACCACGCAAACAGCGTCAAAAATGTTTCTTAGCGGCCTCTATATATGCAGCTTATAACGAAGCTTGGAAAGAAACTCAAATTGAGACAGCAGAAAAAATACGGGAAATTGACCGTGTTAATTTGGAAAAATCACTTTCTGTTGTGGACAATGGGTTAATGACTGTCTTCCAGAATATATTCACTGGACAGTATTGTGTCTTCAGCAATCGATATAATAGAGCAAGACTTACTGATGTTACAACACGGTCAGTCTCAATTGCGTTCTATTGTACAGCTTGGCTGGACGTTACAAAATCTGCGTTCAGGCTATGTGCCTTGGCGTTTAATCAACACAACGTCATTATTTAATATCTTTAACCTTACTGATAAACAAATCAGTTTGGCACAGAAGGGTGCTGACTATACAATTCTGAGCATTGAAAAACTTGAGAGATTACCATTGACAATGTCAGAACGACCTGTCATTGAATGGATAATACATGGGATAATAAATATTCCGATAACAACTTTCCAGTTTCAATACTGCCAAAAATATATACAGGCAGGCCAGTATGAAAGGTTGGGTAAAGGATACATTAAGTCGACATGGGACTTGCCCTATACACACACATGTGTTAGTAATAAAGGACAGAGTGTATTTCTTAGTGGCAATAATTGTGCAAAATCACTAAGTGGTATACTTCTGTGTCAGTGTTTAAGTTTGCATGGGGCCTGTGAAGGGACTTCAAATAACCTTTCATGTCACCAGCTAGGCACACCTGCAACACGAATAGAACCATTCTTTAGGAGACTCTCGAACGGGAGTTACATTCTAATTGTAGATCGCAGATGTTGCAGCCTAATGCCCGGAAAACCTTATCTCGTGAGCGTGACTACCAGGGTCATGTGCTGTGAAAGAGTATTGTTCCCGAACGATACTCCAGACAGGGAGGCAAGGTTATGGCCCAGTTTTAATTTCTCTTCTATTCGAATTGATACTTTAAGCAGAATGAAGACTGTGCTCCTACAGACGCCAACCAGGTTGACGTCATCAAAAGAAACGTATGATCTCCAAGTTGCAAGGACAACGGCAGAGATTCATTCACTGCTATCAACGAATAGCCCCCTACACTTCGCAGAAATGTTGAACGAAATCTTAAATATTTCTGATACAAGTGGTATCGCCAGTGTATTTAAGACCGTTTTTTCAGGCGCTTTAACACCATTCAAAGCGATCCTGGGTATTTTTCCAAACTTCGTCCATTCTCTCTTTGGCGGACTACCTCTCCTGTTGGGACTAGTAGCAGGCGTCCTATTTTTGCTACTTTTGCTTCGATATGGCATACCGTGTCACAGACATGACTCCAACAACAATGGAAGAAACGATCCTAGCTATCCGCTACCGGGACCGCATAACTAAAGTCCTTGGATTAGCACGGCTACGCAATTTAAATATGACTTGGTTTCTTTCATTCAGACCCTTGTGGCAGACCTGTGTTATGCCTGTATTAAGGTGCTTGCTATGCGGCGAAGAATGCGTGTTGGACACCTGTCTCACACTACAATCGGAAGTGCCATTGTATGCAGAGACTTTGTTGAGTCCAGTTAAGGCTCATGCATTGTGCTGTCCCCAGCGGCTACCAATCCTGATGACGGCATTCGTGGAGACTTCACCACTGCGAATGAAGGGTAGTGAAGTACAAGATGAAAGCAGCATCGATCAGGTACGACCAGCTGTCAGCTATGCTGATCAAACCATCACTGAAAGCAATCATGCTCATGACTGCATGGTAGCGTCATTTTCCAACCTTGTCGAACTCTCACCAGAAGCTGTTGACTGTTTTTTCGAACATCTAAATGATATGATGTTTTCACCAGAACAGAAAGAATGATTTTGAGCAAACGTGCACACAGCGTTCCCTGAACTCTGAATTTGGCCTTCAAATTTCAAAATAAAGCCACTAGGAATTCTTCGAGTCTGCTCCTGCAAACAGGAACGTTCTCCAAACATCCAAAATATTTACCTTTCAGGCACTTATCTTCTGCTTAAAGTAAACTATTCTTAGAGAACAGACACTTCTATTTTTAGGTACCTCTAGGGGACATTACCTCGAACTCTAGGTTATTTTACACATACGATTGTATTTCTATGTGATGAAATGGAATCGCATTTTTTTTTCTGTACTAAGAGCCATTTCATGTGTTATTTTCGCAAATCATTCGTGCAGATATAGAATGTGCATCCTCTTTGAATGATTACACTGCTTGAATGCATACAGTAACTATTTTCATTTTTCATGTGTTACGCAAATCCAAAGTTAATGCAAAATTAATGTATTTTGGGGCGGTTTTGAATACACATACAATATTAGTTATGTTTACTATGCTTAGGTTAGTAAATATGGACATAGATTCCGTGGAGTGGGTGTGATGTATTTCCTATGGGAACTGTATCGATATTCCTGTTTCTGACCCTTGTCCGGTTAATAAATCAATAGTGACCATACAACGGCACAGAAACCCGTTTTCTGATTAGGTCATAGCGCATGCTACCACGTTAGGCAAGCACTATTCCCCCAGCCCCCATAGAAAGCATACCGAGTTCTCAAAACAAAGCAAACCTCCAGCAACCTGGGAAATCCCCCACAGCTATTGTTTTGATTTAACCAAGAACTCCAGTAAAGAATGTACGAACGACCAGTTCTTATGACATCCTTATTGACGTATTTATGTCCATCCTTACGTCAATCTCGGCACCTTTCAGGTATAAATATTACCGACATTGCCCTAAGCAAACACACAGTGGTGGTGACGAGATTGGAGCAGCGATACTTGCCGAGGAGCCCAGCTGATGCAGAAAAAGCCCACGGACGCTGCCCCTCCCTTTTGACGCGCTGAGAGAGAGACGCTGCCTTTTCTCTTGCCGAGAAATCCAGCTCCGGCGTTCCTAGCCGCCCTTGCGGGCAACTGGGATAGCGAGTCCTGAGATAGAGACACCAGCCCTCCAGCCTTCTAAATCCCAGGTACTGAACTGAATAACCCCTCACAGAGAATTCTTGAATCAGATCCTTGGCAAAGCAAACTTAACTAAAACTGCTACTTATCTACTCCCGCCCACGTATTAGGCTTAGGTCAGGTACACTGGGGTAGGCGTAATTAGAAGCACCAGTTGAGTACGATTAGTCAATGTATATATGTATATAACTTTTATCAATTTTAGTATCATATGGCTAAGAAACCATATAAATGCTTTTACAGTATTATTTTATAATTCTGTTTTTACTGTATGCACTTTACTTAACTATAAGTATTGCAATAATAGCGATTCATTTCTCTTGTATGAGAAAAGAGACTGATCAATAAATAACATCTTTTTATTGAAACACGCCCATCTCTTATTTCTCTACAAACTGGTGAAACTAAGAATGCACGTACTGACTGAGTAAAATAAGTTGTCTTTTGTTTTCACACGACTCTAGAGATATACTCTTGATTAGGGGAGAGCAAAGTTGTCATGTTCTATGGTTGTCAGAAACTAAATCCCTTCTTGTCTATCCAGGGAGGTTAAACTCCTCCTTGCCTATTCGAGAAAGTTTCTAGTGAACTCTGAGCTAGCTGGCACACACATAACTTTAAGTCTAATATCGTCAGTAGAAGACCTAGTTAACCTCAGTCCTACGTCTATACTATTGAAGATTTTATTCCAATGCGCAGAGCCTATTGGGATAATAGGAACTACACTACAATCCATTGTGTGATGCTGAGGCTCACGTTAACTTTAACCGGGGTTTACAGTTACATACATGTCGAGTCCCTCTAGAAGGGTGGAATGCTAACCCCGTCGCCAGAATTGGCGAGGGGGTAGTATTCCAATTCGTATGACACCTTACTCGACATGTTTTGATAATGTTACACCAGAGTTAGCATTCAACCGCGAGGATTATAATGCACTTAAGAGTATATGGTATAGCGTTATCATGGAACAGCTATAAGGACTTGGTTCCGCAAGCTGAAAATGGGCTCAGCTCATGCCAGAGCACCATCTCACATAATTCCAAGCACTCTGCCTTCAGGATTGATAAGGCCTGCCATAGGAGTGACTGATAGGAATATATGTGTCCATTTTAGGGTTAGATATATGAATACTATCTCTAAAGCAAAGGGTGATTACACCACCTTGCCCCAGCTGTCGTGCAGCCAGTTGTATCAGATTTGGGTGGCCAGCCAGGGGTGGCATAATACATGCTGCAGCCCCTGGTAGGCCCTGGGTACACCTATGCCCTGGATACCTAAGGTATACTGTACAGGGACTGATAAGGTGGCCCAGTACCAATTGGTAAATGCACCTAGGGTACATGGTTGTAATTTAGAGAGAGAACAGCTAGGCTGTGGGTCTGATTAGCAGGCCCACAGCCAGGGAAAGTCGTAAACCAGTGAAGCAAAAAGCAAAAATCTGGGGTGGCCATGGGATTGCAGACCCCACTCTCCTACATAACCCCCCCCCAAACTTAGGGACATTAAACTAACCTTGACCAGGTGAGTCTTCTTGCTCTAAGTGGAAGTACCTGGAGAGACCATCTGCATTACCATGGTCAGTCCCTGGGCGGCGCTCCACTGTAAAGTCCATCCCCTGTAGGGAAATGGACCACCTAAGAAGTTTGGGGTTTTCACCCTTCATTTGATTTAGCCATAAGAGGGGCTTATGGTCGGTCTGAATCTTGAAGTGAGTACCAAACAAGTATGGCCTCAACTTCTTCAGGGCCCAAACCACAGCAAAGGCCTCCCTCTCAATAGCTGACCAACGTTTCTCTCTAGGGGTCAGCCTTCTACTTATAAAAGCAATGGGCTGGTCATGACCATCAATATTCAGCTGAGATAGAACAGCTCCCACACCCAACTCAGAAGCATCTGTTTGGACAATGGAAAGTTTGGAGTAGTCTGGACTCTTGAGAATAGGTGCAGTGCACATGGCCTGCTTTAGGTCATCGAATGCCTTCTGACAGCTAACTGTCCACTGAACTTTCTTTGGCATTTTCTTACTTGTCAGGTCATTAAGTGGAGTCACAATGGTTCCATAATTTCTGACAAATTTCCTGTAATAACCAGACAGGCCCAAGAAAGCTCTGACCTGTGTCTGGGTGGTTGGAGGAGCCCAGTCCTTTATGGCCTGTATCTTGCTCTCCAGAGGTTGAACTTGGCCTCCACCTACAAGGTGGCCCAAGTATACAACTTGACTCTGCCCTATCTGGCACTTAGTAGCCTTGATAGTGAGGCCTGCCTTTTGCAGGGCCTCTAGAACTTTCCTTAGGTGGATCAGGTGATCCTCCCAGGTGGAGCTAAAGACAGCAATATCATCTAGATATGCTGCACAGAAGTCATCCAACCCAGTGAGAACTTGGTTCACCAACCTTTGAAAAGTGGCAGGTGCATTTTTCAAACCAAAGGGCATCACCACAAATTGGTAATGACCTCCTGGGGTAGAAAATGCTGTCTTGGCCTTGGCATCCTCAGCTAACCTGATTTGCCAATAATCAGCTGTTAGGTCAAATGTACTTAAGAAAGTTGCAGAAGCCAACTTATCTATCAGTTCATCTGCCCTAGGTATTGGATGGGTATCTGTCTTAGTGACAGCATTGAGACTCCTGTAGTCTACACAAAACCTCATCTCTCTCTTACCATCCTGGGTGTGAGGTTTAGGCACTAGAACTACAGGACTAGCCCAAGGGCTCTCTGAGGGTTCAATGACTCCCAATTCCAACATCTTTTGTACTTCCGTTTTTATGCAGTCCCTGACGTGGTCAGGTTGCCTGTAGATTTTACTCTTTATAGGCAGACTGTCTCCAGTGTCCACCTCATGTGTGCACCAGTTTGTCTGACTGGGGGTCAGAGAAAACATTTGTCTGAAGGATTGAAGGACTTGCTTACAATCCTTTTGTTGATGCTCAGTGAGGCTGTCAGAAAAGACTACACCATCTACTGACCCATCATCAGGGTTCTGAGTGAGCAGGTCTGGGAGAGGGTCACTCTCTTCCTCCTGTCCCTCATCTGTGGCCATGAGCAAGCCCATGTCCTCCCTGTCAACAAATGCTTTGAGCCTATTCACATGAAGTACTCTGGGAGGGCTCCTGGGAGTTCCCATGTCCACCAAGTAGGTGACTTCTCCCTTTTGCTCAATGATGATGTGGGGCCCAGACCATTTGTCGTGGAGAGCTGCTGGGGCCACTGGCTCCAACACCCACACCTTCTGTCCTGCATGGTAAACAGTTAGGACAGCCTTTTGGTCATGCCAAGCTTTTTGCAGTTCTTGGCTGGCCTCCAGGTTTTTAGATGCCTTCTCCATGTACTCTGCCATCCTGGAGCGGAGACCAAGTACATAGTCCACTATGTCAAGTTTAGGCTTTTTGAGAGGTAACTCCCATCCTTCCTTCACAAGACATAGGGGTCCTCTTACAGGATGTCCAAACAAAAGCTCAAAAGGGCTGTAACCAACCCCCTTCTGTGGGACCTCTCTGTAAGCAAACAGAAGGCAGGGTAAAAGGATGTCCCATCTTCGCCTAAGCTTTTCAGGTAACCCTTTTATCATCCCTTTGAGGGTCCTGTTGAATCTTTCAACAAGCCCATTGCATTGTGGGTGATAGGGTGTGGTAAATTTGTAATTTACACCACACTCCTTCCACATAGCAGTCAAGTATCCTGACATGAAGTTTGCACCTCTGTCAGAGACAACCTCCTTTGGAAACCCCACTCTGGAGAAAACTCCAACCAGGGCCCTGGCCACAACAGGAGCTGTAGTGGTCCTAAGGGGAATAGCTTCTGGATACCTGGTGGCATGATCCACTACCACCAGTATAAATCTGTGCCCAGATGCTGTTGGGGGGTCCATTGGTCCAACAATGTCAATCCCCACTCTTTCAAAGGGAACCCCCACCACAGGTAGTGGTATAAGGGGGGCCTTTGTTGTGCCACCTGATTTGCCACTGGCTTGGCAGGTGATACATGAGCGACAAAACTCTTTAGTGTCCTCAGACATATGAGGCCAGTGAAAGTGTGGGGCAAGCCTGTCCCAAGTCTTGTTCTGGCCTAAGTGACCTGCAAGGGGAATTTCCTGGGCTAAGGTGAGAAGGAAACCTCTAAGAGACAAGGGGATGACCAGCCTCCTGGTAGCACCAGGCTTGGGGTCTCTTGCCTCAGAGTATAGGAGTCCATCGTCCCAATATACCTTATGGGCACCTGTAGCATTCCCTGCAGCCTCAGCAGCAGCCTGCTGTCTGAGGGGTTCAAGAGAGGAACAGTCTAACTGTGCCTGCCTCAAGTCTGCCCTGGAAGGTCCCCCTGTCCCAAGAAACTCAACCTGTTCAGGCTCAAGCTCTTCTAGGACAGTTCCGTCTGGGGTCTTGGGGTCAGTCTCCTGAGAGAGCTGATCCTCCACCTGAGGCAGGGGGGAAGGGTCCACCTTACCCCTACTGCTCTTTCTCTTGGGTAGTGTTTGGTCCATTCTTCCAGGATCCAGCACTAGTTCAGCTGGGCATTTCTTGGCCTGGGACCTAGTCACAGCAAGGACATGTGCTGACAAACCCAACATTTCCACATGAGTCCTATACTCCACATCTGACCATAAGGAGGATTCCAAATCATTGCCCAAAAGACAGTCCACTGGGAGGTCTGAACTAACAACAACCCTTTTGAGGCCATTTACCCCTCCCCAGGAGAAATTAACCAGTGCCATACTATGAGAGGTAGTGGCATTGCTAGCATTGGTCACCAGGTAGTCTGAACCTAGTATTACCTGGTCAGGGTCCAAAAAGTTTGGCGTCACCATAGTGACACTGGCACAAGTGTCCCTGTAGGCCTGAGCCATTTTTCCATTAATCAAAGGCATCTGCCTGTACTTGCCCAGAGTACTGGGACTTATTGTAGGGGTCATATCCATGTCCCCAGTACAAACAAGAACAGCCTGAGTAGGTATCCTGACAAAGTCAGAGCCCGCCTCAGTTCCCAGGGTTAACCCCACTATAGCCTTGGGAGGATTACTACCACTACTCTCGAGGCCGGGTCACCCCCCTCACTCGCCTGCTGCCCTGCTAGCCAGCCTCCTTGCCAGCCTCCTGCCTGCCTGCCTGCCGCCTGCCTGCCGCCACCGCCGCACCCCCAGCACCCCCGAGCGGCCCAGCCACAGCGGAGCCGGCCGCTCGCCACTTTTCCCGCCGCTGGCCCCTGCGGCCCCGCCCACCACCGGCCCATTGGCCCGGACGCTCGCCCAGCCCATCAGACCCGCCCTCCCGTCCCCCTTCTTAAGGGGAGCACCTGGGTGACCGCGGGAGTGACCACTGTGCCTCTCGAGGCCGGGTCACCCCCCCTCACTCGCCTACTGCCCTGCTAGCCAGCCTCCTTGCCAGCCTCCTGCCTGCCTGCCTGCCGCCTGCCTGCCGCCTGCCTGCCGCCACCGCCGCCCCCCCAGCACCCCCGAGCGGCCCAGCCACAGCGGAGCCGGCCGCTCGCCACTTTTCCCGCCGCTGGCCCCTGCGGCCCCGCCCACCACCGGCCCATTGGCCCGGACGCTCGCCCAGCCCAGCAGACCCGCCCTCCCGTCCCCCTTCTTATGACGCCCCCTGAGCGACCGCGCAGCGGACGCGCGCAGCGGGAGCACCGATTGAGCGCCGAAGGTGCGCCAAATGTAAGCCAGTCTGCACCCGTCCGCGCCTGGACCGCGCCCAGTGCCAGGACCCCTGGCCCCCACCGCCGGAAGCCGACCAGACGAACCTACGATTCCACCGAACTCAACGCTCTCAACACCGGCCGAACCCCGCGCTGCTACCGAGCCACACCGAGACGCACCCACGGACCCTTCAGATGCCACTCCTGCAAGTTCACCTGCAACCGGACCCACGCTACACCAGCACCCACCAAGCCGAACTCCAGCAGCACCCACCTGAAGTGCATCCTGCTCAACACCCGCTCCGTCCACAGACACGCCGTCGAGCTTTGGAACCTGCTCGACACCACAGACCCAGACGTCGCCTTCCTCACGGAAACCTGGATGAACGCCTCCTCAGCGCCCGACATAGCCATCGCCATCCCGGGCGGCTACAAGATCATCCGGAGGGACCGCGTCAACCAGACAGGAGGAGGCATCGCCATCATCCACAGGAACTCCATCCGCATCACGACCAACACCGACGACAACCTCGCACCCGCCGAACACCTGCACTTCCTGATCCACGTCAACCCCAAGACCACCCTCAGAGGCACCCTCATCTACAGACCCCCGGGACAACGCGCACAATTCAGCGAGGACATCGCCGACTTCGTCAGCCCGCTCGCCCTCCCCTCAACCGACTACATCCTCCTCGGAGACCTCAACTTCCACCTGGAGAACAACAACGACCGCAACACCACCACCCTGCTGGACAACCTCGCCAACCTCGGACTCAAGCAACTGGTGACCACCCCCACCCACTACGCCGGACACACACTCGACCCAATCTTCTCTTCCAGCAAGGACATCGCCTTCAGCCACGCCACGGGACTCCAATGGACGGACCACAGCTGCGTCCACTTCAGCTACAGAAGGACCACGCTCCACCATCTCCAGCAACAGGCTCCCCGCAGAAGCTGGAACAAGATCACTGCAGACCAGCTCACTACTTCCCTGAGCAAGAACCCTCCCACCAGCACAACGAACCCCAGCCAAGCGGCCACCAACCTCACGAAATGGATCAGCGACTGCGCAGACGACCTCGCCCCTCTGAAGACCCAGCCGAGCAGACCCGGCAGCAAGAAAGCCCCATGGTTTAACGACGAACTCAAGAGCTCCAAGAAGAACTGCAGAGCACTCGAGAAAACCTGGCGCAGAGACCCAACACCGGACAACATGACTGCCCTCAAGCTCGCCACCCGAAAACACCACCAGCTGATCCGCGCCACCAAGAAAACCGCATTCAAGGAACGACTGGACAACAACGCACACAACTGCAAGGAACTCTTCAACATCGTGAAAGAGCTCTCCAACCCCAACGCCGGAAACAACGACATCACCCCTTCGCAAGACCTCTGCAACTCCCTCGCCTCCTACTTCCACAACAAGATCGCGGACATACACAACAGCTTCAGCACTCAACCAACGCACGCCACGACCGAACCACCGCCCCCCACCGCCACCCTCCGCGCCTGGACCCCGATCAGCACCGAAGACACCATCCGCACGATGAACTCCATCCACTCCGGATCTCCAACAGACCCCTGCCCTCACCACGTCTTCAACAAGGCCGACGCTGTCATCGCACCCCACCTGCGGGACATCATCAACACCTCCTTCGACAGCGCCACCTTCCCGGAGAGCTGGAAGCACGCCGAACTCAGCGCTCTACTCATGAAACCATCAGCAGACCCTACCGACCTCAAGAACTACCGCCCCATCTCGCTGCTCCCGTTTCCAGCCAAAGTCATCGAGAAGACCGTCAACAAGCAACTGGCCGCCTTCCTCGAGACGAACGGCTCCCTCGACCTCTCGCAGTCTGGCTTCCGGGCCAACCACAGCACCGAGACCGCCCTGATCGCAGCTACAGATGACATCCGAGCCCTGCTCGACAACGGAGAAACAGCGGCCCTCATCCTCCTGGACCTCTCCGCGGCCTTCGACACTGTCTGCCACCGCACCCTAGTACAGCGCCTCAGCAACGTCGGAATCCAGGAGAAGGCACTGGAGTGGATCACCTCCTTCCTCGCCGGAAGGACACAGAGTCCGCCTCCCCCCGTTCAGATCGGAAGCCACCGAAGTCATCTGCGGCGTCCCTCAAGGCTCCTCGCTCAGCCCAACTCTCTTCAACGTCTACATGAGCCCCCTCGCAGCCATCGCACGCCAGCACAACCTGAACATCATCTCCTACGCAGACGACACCAAGCTGATCCTCTCCCTCACCAACGACCCCGCCACCGCCAGAGCCAACCTGCACGAAGGGATGACAGACGTAGCCAAATGGATGTTGAACAGCCGCCTGAAACTGAACTCGGACAAGACGGAAGTCCTCATCCTGGGATCCTCACCCTCCGCCTGGGACGACTCCTGGTGGCCCCCCGCCCTGGGCAGCGCACCCAAACCAACTGACCACGCACGCAACCTGGGCTTCATCCTGGACTCCTCCCTCTCCATGACCAGACAAGTCAACGCCGTCTCCTCGTCGTGCTTCAACATCCTGCGAATGCTACGCAAGATCTTCCGATGGATCCCCACCGAAACCAGGAAGACGGTCACCCAGGCCCTCGTCACCAGCCGGCTGGACTACGGCAACTCCCTCTACGCCGGCACCACCGCCAAACTCCAGAAGAGACTCCAGCGGATCCAGAACACCTCAGCACGACTCATCCTGGACATCCCCCGCCGCAGCCACATCTCCGGACACCTGAGAGACCTGCACTGGCTCCCGGTCAACAAGAGAATCACCTTCCGGCTCCTCACCCACGCACACAAAGCCCTACACAACCAAGGACCAGGATACCTCAACAGCCGCCTCAACTTCTACGCTCCCACGCGCCAGCTTCGATCGACCAGCCACGCCCTCGCCGCCGTCCCCCGCATCCGAAGAGCCACCACAGGAGGAAGGGCCTTCTCCTACCTGGCCGCCAAGACTTGGAACTCCCTCCCGACCCACCTCCGCCTGACCCAGGACCACCTCGCCTTCAGGAAGCAGCTCAAGACCTGGCTGTTCGAGCAGTAGCGGACCCCCCCAGCGCCTTGAGACCCTCCGGGTGAGTAGTGCGCTATACAAATGTTCTGATTGATTGATTGATTGACTACTTACTGTACTAGGGGGTGCAGGTGCCTTAGGGGCAGTAGTGGTAGGAGTTGGGCCTTTCTTGGTGCACTCACTAAACCAGTGAGTATTACTTTTACAGTATTGGCACCATGGTTTCTTCTGACCATTATTATTCTTCTTCTGGGAATTCTGGGACCCACCCTCTTTAGATTGTTGGGGCCCTGTTGAAGACTTCTGGTCATTTTGCTTATTCTCATTACCCCTGGGGTCTGCTTTCTTTTGGCCACCACCCTGGTTCTGCTGCTTGACCCTTGTCCTGACCCATCTGTCTGCCTTCTTTCCCAATTCTTGGGGAGAGGTCAGATCTGAGTCAATAAGGTGTTGATGCAACAACTGATTCTGACAATTACTTAAGATTTGTTCTCTCATAATTAGATTATACAATCCTGTGTAATCAGTAACTTTACTTCCCAGTAACCAGCCTTCAAAAGCCTTAGTGGCACAATCAACAAAGTCAGCCCAATCCTGAGACTGAATTTTCTGGGTGTCTCTGAACAGCAACCTGTACTGTTCAGTTGTTAAGCCAAACCCATCAATCAGTGTATTTTTCAGGACTTGGTAATTGTTAGCATCCTCAGCTCTAGTAGTGAGGAGCTTATCTCTACCTTTACCTTCAAAGGAGAGCCATAATATAGCTGCCCACTGACCCTGGGGGATGCACTGGACAGTGCAGGCCCTCTCCAAAGCAGTCATCCATTTGTGGATGTCATCCCCTTGTTTAAAGGGGGGCACTATCTTACTCAGGTGTCTAGTATCAAAACTCCTGTCTTTATCCTTAGGGATATTGCTGCCACCAGTGGGGACTACCCCACTCAACTGTTGCTCTCTAGCAAAGGCAAGCTTCTCCTTGGCAAGGGCAAGTTCTTCCCTCTGGATCCTCAGATTAGCCCGTTTCATCCTTGCTTCATGTTCTCTTCTCTGAGGGGAAGTCATTCTCCTCTGGGGAGAAGTCATTCTCCTCTGAGCAGAGGCATGAGAGTGCACAGATCTATTGGAGTCCCTAGAATGAGACCTATCTCTTCTAACTCCAAAGTTAGGCCTGCTTAGGGTCAGTACTGGGGGTCCCCCAGATCCTTCCCTATGTAGGTCTACGTTGGCCCTAGTAAGTCTGCTGACTAGCTCAGGACCATTGTCTGCCTCATCCTCAGAAAGAACCTCTTCATCCTCCTCCTCTACTACTTCCTCAGTTTCAGGGAGGTCAGGATCGCCAAGGGTACCTTCTAAGGCTGGCATGCTCCCATCTGTATGAGTAGCTTTTCTAGCATCATATGTCTCTAAGAGACCTAACAGAAAAGGAGTGGTAGGGTTAGAACCCTGTTTCAATTTCCTGGAGGTACACAATTGTCTCATCTCCTGGAAACTGAGAGCTGCATATCTGGAAAGGACATGTGGAGGGTCACTAGCCACTAGGGGAGTCTCTGCAGACTCTCCATGGGTAGACATGCTTCTAGTGTGGTGTAAGTGATGCACCTACCTACACTATGGGTTTACCTACTGATCCCTTGCTAGAGTTGTAGTCAGGGTGTGCTAAGCCCTGTTACACTACAACAGCTGGTTCAGTAGAACTCAGAGTATTTCTAAGCTTGTTATATGTACCTAGGTACCTTATGTGATCTTTCAAATGATATTACCAGATTATATTTGGTAAAACAACGGCAAGCTCAAATCCCAACCGCTGCACACCGATGTGAGAAGTTGGCCTGATATATGATGCTCACTAATTCTAGTGATCACCTTGTATCAGTCCAAACAACCCCTTATGGTGATTGGTTGTAAGTCAACCTGATAGACCAGCTATCCTAGTAGCGTGGACAAAAGCAGTCTTTAGGCTAAACTCTTTTGGCATGTGAAGCCAGCTGTTTTACCACAATATAACCCCTTGAATACCAAATGAAAGGACACCACACAGGTTATGAAAATAAACAATATATTTATTAATAACAACACCTCTGAACTCTTTATGAGGTCAGAGGGCTAAGCACATGACAATACTACAAAAGAAATACGAGTTCGCACAATATCTATACAAGTGCCTTAGGGGCACGACAAACCATATACTCAAAACAATGGAATGCGAGGAAGGAAAATACTGTAAGGAGATTCAGCGGCTGGAGGATCGGTGGGACTACGCTACAAACTAGGTAAGTAAGGAGCAGGAGGCCCACGGGACTCACGTGCAGAGTGGAAACTCTCACGCGGGATGCGTACCAACGTCTATGGATGCTACAGTTTACAAAGTTACGGATTCCGGCGAACCCGGTTGGATGGAGGGAAAACAACAGTGGACCTGGACACTAGAATAGTGGACTCAGACTTCAGCACCTAGAAGCTTTAGTTACCTAACCCACAGGCTGCGGGTGCATAGGGCTGAAGTTGCGTCAGGTTTGCTGGGTTGATCCCGGTGATGCCTGAAACAAGAAGTTGCTGGCAGGCAGCCAGATGGTGGAGTCCGGTGGTTCGAAGGATGGAACTAGGAAGAAGGAAGTCCTGAAAAGGAAGGGGACAGAGTCTTGGTCACTAGCCAGTGACGGTGCTGGAACCAGGAGGGAACCAGATGCTGTTGCCGCGTTCAGGTGAAGGAAGGGTCGCTTCTCTCTGTAGCTGCGCGGACCAGGAGCTGTTCTTCACGACCAGGCTGGAGGCACGAGTTGTCCCACGTAGTCTGCTGCTGTTGGCGGTGTCGGATCGTCGATCTGGACAACAGGCCTTGGCTAATGCAAGCCACGCGGTGGAACAAAGATGGCGTCTGGTGTGGACCAGGAGGGTCCGGGGTGCTTCTCTTTCACAAGGAAGCAAGGGCCAGTCTGGGGGACCAGACTAGCAGTGTTGAAATCTTCGGGTCGTCGTCTCAGAGGTCACTAGCCAGCCGGCAAGTGACCAGACAACAGGAAGGGCAACAACCAGGCAAAAGGGCCCCACGCAGATCACGGGGATGCTGGGGGGCTGATCTTTGGTGCAGGAGCTGCGTCGGTGTGGGGCTTCTCAGTCCCCAATCAGACCCTCCAGGATATCGCGATTTCGCGATTTGCCGCGAAATCGGCACTTGTGTAAAAATGCCGCGATTTTTGCAAAAGTGCCCGCGAAATCGGCACTTTTGTAGAAATCGCGGCATTTTGACAAAAGCCGCTATATCCTGGGGGGTCTGGGGCCACTTAGTTGTTTATTGGGGCGGGCGGGAAGGACACAGAAGCACTAAAGAATCACTTTCCGGGCTTAATGGGGCATTAGCAGCTCACTGGGAAGGGCTTTGAAGTGCCCCTCCCACCTCTGGCTCCCCGCTGAAGACCCTCCCGGTGAATGGGGCGAGGCGCCGCCCTCTCCCCTGGAGCCGAGGGTCTATATGGTAAAGAAAGGGCATCACCTCGGTAGACGGCTATAGTCATAATAAGACCCTATGACGTTGGTTGGAGCTTGTTCTCAAATAAACGGCTATGAAGAATATTACTCTTAATGAAAGTTTCTTCTTAAAAACTGGGTATTGGCATCTAATGAATTTTAGTTTCCTTTTTACATTTTTATTTAACAAATGGCAATTCCTTCGTTGTTTTCAAACAATTGTTGCTGAGTGTAGAAAAACTCTCAGGAAGCCAGTGATTTAAATAGAAACCATAAATCATTTGCACATATTTAACTGGAATACACAGCCGGATACATCGCAGATAGCGCAGTGGGTTACTGCAAGCGTCTGTTGGTGAACATATGGATAACCTGCAGGTTATTTGACTAAAGCTCAGCAGATCGACCACGCCCGTAACCCTTGAGAATTTTATAAAATAAGTACCAATGATTTATGGAAATTCCTATAATTAAAGGAGCTTTGAAAAGGCAAAAATGTGCAGTACAGTGTGAAAAGCAATTAACTAGTTGGGGTGTAATTGAATCGAAAGAGGAACGTTTGGTAGAATGAGGAACACTTTTACTTTCTACAAAAATATCAAACATATGGTCTTTAGAAAGGCTTATTTAACACATTCATATTTGCTAAAATAGTACACTGATCATGCATCAACGTGACTCTCTCTCTGTGATTCTCACTGGGATTTCCATTTCTGTTCAGGTTCCTACGACGTGCATTGTTTCGAAAGCTGTGACAATTACATTAATTATATTAAAAATGGTCTGTTTATGCGCAGTGCTGTGACGCAACTTCTGACTGTACCAGTCACTGTACCCTGGCCCCCTTGAAAGGTGTGGGCCCTGGGCAATTGCCCACTATGCCCACTTTGACCGTGCCGTAAAACGTCTGATGGATCCCCTACAGAATAAGCAGCAGTGGCGTAACACAGGCCATCACAGCCCCCGCAGTGCGGTGGGGGCCCGGAACTGCAGGGGGCACCTTCAGCAGAGTATTCTGCCCAGAGAGCTGAATAAGTCTGGAGCGGGGGCCAAGTACCTTGTAGGGCGGACCCCTCAGGTTTCGTTCCACCACTGATAAGCAGGGCAATTTAAATGATTACCAGAGAGGTGAATGAGGATCAAGAAAGTCACAGTACATTTTTACCCTTGAGTGTGCCATACCACTGCAAGTAGGAGTTCAGGAGGTTTTAACAAAAAGTAACCCCTAAACCAGAGCTTTACCACTACATTGTGGACATTCATTTCGTGTAACTGTCAAGCTGTAGGAAAAGGGAATTACTTAAACCCACAATCAAGAGTGTTTCTATGGAGGAATGCTTACATTAGTATACATACACAGCTTCATGTTGTTAAATAACTTAAAAAACTAAGATATCTGTGTTAGTTGTATGAAAAATGGCCAAATAAAATGCCGCAAAATTGCCGCTAAATTTCCATATTTGTGCCGCTAAATTTCCACTTTTGTGGCGCTAAATTTGCTAATCCATGCCGCTATATCCTGGGGGGTCTGCCCAATGCACTCACTCGAGGAACCCTCAGGGGTCGTACTGGAAGCGCTGTGCAGGTTTCTTCAAGATGGCCGTCTCCACGTTGCTCGTCGCACCCACGGGTCCCAGCTGTGCTGTGGATGTGGGTAGAGGTCAGAGAGGTCTGGAGGTCCGGGTCTTGTCGAGCTGGGTCGTCGGATTCCGGGATGGAAGGACTTTGCAGCAAACCGCACAGGAGCTTGATGGTGCCTGCGAAGCAGGATGGTCACTCCCTGACCATAGGGGAGATTCTTCAGTCTTCTGATGTTCAGGAGGTCGAAGGTCAAGAGTTCTTCGTGGAAGTTGTCAAGAGTAATCTAATTTGGAATGGGACCAGCTCCTACCTTTATTCAGCTAAAGGGGGCTGCACTACGACTAGGTCCCTCCCCTGGGTGGGACCAGGAATGGGGGTGGTTACACCCCCTATCCTTTGTCCAGTTTCCCGCCAGAGCTGGGGCTGGAGTGCCCCAGCAACCGGTTGGAACCGGTGTATGCACAGGGCACCTTGTGTGCCCCAGGCATGTCTCATTCCTTTCAGCCTTGGCCTACCTAATACACAAAATCCTGTCTGGGGTGGTGCTAGCACCTCCCAAGGCAGGAAACCCTTTGTCTGAGTCTCCCTTGCTGAAGGACTCTCAGCAGCAGGAGGTCAGACTTGTGTCTCTGGTGGCAGCATCCATTTTGTGATGCTGAGGCTCACGTTAACTTTAACCGGGGTTTACAGTTACATACATGTCGTGTCCCTCTAGAAGGGTGGAATGCTAACCCTGTCGCCAGAATTTGCGAGGGGTTAGTATTCCAATTCGTATGACACCTTACTCGACATGTTTTGATAATGCTATGCCAAAGTTAGCATTTAACCGCGAGGATTATAATGCACTTAAGAGTATATGGTATAGCGTTATCATGGAACAGCTATAAGGACTTGGTTCCGCAAGCTGCAATTGGGCTCAGCTCATGCCAGAGCACCATCTCACATAATTCCAAGCACTCTGCCTTCAGGATTGATAAGGCCTGCCATAGGAGTGACTGATAGGAATATATGTGTCCATTTTAGGGTTAGATATAGGAATACTATCTCTAAAGCAAAGGGTGATTACACCACCTTGCCCCAGCTGTCGTGCAGCCAGTTGTGTCGGATTTGGGTGGCCAGCCAGGGGTGGCATAATACATGCTGCAGCCCCTGGTAGGCCCTGGGTACACCTATGCCCTGGATACCTAAGGTATACTGTACAGGGACTGATAAGGTGGCCCAGTACCAATTGGTAAATGCACCTAGGGTACATGGTTGTAATTTAGAGAGAGAACAGCTAGGCTGTGGGTCTGATTAGCAGGCCCACAGCCAGGGAAAGTCATAAACCAGTGAAGCAAAAAGCAAAAATCTGGGGTGGCCATGGGATTGCAGACCCCACTCTCCTACAAATGGCAGAAGCCTACACAAATGTACTACATTCAATGTCAGTGAATGAAGCTTTTAATCTCCTTTCTACAGTTAGATGGGTGGCATGACCATATAGACATAGGATTGAAAAATATATCTAGAGAAGATTATTCCAGTGATCTGTGTCCAGCCAGTTTCTTAGTAGCAGTAGATGATGCACCCCTCTTCAAGGAAAATTGTAATCTTGGCTCTTTATAATTTCTGTGCAATGGGAAAACCACATGCAGCTTTGCTGGTACACAGATGGGGGGGGGAGCAGCCTTCTTGTGGTTCTTCTCAACAAGTTCTGACAATTTCTGATTGTTATATTTAACAAAGAAGACATTTTCTTAATCTGTTAAAAAACAAATATGAAACATACTTGTGAGACTACCTTGTCAGTGTACAAGACCACAAATAGACTGCAGCATCTTAGATGAGCCCAAAGCAAAGTACTTATAGCTCTTTACCAACACATCAATGATAAATCAGAAAGTATTTTCTTCAAAGAAAACAGTTTGGAAAACACTTTACAGCCAGATTCATCAAACCGAAATCGGCTCGCAAAGTGCCAGATTCTGAGAATCTGGCCCTTTGCGAGCGCTATTTTTGCATTTGGGATTCATCATCCCAAATGCAAAAATCGCAATTCTAGAAATCGCTAAATTGCTATTAATTGCATTTAAGGAATCTCAATTTGAGATTCCTTAAATGCAATTCATGAACCATTTTAAAATTGCGAATTCGCAATCTGGGGACGCTATTTACCGCGAAGTCTAACTACGTGATAAATAGCAAAAACTTAGAAAAATTCACTTTAGTGCATTTTTCTAAGTTGTATGTTACACACACACACATGTCCTTTGGACATGTGTGTGCGCAACACCAGTGTACATTACCATTTCAGGGGTGCTACAGGGTGTCCTTTGGACACCCTGGCACCCTTGAAATTGCTTCCTTATTTGCGATCCGCTAATTGCTAATCGCAAATAAGGAATGACTCCCCATTCATTCCTATGGGCCTTTAGGACCATAGGAATGAATGGGAAAGCCATTCCTTATTTGCGGTTAGCAATTAGCGAATAGCAAATAAGGAAGCAGTAGAAATCGCATAAAATATTGCGAGTTCTACATGCATCCCGTTTTGTGAGTCTTTAATAGCGAATCCTTAAAATTCGCTATTAAGGACTCGCAAAAAATGACCATGATGAATCTGGGGGTTAGTGTCATATCTGTCTCAAATTTAAGGGCTCTGTAAATAATTCTGAAAGTCTGCATCGTGGTTCACCACTCCATATGCCTCAATAGACTGCTAAATAAAATCTTTTATACAAATGCATATTTTAAGTACCAAATGAATCTCGGTTTGATGACAGGATGCAGTCTTAGCATCTGACTCTCTGAATGCCTTAACACACAAAGATTAAGCACAATGCCTACGGTGAGCCACTACAACGTTATATGTTTCTGTGCCTTGGAGACTCAAGTATACATGAATCCTTGATCTACAAACCACTGAAATAAGAGCGCCACCTTCCACACATCACATCAGAAGACTGTTTTCTGAAAATAAAGCATTACAAAGATAACCAAATGCTTCAAAATCACTTTGACTCCTGAAATACCATAACAAATAAAAATAAATAAATAACGGAAGTGCTTGACGTACGCCACCCAAGAAAATAGAAGCTGCATGCTACATAGAGGTAATTTAATTTATTTACTGTGTTGGCTTCAAAACCTCAGAGAGAGCTGACCCTCGACGAGGGTTATTTTCACCACATAAAATGTTATTGCCAAGTTTGATATTGGTTTTAGGATAAACAACAATGTGAATTTAGAAAAATAATGGGACTTTTAATCACTCTAAAGAATATCACATAGGTCAATTCTTAACTTCCAGAAAAGGGTACATAACATTTTCTGAAAGCTCAAGGGAAAAAAGACTGCTCATCACAACTGAGAACTCCACCAGTGCTCCCTTATCATCCGCTAAACTTTCCCTTTCATATTAAGGGGCTTCATTACTCAAGAACGCCCCCCCCTTCCTCTGTATGGTATCATTAACGTTAGAAAAACATTACACCTCCTATCTGGGCAGCAATTTAGGGAGCTGTAGTTCTAGTCTTATTAACCATAGATTCAACATGGGGGGCCTGGTCAAAATGGCAACATGGCTGGTCACGCACTGAAGAGTTCTTGATCTGGGCCTGTATGCAATTATCCTGCAGAGAGTCAAGTGGACCTCTCCCTGCAAAATGTATGGCTTATCTCTCAGCGCCACAGCATTGAAGTATTAGGGCTCCAATTACCACGGCCAAACGCTAGGGTCTTTGTAATCCACTGCGGCCTGTGATCTGTGCTGTATTACAGGGCCCCAGTGAGGGAGAGAGCCGTTGCAGACACAATGAGATGGGGCCAAGAAGCCCAGCGACGATGCAGCAGGACACAAGGGTGGAACACCAGCGAGGCTATACCATACGGGGCCCGCAGGTTTGGGGGCCCCTGCCTGACCTATTACATCCCTCACCTGCCGCTGGATGCCTCAGGAGCAGCCTATGTCCCGACCCATAGAAGCAGCTGTCCGTGCAACCGAAGTGCGGATCAGACGTAGAAGGGTCACAGAGACTGAGCATCAGCAGTCCCTTGGGGGGCCGGCATGAAGTATGGGGTGGAGGAGCCTGGCATGCAGAAGGCATATCCCCCACCACTGGAGATGGACTGAACAAGGAGGGGGCCAGGGACCATATCAGATTGCAAAGTGCCATTAGCATACAGAGCCCTGACTGAGTCAGTGCAGGCGCTGCTGATGCATAGTGCAGCACAACATGGTGATACTAAAGGGCCCCAGGGTGGCCGGTGCCCCGAATCAGGGTCCTTGACAAGGCACTATGGAGCAGACTCTGCATACCCACACAGGGAAACTAGCCAGTCCCTGGAGCTCAAATTTGGCTCCCTCGCCATAGAAATGGTCCTCCTGTGTGTGGACCAGGCAAAACTTGTGGAGCGAGTAGAAACTGCAGAATTAACCATGGCCACCACATGCACAATGATGGCTGACCGGCAAACTCAAAAAAAGGATTTACAAAAGGCTAAAGCCTTCTTGAGGCAGGCAGGAGCAAACGATGCTGAATGTCGATCACAGCAAAATAACATGTGCGTTATTGTGCTAACTGAGGGCGCGGAAGGCCCCAGTATGGAGCTCTTCCTACAGGACTGGTTAGTCAACACAGTCCTGGAGGGGAGGAAGTCACATCTTTTCTCCTTTGAATGTGTGCACAGGGTTCCCCCATGAAACCACCTCCTGATGCGCCTCCCAGACCAGTGGTGGAACAGCTCTTCAACTTCTGGGACAAGGATCATATCTTGCAAGTCTCCAAAAGCAAAGCCCCATTGCATATGAAAAACTGTAAGGTAAACATATTATCGGATTACACTTTGGACATTCAGAGATGCTGAAGCTCCTTCTTGGAGGTCAAAAGCCAACTGGGCTTCAAATATTCCCGGCTAAACTTAGGGTGATAGACCCTGGGAAAGCCTACCTTTTCACTTTCCCTAGGAAATGAGCGAAGGGCTGGGGTATTCGTAAGGAGTAATGTCACCCACTGCTCCCGACTGTGGGAAGGCTGGAAACACCAGAAGATGATGTGGTGATCTCACAGGGCCGGGGGGGGGGGGTGTTTAGGCCCTTGAAGGAAAAGGCAGCCAAAGAGAGAGCTATCGTGGTAGCAGAGAATGAATTGCACTGCAACTAAGAGGCGCAGCAGTATGCCTCCCACCCGGAGCCTTCCCAAGGCGAGTGGCTGAAATTATAGATGAGGACCTCAAGAAGGATTTGAGGGCCAGGCTGAACATTATGCTAATGGCATCCGATCAGATCATATGAATGAAACACTGTTCTATTTCCTTTAAATGTTGCATCAGTTGTTGGTGTTGCACTGTTTTTTTTCGGGAGAGACCGGATGGGTGTTGAGGGGACAGAGGGGCTAGTACACGCTGCTTAACCTGTGCAGGGTGGGGCAGCCACTAAAGTACCGCCATGGGCCAGACCTTTCGTGTAGAATCGTTACTCTAGGTCGTGGACACTTGATCTACCACAGAGGCCTAGATAGAACAGTTTAGTACACCAGTTTGTTGGATTGTAATATGAACGGGCAACTATTGTGGCTCCAACCTGAGGGTGGGAGTTTTATGGTTCTCATGGTTTATGTGGATATGTCTTGTACCACTGCCAACACAGTCACTGGCTGACCACTACGACACTCCACCTCATACAAAGATTGAGGGAGTATGGGGACCCCTAAGACCATAGTTACTTTGTTTGAAGAAACATCCCCTAAATATACACAATTCTGACAGGGAGCGTGCGGGAAATGGCTTCAAACATAAAGCATCACAAGATTCACATATACCTAAAGCACTAGGGGGATGCAAGTTGCATATTTGCAGGAAGCACATTTAACACTCGCAGAACTACAGAAAGTTTTTATGGTGTGGCTAGGACAGATAGTGTCCACTACATATTCAGCGTATGCCCTGGCATTGTTAATATGGATTTCTCCTACGGTCCCATTAGTAATACCCCGCTGAGTCGTAGACACAAAAGGGTGCTGTGTGCAGTAGAAGGTACACTAGACGGGGAGAACCTGTCACTGTTAGTAACTTACACCCTCAATAGTACTCATCAACAATTTCTGGATAGACTTCTCCCAACAATGGTACAGAGCCGGACAGCCCCGAGTACATGGGTAGGAGACTTGAACTGTGTGCAGGACATCAGACTAGGCAGATAAACACCCCACTGAAGGGAATGGAACCCAGATGGCCTTGCACCATTTCACTTTATGGACTCTACATATTACGCAGAACGCACCCTGACACTTCATAATTCCCATACTACTTCCCAGTACATCAGCTGCACACTAGTATAGATCTACTCTTGTGCAACAACACCATGTCCATGAGATCAGACAGTGGATTAGCCTCCTGTACACAGAGCCCACCGCCCGGGTCCATACGGGTAAGGAAATATCCAACTCATTTCTACAGGCCAGGGCACAAGGCAGGGGTGCCCGCCCACTATCTCCCCTGATATTTGCATTGGTCATGGAGTCCATGCAGGCCTGTTCAGGAGCAGAGGCCTGGACTGGGGAAATTTGAATAGTGATTCTTGGCACATCATCTCCCTGTATGCAGATGATGGACTCCTTTATCTGCGCGACTCGCAACAGTCTGTACCACTCATGAGGACTGTAGAGGAGTTTTGGGTCTTCAAATGAACTCATCCAAGACATGCTTGTTTCCACTAAGGAAGCTGGCTGATACTGAACAAACAGGAGTAGTAGATAGTGGCATAGATTGGAGATATAATATGTTTAAATATTTGGGAATCCACATATGGTGGTGACCAGCAACAGGCAGTTTCGCTACAATTTTGGAAAACCTTCTCCCCAATGGGTCAATCAGTCAATAATTTAGTATTTATAAAGTGTGGCTAATCACCCAATGAGGTGTCCAGATGCTTGCATGTCCCGGAGGCGTATTCGAACAGCCAGGTCTTGAGAGCCATTCTGAAGTCCGGAAGTGACGTGAGTAACCGGAGGTGGGGAGGCTGATCCAGATCTTTTCTGAGATGTGGGAGATGGGGCATCCTCCACTTCTGCTTCAGTAGATGCGGGGAGTATGGGCAAGTGAAAGGGATGCAGAGCGTAGTCTTCGACAGTTGATGGAAGTTCAGGTGATGATTAATGTAGGTGGGTTGTGTAGAGCCTTCCGTGAGTGGGTCAGCAGCCTGAATAGGCATCTCTTCTGTACGGGGAGTCAGTGGAGTTGCCAGAGTTGGTGTGTGATGCGGGTTTGTCTGGGACGTCTGAGGAGTCGTCTGACTGCAGTGTTCTGTATTGTCTAAAGTCTCTGCAGGAGGTTTGTGGCAATTCCTAAGTAGAGGGTGTTGTCGGAGTCCATTCGACTGATGAGGGCCTGTGTCACGTTGTGCCTCGTGTGTTGGAGTAACCACTTGAATATCTTACCTTGCAGGCGTAGAGTGGCGAAAGCGGAGGAGACTGCGATGATCTGTGATTTCATGGTGAGCTTGTTGTGAATGATGATTTTGAGGTGTCTGGTGTGGTCGGAGGGAGTGGGTGCGGTTCCTGTGTCTGTCGTCCACCAAGAGTCATTTCAAGTACGGCTTCTGTTGCCAAAGATCAGAACTTCCGCCTTGTCTGTTTTCAACTGCAGGTAGATGTTCTTCATCCAGTTGCAACGTTTGTCATGCATCTGTGGAAGTTGGTTCAGATGGTGGTGGGATCGTTGGTGAGTAAGAGGATGAGTTGGGTGTCATCTGCATAGGAAATTATGTTGAGACCGTGGGGTCTGACAATGCTGGCCAGTGAGGTCATATATGCATTGAAGAGTATGGTGTTTAGAGATGTGCTCTGGGGGCACCACAGGTGATCTTCTTGGGTTCAGAGGTGAACGGTTGGAGGTGGATCCTCTCTGTTCTCGCGGCGAGGAAGGAGGTGATCCATCTGAGCACCTCCCCTTTGATGCCGATGTGGTGGAGTATTTTGGTCAGCGAATAGTGGGATACGGTGTTGAAGGCTGCCTGGAGGTCGAGGAGGATCAAAGCTGCTGTTTTTCCTCGGTCAAGGAGGGTTTGAATGTTGTCGGCGGCTGCAATCAGTGCGGTTTCGGTGCTGTGATTGCTGCGGAAGCCAGATTGGGAAGCGTGGAGTAGCTGGTTCTGCTCCAGATTAGTCATGACTTGATTGTTGATGATCTTTTCCAGTACCTTCACTGGGAATGGGAGCAGGCAGATCGGCCGGCAGTTTTTGAGTTCACTTGGGTTAGCAGAGGGTTTTTAAGTAGTGGTCTGACTTTGGTGTGTTTCGAGGAGCCTTAAATGTTGCAGTGGTAATAGAGGTGTTGAGTAGGGTGGTGATTTCCTGGCCAATCCTTTGATTTCTGAGGTTGAAGATGTGGTGCAAGCATGGGTCTGTGGGAGCTCCTGAGAGGATAGATTTCATGGTGTAAATGGTGTCCTGGTTGGAGAGGATGTTCCAGGGGGTCAGTGTGTGGATCATGCCGGTTATGGTGGTGGTGTACCTGTCGTGGGATTCAAGGTTTCTGTATAAGGTTGCGATCTTGTCATGGAAGAAGTGGGCGAGGTTGTCGCACAGCTCCTGAGAGGGTGTGATGTTTTCTTCAATGGCAGCTGGGTTGGAGAATTCCTTAATGATATTGAAAAGTTCCCTGGTGGTGTTGGCACTACTTTCGATGCATGCAGTAGGGGCTGGTAGAGTGGCTATTGCGAAAATGCTGAAGCTGCCAAGGGTGCTATACAACATTTCAGCCTTACCATTACTACTACCCGAGACATTTTTTAGGGAATTAAAAGGTGTGCTGGCAGATCTGATCTGGGAACCGTCAGGAAGCGAGTGGCATGCATACATTGCATAACCCACTGGACAAGGATGGGTTGTGGGCACTGAGCTATTAGTTATACTACACAGCGGCCCAAATGCAGAGACCCATGAGGTAGCTGGCAGACTGCTTCAATCGTTAGAAGACAGTCATAGCACGTGGGTTACAAGGTCACAAACTATTGGAGTGGCTGTTGGGACCACGTGTCAGGGACGCCTCAATGAATATGATGGCAACAGTGCTGAAACAAAGTTGGCACAAGTACATGCTCTCGAGGGACACCTACCACACCATATTCTCCACATCGGTCGCTGTGGGTTCTGCCCGCCTTCCACGCAATAACCCTCCATCACAACACACAGCACTGTTAGGATTGCAGATAGACCACACTGGGGGACATGTACACACAATATCTTGCTCACGTTTAAGGAGGTGGCTAATACCTACGTCATTGGCCCAGGCCACATCCTGAAGTGCAATGCACTGACGCATGGAATTGCGCAAACATGGAAATGGGATCAAGTTGAACCTCAACCCTCATATACTCTACAACATTTACTAGGTCATGGAATGGGGGCAAAAAAAGCAGGCAACCAATTGTACAACACGCTGCTTTAAAACCGACTTAATGGGTAGTCTGCCGCACAAAATAAGTGGAACACAATAATAGAGCGTGAACAGAGAAACAAGCAGTGGGAATCCACGCTAGAGCAGGTCAAGACAGTGTCTAGAAACCAAAAATCCAAAGTACACACACTAACTATGTGCACCAAGTTGGTTTTACCCCCGGCCCAAATCAGTCGCATGTTCCCTGAAGCCGTGCCAAAACGCACTCTCTGAGATTCTCAGGAAGCGGACTTTCAGCATATGGTCTGGGCCTACCCGGAGACTGCCTACTTCTGGGAGGCTATGGTGGCAGCTGTGGCTGAACGTGCAGGTAAGCCACTTGTGAGGCACCCAGCACAGTGCTTGATGGGGCTAGTACCAAGCACACGGAAAACTAAATATGTAGCACAATTTGTATTCTTGGCTTATAGCTTTGCGAAGAGGCAAATCACGATGGTGTGGAAGTCACCAGCCGCAACTCCAAAGCGATAATGGCTGCAGGATCTCTGTAAATAGGCAACAGCAGAGAGCAACGCTTGGGTCAAATTGCACGCACATGGCGGGGGCCGCCATACAACATATGGGACAACACTTATTTAACTGCACTAGCATCTAAAATAGTTGACAAATCCAACTCTTGATGCATGAACACGAGCACTCCTGCTTAGCGGGATGCCAGGTACAGAGTTGCAACACAGTGGAGTACCCGCCCTCGCATGGACCACACCGTCATATGTAGGGAGCAGACACTGCCATGCCTAGAGATCCCACTGGGTGCACGAAGGCACGAGATAGACGCCCACATAGGGAGGCAAGCTTCACACACAAGACACAACGAGACCACACGAAGTGCAAAGGGCTTGTGACTGATCAATATACTGGGCCACAGTAAGGCAGGCCACAGTAAGGCAGTGCATTTAGCCACCAGGTGGTCAAGACTGTAAACTAAATTCTAAAGTGAGGGAGTAGCGGTGGCCCCTTTTTCATTCTCTTTCTCGGATTAATTTGTTTCTCTCAATGGTTCTCAGCATGATTTATGCCGATTTTATTTGATAGGGCCTGTTCTGCACCGGCTGCTAGCAAATACGTAGCATGACTGTACAGCAGTTTACATATCCTAAGAAATTTTTTACAAGCGCTTATATGTCATGTGCGCATACCTTTGCTAATTCACTTTTTCTGAATTATTGTCCGGCTCGACGTAACAACACCCAATAAAGAGATACTGTGGTGGGGGGACAGATTCAACATTTCCTTCTACTTGATATTTATCACAGATATCCTGTACTACCCATTTCCATACTTTTCATGGTTATTATTTTTATTTTATAGCGCTCAGAAGCCTACAGGCCTCGTTCTGCTTTAAGTAAACCTGCAAAAATATTTACACAAGTCAATACAGGAAGGGCTGCCTCCCAATATTTTATACAAAAGACCAGAATTGATTGATCGCAAAACGTTTTACTTTTGTTTGAGATACATTCTAACAGCATGTGAAGGTGCTACAATGTTACAGTATTTACCTTCACAATTTTCACATTTCTGTCGGTTTCTTTATTTAGGCACCAAGACGTCAATAGGTTAATCTAGCGTACTCTGAAAACCACCCGCAGAACTGATGAGATATATATATATATATATTTCAAAACAATGACAATGATCTTGTCCCGATCACAGATTGAGGCGTACACTAGGAATACTCCATCAATACAATTTTTATGTGCAACACGACCACAACACCGAACAGACATGTTTTGGCTTAACGCCTTTTTTAATGTCGGTGTGGCTTACCAAACATGCAAGTTTTTTTTTTTAAACAAAATTAAGTGTAAACACAAAGAAAGGAAGCAGGCTTCCAAACAATAGAAATAAAGAAGGTCCCCTTCGAGTTGCAAAGGTTGGTTGCATTTGTCAGCAATCTTATAATGGTGTGTTATAATATGATTATAATATACATCGTTGGGAGAAGGGTCCTAATAATTAACAAATCATTATTATTTCCACATTGTTTTTTAAATCAAATTCATAGGCTATTATAGTATTGAATCCAAATCACATATTAATCAATATTCTATCAAGTGCTCAGTATCATGCACTATTAACAGATACCGCCCTGAATGGGCAAACGCTTCTAGGTAAATTAAATGTTATCTTCTATTCATTCATTGCCCATGTTTAACTCAACATGAATTAGTACCATGATTCAAAACATTAAAAAATCAATAAAGCCCTAAATGAGCAAACCCTTCAATCTCATTATCTCAATGAGGAAACTTGTGTCTTCAATCATTCATCTAGTAGTCAGAATTCCTTGATAATCTTCAATCTAATCATTTTATTACAGCCTGCTTAGTTACATTTCATCTCATTCTTAAATAGACTCTTAGGATCGATTGATTCTATCACACATTATATTTTGCTATGTACTAAACCTTGGTCATACTATATGTTGATATTCTTTGTAGAAATTTGTATTGATATTTTCACTCTATATGCCATATATGTACCTACCTCATAATATTGTGAAAGTTACTGCAACAATGCAGGACTATAACTACCTCATGTAATGTGAAGCGCTCTGATACCCAAGGGTCTTGTTCGCGCTATACAAAACTCTTAATAAATAAATAAATACGGAACGTGTACCTAGAACTAACTCCTCTTCATTATTGAGACCCTTGGGGAATTTTGTCTGTAACTCAATAATGTATTTTGACTCTAGTGCCCTAAGGCGTTTTGTTCTAAAAAAGAAAATATAGATAGATAGATAGATAGAGATAGATAAATAGATTTCAGCTCCGAAATGGAGAACACCTTCAAACAACCAACGACCGAAACATTCATACTACTGTCTATAAACTAGAAACAGAAGAACCTTCAAGACTGTTTTCCCTGTTTTCCTTAGGCATTCGTTTTCCCAATCTTTTGAGGCTTCACTTCCAAAGGGTCACTTCAAACCCCTCCTAGAACATCTCCGGTCCTATTGCCAACATTTTAATCAAAAGTACTTCAACATGGTTTAGTGCCAGCAGCACACTCTGAACACTAATTATGCCTCACGGGTGTCTATAGTAAATGGATATAGAAATGCCTGGAAACGACACCGTACTAACAATCACACTCTCAGACCCTCAGATGAAAGAATAAAATTAATGCATTTTGGCGTTTATGTACAGCCACTCTGACATCATTCAGTTACTTTAGAGTTCTTTGAGAAGGTTGATTGAGAGCGACAGGTAGGTCGTGCCAGCAGGACAATACATGCAATGATAGAGAGATCACCACCAGGGGGGCTCTGAAGCGCACAGAGAGACTGCAGGGAAGGGAAAAGGTTGGTTTGGAAGCACAGAAGTGGTTCTTAAAACTCTAGAGAGAAAATGGGAAGTTGGGGATGGGAGGAGTTACAATTAAGAATCCACATCAGAAGGATATACAGGACACTGATCAATATATGAATCTTAAGAATAGGGTTGAAGAGAGTTGGATGAAGTGAGAGGTAGGTGGCAGTCACATAAAATAAGCCAACATTATTTGCAAGTCTACGTAGACTGACGTGGGCTTCAGCCACACCAAAATATTCTTAGTAAAGAGCGCCTGACAGCTTGTAAACTACATGACTAATGTGGCATTTACTGCAATAGCATCTACATGACCCCTCTATGTATTGCTTGTCCTTGTGTACAAAGACGTAGAGCTTAATAATATGGTGGAGTTTTGGTGCACAAACAAACCTTAGCACTAGTTGAACACATGTACCCAATTCCACCTAAACGTGGCTCAATAGTGACAGATACAGCACATTATTTCTTGCAAACCATCACAGGCGATTATCAATGCCCTTTACAACATTCAGTGTTGTGGACAGTTTGCATATACATCACAGCCCTTAGTTACTAGACATGCCACAATGTACGATATACTACAACAAGCCATTAAGAACTCTTTTGGCACTTTTGTCAAGACATATGTTACTATGCCTACATATGTGATTTCCGACAAAACAGTTGAAGTAATTTTATCCCACAAAACTTTAATTGTCATCATCTCAGGCCAAGCACAACATCAAATTACTCAATCCGCAGATTATCAACTAGGCTGCTATTTACCACACTGCCCTTGAAGGCATCATTTAATAAAGGAGACAGTACGAGAAAGCTATTAAATTGAAAAGGTGAAAGGTGAAACAGATATACATAATATAATGTTGAACCTTTACAGGTCATTACAGCTGCTTAAACAACTTACATAGAATACAATGAGCCACCAAGTGTTTCCTGTACATACAACTTACCTCTAACATGGTCTTCAAAATCAAGGTGAAGCTCTGGGCGGGGTAGACTGGTAAACATGCCTGAGCCATCTGGAAACCTCCCCAGAAAAGCCCCGCGGGGAACTCCTCCCACTTCCTTAATCATCCGTTCATGCTCGAAAGGATGAAAGAACAAAGCTTGCCGCTCAATGTCACCCTCACTAGAGATCCCAGACATATCCACATCACCCATGGAAATGTTGGCATTCTGGTCGTAGAAGGCCCTGTCCTCCCCTGTCGGGGAGCAGTCATTTAACCGCTGATGATGATCATCATCATCATCCTGATCCAGTGTTACCAGCATATGCGTTGCTCCATGCTCTAAAAACTGCTCGCCAGGGTAAGGAGGAGGGGATAGTCTCTCCATCGTATTACTGATTGTTTTCCCCAAAAACCTTCCCGCTGCTGGGAGCTCAGAACTTCAGGCTGTCATGGCTGTCAGAGACAACTAGCACCAGAGATCTAAAATACAAACAGAAAGATACAATTAAAATGTTGCATCTATGAAGTAAGGAACTTAGCGTAATGAGGTCCACCTAGAAAGGCTGGGCATCCTGGGACAAAGTGTGCGGTGTTTCATGTGAATGATGTGCTGTGCTACAGGAGGTAGTGGAGGAAGAAGGGGCATGTGGTGAGCCCTGGGAATAAAAGACATGGGTGGCGCATGGGAAAGCAGGGGGTTTGGCTTAGACGACAATGGTGTCTAGGCGATGGAAAAGAAAAAACCAAGAGATGGCAGGGTGATCTATTGGGAAATGGGTGGAATTTAACCAGGAGCAGAGTACGAGGTAGTGAAGATGGGATTGGGGACGGTGAATGAGTTGTAGATTTATACTGCCACACAGCCCAGGGCAAACGGACAAGCACAACTTGTATGCATGGCTCCTTCACTAAAGCCTCAGTTTAGCCACATGAATACAGGTCTTCTTCTGTAGATTGTTACAACTGCAGCAACCTTTAGTCCTGAGCTACAGGACCTTAGAAGCTGAGAATACAGAAAATACCATGTATGCGGACACAGAAGAGCTTGGATATAATGGATCAGAAGACATACTGGTCAAGATTCAATGTACGGGAGTTGGACTCTTTTTGAACATTTCCTAAGAGAAGAGTTAAAGAATATATAAAACGGGAAAACAAACAGTCAACCCCTTTCAGGACCCTCAGGAGATGTGCCCTTTACAGCCTGGTACAATATGCTGCAAACTGTTTTACCAATCTTTGAAAAACAAGTTGTACAGATGACAATAAATATATATCTTAATCAAAGTCAATACAAGAAGGTCCACTCCACCACTTTTGAAAAAATCTACTAAACTGTCACCACTATTAAGCCATGGGGCAGGTTTAAGGAGAATCCTCTAGAGAAGAGTATATTATTAATTTTATAGTTTCATGTAGAATGGGCTATGCCCCAAGGCACCGGAGTACTGCATAACAGAGATAAAGCGCAGCAATGCAAAACAATGTCAATATACCCTCAGACGGTACAAATGGACCAACATTTTTGGAGCATCAGAAGCATATGGAGAGCACGGAGCCTATCCATACATATTAGTTCAAGCCACAAAACAGTTTTAACTCCTGGGGGTCAGGGGTTTCTCTGGTACCCTGTGGTAGAATCCCTTAAACTTGAAGCAAGATGCCCTTAAATTGTCAATGATGTTTTTACCCTTCAACAGGAAAATATGATGCCATAGTGCAGTGAAAAACCGCACCAGTCACCAGGATGGTGGTCTGCAGGTTGGGAAAATACAACCTGCAAATAAATCGGTGTTCAATCATAAACCTAGCAAGGAAACACAGAAAACCCTATAGGTAATTTAAGTAAAGATCAGAGACTCCGGCTGGCTACAAAAAATCCAATGTATAAGTTGAGGTGCAGGTTAAGCACTAAATATCCAATAAGGGATGATTTGAATAGTGGAATAGACATTTTTTTAAAAGCAGGTACTAATTAAAAGTAAAAAAAGCATTGCGTGGCTGGTGGGAGAAGAGCAAGAAATATTCCATTACTGTTGGTGCACAATGTTTTCATTTGTGATGATTTCTTTAAGGAGCTGTCCCCACTGCTGTCGGAGCACTTTTGACAGCATTCATGAGGTTACTCATTAAATCATTTCCTAACTACCTTCAGATTCTGATTTGAAAGCCCCAACAAAATGATGTTGGAAACTTAATGGTAAAGAAGGGAGACCAGCATAATACCAGTCCAAAGTTAACTGTTTAAACAATGTAGGGGCAACACAATAATGGTTGAGGATGTTTCATTGAATTTCACGAAACACAAGTCCAACACGATTATTACAGACTATAGACTGCCTATAAAATGTGTACTTGGTTGGAGCAGAGACCAGCGAAATGAAAATCCAGAATGGCGGTTACAGAGTGAAGGATCGGTTCACAGTGAAAGCAGGGTTATTTGGTTACACAACAGAAGATCAAGTTACTGGCAATACTGGTTCACCTTAGTAGGTATCCTTTTTGAATTCATAAACATTGAACATCTCAGCCTCTGTGTGGGATCCTTCAACATTTCATACAAAAGACATCTCTTGCGTACAAACATCACCAAATCTCAAACAAATTCTATGTCTAAGAATGCAGGTTTTTCCTTTTTCGATGCATGAAAGTGCCTTTCTAAAAAGTATTTTAATTTACATAGAATGTCTTAAATTTATTTGTCTATTTTATTTTAAAATAAACTAGTCCAATCTGAATTTTTTAAAAGAAGAAAAATGAAATAAAATAGTTCCACTGGCACACAATGCCGTTTGCCAATTAAAGGAGAACATCTGCACTGTGCTTTTGAGATTGCAGACTCCCAAGTATCCCATGAGATACAATTCCTGGCAGATGGGCTCCAACTCATCTAGAAGTTCTATATTTCAGCCAAAATAACCGTTCAGTTCACATAACTTGTGATCTGGTCCCCTTGATATCCAGGGAGAAGGTTGGTTTGTTCATGAATTCAGCAAGAACACCTAAAATGGAGAACCAGCATTACACATACCTTCCTTCTCCATTGTAGGATCTTTGCTAATATTCATCAACACTGAATGGACTGCCAAGTACAATACTATTATGCGAACATCAATAACAATAAACCAAAACATAGAATACAAAGAGGCTGCATAGGCACACCTGCTCCATTTCAACATTTAGGGGCTGATTACGATGCCTTCCGGAAATACTCCAAACAGGATTTGGATTCGGCGAATCGAATTCGGAACGTAGGTTTCCGACCGGATTGGACACCTTTCCAGGACGACCAATTGTGATGCAAGGAAACCGTTCGGGCTGTCCAAATCAGTTCCGAAATGCAATTCAGACAGCCCAAGTCATTCGGAGCCCATTCATACAGCTCTATGGACTGAAAGAGACTGCACAGGCACACCTGCTCTATTTAAACATTTAGGGGCCAATTACGATGCCGTCCGGAAAGAAGATCCGAATGGGATTTGAATTCAGCTAATCCGATTCTGAACCTATGTTTCCGACCGGGTTGGACACCTTTCCAGACGACCGATTACGATGCAAGGAAACCGTTCTGGCTGTGTGAATTGGTTCCGAACGCAATTCGGACAGCTCGAGTCGGTCAGAGCCAATTTGTACAGCTCTATGGACACGGTTTCCGAACGAGCGATTACGATGACCAATTTGGACAGCCGTTCAGAATTAGTCTACCCGACACAAAACGGCTGTCGGAGTCTTACTTCGGGGGTCCGTAGCAGGCCCCCCCTTTACCAGTATGCCTCAGGTTGGGGCCCGTGGGGCGCCTAAGGGACCTCTTACCAACCATGCACAGTGTGGCAGGCACCATGGGGTGCCCGTCACAGGGTGCATGATTTTCCCCAAACACCCCTTTTTTCCAATGAAAGCCTGTGTTCTCGTTTGGAACACAGGCTCCCACTGAAGTCAATGCGAGTCTGACCAAACGATGTACAGAAGCATCGTAATCTGTCAGTCTCGCAGAACCAGAGTCGGTAAGAAACTATTCTGAAACCGATTCGGTCGGAAGAGTTTCTGAACGACGCCATAATCAGCCCCTTCGTCTGTAATCAGTCTAGACAGTAATGTTTGCCAAATGTATTATCTCCATGTTGCTGCGTTGCACATTTCTGTGACTAGAATATTTTTCAATAAAGCAGAAGCTTTCCCAGTTGTAGAATGTGCTTTTAGGTCTCCCCTGTAGAGTATTATTAACTTTCTGATAGCATAAAGTGTGAGCAACTAGCTATCAAGAAATACAGCTTAGAAGCAGCTCTCCAGAATGTACTGGACCATCGTTAACAAACCAATGACTAGACAGGCTAGAATGAATAGCCCTATCTAAATGTTAAGGCTCTCTTAAAATATATTATCTGCTGGAGAGAAACTGATAGCAAAAAAGTCCAAAACAGAATTAGTCTAATTTAAGTAAAAATCTAAAACTATCTTTGGCAGGAATGATGGATGAGTTCTTAGAACAACTTAAGAATTCTGGAAAACCAAAAAGGACTCCTCGCTATAAAATGCCAACATTTTACTAGCTCTTCTAGCTGATATGATGGTTACTAAGAAAGCTACCAAACCTACCAGAATAAATGATGTAACAAAGACAAATGCATAGGTTGAAAGCTGAGCCCATTAAGCTACCTAGGATTATGTTAATCTCTCAAGGAAGGAAAGGTATCTATGCATTGGTGTAAAAACCTAATTTGACCCGCTAGAAAATCACTTACCACAGGGATCCTTAAAAAAAATAAAATAAAAAATAAAAGGACTACCTTCTTTTGGGAAAACCTATCTTAGATTTAACTAAAGAAGCAAGCACAAAATAGCTTCTCCTTGATAAGAACATAGTTTTATTTGTAAGCACACAGAGTACTAATTGATGGTCTTTTCGCTTCTCTTTAAAAAGTACACAGTCTTGCAGAAGGTTTATGGGGCCATACTAGCTATCTCCTGGAGCCAAGCAATTGAACTGAGAGAAATCAGGCTGTGATCTGGTCAACAGAACCAGCATGCATGGCTACCTCATAGGTGGATCTTTTGAGAGGTTCAGCATATCTGTGTGCCAACAATGCCTCAGTTATTGAGGGACCATAAATACCATTCTTGTCTTGGACTGCCTTAGCATATTACTTCGGAGAGCAGTGAAACGGATGGAAAAGCGGACAGAAATGCTCTCAGCTGAACAAAAAAAAAATCAGTTTGGGATGTGGCAGATATATGCCTATTGCTGAAATGATACTGACCAGCATCTGATGCCATATGCATAGGAAGGTAGGATCCTTCTGCATAGTTACCCCCACTTTTTGTCTAGTAAGATGCTGGTTTTTTACTAGTCTGACTGGGATTCTGCTAATCAGGACCCCAGTCCATCTGCTTTCTCTCTAAATTGTGATGTTCAGTACTTGGGTACATCCTCAGATTGGATACTGGGGTACCCTTATAAGTCCCTAGTATATGGTATCCAGGGCATAGGGACCCCAGAGGTCTCCCATGGGCTGAAGCATGTACTATTGCAGCCTGTGTAAGTTCAGATATAGGTTTCCTATATCTAGGGACACTGCACTTAAAACCTACAAGTCACTCCTATAGCAGGCCTTTGCAATACTGAGGGCAGGGTGCTTAGTTCTAAGAGAGAGGGTGCCCCTGAATGAGCAGGACACCCCTGCAGCCTACGGAGTCCACTCTCCTGGGTTCTCAGTAAAGCAGCCATATACTATATAGAGGGCCACGGCATCATTACGCGATGACCATCTCGAAACTGGCTGCAACTAATCCATTCATGTTTGGTATCAAACATGTTCGAATCATACCCCCACACCATAAACGGTGTGGGAAGTTTGAATCCAAGCACTGAAGAGCCCTCTGTTAAGCTCTCAGTGTTACCTGTACCAGCCTTCTTGCCCCGGACAGCACAATATGGTTGCTGCTGAGCCAAGCTCGAGCAGGGAAGGCAGAACAATAGGCCTCCTGTCACAGCGAGGGGTGACCACCTCCCAGACAGGATGTAGTGTATTGGAATGGGCTGCGTGCGCGTGCCGGCGCCACTCAGTCTCATTTGGCACATTTAGCACATTTGGTGTCTCTGTGCATACTCCAGTTCAAACCAGTCCAGGGAGCTGTTGGCTCCCGCTCTGGCGCAAGACTGGACAAATGACATGGTAGTAACCTCCCCCTGTACAGACCCTCCCCTGGAAGGGTCCTCTAAATCTTCCCAACCTTTTTGCTAAGGTACTTAGGTGTTTACCTGGGTGTAGGTCCTTAGATTTGTCGTGGGATAAAAAAATCAGATCAGACACCATTACTCTTCTACCGTCTGGGTACTCTGAACTTTGCTGGACTTCGTTCGGGCCTGACTTTGTCTCCCTTCCAGTCTGCTGCATCGTATGTGCATCTTACAAGGCCTGTGAAGCATCAAAGACACTTGAAGGAATCTCCCTTGGAGTGGAGGAATCACTCCCCTGCATTCGCAGGCACCACAACTAAGTCAACCAGTCTGCTGATTGTGAGTTCCTCTGGACTCCAAAGGCTCTGCAACACAGGTGGTGGTTTTCCACAGCTTCCGAGGCATCTTAAGGTTTGTTGACTTCTTTCCAAGAAGATCTTCGGGCTCCAAGTAGCCCCAACCTCGAGCACCTCCACTGACCAGAATCTTCAGCCAGCCACATCATGTGCATCATGGTCTGCATCTTTTGGTGAGCTGCTTAAGGTCCTCTCGCGACTCAAGTGCCTCCAGCATGTGGGTCCACTTGAGGGTCACCGTTGTTTCTTTTTAGCTCCCCTGACTGTTCGGGGCCTGCACTGACTCCCTTGCGGAGTCCCCTGGACCTTGCTGGTCCCGACGTTGTTCCTTCTTTGAGTCCTGCATTGGTTGCATTTGCCAAGGCTTGTTGGTGCTCCCGCCGGACACCGACACTTAAGAACTAGACATCCTTCGTGGGACAGCTCGTGCACAGCTCCTGGTCCTCATCAACGTCGCCTGGTCCTCATAGCAGCAGAGTCAAAATCATTGCCATCCATCCTGCATCACCAGACATAGGAAGGCATTAGTCTTCCAAGTTTCCTGTTCACTCCGGAGTGACAGACTCTGTCCCCTCTGCTTGCAGGTACCTCATCTAGAATACACCTTTGGATTCCACCGAACCCTTTCTCCTTCTGCAACAGCGGCACTTTCCTTAAATCCTCCATTGGGTTTGACTGTGGTTTCTAACACCACTTCACACGTATGCACCCGGCTTCCCTGATGTAGGTAATGTGGGTATTAAGGTATAGACGGCCATCAATTAGAGAGCTTACAAAGGTTGTCTAAGACCGCTTAAATCCCCATAAGGCTTGTCTTGACTGGTGCAAGGTGCCCACTTACATAAGTGGAAATCATATACCAGGACAGCTTCTCACAATATGGATTTAGCTTCTCTGGATAGACCTCAACCTCGTTCCCCCATCCTTTTTACAGGTATATTACACTACAGGTATATTCGAACTCTGAATCAACATTTTACTGTTAGTTAAGACAGGTTAGAAAAGCATTTATAGCCAGAGGGTCTGCTCTGAGTTCCAACATGTTTATATTATACAACAATAATTTTGTTGACCATTGCTCTTGTACTATTACTGTGCCCCTCAACCCAAGAGAGGCGTCTTTAAGTACACAGTAGCTAGTCAAGGCTGTTACCAATTTGTCTTATCAGATTCCAAAGCAATGACTCAATTGAGTTTCCAGGCTTTACTGACGAGGTCTCGTGCAGTCTTGCAGTCGTTACTATTAAGATGCCATTGTTCCATGAGAGAGGTTGGTGTGAAGAACCTGTTTCATGAATTGGACTGCAGTTTGAAAATCTTAAGAGTAATTTCATTCATGCATTGACTTTCAAGAGCCAATCATCCGGATTGGGGTAAACATACAATTTGCACTGAGATAAGTTGTATCTACTGATATATTTTCAAAACACTCTTGAGCCAATTAAATGCCGAATGGTAGGGCACCAAAAAGGAAACCTTTGTTTTGGATTGTACATCTTAGACATGTTCTATGTTTGCAGACCAGCACATGAAAGTAGGCAGCCAGCTGGTCTATTTCACCCAGTTCTCTTTCCAAGACTACTTTGTGGGTCGCCTGAGATCTGGGCTCGCCCAAATTCCTGCTTTCTGAACTCTTAATTTTTAGTAGTGTTCTCAACTCTTTTTGCAGGTGTTCCAGATGATGACTGTTCCTGGATAGTGGTACAACAGGAAGAGAAGGTTTGGGATTCAGAGCATATCTTTTTTTTTCTATGATAGAACGTGTTGGTTTATATGTTCTTGCAGTCTGCCTGAAATTTTGAGATGCCATTACCGGACTGGAGTGGGTGTCAGAGAAGAAGAAGTGCTTGAGTTACTGAGATTATTTACCCGCAGCTTAAGAACGTTACTAAAATCTTACTCCGGAAGGCCTTCCTTGCCTGTACTGCTGCTTTGATAGTAATATTGGGCTTGCTTTTGCCACTAAAAGGGCTGATAATGATATTCTCTACATTGACGGTAAAGACAATTGTATTGGATATACTTAGCTCTAAGAAAATTCTCATTTTTTTAAAAAAAGCCTTTCGCTTTAGGAGTAGCTGCTTCTGCCTTCATGTTGTGCATCAGCATAGGAATGAAACAACAAAGTACGGTAGAGACTTTACCTTTTGTTGGGCATCAGGACAATGATCTGTAAGATTAAACCATGCTGATCCTCTTAGACATTAACCATTGCAATCACAATATGCTGACAAATCTGCAATATCTGTTGAAGCTCCCTGGTTAGCCATCAGTTTACCTTCATAGCGCAATAATGCTCATCTTTAGAAAAAAGACTAACTGCAAAACAATTGAATATATCCCAAAGTGAGTGATTATAGATCAGTAAGTCAGACTGTAGAGTGTGCCATTTATAACATAGCAGCTGGTGTTCCCCAAACTTTCTTATCTACTGCACCAAGTTTTCTACTTTCTTTATTAGGGAAAAGCAGATTCATTGGAATTGGGAAATAATTTGTTGTTAAGGCCAATAGTATGGTGCAGGAGACTGGCTTAGTATGTGCTGTGTGCTACGCAAACAAATGATGGACGGAATGCTGAGTCAATCATACATTCAACCCCAGTCAAGAGATCTGGGTTAAAACCATTGTTCTTTTGCTCACCATGCCACCCCAGTTTAGACCCAGCCATATGCAAATCAGTCTTGACCCTGTGCCTCATGGGAACAGTCCAGACCGAACTGCCAAGCCGGGTCCTCCCTGGACCGGAAACAAGCATCCAGGGACCGGTTTCTGGGTATTGCCCTTCATCAGCTAGGCTAGCTTGAATCCAGTGGCGCAGTGAGCAAGGGACCCTTGTCTGGGCATACCCATCCCACATAGGGTGAATTCTTGAAGAGAAGTACCTGCAAGCAGAATGGACAGAGTCTATGCCACTTGGAAGGGACCAGAAGGCACAGAAGACCAACGACCACTGATAACGGAAGATGCAGAAGTGATGATGGTGACCTTGTAGCTGCAGCTGTGAGGACTAGGTGGCGCTGTGGAAGACCAGGAGCCGTTCACAAGCTGTCCCATATCTGAAGTCAAGAACAAGGGAGTCTGAGTCCGGCGGGAGCACCAACAAGCCTTGGCAGAAGGAAACTAAAAAGGTGCAGCGTTGGGACCAGCAAGGTCCAAGGGACTCACCAAGTGCAGGTGAATCAGAACAGGCCCGGGCACGCAGGGAAGCCAACTGAAGTCAAAGAAGACCCTCAAGAGGACCCACAGGCAAAGGCACAGGGGTCGCAAGAGGACCTCGAGCAGCTCACCAAAGACGCAGGCCCACAGTGCAGAGGATGCAGTGAGGACAAAGACCTTGGCAGGAAGAGATGCTGGAGGCTGGGGCATCTTGTAGCTCGAGGATCTCTAGAAGACAGTCAACGAGCCTTGGCAACGGCATGTTGACCCGTTGCACAGGGATTCTGTTCCAGCGGTTCCAAAGAGGGATACCGGCCTCAAACTTGCTGACAGGACAGGTCAGGCCTCAAAGGAGTTGCAGAACTACCACCTGTGTTGCTGATCCTTTCAAGGTCCGTAGGACGTCAGGAGCAGCTAGACCAGTCCACTTCGGTGCAGTGCCTGCAGATGCAGGGGAGTGACTCCTTCACTCCAAGGAAGATTCCTTTGGGTGTCTTTGATACCCATAGGCCTGGAGAAGAACCTGGATGAAGTACAGACAACGAAGAAGACTAGCAGAACAACGAGAGCAGGAGTCTTCCTTGGTACAGTCTCGTTTCTAGGCAAAGTTCAAGGTGAATCTGAAGAGCCACCCACAGTAAGTCCTTAAGTATCCTAGGGAAAGGGTTGGGACGATTCTCCCAGAGGAGGGGCAGAACAGAGGGAAGGATACTCCCATGTCCTATGTCCAGTTTCATGCCAGGGCGGAAGCCAAGGGCTCCCTGAATTGGCTCAAACTGGAGTAGGGAAGGAGGGCACCAAATGTGCCATTCAAAGCAGTCTGGTGGCACAGGCAAGCGCCCCCACGCCTTGTCCAATACACTAAGCTTGTCTGAGAGGTGGTCACACCTTTCCTGTGACAGGAAACCTATTGTTCTACCCTTCCCTGCTCGAGCTCGGCTCAGCAGCAGAAGGGTAGAATTGTATCTGGGGTCGTCAGCAGCAGCACTAGCCTGCTGGCAGACCCTGCAAGACTGTTCCTTAGCGCACTGAGGGCTTCCCAGAAGAGCCCCCCGGTGCATGGAATCATACCTCCAACACTGGTACGAATGTTGTCGTACGATTCCAATATGTTTGATTCCAAACACGCCCAGGTTCGGCACAGCCAATATATAGTTAGCCATCGCGTAATTACGCATGGCCACTATATGTATCAAAATGGCTGACCGCACTTACAAAGCCTGGAGTATCGACTCCGGGGTTTGTAGGGTGTGTCCTGCTCAAGCAGGGCACACTTATAACCTAGCATCCTGCCTTCAGGATTGAAAGGCCTGCTTTAGGGGTGGCATAGGTTTTAAGTGCAGTGAACTCAGATATAAGGAAACTTATATCTGTCGCAATGGCAGGCCTGTAGTCACAGTTTGAGTGGTCCCTCATGGTTGGCGCAATACATGCTGCAGCCCAGGGGAGACCCCTGCTGTACCTATGACCTGGGTACCTTCATATCATATACTAGGGACTTGCAGGTGTACACCAGTAGCCAATTGGGAAGGTACCAAAGTTATTACAACCGTCAAATTTAGGAAGGAAGCACAGTGAATGGGGTCCTGATTAGCAGGATCCCAGTCAGACTAGTCAAAAAGAAGAATAACACCAGCAAAAAGCTGGGATAACCATGAAAGCCGATTCTACTTTCCTACACATGGTTAGGTTATTTCATGTCGGATGTGTTTCTTCTAGTAATCCTTATTTCTTTTTAGATACATTTTGTATCTTCTGAAAAGGGGATTCTCATGCCATAACGACTCATGGTTCCGTCCAAATAAACCAAGAACATATCAAATAAAACATCTACTGAGTTGGAAGTTTTGGTACTATTCTTTGAAATTGTACTGAAAACACAAAGTTAAAACAGATGAAATTCCACAGAGATGTGCCATAAGCATTTGCTTCATAGTGGCAATCTATTTTTCAAATTTGTTTATAATTAGTCTTGCTGCAAAGCCCACTCTGTGAGCACCTGGAAATTGGTAAAAACATTACCATACATTCATTTACAGAGGCATTTGATATTAATTTGAAGCTGAAGTAAATACCACATTATAACCTCGCTTCATGCTGCAGTGGACTAAACAGACCACTCAAGGCCCACTCCAGCTTTATAGGCCTGAGTTGAAGGCAAGGCCCAATAACAAGGGAGTGCAACTTTAATGGAGAATGTAGTCTGCTATGGCATGCTTTAAGGCTATTAAAGCATTCCACCCCATAAGGGCAACATATTCCACTTAAAAATGAAACCCTTCCCGGTGATCCAGGTAATTTAAACCACCCATGGCTCCAATGTTTCTCAGCCTTTGTTTTACAGAACCTCTTGTCTATTTAACAATTCCTGCCATGTACCAGGGAATGGTAGTAACTGCCAGACAAGAACAATAGGATGTGTAAAAGAGCTGGTTCTCCTTGGGCTCTGCCCAATTTCTTTTCTTTACAATACTGAGACAGCCTCAAGAGCTTAAGAGAATTCTCCTCTCCTTATGTCTACAGCTTAGATTACAATGTGATGTACAGGAAGAACATGGAGTAGGCTAGCTGTTTTCCCCCTTCCACATCCTTGGCCTCTCTCCTTCCCCTGTGCAATCTACATATCCTGAAGAGGTAGGAGAAATGGAAAGTCGAATGTAGTGGATTAGGACAGCAGTGAGCCTATACCAGTGTTTAAAGCCTGATGCTGCTCTCCTGTTTTTAATAAAGTGGTTAGCATTCCAATGTTGATATGCAGAATCTTTTCCTAATCACTGGCAAATGAAACTGAGTCCCGAACAGGACCACTTCTAATAAGAGATCAATGTTGCGGAGGCTCCATGTATTATTTGGCTATTGGTGTTTGTAAAATCTCTATAAACAGCTGCAAACAGACCCAGAACCAGGGGGAATTGAGCGACAAGCTGGTTAGCAGAAGTGTAATATGCTAAATATTACTGAAGAGGTATCTCCTCCAGCTAAAACATCTTGGCAAGTAAGGTTGTCTTGTCATCTACTGGTGTCACACTGGCAGTGGACCTGGGGAAATAAAATCTGTGTATAACCATTCTTTGAATAATATGAACAGACAAAAGTGAATCTGGTCCATTTACAACAAGCATTGAAAATGCAATAGGTCTCGCCTTTGATTAAGTCAAAGCCATTAGCTTTGCTATACAATACCACAGCAAAGCAAATGGCTTTAACTTAATCAAAGACGAGACCTATTGCATTTTCAATGCTAGTTTTAACATGCGGCAGCCTTTTTATCTTTTATGCCCACCCTACTAGCTCTAACTCCCCCCCCAATGTTAGTGCAGATTATCCTACGAGCCAGCAGTCGGTGCAGGGTTTTTCCTTTCTATGCCACACCGCGCACTTCAATTGCCTCTTCTATGCCCTCTCCCGGAAGTAAAAACAGGAATTCCTGTGCATTGTGTAGGGAGGTGCCAGTACCGGCAACTGATGCACGAATCAGCTGATGTCAGCACTACCAGGTACTTTGCCTGCTGTGCCCCTTTCCCCGTTAACCCTAGTGCCTCCTAAGTGACAACTTATGTCATCGTCTTTTCATTTAATCGTTTTGATTTTTGTTTCTCATGCAATATTTTTCATTGGGGTACATTTGATATGTCTTTATAAAGCAAGCAGATTTAATAGAGTAAAATAGGTTTTATTATGGTACAAATTACAGATGCTCGTGGACCCCAGGACGGAGGAGGCTTCGGGCCGGGCTCTAGCGCTGCGAAGTAGAGGCCAGACGAAGACTGCAAGTGGGGTGATTGAGCCCCGGTCTGCCGGCTCACGCTTATTAAGGAGGTGAAATCTGTGGTCACAGAAACAAGGAGATGCTCCGTTATTAGAATACTGCTGACTCAACATCTTGCACTTTGTATGGTGTGTGTGTGTGCTGCGTGCAATCCATGGCAACTCACGTTTTTACCAATAGGCCGGTGATTTCAGGCCACACAGGAATGCAGCCTTCAACCAGAGCCACTCCCCACTTCACAAACTGCCACTGGTGGTGAGAACGTGCTGCAGGAGTATTGCTCTGTGCGTAAATAGACCACCCTACACTGGACGAGCCCTTTAAGATACAGGCAATACTCCTGATCACACATTACACCTCAAAGCCTCAGCTGACATCAAAGGAAGCAACAATCTAGAACATCTATTTTGAGTGATTGTGATGAAGCAGACAGACTATGCGTGAGAGAGAGGAGAAGCAGGAGGTCGGCTCGCTTCACGGCTGTTGTGAAGACTTTTCTTATCTGCTTGTTAAATAAACAAGCAGATATGACAAATCGTCACGACAGCCGTGAATCACGCACGCCAGTGCAGCAAAAAGCCAAAGGGAGGCAACGAAAAACCCTCCTTTCCAACGGGGCTCGGGTCCCTTTCTCGAAACTGACTTGTTGAGTATAACTCTTCCGGCGAGGAGGGCATGCACGCTCCAACGGCAGGCGAGACCTAAAAAGGGGTGGGAGTTATTCTCCTTTTAGGTAAAGACCTTGACTTACGTCTGTTGCCCATGGAACAATGATGTGAATAATAGCAAGATCTTTGCCTACTTGAAAGAGTGTGATAACACCTGCCACAAACCACTGGATCTTGTGATTTAAGAGGTGCCTTTGCCAAATGAGGTTGATAAACTGTACCAGACTGAGGTTCAAGAGGAAATGTTTGATTTGCTGGTTCCACAAAAGGATGCAGTCATGGCACAGAAATTGGCCCGAGTGGGGCCGCTGAACTGTAGAGTGGAGTCTTCAGGTTGTTTGATTAAAAAAAGAAAATCTTAAAGTCTACCATTTTTTGCTTAATGCTGCATTTTGAAGGGGTAAATTTGCAATTCATTGGAAAATTAGCCATTGCCCTCCTCTTGTGTCTTTTTACAGGTGACTCCCTTGAGGTGACAAAGCACTAAAGCTACCCTAAGCTGAATGACTTGCTGTGGAACTCCAGTAATAGAGTATGAAGGAAGACAGCTATCTGCCTCCAGGATTGATGCCTTCCCTCTCTCTCAATGTCTTCCTGACCATTTTGACACTAAATCCACGCTCAAGTCAAGTTAAATGTAACTTTATTCGGTTGATTAAAACCATCAAAGTGCATAACACAAAACAAGACAATTCAAAACAAGATACATAAATACATAAATGTGACTCAGTTAAATTAGAATGCACTTCACAAGATTACACTAAGACTTCATGTAGCAAAATCGACCCCCCCCAAACAATCCCTGGTGGGAGAAACCAGAATTAAGCACTCCAGCCCAAATTAATCAGTCCTGGGAGTTAGATAAATATCTAGAATAAAAGTTACCCAAACCAGATCTTAACCATTATCATACGAGGTGAACATTAAACATTTTATTAGAATAATAACTAAATACCATAGTTTAAAACAGAGTCCACACTATGGTTCAGTGATTACCTGTTCCTACGCCTGATTGCACCTATTATGTAACTTGCAACCCCAAAGCACACCACTGGTGACGCCAGCATTTGCAGATATGCCAGCGCTGGCCTGACTTGTTCAAAGTTATGGCCTCTTAGGAGGGGGATAATAAATTTCCTGCGTATTAAGTCATAATAAGCACAGAAAAATATTAGGTGGAGAGTCTTCTGTTCAGTGAAGTTGTCACATGGACAGGGGCTTAACGACCCTTCTTTTATAAACCCTTTCGGAAATGCTAAGAGCCAGGGAACCATATTATGCTTAAATCTTATTAAAACAAATAGATGGTACAGTTTGTTTATATAGGATAAATATGGTTGCAACTGTCTACCTAGGCTCAGCATGACAAAACCTCTCACAGTCGGTTTTACCAATTCCCTTTCCTCCCTTATCAACATAGATCTATCAGGAAACTGCCGCTTAAAATCTCTAATGGCTGACTTGCCCAATGCTTTAGGACTCAGAAATAAATCCGGGCATCCAAGAATTTCCTTCTGGGTCTTAATATAGCAGACCCATGGTATGTCTAACCCCTTATCTAGGGAAATACAATCTTGGATGATCAGTTGATTAAGATTAGGTGTAGGTTGAGCCCAGATTTTCAGCCAACACAATAAAGGGGCGACCGCAATCTGGTAGGAAATAAAACCTGCTCCTAGGTCCTCATGTATATTAAAAACTGGGGTAGAGGCCGGGACCGACAGCAATCTACGAAAAAAGTATTTTTCGACCGCCTGGATTTCTCTGGTCTCTGTATATCCCCAGATGTCACTCCCATAGGTCACCATTGGAAGACACATGGCATTATAGATCATCATGAGTGCCGGGAGTGGTTTAGAGCCAATTCTTTTTGCAAAGTCTAAAATAGCCCCCGATGCTCTAGCCAATGTGTTCTTTTTGTGTGTCCGCTGCGTGAACCACGAACGCCGGTCATCAAAAAGAACCCATTATTACGGGGAAGCAGGGACTTTTATTAGTTCCATATCTTTGCAGTAGAATTTGGCCTTCCTTGCCTTTTCTGAACCAAGGGACATAGAATATGACTTTTTAAAATTGGTAATCCGGGCCAGGAACTCCATAAAATCAATAAAACTATTTAAAAGCTTTTGCAGCCCCCTCGCAGTCATTGCCACCAATAACGCATCATCAGCGTACAGGAGTGCAGGGATCATTTTTGTGCCAGCTCTTGGGATATCTTTTCAACAGGAAGTCGGGGTGACCCCTAATTTATTAATATAGAGTGTAAACAACAGGGGGGCTAAAATGAACCCCTGCCGGCCCCTCTTTTGACAGCCCAGGAATTAGTTAGGTAACCATCTTCATTATAGCGCACTGCCGCTGTTGTATTTTCATGGATGGTCGCCAAAAATGAGATCAAGTCAACATTTAAACCTATGTTTTGCAGGGTCGCCCAGAGCTTTGATCTACTAACAAGGTCGATAGCCGAGGTTAAGTCCATAAAGGCCAGATGGAGGTACCCATGCTTTGCGACCGTGTACTTCCCTATCCCCAAGTGAAGATTGAGACATTGGCCCAACGTTCCTTTTCCTTGCGTGAAGCCGTAGTGAAGATCAGAAAGGATGCTGTTTTAGTCAAGCCACTCTGTTAGGCGAGCAAGGACAACTTTCCCATAATTTTAGCCGCGGAGTCGAGAAGCGAAATAGGCCTGTAACAGGCTGGATCATCTATGTCTCTTAAAGATCGGTATAATAACCGCTTTGGCTCAAGACAAGGGAAAGCCAGACTGGGTGGCTGCATTAAAAACATGAGTTAAAATTTTTGCCAATAACTTAGGGTCTGCTCTATTAAGATCGTCCGTAACTCCGTCAGGACCCGGGGCTTTCCCCCCCTGACGTTGATATAATCGCCTTAGTGACTTCATCCGTTGTAAAAACCAAGGGATGCACGACACAACCGCTGCCAACTATCCAAGCGGGGGTCCATTACTCACATCATTATAGACTCCCCCAAAGTGTTGGACCCACCTCTCAGCTGCAATGTGACAGTCTTCAACGGAATTGGATGATTCATCAAATGTTGGACTGTTCACAACACTCCAGAACCTAGTACGACTTTGCCAGAACACTGGCTTGACTAAGCTCTTCCCATGCCATCTCTCTTAGCTGCTTTTTCCGCCTTTCCACTGCAGCTTTATATTCCCTCCTAGCGTTCTTAACCCTATCGGCTACTTTTCTTTAAGCTCCTGCATGAGTACTTTATGTAACTTATTGATGTCATTTGTATTATTTTATCTAATCTTGTGGATGCATTTTACATGTTTTGGTTTTTAACTTGTGCTATGTAATGCTTTTAAAGATATGTTCTATCGAAATAAAGCCTATTGACTGACTGACTGAGTACTTTATGGGTGCTCATACAAGTTTCATCAAACCATTTTTTATGTTTTAGGGGCCTTGATCAAGTTTGCCGCAGCTTGCCTTGTAATTCGGTCAAAAGGACCAAGAACTAATGAAACCTGATCCGAGCAGATACTAAACTCCTGTGCACAATCGCTAATTAAAATGTCAATAAAACTGTCAGGAGTAATCGCTTCCCACATTATCCTACAAACTTGGTCTATTGGAGCAATATTAGTGTTAGTTAGTAAGGCCATGGGCCTAGCCTTATCGGCAGCGGGAATATTGATATCCAATGTCAATGGATTATGGTCACTAAGGCAATTATTTGTTACCCTTGGGTTGCCCTCATAAAGTCAACAAAGAGCCTGAGACTAAAATATAATCAATGGTACTTTGGCGGCCTTGACCAATATATGTGGGTAAAGGAGGTAGCCTATCCGACTGTACTGGGCAGATCAGATTATGGGTCAATAAAAAACTTTCTAAAAAGGTCCCAGAGGCGGTGTGTTCAAAATGAATTAACCCCCTGCGAACCGTACTTCTCATCTAATTTTGTTAAACAGTTAATAGGGCAAACATGAATATTAAAATCTCCCAGGACTAATCCATTATAATACATGCCAGCATTGTCCTCATAATTACCCAAAAAGACAGTGGGGATCTTAAATGATCTTAAATGCTCTAAGTCATCACCTCTCGTAAAAGAATTATAAAAATTGACCACTAAAAAGGTTGGCAGATTCTTCCCTGTTAATTCAACTGCCAAAATATTGGGTGAACATGTATCTATCAGCTTTGCTTTATATGACAGTTTAAGATTAATTAACAGCAATAACCCCCGCGGCTCTCCCCATGCAGGATGGTATAGCTTGTTTACAAAACGATAAGAATCCATCCAAAAAATAAGATTCTTTAGCCTCCCATGTTTCCTGGAGGGCTATAATGTGATGGGTAGCGAAGAAGCGTTCCCAGTTAATGTCCCCCCTTTTTGGCCATAGGCCCGCTATGTTCCATGATAATACTTTCCTGCAGCCTCCCTTAGTTGGCAGCCAGGAAGGACTAAAGTTGGCAATGCCAGGTAATGTAGGCTGGGGCTCCAAAATGGGAGGTATAATTTTAGTCAATGGACTAGCCAGGGGGACATGTATTTCTTCCGCCATCATTTCCTCTAAGTTCGATGTGTCCGCTGAAACTATGTTGGTAACAAGTAGTCAAATCTTGAGTGTCTAGTCCAGACAAAGTCTCAAACCTATTTAAAACCGGGATTTGGGAAACTATCTGATTCAGGGTTCTCAGTGGGGCTTATAAAAATAACCCAGAGGCAAGGCCCAAATCGAGGTAACAGACAATGGGCACAAGTCCTGCGCCCTTAGGATCATTTGAGCAACCGCAGGGATTCGGAAGTCAACAACCACACAATCCCCCCCCAATATTCTTTGGTGACTGTCCCACCCACCCAACTCTGCGCACCATTATGATATTATTACTCATATCTGCACTAAAGCCTTTATGCCTGGATAGCCAATCTACAGTTTTATTTCGCAATTGGGTCCAGGATTCAGGTTGGTCTGGTCTAAGCGGGGGAACACCAGCCAATACCACAACATAAGGACATGTCGCCGGTGGCACATCTAAGATGTCCCGGGAAGGCTTAGAAATCACAGGGTTCAACATAAAAAACATCTCCGTGTCGATTACTGGGATTCAGGGTTGACTTGGCATGTTCAATCAACATTTAATGATCTCCGAGGGCCCCCCGACATAGGCAGGTTCTGTTCGTCTAAACGTGAAACATTGGCCTGCCCACCTAACCCTTGGCCTCCTGTGGTCAATTGCGGGATGTCCCCCCCTGAACCAGATGGCAAACAAAGCGGTAGCAACATTACAGGGCGCACATTGCCAGTGAGTTTATTTCCTACCCCATGGGGCACATCCCCAACAATCCCCCACAAGGCCACTGCTCCTTGGCAATAAGGGCGCCACGGGATCCATGCCTCCCCGCGGTAGTGCTATGAGTCCCAGTTGCCTCCGAATTATCCGAGACGTGAGAACCTTTTAAAAGGAGAGACCGTTTTTCTCCAATCGCCCCTAATTTGTTCAGTAAAGGTGCTAGGAGAATAGTGATTAGTCTCCAGGCATTTCCAATGATCAGGATCTCCTCCATGTTCCACCAACGTGGGGGAATCAGAGTTAAGAATAAGAGGTGCACCGTTGTTGGGTTTCGGGGAATGATTCTCACATGACCCTTTGACTGGATGTTTGAGTTTAGCTTTGGCCTTACCCCTCAGTGCCACACCACCCCTTGTACATTTTGCACGCGGTTCCCTGTTCCCTCCCTCTGTGTTAGTTCGTAACCCAGATTTAGATGAACATACCACACTTACCCTTTCCTTGGCCGTTCTTTTAGATCTGGTGGCTCGGTCACATTGAGCTGCCCCTGGTGTAATTAAAGTGTGGACTTGGGATAAGGCAGGAGAAACGGGGAGGTCTAATTTCTGGACAGAGGGAGACCCCACCAAGACCCCATGAGCGCTCAACCTTGGGTTTTGATTAGGTTCCACAATGCTTAGGTTATCCGCCTCTAATGCCCCTAAATTGGGAGTTAGACCTTTGCCGGGTACGCCAGCTGTACTGGCTTCTAATGACTCCGTGCTTAAGCAAGTCATAGATTGCAAAACACCCAAGGGAGATCTAACCATGGTTATAGCCCCCAAGGATGATCTTTTTTGTTCCACATATGACCCCAAAGAGTCTTTTCTCTGCAAGCTGGATTTTATGCTGTACGACAGATTCTGCCCTTGATAAAAACGCTCCAGCGTGCCCACCACAACCCCCGCCCTCTGTCCAGTAATTTTACGTTTAGTGGCCAGGCCCGGACTGGCCGGTGCGGGCACCGGGCAATTCCCCGGTGCGCCGCAAGGGTGGGAGCCGGTTTGGGGCACCTGTGGGCCGATTTTGTTACAGGGCCGTTTTTGTTAGCATAGCTGCAAAATCGGCCCTGTAACAAAATCGGCCGAGAAGCGGCCCTGGCACAGAGCTCGGTCAACCCGCAACCCGTGGGGGTGGCTGGCCGAGCACTTTGCCAGGGCCGGTTTTCGTTCCCAGTCCGGCCCTGTTAGTGGCCATTGATAAAAACAAAAGATGCCTTCACAGTCAATCAGTATCAGAATTAGAAACTATCTTAACACACCTAAAAGGGGGGTGGCCAAGACGGGCCCACCCTTGGTCCGGGCACCGTCCCGCGCGCGCCCCGCACCGCGGGGGGAGAGGCAGCACTTTAAGCGCGATGCACCACGCCTCCCCCCCCTCACTCGCGGCAGCTGGGGATGGCCTGGTGCACCCTGGGGGCTGGAGTCCTCGCCACAGGTGAAACACCGTGCGGTGATGGCAAAATCGGCAAAGTATACCGGTGAGTAGGGCGATAGAATGTCCTCAAAATGCCCCCGTTCTTATTCCTAGGATGCTGGCCACAGGAAAACAGCAAAGGTAATCCACACTCCTTCACAGTGTGGCTGACTAGACAGCATAGAATTCAGAGAGTAGGTGGATTCTTCACAGAGTTCTTTCTCCCACACTGAAGGAATTTACAAAACGTGAATTTATTTTTGCAATAAAAAAGCCCAGGTCAAACGCTTGAGAGCCATAAAAGTTTACGAAAACAAGGTGTAAAAGACAAAAGCCTTTAAAACAACCCTTTAACTCTAAACTGGGCAGATTTCATTTTTCGAGTACCTCAACTGGAACGTGTACACAATAGAGACCAAGCTGTACCTCATGAATTACCTGGGACAAACTGTAGCTAAAGGTACAGAGAAGTTTTACCCTTACATTGGCCAAGAGGTCTCTAGGCCTATGCAGCTTTTTTCTTAATTTTCTTTTTTAAAGTGAGTCAGTAATTGTTTTTTAAATATAGAGCATAAATGAATGAACAGTGTTTTTATGTTAATCAGGGATATTTCAGTTTAGAACACTTTAGAAAAGCATGTATGTAAGTAGAAAAAGAATTCAAACATGTCATTTCATAGGCACAGAAATCGTGTGAGATTTGGTGATTTTGATAAATATAAATATTCAACAAAGTGGTGGAGATATTCACTGATCACGAGTAACAAAAAGGGTCCTACAATGAAGACATATTCATCTCATGGTAGACAAACTAGTGAACATGCTGAAGAATTATCAGACTTGAAGGGTCTTATGATAATCTCAGAAACAATTTTGGATGGAAAGGCGGCTAATGCAGCAGTACAGACAAACTAAGCTATTCAAATTCTTGAGGCAATATAGGAAAAGAGTTTGACACACATTTTCAACAAAACCACTCACAGTCGGGAGGTATTAAAAAACATTGGTGGGTACACTTGACTGAACCCGATTAGAGGAAGGTTGTTGTTTCAGTGGCTTTAGAAGTCCCTTTGTGTAGTGAAACTAAATCAGAACTTTTTCTGAATGTTCTAATCAAAGTGCAAGGTTGTTAAGTCCCTGGACTTTGCAATTCTGAAAGACATCCCAAAACCCTCCATTATTCAAGTTTCATTTGTAGGGTAAAAATGCACAAAAAGCTATTTTGGTATACCTGTTAAGAAAACGTCACATCCACTACAATGTGGACAGCTTCCAAAATATTCATATAAACTTAGGTGCAGAGTTCTTAAAAACTATGCCAGCTTTTCAAATATTGTTTGGCCGTCTTTTCCATGAAGATGGTGAAAATACTTTTTTAGGTGTGCTGACCCATATTATCAATGCTGGTTGTTCAAGTGCACATCTGCACCGTCACTGGAACATGTACTTGGAATCCAACTCACATCTAAAGTCACTCCTTTAAATCGCACCCTATGATGAGGGGCCATGAAACATCACAGATGATTAAAGAACAAATGCTGAAAATACATCACTTTTTTAGGTCTCGTGGCGTTGAACAGCGCATAAGCTCTGTCTCCGCAGAGATCTATTGTCGCTGGGTCCGCTTCCAGGAGACAGCACCTGGCCGCGCGCATCTCGCAAAAGGCGATCGGCGCAGGCCACGCGCACGTGAACGTGCTCGCTTTGGCCTGCTCCTGTCTCCTCTCCAGTACCACACAGACACACCTCCCCCTGCTTACACATGCGCACACAGAGACACACACGAGCACACCTACACACACACATACAGAGACCCCTCCCCCCCGCCGCCGCATACGTACAAGCGCCCCCCACTAAGCCCCACTTACCGCCATTCTAAACTTCTGCAGCCTCCGCGGGGCTCTCCCTCGAGCATGGGAGCCCCGCGTCACCAGCACTGCTTCTCTCCGTGGGCGCGTACGCGGGCTTCCGAAGTCCCGCACCACGGACGTCCCGCCCCACGGAAGGTTTCGGTTTCGCTCACGTCGCCCTGCCGGACTAACCATGCTGGCACTGTCAGATTGCGCTGTAGCCTGATCCGACCCAGATCAGCCCCGAGGATTAAAGGGGTGCCTTTCGGATGCTGGCCGACGAGGCAGTCGGGTCATTACCGCATAGTGGCATTGCCCTCATTGAGTTCGCCTGGTACTCGAACAGGAGGTCAGTCAACGGCCTGCCTTGCTTTTGCCCTATAGACCCCCCCTCCTGCCTTGGGAAGCAGGCGCGTGGGGTGTAGTGTGTTGTGGCGCAGCTGTGAACAGAACGTGCCTTTCCCTGCACATAGCAACTCTATACACAACAGCCTGGCCCTGCGGGTGAATAACTTCCTCCATTCTGCTCTTCACGAGTGACGTGATCTTGGCTCTGATGACACGGCGTAGTGTCGGCGTGCAGGGTGTGCGGAGTTGTAGGTGTTTTACGGGGTAGGGGGCATTGCAAGTAGGAGGGCCCTGACGGGCCGAGCCCCTCCGGGGGCAGCGTGCACGCTATTTGTGATTTGCGGATCGGGATACACTGGCACAGACGAAGGCCTGCCCCCGGGCACCCTGGCACAGCCCCCGCCGCTCTCGGGGCGGCATGAACACAGTGTGCAGAGAGCGGGGGACTGCAGGCATGTGTCCGGTGGGAGCTGCGACTAGACGCTGCTCAGGGAACCAGCTAGTTAAAGCTGGTTTGTATATGCGTGTGCCTTTACTACTCTTTCTAGGGCTAGACACAGTGTGGTCGTGAACGAAGTCAGCCAGGTATAGGCCTTTCAGCAGCACGAGAGCGAGGGGAGTGTCACAGACACCTTTCACCAGTGGATGGAGGAGGTACAGCAACACGACTATCATAGACTATGGGCTGCGCCTCATTGATCGACACTTTCTCCTCTCAGCACTCGGGCTGAGTCTAAAGTGCATCCCACGGTTTGTTGCTCTGTTTGTTGTTAGTGACAGGGTAGGTGGGGGCATTTGCTTGGCATCAAGGAAGGCTCTGCAGTCTGGTCGAGCTGGGCGTTTTAGGATGCTGTGAAGGCCTCACATGGTTACTGTGGCAGGAAGCAGTGTCCAATGACTGTCCCTCACCATGCACTCGACCAAAAGGCCTCAGCCCTGCTGTCCTCCGGGCGCTCTATTCCTAGCCCAGGCTACTGCTGAGTCAGCATGTCTCATTTTCTCAAAAATTTTGTCTTTGAACACAGATTCTTTTCTCACAGGCCCCGGCACCGGTTTGATTATTTCTGAGCCACACAGAGAGGAACATCGTCCTCGAGGCCGCCCGTGGTGACAGCCCTGATTATGCAGGATGCCAGGAATGACATCTCTCTTAAAGCACACGCCAGCCCTACTTATGCGATGTTAAAGAGTTACTGTGTCATGCAGTGACCTGCAGGCTTGGGCCCACAGGCATTGAGGTAGGCTCTCCTGCAGTGTAACTAGGGGTGCTCCAGGATGAAATACGTACACCACTGAGGCATGCACCACAAACACACTGTGCACACTTACACCACACACATTGCGCACAGCAACCAATCATAGACACGCTGTTCACAAACACATCCACCCCACTAACATGCACAAATAGCTACAGTCAGCAGATACACACACAAACCTCCTCACACCCCCCACACACTCACACACACACACACACACTTACTCTCCTATCACACATATAACACACTCCTTTCACTTATACATACAGCACACACACACTCCTAACACTTACACACAAACGCACACTCACAGTCCACACCCACACACACACACGCATACACTCTCCTATCATTTAGACATACAGCACAAGACAAAAAAAATCCATCAAACTTCCCATAAGAATTATTTTTTAACCGCTTCCGTGCGGCGCAGATTCCCCCCCTGTGCTGGACATTCCATGACAGGGTGCGGTCGTGACGGAACCGTTCCGCCATCAGCACAGCTCAACCGTGACTGATGACAGAACAGTTCCGTCACAAGCATCGAAGGGGTTAATAAAGCAGCCTTTTCAAACTTAGATTCCAGAATAGCTATGGTTTACGTTTTTTCAGTATTCTAAAAAGATTAAAAGATAATTCACACAGTAGCAGATAGCCACTGTACAATTAGGTTTCTCTTTCAACTTAGACACCATCTGACAGAGCTTTAAGAAGCATTCAAAACAAATAGCATACATTTCTGGGTTGATTCAGACTCCAATAGGAAACTTTACCCTCCGCAGCAGCAAAACATCCCAGAAGAAAAAAAAGTTATTTTAGACTAACTACTCGTGGGGGGGGGGGTAGAGAAGTATCTCTAGCCTTCAAGAAGGATGTGACAGGGAGCCAGAGAGACACATACAACCAAAACCAAAGCACAAGTTTCTTCTTATTTGGAGTTGTAGATCCAAATTCAGATCAGCAAATCCGCAAATTTGTAGGCAGATCTACAATCATTTGAAAAAATGTTTTTGGTGAATCCTGAAAAGGGAACTAAAACATTCACAGGGCAACTATCCACATCAAAGTGACTTTTGTCGACCCTGAACCTATCTCAGGATCAGATCATAAACCAGGACTTGCACAGCGGAGTTAGCCACGCAGAAGGCGGGGCACAATGTCTGGCTGAAGGTCAGACCAGCTGTAATGGGTGCAGCAAGGGTTTGTTGAATAGGACATAAAGTTAAAAAATGCACTGAAAACTCAGTGGTAAGTTAGGGTTTCTTATCATCATAACACATTAATTCATGTTTTAAAAAAAAACCTTTCACTTTCACAACCACATATGAAGTAAAGTTCTCGTTACATAAATATAGATAAATATCTGAACACCTCCTGAAATTAAAAACCTGAACTCAATTCACGGTCATGAACTGCTCATGACCACACGTGAATCATTATTGATAACATTTCAACCAACATCACATACCTAGGAGACATTCGCTGAGGGGGCATTGATGTCCTTTCAGGACCTGCAAGAACAATACAGTCTCTCCGGCACACCGTTCTTTTGGTATCTGCAGCTGCGACATGCTTTGTTGGTCCACCTCCAAGTAAAAGCCCAGATCCTCAAATACAGTCCCCTCGAAGCTAAGCTAATGATGGGAAAATTGGATAAAGGAGGTTTATTGACGATTTATCGATCCCTATTGATCAACGTGCCAGACCACTTCCTCCTTCTCCACCAGAGGTGGGAGGTCTTTGTAGGTGAACTCGAGGACGAGGACTGTAGGAAGGCATGCTTGGCCCCAAGAGAATTGGCAATGTCCTCAAGACTTCGAAAGATCCAATGTAATTATCTCCATGCAACATATCACCCCCCCCACCCCAAAGCAGTTACAATGGATGGGCTGAGTGGCTGTGGCCGCATGTGCAAGATGATCTCTCCCTGCTGCAGACTTCTTTCATGTGTCCTGGTCCTGCCCGGCCTGATCTTTCTGGGACAGGGTGGGGGCGCGAGATCTCTGAGGTGCTGGGTGGCAGCATAGATTTGAGTCCGTGGGGGGATCTGCTGGATTTTCTAGAGGAAGTTGGGGACCAAGAGCTCAAAGGATCTTCAATAGCATGGTTTCCCACGTGGTCAAAGGGGACACTAGAAGTACCTGGAAATTGCCAGAGTACCCTTCCCTTGCGGTCTGGTGAAGGGGAGTTGACTGGTATGCACGTCAAGAAAAGCATGTTGATATTCATTTCTGTGATTGTTCAATGGTTAGGTCTGAAATAAATGTGATGTTATTTTCTTATTGGTGGATGATGGCTTGTGATCTTAAACTCAAAATTTGGTTATTAAAAATAAAAATTTCAAACGACAATACGATGTGCAATCAAAAATGACATCACTGTAAGATAAGCATTTTTAATTTGCAATATGCACACATCAGGCAAGCACAAGAAGTGATTGAAGCCCATACTGTATACCTCCGAGAAAGGTAAAATAACTCAAAAGGCTCAATATTTAATACCACAGAGAGGGATGAGATCTTACAGTGAGCCTTTAGAACACAGTGTTTGTATAGCATGTAATAGGGAACATGTGGACTCTCTATATCCACAATACAGGGAGATGGTCAAATTTGCCTAAAGCAGTGGACACCTAAGAGAGGGAGGAAGGGGTGATACCTCAGAATGTGTCATAAGGACAAATTCTTGCCTAAAATGCACTACACACAAACATATTGCGATTACAAGACGTGGGGGAGACTATCACAATGATTAGCATTTGTTTGAAATTCACATGACTTACACGAGGGAAATGCAGACTTTAAGTGCTTTTCCCACACATAATAGGTTAAAGATATGAAAATATTATAGTAATTTAAATAGGTCTTGTATGTTTCAACTTTTTTGCTATGGGTAGCATTTCTCTAGCTTAATTAGAAACTACAAAAATAACAACCAAACGCGATTTGAGAAGATACAGTGTTAACTGTTCCTTAAGGTTATGCCAACTGCATGTTTTAGTCATCAAATCAGTGAAAGATATTCTCAAAGGTATTTGGCTAAACTAATCATGCAGTTGAAAAGTGAAGTTAGAGTATAAACACCATCAATGTAGATCATGTGAATGTCAACAACAGTTAACACATATGGCAAAAGTTGTGGGTTGTGTGAGACTACAAGCACTCCCAAACGGTGCCTGGAAAAAAATGATCATGCAAGTGCTTATTTCATTGTGATAGCATCTCAAAGTCATAGGTGTCTGAAACATTGAGATCATAAAATGTCGTCAATGATGTCATATTTCATATAAGGAACACAGTGGCACAAGGATTCCTCACTTGACTAAGAAGATTTTTGTTCTGCATAATTAAACAAGCATTTGCAATGCAATAGGTTTCGCATTCACGAGAGTTTGAGCTATTACAATTGCAAATAACAATGCCTTTTATTTTTGTTTTCATTTTAAAAACATAAAGGGCTTTGTCATTTACAAAACCAATAGCTCCAACTTTCCTACTGCGAGACCTATTGGCAACGCCAGTGCTTGTTTATAAATGGTTCAGGGTGTATCACAGTTATTATTTACTTGCGTTCTGTGGATCAATGTTTTGGCATGTAGAGTAACAAAACGGCAGCTTTCAACAGGTCACAGAGATAGCATTCAAGGTCTACACTTATATAATGTTTGTCTATGCACAGTGATTTACGCTGCTAGCAGTACTCTTTGGCGACCCACTGTCAGAACTGTGAAACGAGTTAAATATGGAACAGATGCATGAGGAATGTGCAACAAGGTTTAAACGCATATAACAGTTTTATGGATAATTTTGAGCCATCCTTCAGAAAAGAACATGGTCTGGCTGTTTTTTCTTCAAATGGCAAATACAAGTTGCCCATCTTCAGTATCACGTTTTAAAGCAACGGTTAAGCATACCAATGAAGTCTGAAGACAAGAGAAAACAACCTTTTGCAGGGAAGAGACCTTATATGACAATCACACTAATTGTAAGAAGACCAATCTGCCTTGCAAATGAAAAGCATTAACAAGAAGTATTGCAATGGCAATGCGTCTGGCTTGGCGATGAAGGAAAAAAATGGCTTGAGAAGTCTGAAGTAAGAAATGCAAAGTACTGCATTTTTAATAAGTAAAGACTCAATTTGTTAACATTTGTTTTAGTGCAATTTGTGCGCTGCTATATGTGCAGTTGTTGGTAGATTGTAAACATATTAAAATTTACTTTACTAAGCATTGACAAAGTCAAGAGGTCTCAGCTATAAACGGTCGAGCTATAGGGCATGTGAACTGGATTGTCTATAGGTGTCGGTATGAGTTTAAGTTGTGGGAGGGTGTTCATGATGGGACATGACTGAGTACTCTGGAGCGGAGGCTGAAGTTAGGCACAAAGTCAGTGGACCATAACTGAAGGAAGTGCGAAGTCAGTGGGCCAGATTAGATGCTCATCCAATACTTGTCCTCTCTCAGGCGTGCACAGTGCAATGGTCACATATGTCCAATTTGTAATTAGAATTTCTAATTATTCACAATATTAAAAAAAATTTAAATCAAAGTGCATAGTTTTTTTTTTGTTTTTTTTTTGTAAACCTTTATTTGTACAAAAAGGAAATACAAATCTGGGCCTACAACCAGACCGGCCGGCCACGATACAATAGAGCAATCCAAAAAATACAGAAGAAAAATATACAGATACAATCAGGATAATATGCAGTCAATACAGTTCGAAAAAGGAAGGGGTGGGGGAGAATCTGGACGGCCCACAAACAGGAAGAAGGAAGGTTAATTTTTATAATATTACAATAAGGAGTATAACAGGCTCGGATACAGTATAAATGAATCCAGGTTCCCAGAGCAAACTATTGGCCATAAGAAAACTAAAGGGGCAGCAATGCGGAAAATTATCACTACAGTCTACATCAATACGAAAGCAGATGCGGTTAATTCAAATCAACATACAAATAGACTCATCGTGTGCACCTCTACCACCCAATAGCACAGCAGAGATAGGACGATGGAACCGGAACACTAACATCACTAAAGCCAACCCGTCATACTAACCCTAGGGAGAGAGAAAAAGAGAAGGGGAGGGGAAAGAAAAGGGGGAAAAAGAAAAATACAGACTGAAAGAGAAGAGCGCCGCGCCGAGACAAGCATCCCGTAGTAAGGACACAGAAAGAGCAGGAGTATTAGCAACAAGGAAGGGATGGGAGTCGGCACTGAAACGCAGCATAGCCACAAAAGGAGGTAAGCAGCAATCCAGACCCCATCCCTATAATACCACGGGAGGCAGGGACAGCCGCGGCTCTCCTATAAAGGGATACAAAAGGGCCATGGAACGAAGGAAAATAAACCGAGAAAGAAAACCCATCCCACCCAGCACACCTGCAGAAGGCTACGGCCTACCCCCCCAGCAGCGTGCCTGTCGCCCTAATCCCGAACCCGAAATGTAGGAAACACGAAAGAGAAAAAGAATAAGGAGACAAAAAGAAGAATAAGAAGACAAAAAAGATGTGAGGGAGGAGTGAAGAAGTAAAAACAAAATGATCGGCCTCAGCCCTCCGCCCAACCAGTCAATCGTAATACGTGTAGACGAAAGCGATACAACTCGAGCATCATAAAACGTACAAGGGGGTCACCCACCGCACTATGCACACGGGAAAGCTCGCCATGGATATGTATACCAGCAATCCACCGGAAGCAATGTATCTCACCCCAGGCCTTCCTTAGCTACATGCAACTCCCACCATACGACAGCGAGAAGCGAACAATTCGGTGCAAGGCAATCACACAAACAAAAAATAGTCCGATGAAGACGTAGGCCAGGGAGGGCAATCCATAAGCAAAAGATCAAAAGTCCGGGTATACAGTGCAAGTGTCCCAACAATATTAACAGGGGCAGGAAAAGACAGGAGTTCAGTCTCGCCGCTCGGGAAAGCGGGGGTTCCCCTGCAGAGCAGAAACACGACCTCATCAAGGCAAATAGATGTAGCAAGCCATCATGTTTCTCGGACACTCGAGTAGGATCCGACCCCAGAACGACATCCGGGCCCCCAAACTCCAAACAGTGAAGCGCAGGAGGTGCAGAAGCCAATCGTTTGCATACCTGTCGACGGCCAGTGGCAGTAGTTCTCAGCGCGGCCGAGGGGGGTGAGGCAGAAGCATCACCGAGACGAGAGGGGACCGTGAGAGACCGGCCCTCTAAGATGGCGGCGGACCGCACCGATACCCCAGAGGCAATGGGGGTCAAGGCCGCATGCAAGGACCGCAGTGCTTCCAGAACGTCGCCGATTGTAGGCTCGCGCACACATGTCCAGGCCCCCGTGCAGTCCAGTAGTCCAGGTCCGCCGTCTGGAGGATATCCACTGTCTATCTCGATGGCCGCCATTTTGTGGATTCAGGCTCGTCACCACCTCCCACGACTCCCGGATCAGGGCCTCAGATGCGGACCTCCACAGAAACCAAGGGGGTCCCGCTATGGCAGCCTTGGTGCAGAAAGGAGAGCGCCAAAGTCGGGTTGCAGCCTGCAATACCTTTGGCGTGGTCGAAGAGCAGATCCCAGGCGCGAGGCTCCAGGATGGACGGAGCCGCGGCAGGGGGGCCCCCTTCACACGAGCAGCCCTCGGTGCACCGTGCCCCACACCAGCTCCACGGCCGCCAAGGCAAGTTCGGATCAGGACCACCGGGATGTTCGCACAACGGTCTCCCGCCAGCGGCTCACGCTCTCGGCCGGGGCCGACGCGTACAACAATGCCAGGCTGGGTCCAATAGGCGAAGCTCCGGCTTCATCACCGCGGAGGCCCTGGTTCCTCAGGGGGCACAACTTCGGAGTAGCGGCACGTAAGAGCCTCCAGGTCAGACGGTGAGTAAGAGCAACACGTTGTGTTTCAATCTCTGCTCGAGTGCATCGTTCCGGGGCAGGATATATGGCAGGATTTGCGAGTCAGGCCGGAAGGCTGACGGAGCCGAGCTACAGAGCGACCATTACAAAAGTGCATAGTTAATTAAAGCCATTACACCGGCAGAAATATATAAAAGAGCAATAGAATGTTGTTTCTACAAGAGAAATCGTTAAAAATGCTGTCTGGATGTATATATTTGCGCAGCTGTGCGTTTAAAAGGGCTTTATCAAAAATTATTCATAAGCATAGATATCGAGAGAAATTCAAAGTGTCAGTGCATATTTCGGAAGTATTTCATTGAAGTGCATGCTTCAAAGATATTTCATTACGGGTCCTGTTGTTGGGACTCACTTGCTGGGCTGACCTACTAGGTCATTGATCGTGGTTTTTATTTTATTCACAATAAAAGCACGGTTGTTACTCGTTTACATCATCCTTCAAACAAGAATTCACACAATCAAGGAGTCTTTCTAGGTTCATGGGTAAGTTTGTTGTAGTCGGATATGTCTGGATGAACTAACAGAAAACTCACAGACTCACTCCAGCACCGCTCAGGCGGCATGCTGTGTGAAGCACAGGAGTTTTGTTCACGTGTTTTAAGTAGGGCCTTAATTACATAGATCACAATTCTTTTAAATAACTACACCACCCCGTTTTTAATCTCACTTAATGCACTGCAGTTCTCAATCGGATTGTACTTACAGGCAGGTAAACACGAGTCCTAAAAATCGCGACGCTCTAATAAAACCAGTTAATGCAGTTTCGAACCCCGACTGGCTCCCTCTCAGCCAGCTGGCTGTGTCTTGTAGTTCACAATGTGTTATGTGCTCCGGAAAACTGAGCGACTCGAAGAATTCAAAGAACACGCCCAAACCTCTGTCACCTCTGGCCAGGCTTAAACTTTCTCAGGCTGTGCCAGTCTGAGAATTTTGGCACTGCCCACGCTTCGGCCGCGGCTAATGGCGGAGCTAAAGTGAGTGCTCTTTGCCCGGCGTGCAACTGACGGACAACACGCGGCGTCGAGCGCCTCGCCACATGTTCTGGGCCCAGAAGGCTCTGCTAATTTCCTGACGGGCTGGGAAGCTTGGCAGACGATTAAAGGCATGACTTCATATTTCCCATATTCATTTAACTAGGGGGGAAAATGATGGCTTTTGCAGATATAAACATCCCGTCAAAGATAAACACTAGCGCCGGAGCTGCTTACGGTCTAGCCCACAGGGGTAGAACAAGGACGGGTTCACAAAACATTTTTCGTTGAGGATATGTGCGTTAAGTTGTGGGGCAGTGAAAAAAGAGCTGCTTTGGCTGGAGCGTCTGGTCACTGCGCAAGCGCGTTTGAGCCAGTTCCTTTGGGCGGGACTTCCGGCTTCTGAAGTCCCCCGCACGCGCCCACGGAGTGCCTGAGAGTGGGGCTCCCATGCCCGAGGGAGAGGCCCGGCTACAGAAGTCCCGAACGGCGGTAAGTGGAGCTTAGTTTTAGGGGGGAGGGGGGTGCGCTTGTGTGTGTGTATGTGTGCGGTGGCGGGGGGGGGGTCTCTGTATGTGTGCGTGCGTGTGTGTAGGTGCGCTAGTGTGTGTGTGTAGGTGTGGCGGCGAGGGGGGGTGCGTGTGTGTATGCAATGTGCGCGCGCATGTGTGCCAACTTCAAGAAATCTGAGGGATGTGCACGGCGCGGCGCGGGGCTGGCGGTGCGCGTTCGCGCACCCAAATCCGGCAGAAAAGCTCGTAACACCCTCTTGTCCCTCATTCCCCCGAGACGGGCAGCTATAAGTCTCCAGCTGGACGCATCCTTCGGGTGCGATTCCAGCGAGACCTAAAAAAGAGTAAAGGCATCTAGGACAAATCAGTGGCCAGGAGAAGCCAGGAGGTCTCAACATTCCAACCAAAGCATGTCTGTGTTTCATGCAGAGGACACATCCCCATGCAGCAGTCGCAGTCATTCCAAGACAATCAGTATAACCCCTGTCCTGAGGTGTCCCCTTGATTCAGCAAATGGTAGAAACACTAACAAACACAAGGGCAACAAAATCATAAGTAAGAGACAAGAGCTGGGGGTAGAGGAGCTACAGGTTGCCACCAAACACCCACTGCAATGCATGTTAAAGCAATGTGACTATACTAAAAATAAATGATTTGACCGCTTTCCAATCCTAGGGCACTCACAAGCAATTGAATGGTATTTTACCGATTTAGCCTGGTTTCTCTCAAAAAGTGGATTTAGTCTGGTCATGCATATATTGTCCTGGAAACGGTGTCTTTTAACAGTGTTGGTCTCAGCATATTTATGGAATGATTATTCTTATGAAATGGTTTGCAGATCGATTGACTAAACTGATAAACCAAATGGAACAAACCAACATAAATGGTATTTCTATCTTTCATGGAGAACTCTGTTGATAATGCTCTCAAAGTAGTTGGAAGACTACCGGAGGTGATTTGTACAGTTAAATCCTACATCTATATATTAAAGTTGTGGTTTAATATTTGACAAGGCAGGGGCCCTTTCTCGCATAGCTGCACAACAAATATGATCTCAATTATGTCATTTGAGGCATGACCGGTGAGGTCATGCATGAGGTCATCTGGAGTGCATGGCAGAGGAGTGCGTTTTGGTTGGAACAGTTAAGCAAATTTCAGGTAGTATTTCCATCATTTGTTTCATAAATATAACGCGTGTCTGTCATGCTTCTGCAACGAGTAGCTTGTTAGCTGCTGGGAGCTCTCCAGCTTCCTGGAATAAGCTCTCCAGTGTGCAGAGAAGCATACTAAATTAGAAATGTTTGGTTGGGATGAGATATATATATCCATTAAACCCAGGAACCCTTTCGGAAAGGCCACAAAGGAAGTTAATAATTCACTTTTTATTTGCAGCATGCTGGCGGTGAAAGGAGGACCAGGAAACCACTTCAACAGTTCAAGTTGCCAGACACATTTCGGGAGTAACCAGCTCCCTTCTTCTGTGGCATGTTGTAAAGAATGGACTCGCTGCAGTCTTGATTAAATGCATAACACCTGCCCATTCATCCCAAGTGGGTGCGCGATCCATCTGGATGATAAAACAAAGTTCGAAACCCATGTGGGTAGAGGTGGGCAATGGTCATATCGCCACCCTGCTTTGGTGCTGAAAACAGTGTTGGAGTGAGCACAAACCTGGAAATGCGCTCACTCACCTTCCTTCCTTGCCGTCATGACACCCATTGGTGCCGGATGGAACCCGTCGCTGGACGGGGGGCCTTAACCGCGACCGGGAACGGCTGCCATAAATCCATCAACCCCAGGAAACCTTTTGGAAAGGCCACAAAGGAAGTTAATAATTCACTTTTTATTTGCAGCATGCTGGCGGTGAAAGGAGGACCAGAAAACCACTTCAACAGTTCAAGTTGCCAGACGCGTTTCGGGAGTAACCAGCTCCCTTCTTCTGTGGCATGTTGTAAAGAATGGACTCGCTGCAGTCTTGATTAAATGCATAACACCTGCCCCTGATGGGGCGTGGCCGCAGCACGGCCTCCTGGGTGTTGTAGTGCAATTGTAATTCATCCCAAGTGGGTGCGCGATCCATCTTGATGATAAAACAAAGTTCAAAACCCATGTGGGTAGAGGTGGGCACTGGTCAAATCGCCACCCTGCTTTGGTGCTGAAAACAGTGTTGGAGTGAGCGCAAACCTGGAAATGCGCTCACTTACCTTCCTTGCCGTCATGACACCCATTGGTGCCAGCTGGAACCCGTCGCTGGACGGGGGGCCTTAACCGCGATATATATATATAACCCAAGGTGTATCGTCGCAATGAAAATGTATGTTTTCAGAACTAAATATCTGACGTTTGAGAAAAAATGGATTTCCGAAATATATGTAAAGCTTATATTTGAGTGCTAAATCATGCAATATTACTAATATTACCCTGGTGACTGGGGCATTGCCACATTACTGCCCAGAATTACCCATTTAGAGGAATTAAAACATTTTTACGTTAGAGCTAGAAAACCTGCATGATGCACTTTGGTGATCATTGCAGGTAATCTTGCATGTGGTGGACACTAAAGAAGCCTGAACTTACGTGATCCCTATTCCAACACTAATACTAGCAGCTCGGGATCACTTTCACTGAACATAAGTAGTTCTAGTTACAGAAAAGGTTGGAGACCCCCGATATATATATATACACGTACACACGCACAGGCACACACACACAATATATGGAAAGCTTAAACCTAGCAGAAAAGCAATGTAGCACTGTAAAGGGTCAAAGTAGGAGATACAATCAGTGATTTCAACTGCGAGTGTTGAGTTCTGGGAATACAGTAGACTATTAACTGCAGTACGATGTATTGTTCTTTCAAGACTTGCGTCTTCTGCTCTTTCCCAAACTAAAGGAAGGTAAGAGTGGCCATGATGGATAAGCACAAATCTAGGCAGCACTCTAATCTCATTGAATGAGGCACTTTCACCCCACTGCATTTACGAACAGGTCATCCAGATTTATATTGACATATAAAAGGGCCAAGTGGGAGCAAAAAAGTATAAGAAATGTTATTTAGGGCATGACCGTAGTTTGTTTATATTAATAACTAACTAATGTTATAAGAACTATAAATACAATCTCAAAAACACACTTGCACCTAAGCAACAACAGTCCTTAGAGAATTGCTCATGACTGCTCAGATGACATCACAAATATCAACAATCACTGATTGCATCACATAAGACTTGACCAATGGACCCAACCACAAAAATCACTGTCAACTGTACATTTTTAAATAAGTTTGCCGACATAGGGCATAAATTAAAAGCCTTTGCCCAATACATCGGAAAATATCAGGAGAGGCATCCAGACGTTAGGACTCCTGCAGCCTCACAACTGCATCTAATACCGGTTAAGATATCGACCTGCGTGTGCCAATCCTGCAGTATTTCATCTGCATAAACATATCATATGAGAGGACATATAGATGTGGATAGTGGTACAGCAGTATTCTACCTGCTTTCAGATGCCTTTTAAGATATTCATTATACACACAGGAGGGGCGTTGTCCTACGGGACCAGGCAGGACACTATAATCGATAAACAACAAACAGGCCTGGTCTCGATATTATATCATGCTGCTTTTTATTTTGAGCAGACTGGGGCTCCGATTAATTAATTCTAGAGCACCAATTGTTTTTGTTTCATTTATTTTTGATGTGATACATATGAATTATTGTTGATTTCCTGTTTAGAATCTTGTGCTTGGGTGTTTCGAAACTCAGACATGTTTACAAGTTGGAATTTGAAAATGAAAATGTATGAAAATATGTCAATAGAAGATAGGTGCTCTATAATTAATTAATCGGAGCCCCAGTCTGCTCAAAATAAAAAGCAGCATGATATAATTTTAAGATATTCAGGCATCAAAATATCTCCTAGTCCTCTCGTAACGCTGAGAAGATTTAAGAAGGTCGACTTGTTTTAACATTAAGTAGCAAGTAAATTAATTTCCATAGCTTCCCCTAATAAATAAATAAATACATTTAACTTGTAGAATTTTGAACCAGCTGTCAGTGTCCTGTCCCTGACCTGAGTAGTGTGTGTTTGTTTTCCTTTTGCTAAGAAGGAATTCAATTACTCTGAGACGAAAAACCCGAAATACAATGTTGGGATGTGTATCATTTCAGTAATAAGTGGGTTTACTTAAGGAATACTTTTACTCTACTGCCCTGTACACACCTTTTATTTCATTAAATGTATGAATATTCTTCCCTAACCTGCCTATGAAAGGTTAGGAGGATTGTGGAGCAGTCATTTGCATGCGTGCTTAAAAGCCTAATGACAATAGTGATGCACATAGCTAGTTCTGGCTTGTTACCAAGTAGCGCTTTTCTTTCTTCAAAGAAAAGACCTGCATGTCGGCTGCCTCCTAACAAGTACAGTTCTCCCCTCTCTACTACTATTGCCTCCAACCGCCACTCTACCCCTAATTCCCATCCCACTTTCTACTTCACCTCTCCTGGGTCCAGCAACCTATCCTCCAACTTTTGTTTTCATAAACAATTTTATTATTTTCACTTGCATCATAAATGGAGCTGTAACAGAAAGTCCACATTCATGGTCCAGACATCTTAAGACAAAATGGCAAACATTCCCTCAAACTTTTTCCAAGGTTGCAGTGTCATGGCCACCCGGCTGTTCAAAGCAAAATACAACATGGTCGCATCAGGTGACAGTTACCATGCCAAATTCAGATTCCCAGGGACCCCAGAACATGCCACGTTTTTGTGGACAGCCACGAGTCTTGTAAATGGGGCTTGAGCACCAGGTATTTACCCATACCTACAACCTATCCTCCCACCAAAGAAACTTCAACGGATCACCTTTTGCACTATATCACTTTTAGCAAGAACAAGTCCCACATTGGGAAGGGGCTTGATATATCAGGTGGCTTATGGATCATCTAAACCAGGGGTTTCTAACCTTTTCTGTAATAAGAGCTACTTATGTCGAATGAAAATGATCCTAACTACTAACCTCATTATAGTTGTAACAGTGACCACATCAGGCAAGATTATATTAGTGGTCTGTTGGAAGTTGAGCAGTACCAAAAGAAACAGGACACAGCTGAAGAAAGTACGACTCATTTATTGGCCATCCACTCTCCTCACTGGAGAGCATTCCCAACATTCCACAACAAGCTTCACAGCGGGCAATACCAACAGGGGTCAGGGAGCAGGGGTGGACGGAATGAACCAAAGGTTGTAACACATCTCCCTTCCTTATAATAAGTACCCAACGGGGCGTACCAACGGGAAGAGATAGCACAAAATTACAGTTGCAGTGGAAACAATAAATAGTTCCTGCAAAGAAAACAAGTTATGATTGCACTTTTACAATGTGGTCAAAACTCCACCATTGCCCATTTTCAAACTGTACAACATTCTTTAGCACTTTAACAATCCTGCTAGGGGAGTAGAATTTGCTGATGTCAGTTCCCACTTTGGTGTTCCTTCTGGCTTGCGCCATGTCCCCCACTTCCCACCTTTGAAACTTCACACCATGTTTCATATCGTACCACTGTTTGTACTTAGTTTGATGTTGTTTGACTTTCTCTCCTGCCTCCTCCCAATCTACATTCCTGACATCGCCTCCATTTAACCAACAGGGGTTAAACTTGGTACTAGGCTCCCTTCCACGTAAAGACACAAAAGGAGAAACCCCGGTTATTTTATTGGGCGCCGTGTGGTAAGCCCACAGGCATTCTCTCAACGAGTTCTCAACATCTTGTCCATTAACAGTGGCTAGCTGGATATTTTCCTTTATGACCCTATTTGCTCTCTCCACCATGCCATTTGCTTTGGGGCAGTAGAGAGCTGTGGTCTCATGTCTGACGCCTGAATTCTCCAGAAAACTTTGCATTTCCTCGGAGGTGAATTGTACCCCATTGTCAGTAACTAATGTAGAGGGTATACCTTCTTCGCAAAATACCTCTTTCAGAAATTGGATTACAGCCCTGGTGTTAATGGTGTGCACAAATTTTTGCTTCACCCAGTGAGAGGTGTAGTCAATCAGAACCAACATGAATTTTTTTTGCACGCCTAGCATTTGCATGGGTCCAATGATGTCTAATGCCAACTTGCTCCATGGCTTGGTTGGAACCCCTACTGGAGAAAGAGGAGACTTGTGTAATGTTTTAGACTTGTCACTCTTGGCGCATGCTCCACATTCCTTCACAGCTTCCTCCGCCATGCTGTCCATTTTGGGGAACCAGAAATTCGTCCTCACTCTAGCTTTTGTGGCACTACGCCCAAGGTGGCCTTCGTGTGCCAAGTCTATGACTCTCTTCCGTAATTCCCCGGGCGGAATTACTCTGTTATTCCTATACACTTTTCCTCCAATGGTACTCAATTCATTCCGTACCTCCCAGTACTCTTCCAGCTCTGCCTTAACGTCCCTTTTCTTGTTAGGCCATCCTTCCTTGATCTGCTCCATTAGCACTTTAAGTTCTTTGTCATTCCTCATACTGTCTTCCCACTCTGTTTCAGAGATGGCAGGAAAGTTCATCATCATTATCGGGCTGTCTAGAGCTTCCTCAGGTTCCTCCACCTCTGGTAGTGGCGATCTAGAGAGGAAATCTGCAATAGTATTTTCTTTGCCTGGTACATGTTCGACCTTGAAATTATAATGCTCTAAACCCAGGATCCACCTGCTGATCCGTGGGGTACAGTTTTCCAAACCTTTCACCGAAAATACATATATGAGGGGCTTGTGATCCGTCCGTATAGTGAACCTTACCCCCCATAAAAAAAACGTGAAATGTCTGACCGCCCAAAAACACGCCAGGGCCTCTCGTTCAATTACAGAGTAGTTTTTCTCCGGGGGAGAAAGGCTCCTGGACGCGTAGGCAATTACCTTTTCTTCTTTACCATCCTTCTGGATTAATGTGGCACCCAAACCGTAGTTTGACGCATCCGTTGCGAGAATGGTTTTTTTTGTTGGATCAAACGTACCAAGCGCTGGAGAGTTGATTAGATCCTCCTTTAGAGCAATAGCTACAGCCTCTTGCTCCTCACTCCACACAAAGTCCTTGTTTTTTTTTTTAACATCTCCCTCATTGGCTCGCACTTTGTTGCAAAATTGTCCACATATTTAGACATGTACTCCATGAGTCCCAAAAAGGATTTGAGTTCTTCTTTGTTACGTGGACTCGGAGCCTCCTTCACTGCACGAATTAAACTTCCTTTTGGTCTGAAGCCTTGTTCTGTGATGGAATGGCCCAGATATTCGACTTGTTTCACCTTAATTCTGCACTTATCCTTTTTGACAGTAAGTCCTGCATCCATAAGTTTTCTGAAAACCTGCCTGAGAGCATTATCATGTTCTTCTGAGTCTTTGCCATACACCAAGATGTCATCTTGAAAACACATGGTGTGTTCTACTCCTTCGAGGATCTTTTGCATGACTCTTTGAAAAATTGCTGCCGCTGACGCAAGGCCAAACGGCATTCTTTTAAACATAAAAGCTCCAAACGGCGTAATACACGCCGTGAGTGGCCTTGAGTCCGGATGCAATTCAATCTGGTGGTACGCCATGGATAAATCAATTACACTGAAATATTTTGCAGGGCCCATGGTGCTTAGCATCTCATTTATAACAGGTAAAGGGTGTCTCTCCACCCAGATACAGTCATTTAAACTGCGCAAATCCACAGAGAGGCGGATTCCTTCCCCATTAGATTTGGCCGCAAGAACAATAGGGGCCAACCACTCAGAACAGCCAACTGGTTGGATAATGTCCAAGTCGCACAGCTTGTGTAGTTCATTTTCTAGGGGCTCTTTCAGTTTGAGGGGCACGGTACGCAGGCCATGCACTACGGGTTTGGCATTAAGTTTTAGCTTGATCCTATGTTGGAAAGTGTGCAGGCATCCTAACTCCTCTTTGAAAAGTGGGTAGAATTCATCACAGATTTTTTCACTTCCTGGGAAATATTCAGTAAGTAAAACTTGTTCTGGACTATTAGGGTCCAAAATGATTCCCAGCTGCTTTTGGTGCACCCATCCTAAAAGGTTTGAACCAGACATATTGTCCCATAAGTTTTCCTATCTTTGAATTGGATCTGTACATCCCTCATGCCCAACAGGGGTATATTTCCTTTATTATAACCTGAAGGAGAAATATCAGGGCTCTTTAATCTTATTTTCACCCATGGAAACATAGTCATCCTTATTAATCAAGGTGAAAGGAGAACAGGAATCAGCGAACATTTCAATGTGTTCATCATTAACTAATACATCGCATTTAGGATAAATGGAATTCACAGTGTCATCAATGTCCTTTACCTACAAAATAAACTTTTTCATTTTTTGTTCAATACATTTTACTTCTCTATTGGCACCCCTTTCATTACCTCTTTCGTTTTCTCTTGAGTGTAACTCCCCATCGCGGCACACCCTGGCAAAATGCCCCCTTCTATTACATTTCTTGCAAGTGACATACCTGGCAGGGCATTGGAAATAGGTGGCAAAATGGTTGTTACTACCACACCGGTAACACTTGGGGCTCTTCTCTCTGTGCTCTACCTTGGTACTGGCATTTTCTTTAAACTTCATTTTGTACACATCTGATCTCTCCTCAGAATCACTTATGGTAGCCACTACCTCCCCTTCTGGCCTCATCCCTCTGACACACCTTGCTGTATGCTCCACTGACTTCGCTATTTCAACAGCTTCCTTAAGCCCTGGATTCTTAGCCAACAACTTCTCCTGGATACGTGGATTATTGGTACACCTCACCAATTGATCTCTTATTAGGGAGTCAGTGAGGTCCCCAAATTCACATAGTTGAGTCAATCCCCACAGAACTGCAATATAATTCTGTACAGACTCCTGTTTCCCTTGGCTCCTTTTAAAGAATTTATGGCGCTCCAAAACCACATTGATTCTATCCCCAAAATGTTTCTCTAATTTTTCCATGGTCTGTACAAACACATCTACTTCCCCCACTGCATTAGCATCCTGCTCTGGTACAGGTAAATTTTCATATACCTTACGCCCTTGCACACCCAGATTGTGAAGTAATATATGTTGTTTCCTTATAGAGTTGAACCTTTGTCCCCCAATTGCTATAAGGTAAGACTCGAAAAGCTTAACCCATTCCTTCCAGCTTATCTCAGGTTCCCCTATGTCATTTAGGAAAGGCGGGGGCTGGTTCATGCTTGCTGCTGCCATGGTGGGCTAGGGGAGTAACCACAATACTATAGCATAAAATTTGTACGTACAGTTTAGGAATTGCACACAACACCCATAAGTAATGACCAAAACATAAACAGTGGACCAATGGATAAGGATATAGAAAAAGGTGTGGATTCACAATTTAACAGTCCTTCAGCCAACCGTTTTACATTGGAATGAGGAGAACACCCACAGCAAAACAAATATACCAGCGCTGCGCAGTTCTTACTGAATGCAACTTGCTCGTAATGCACACTGAGCCAGCTATGAGAGGATCTTCATTTACTTGCAGAAAGTTCTTCGGCAGAAACCGGCACCTGGGAAAGTTCCACTAACCCAAAAATAGACTTCTTCCCCAAGCACTTTAGCAGAAACCAGCATCCAGGTTAATGTTATCGCAGGGTCGGCTTGAGAGAAACCGGCCCTTTTCTCAAGGTGCCCGGCAGTGCTCCCCAGGCGGCAAACGGGGACCCTGACACTCTTTACTTCCTCAGGAAAGGAAAACTGACGAAAACACACAAGCGCCGTAGAGAGACACTGCCAACCCCCGGATTTAGCTGGCTTCCTGATGTTCTGACAGGAGTGGGCGGGCTGGGTCTCTGAGGCGTCGCTATGCCCAGACACTGCTCACCGGCACAGATTCCTTCCACAGCGCTTCTACGCGATCGGCCTCCAGGAAATTTAAGTGCCAAACTGAAGCACCGCTATGCCCAGCACTGCTCAAGGGCAGGAATTTTTCCTCACAGAAGCCTCTGAGTGAGCTGCGTGTGGGACTCAGATCTGACAGAACGCCCAAGACGGACTCCTGCTGACAAACTGAAACGGTGGCCTCAAACTCTCCTCCACCTGCCGTCAAACAGCTCACCAGCCTTCTCAAACAGCAAGGTACGTGAATTAACGGGGTTTTAAGGGCGTTACTCGTCAAGAATACACGCGCCCCACTCAGTAAACAATCTAATTAAATCTCTTCCGCTTACTTCTCCCTCCGTAACCACTGAAGCACAAAGAAAGTCATTTATATTCACCGCTCATGTCGACCTCAGTTCATAGATTCTTGTACGACTTCCTTCAATAATTATATAACTCCACCCTTACTTCAAACTCCTAGTACGTTCCCGTGTGGAGAGAGCACTCAAAGGGGAGATGGCCACAACTGCCCCCTGCACAGTCCGTCGCCAGTGTTGGAAGTTGAGCAGTACCAAAAGAAACAGGACACAGCTGAAGAAAGTACGACTCATTTATTGGCCATCCACTCTCCTCACTGGAGAGCATTCCCAACATTCCACAACAAGCTTCACAGCGGGCAATACCAACAGGGGTCAGGGAGCAGGGGTGGACGGAATGAACCAAAGGTTGTAACATGGTCACCATATGTAAGATCATCTGCAGTGATCAACTCAGGAAGTCAAACAGGACTGTCAGTAGTAATATAACAAGCATTTACAATGCAATGTCTCGGCATTATTAAAGGTAGAGCTATTGGCATTGCTCATGACATTTATTTATTTTTTAAATCATAAATAAATGGCATCGTCAGTTACATTGCCAATAGCTTAATCGTTAAATAAATGGTATTGTCATTTACAATGCCAATTGCTTAATCGCTCGCAAATGCATTACCTATTGCATTTACACCCCTCCAGAGCCACACACACACACACACACACACACACACACACACACACACACACACACACACACACACACACACACACACACACACACAGAGCCACACGCACACACAGAGCCACACGCACACACAGAGCCACACGCACACACAGAGCCACACGCACACACAGAGCCACACGCACACACAGAGCCACACGCACACACAGAGCCACACGCACACACAGAGCCACATACACACCCACAAGAGAGCAAGCACAGCGAGGGGGGCAGGAGAGCAAGCACAGCGAGGGGGCAGGAGAGCAAGCACAGCGAGGGGGCAGGAGAGCAAGCACAGCGAGGGGGCAGAAGAACCAGGGGGCAGGGGAGCAAACACAGCTAGGGGTAGGAGAACAAGCACAGCTAGGGGGCAGGAGAACCAGGGGGCAGGAGAACCAGGGGGCAGGGGAGCAATACACACCCAGAGCCACATACACACCCAGAGCCACATACACACCCAGAGCCACACACACACACAAGAGCAAGCACAGCCAGGGGGCAGGAGAGCAAGCACAGCCAGGGGGCAGGGGAGCAAGCACAGCCAGGAGGCAGGGGAGCAAGCACAGCCAGGGGGCAGGGGAGCAAGCACAGCCAGGGGGCAGGGAAGCAAGCACAGTAAAGGGGCAGGGAAGCAAGCACAGCAAAGGGGCAGGGAAGCAAGCACAGCGAAGGGGCAGGGAAGCAAGCACAGCGAGGGGGCAGGGAAGCAAGCACAGCGAGGGGGCAGGGAAGCAAGCACAGCGAGGGGGCAGGGAAGCAAGCACAGCGAGGGGGCAGAAGGCAAGAAAAAACGGCACAATCAGGGGGCAGAAGGCAAGAAAAAACTGCACAATCAGGGGGCAGAACCTTGCAAAACATTTATACAGCCTGTCTTGACAAGTTCAAAAGTGTCCCAATTTGCAAACATGGGCCACTTTTTTACTCATTCCAATTAACTAAAAGCGCACTCTTTTATTTGGTATCCGGACCTATTTCCTATTCCAGTTCAACCCTGAGCTCGGCTGCTGACATTTAAGCTTCTCGAATACTGCCATGTGGCGCGAAAAACGGGATCTCATACTTTACAACTGACGTGCACTGAAGCCCATAGCATACTAAGAAAAAACGTTGAAATATTTACATTTCTAAAACAAAACAAAAAACACAAGCAACTAGGGCAAGCTAATATGTCGATAGCTCTGGCGCACTACTTACCTATTGTATGCGAAATGTTTAGAAAACAATTGAGGAGCGGACTATACAGAACAGTTCACCTTCGTCCTCGTCCAAAGAGTTCATGCATGGGAAGTAGCCGGCCAGCGCCTCAAAGGAGGCAGAGAGGCTGCCGCGGCTGTGGGAGCGTGCATGCGGCCGCCGCCGCTGCCCGCGCTCTCCTGGCTCTGCTGCCGGCCCATCTTGCACTAGGCTCCGCCGCCCGGCTCACGGTACAGGATGCGAGGCGTCGTGGCGGCGGCTGCGGGGGGTGCCGGCCTCTGCTCTCCGGGACAGGAGCTCGGAGGTGCTCCGGTCTGAAGCGCTCGGAGATGCCGAAGGCAGCTTTCTCGGAGGGGGGATTCACGCTTGGTCCAAGTACCCGCCCAAGGCTGATGCAGTATCCCGGCTCGGAGCAGGGCCCCTGGGTGACGACAGTCTCTGTAGTACCTAGCGCACGTTATGGCCAGTCCCAACGCAGCTCTGCCAAATGTACTCGATGCCAAACTACCTCCGAACGCCAGCCTATCGTGTGTCTCAGGGCTCAGCTCTCCATTGTCCAAAATATTTCAGAATTCTAGGTGCCAGTCACAAACCTACACAATTACTCTGGTCCAAAGACAGATCCTCCCAGTGTCTCAGAACTTCGAACCTCTGATTTTCAAATATACACCGATCTCATAGCACCAATGACCAGATACAGTCACACGAATGAGCCAACATCCACGCATCTGGTACCGAAGCACTAATATCTAAATTGTATGCCAGGTCTGACTGCACAAGTCTCAAGTGTGTGCCAAATCTCAACATATACAATTCTTGTTCCCCGAAGACAACAACAACAACAAAAAATGGCGGCCGCAAACTTCCGAAATTTTCAGAATCGGGGGCGTGTTTTTGGCGTTCTGAGTGATGGGTGACGTCACAGTCAAAAGAACGCAAAAAAACACGCCCCCGAATCCGAAAGAGACGGGACTTTATTGGAGCGACTCCCCTCTCCTCCAATGGGTGGCCTCCGTTTAGGAAGCCAGCCAATGGAGGAGAATGGAGGAGAGAGGCTGGTTCAAGCCCCATACTCCAAAACATTAAATCTCCTCCCGGAGACTGCGCAAGCGCAGCCTACGGTCCTCGACCTAAAAAAGGATCTTAATGGGTAATGCAGAACAGCCAATGCTGTAATGCCCCTGTGACCAAGGTACAAATAGTAGTAAACAGGCTCCTTAACGCCCATGATGTATTACACAAATATCAGTTTTAGATATCTTTTGGAAATCGACCACTTTTCTCCTAACTTTAGCTATTGATTTCTGAAAATACACACATTTTCATATCAAATACACTGTGTTTTCAATTATTAGCATAGATATATTGATTGAACCAAGCAAAAGCTACATGTAGCCGGAGAGCCATCGGTAGCTCATGAGCCATTCAATGGAGAAGCCTGATCTAAACTATTTCACAATTTCGGGATGAGAGTGACCTGCCAGCTGAAGACCTCCGAACATACTTCATAAACATATGCCTTACATAAAATGTAGGCAGGAACACAAATAAATAATCCCAAGCAATAATTAAATGCCTTCTCAGTGTCCACAAGAAAAATCTATACCTGGCAGTCCAACAGTCAAGTCTGATATTGTGATAGCTGAAGCACCCCAGCACGAAACCACTAGCTCATTTTTATCCCACACATACCCATCACTTCTCTGAAGCATGGCTTTCCATAAATAGTTATTCCACCACCTGATTAGGAGAGCAAGCTTCAGAACAGCACAAACGAATATCCTCAAAACACTATTTGCTAACTGACACTAACATAGCCATGAGTACCTCCCAGTGGGCAGCAACCCACCCACAGATTAGGTAACGTTTCCTCAAAAGCGTAGATGTATCAAACAACTGGATTTAAGCCTAGAAGATAGTTAGGCTAGATGTACAGCATGGCAGACCAGTAGGTCAACGCAAGCAGCCCTGCAAGACAGCGAACCCTACAAAAGTAGTAGCAATGAGGAATTAATTGTACAAACGGTCTCAGAGTGCCTCAGGTCTTGGTCTGATTGCATTGCATTAGTGAGTGACCTTCAATCCACTGTAGGTCTGCTGCTGCGGTCTATTCCTCTGTCGTTTTTCTCTGAGTCGGACTTCCAAAGGTCCTGAAGATTCCTGTGGTCCTACAGCTGCCAGTGTGACTCTGTATGATCTTTGCTGTACAATCTTTGTGATGAACAACCCAGTGCCACACTACTTGTGGCGATTCTAAAATGATTAGGTTTCAAATTACTCTCAGCTTTATGCAATAATAAGCATGCATTTGATTTTACTGTCTTAGGCTTTTGCTTCACCCCCTCAAATGATTTCCACAGTTGCTCGATAACCTTTTGCTACCTGAGAAGATCCCAATAAGAAATCACCCCAAGAACACCAGATATGTTGCTTTCAAAACAGCATCCTGGTTTTTGTAGTTGATGACTCTGGGGATGGGAAGCCCCGAGCGCTGACCAAGAGGGGGGCAAAGGCACCATCGGCAGATGGGCTCTTTTGATGACAAAATAGGTTTACATATGTTTATTTGTTTTAATACTGGAGAAGAACAATACAAAAAAACAGCTTACCTAACACAGCTGGTGAGAGATGGGAAACAGAAGAAAAATGGTAGACAGAAAGAAGTGGGGAGAGAGGGAAGGGTAGACCACCTATCTGGTTGTGATAATGGCCGTCAATGTATGGGCACATGGTGACAACTAGTCCATGGACTGGAAGTGGAAGCAATAGCAGCTCTGAGGCGGGATCGCAAGGGGGGGAAGCTATTTTAAGGAGTATTTCCTTGCATGAGGCGCTACGTGCAGAGGTGTGGGCTCGCTTTTGAATGTCTGACCACTCATTAGGGGTAAAGGAACCCTTGAAGTACTTTTCCCGGCGCACCTATGCTGCTCATTTGACAGGGGCATAGATGTAAGAGAGGAGGTGTTTATCTATATTTCTAGTAAGCTATTTCTAAATGGGTAATAGGGGCGGATATCATAGGGGCGGATAGAGGGTTGAGTGACCCAGTGGCGAATAGCTAGGTACTGTCAGTGTGTGGTGGATGGGATGTCATAATGGTGCTGGATCTGGTGAAACCCCAATGGCTCAGTGTGATCAGAAAAAACACCTATTCTTTTGCAGTTGGCATGCTGCCATTGTAGCTGGCGCTCTGGCAGGCTTGAGGAAAGTCAGGATTTCCAAGGATTGGTGTTTGGAGGGAGATGTGAGTGGATAGCTTCTTCGGAATCTGCACCCTGTCAGAGGTCCCTGCCGTAGCTCTAAAAACAGGTGAGATGTACACCCCAGGTGGTCAGTGATGTTTGGGCAGCAAAAGCACCTTCCAAATATGGATGTCTGTGACAGTCTGGTCAATGAAACACCAGTGGTTCTCAGAGGAGGGCCTGGTCCATTCTAAATGTACCTGCAGCTGTGCAGCTTGATAGTAATGTGTAAGGTGTGGAATCCCAAGGCCACCCTCTGCCGGGGATAAGTATGCCTGCTTTTTGGCTATACGTACTTTCTTGCCAGTCCAGATATAGTCTATGTATAGTTGTTGTGTGTTCAGGATTTGCGGCAGGGAGATGCAGAGGTAACGTCTGCATAACACACATAAACTCAGTCAGCAGAGTCATCTTGAGCACTGCAAGGCGCCCCAGCCATTGAGAGCGTATAGCTTTTCCAAGACTAACTCAGATCGCACTTTCGAGAGAAGGGTGCCATAATTGCTGTCCGTGGTCTGTGCTGGTGTGGAATGGATTGGAGGCCTAGATACACTACTCCCTTCTGGGCCCACGTAAAGGGAAAGAGGCATTTGAGGATTGGTTGGTCGGCTGCCGGGGCTGTTAGATTGAGGATCTGTGATTTCTGGAGGTTGACTTTAAAACCAGAAGCGATCCCAAAATCCTCCAGTTCCTTCACGAGAAGGGGCAGTGGATGTGTCAAGACTATCATAACATCGTCTGCATAAAGATTGGGCTTATGTTCCCTCCTTCCCATGGTGATACCAGTTATCATGGGGTTTCTCGGAATACACTCCTTGTACAGGGCAAAAAGGAGTGGGGACAAGGGGCAACCCTGGCGAGTACCACGGACAATGTAAAAGGGAGAAGATGTCAAGCCATTAACCCAAACAGTCGCCCGGAGAACAGTAAAACTACACCAAACCCAGCATCGGAACTGCTCACCAAGGCCCACCCTTTAGAGCACTGAGTGTAGGTAGGGCTAGTTTACTTGTTTAAATGCTTTCTCTGCATCCATAAAAGCGCAGGCACCAAGATCACAGAGTTTTATCCAAGAGGTGACACAGGCGTTTAGTGTTGTCGCTGTAACCCCTCTATGGGATAAACCTCACCTGATCAGGGTCTACTAAGCCCTGTATATACACAGCCCGTCGGGTCGCCAATATGGTAGTAAAAATCTCGGTGTCATCATTTAGTAAGGAAACTGGTCGGTATGATGAGCAATGCACAGGGTTAGGCTTAGGCAGTGCTGTAATGGTAGCTAGCTTTAAAGCATCAATCAGGGAGCCCATGGCGCTGAATAAGTTGTATGGACAGGTAAGTATGGGAGCTAATGAGGTAGCAACTATCTTATATAAGTCAGAGGTACAGCCTGGGGTTTTGCACGACTACAGGTGACAAACTGTTGCCAGCACCTCGTCCATCCAGATGACATGATACAAATGCGAAGCATCCTGTGGCTTTAAGTGCCGCGTCAAGTATGAGGAGGCGTGGTCCTCCGAAGAGCGCTTGCAGAGTAGAGCGGCATAGAAGCACTCGAAGGATTGGACAACTGGCTCACCCTGGAAAAACCTGTCTCCCTGTGGCCCCTCAATTTCAATCACGTGTTGCCCAACAGCCTGGGGCAATAGACGTAGTGCCCCCCACATAATATTTGTTACATATAAGACCATACTCTGCTCTATCCATGTTCAGGGCTTTGCGCTGTTTGCGTGCTGCGGTGAGTTGGTAACGTATATTAGGTGATCCAGATTGTGTGCCTCTTCCAGTTCCTTCACCTGCCCTCGAGTGTGGTCCTCTTATCCATTCTATCCAGATTCAGGCATGCGGCTAAAGTGATTAGTGTCCCATAAAACTGCTATAGATGTGTTTGGTATATCATTGGTGTCCAAAAATGTGTTAATTGCTTCCTTTATGTATGTGATGTGGGCCTTGTATGTTAGGAGCCCATGGTTAAGGCGCCAAGTATGGTTTTGTAGGGTGAGGCCTGGTAACTGTATATTGATATTAAGTGGGGCATTATCAGAGTGTGCAGCTACACCAATATCGACTGCAGTGGTGGACCCCAGTAATCACAAGGTCGTAAGGATTAGTCTGGTGGGCAGCTGAGAAGAAGGTATAGTCCATCTCTGTGGGGTGGGGTGGTATTTACGCCATACATCTGTAAGCCCATGTGTAGCTAGTTGATAATGACCCTGCGGAGAGAATGTACCAGCTTGTCCCATCCTTTGTACAGACCTGCCCAGGCCAGCATCCGGGACCAAATTAAAATCCCCTCCAAGCAGGACGTCAGTGTCTAGAGTGGCCATCACTTGTCCCAGTGTGTCAAGGATAAAAGCCTCCTGACGTTCATTTGGGGCATATAAGGTGGCAAGTGTAAATGGGTATCTCTGCACAGTGATGCATAGACACAAAAGTCTACCTGGGACTTCAGCCTGCATCTGGACAACCCTCCAGGGGAAGAGTGAGGCCAAAAGAATCGCTACTCCTGCCATTCTCACTGCGCCGTGTGCAAAGTATTGACGATTGAACCATCGGGATAGCAATTGCCTCCAATCCACCTTTAGATGCATCTCCTGGGTGAAATATAAGTCACGCTTGGATTCCCACAACACGAACAGGAGCGCTAGGCTTTTTGAGGGTGTGTTGAGGCCACTAAAGTTGTCGATAATTATTCTAACCATCGGTCACCCAGTGGGGGGGTGCAGGTGTAAGACGAGGTTTGGCTGCAGTAATTCTGAGGGGCAGTCTGCATGGAACTAATGTATGTAGGTGTTTCCATGTTTTGAGTGTTAGATAGGTTGAGGGAAGAGAAAATAGGAGAATTAGCATAAGAAACAGAAAACAGCACAACTAAAGCGGTCTCTTCCAGAGACCGAAATGAACAATTCGATTGGGGTCCATGTCGCAGCAGCGATAATCGGTCTTGTATCAATTCGCAGAGCAGAGAGCCCAACCGCCTGCACAGAACAATCCGGCATGGTGGATCTGGGTTTCGAACCCATCGCACACAGCTACAGGGCAGTGTGTGAGCCATGAGGAGGGGCATATGATATCCGTTCCACAGCAATATCTACTTTCAATCATTTCCAGGTTCGAAGGTTGTCTCCTGGTGCTGGTGGAGGAGGGCTGCTCTCTCCTTACGCTCTTCACCTCAGTGGGTTTGGCAGGTCTTTTCGTCTTTGGTCACATGGGACACCTTGAGCCCGCGGCCTACCGGGGGAGAGTTCTCCTGCACCGCTGTATCTTGCTGGTGGAATCATTCTGCGGTGGAAAAAGTCACAGCACGGTGCGCCGCGCCACAGACCAAGCCCCTCTATCGATGACCTCCGGGTGGCTGACATTTTGGGAGCAGTCAAGCTGAGGTGCTGAGCATCAGAGCTGCTGAAACAGTGTGGAGGAGTAGCATAGCCGTCAACAAGTCACCCCCCCCCCCTGCAATCCTGGTGACGTACAGGGGTGGTTTGTTGTTTGGAACACCCCGCTTCAGCCAATAAAAGCTGGCAGGCAGCGGACCTCTGCAGGTTTGCTACCGCTCAGGAGCCATCTTGGATGCACAGTTTTTCATTGGTACCAGGAACACCTCCGAGTCGTTTCCGTTTGCACCTTTAAGGATGTCCATGGTGTGAAGATTGCTCCTTTTTGCACTCCCTTCATTATTCTCAACACCACCTTCCACGGTCTATTCTTTCAAATTCTATACTAACATATATCACACCATTATGTAGAAGTAAAGTAGTTTGGTGAGGCGTATTTAACACTAGAGTGGTGAAAATGGGCATAAGAATTAACAAAATATCTCATTAAAAGATATGGCCTCCACATACATTCTCAGCATGGTGAGGGGGCTGTTGACGGTTCATGTGACTGTTTTTCTGCCTCTTTTAGGCAGTCTACCAGTGCCTCCCAGGACCCTGCCACCTCCACTGAGTGCAGTCCCCTCCTGGCCTCTCTGAGTGGTACTTTCACATGCAGCCCACCTCTGGAGCTCCTTTCGTCATACGGCAATTCGGGGTACCCTGGGGGGCTTCTGGTGCCTCGTGATTTCTCTTTGCCAAGGCTAATGCTAGGTCCTGAAATCTGCTTTTGACCTTTGATTGGGAGGTATGTGGGAACCAGCTGGGGGGCTTCTGGTGCCTCGTGATTTCTCTTTGCCAAGGCTAATGCTAGGTCCTGAAATCTGCTTTTGACCTTTGATTGGGAGGTATGTGGGAACCAGCTCAACACACAGTGGCTAGGCGAGCAGGGAACCTCTCTGGAGATGGTGCCCACCACCACTGTTGTGACCTCCTCCCAATGAGCCGCCAACTGAGCGCAGTCCCATATCATGTGCTTAAGCTCAGCCCCTACCTCCCTGCATCTCAGGCATGTGGTATCTACCATGTGGAAGTATTTGTGGATATGTCCTGGGGTAAGTTATGCTCTATGAAGTATGTATTAATTAATCAATTTAAATCCGGCATTTCTGGAGACCTTTGACACCCTTTCATGAATGTTCGCGCAGTCTTTTTCGGGTTTGAAAACCCCCAAATGCTTCTCCCACCATGTCTTCAGGGTTTCTAGGGTCCGAAGCATGTCCCCCCCATACTGTCTATTATAAGCATGTGACAGCTTTAATGGTGCCGCCGACATTGCAATATATTGACAGGTTTTTTAGGGTTGTGGCTCTGCCGTACCAGTTTTCGAATGGTTATGGAATGCTGTTGTCTCTGCCAGTGGCGACTGCTACAAAATCAAATGTCAGCATCGTGATTGGCAGGTCATGGGATTAGGGAATTTGCGTTTGAGGTTTTTGTAAACAACGGATCCATTAGAGATGCAAGACTCTAAAGTCCTGGATGTCTTCTTCTGAGGGTCATCCTCCTCTCAGCAATACCCCTGTCAATTCATAAAGCTCTGGACCAAATGGCCTAATGCACAGTCTGGGGACTGTCTGCCTGCCAACCATTGTGTGCAACATTGGAGTTGAGCTGCTAGATAGTAGGATTCAAATTCCAGTACTACTACCCACCGTAGCCCAAAGGGTGCTGTAGTTTAGAAAGTACCACCCTCCTCAGGTCTGATCCTTCAGGAATGCCGTTGTCAGAGATTCTAATTCTCCAAACATTGCCCTAGAGACCCATACTGAGAGTACTGTAAAGAAAAACAACAGACGGGGAGGGCTATCATCTTAAGTAAGGCCATCCTTCCTGCTACTGACAATGGGAGCCAAAACTCTGTGCTCGATCTTGGCAATGTAATGGCTAGTCCCACATTCCTGTCTAGCAGATTCTGCCGGTCATGGAAAAGTTTTACCCCCAGATATGTTAGGCAGTGATGTTCCCACCTTAGCTCTCCCAGTTCCTCTGGTGGGTGGCAATTCATTCTCATGGGGAATGGTCTGATTTCTGCCAATCTACCTGCAGGCCCCGACAGGGAACCAAATTCCTCTAACATGGCCTCAGCTCCCTCGAGGTCTGTTGTTGCATCCTGGAGGAATATTACAAGGTCATCCACATATAAAGCTATGCGGTGATGATCATTGCCAATCTGGACAACACGTTAACTGTTCCCTTCTCTCATAAGTCTGGCTAAAGGCTGCATCGCAAGGTCAAACAACAAGGGCGACAGTAGCCATCCCTGACTTGTCCCATGCTGTAGTTCTCCGAGATGGTTTGCCGCATGCGGGTTCTGACCGTGGGATCAGCATATAACAGTCAGGTCCATGCCAAGAAGCCTCGCCCTAGCTGCATTCAATCCATTGCTCCATACAGAAAGCCCCATAAGGCTATTTTTATGTCGACAGCAAATACCACCACCTCGTTGCGGTCATAGGTTTTGACTTTCAACACCGCCAGATGGCATCGGATATTAAATGCGGTGTTCCAGCCAGGTATAAAACCTGCTTGGTCAGACTGTACTAGCTTGGGCCATAGGGGGAAGAACCCTGGAGGCCAAGATCTTGCTGAGAATTTTGTAACCAATATTCAGCATTGACAGAGGCTTGTAGGCTCTGCAGTCATGCGCCCGTTTGCCTGGTTTTAGTATGGGTACCACTAGCGCCTCTCGAGTGGTGTTCGGCATGCAGCTGTGCCCTTAGCTGTCTTGTAGAGGTCAACTAGTTTGGGGGCTAATTTGTGGACATATGTCACATAGAACTCAACTGGGAGCCCATCTGTCCCAGTCATCTTACCACGTGCCAACTCTTATCGAAGCTCTTATCTCATGGATAGTGATTTCACTTCCCAGTTCCTCAGCCACTTCCTGCATGAGGGTTGTAAGGGGCAGTAGTGAGAAGAAGGTGTGTAATGTTCCCTCATCATGTTGTGTGACACACGTGGACAGCCCAGTATAGAACTGCAATAAATGGCTGTTTATCTCTCCTTGTCTACATAACCAGGAGCCTCGCTCTGTATTGAGCGTTCTATAACCGAGACTCTCTTAGCGGGGTATGCAAAGCAGGCCAGTAGGGATCCGGTTTGGTCACTTTCTGCATGAGCTCGCACAATGTATTGTTTATAGTCAAAGAGGAGGAACCTCCCTACCTGGCCCATCACTTTCTCTTTAGCATCCATTAGGGTTTGCTGCAATTCTTGACGCCCTAGCCTGCACTTCTCTAACTTACTCAGCTCCGATTCTACCTCCATGGCCTTCCATCAATGTGTTCCTGATTACCACTTACTCTGCTACACATTTTACCCTAATCATCGCCTTGAAGGGATCCCACACCCTTAGGGGAGAAGAGGCTATGCTGCTATCTTCAAAACATTGTTGAACGTGTTCCCCAATCACCTCCGGGTACAACCGGTCCTCCAATAAATCTGGCTTCAGTAGCCATGTAGGAACGCATGGTTTAGGGAGCTCTCAACTCAACTGCAACAGTACCAGATTGTGATCTGATATTGTTCGAGACAGATATTCTACCTCATGTACTAGGCCATGTACATCTAGGGAGCAGAGGACTGTGTACAGTCATATGTGAAGGATGCGCAAGCTTGAAAATTTTAGTAATCCCTCGTCTGTGGGTGCAACTGGTACCATAGGTCTATTAGTCCCCATTGGGTCTGTCAATCTGTCAAGATCAGGGCTGTCCTGGGTATCGGCGAGTCCCTCAGTGAGGGATGTGATCGGTCAGCCTGTGGGTCCACTACGCAGTTAAAATCCCCTCCGATGAGAGAAGAATGGACCAGATGGCTGTTGGACACGTTAGGAAAGCTACTTGATCTACATTCGGGGCTTACATTTTAACTAGTGGTAAGTCCCAACCTTCTAGGCACCCGCTACCTCTACATATCTACCCTCTGGGTCCATTAGGTCTCCTGTGTGTTGGAAAAGGAACCTCGAACAAATCTAAATCAATGTGCCTCTGGCATAGGCCCAGTATGTGGTGTAGTATGCCAGACCTCTCCATCTTCTGTGCAGTGCAGCCCTCTCCTTAGCCTTGAGGTGAGTCTTTTGTAGCAGGGATACATTGATCCCCCTCCTGTTCACATAGGAAAACACTTTGTACCATTTTGTCATTCTGTGCAACATCCTAATGTTACAAGAGAGTAGTTTATAGGTCATGGGTGTAACCACTACTCTAGATTACAATTCCCCGATTTTCGCCTCTCACGCAGCATAGTCCAACCATTTGACATCAACCCAATGCAGTGCAAGGATGTTGAACAGGTTACGACTCATGTACTCCCTTTTAAACAAAAAACCACATTCACCCAAACTCCCACTCCCCAAGGCAAGCCGGTAGCGACCCCCCCCCCCCCTTCAAACGTTCAAACAATCAACAAGCATTTGTGGGAGGACCCAAATGCAGCACTTACTTGGAAGTTGTGGTGGTAGACGCTCCTTGCGAGGTACCCCTCACCCAGCATTCGATACTAGTGAGATTTTTGTGGCGCTGGGGAAAATTTAATTGCTGCTCTCTCCAGCACCTCCCACCTCACTCATACATTTGCAGCTCCAGTACTGTATCAACAGGATAATTGGATCATATAATTTCATCTTATGTCCCAGGGGTCACCATTAGCAGTTCAGTGCTTTGACTATCCAGAGGAGCTGGACTACGGTCAGAGTCCCTCGCATCCTCAAACTCTATCATTAATTGGGGAATTGCTCCGTTACTGCTCATCAATGTCACTAGTGCCATCACTTTCTGGCGTACCTGTTCCACCTCCACCTTAGAAGAGGCAGCCTTGCCATGATTGTTGATTGGTCATTTTGATCATGCCCTGCGAGGGAGACCTCCCTGGGAGCGCTGACTTAGCCCAGGCTGCAGGTGCTGGTAAATCCCGCTTCAAACCTCCGCCGGGGTCTGGAAGAACTGTGTCCCTCTTCTGCCACTCTCAGCAGGGCACAGCATTGCATAGGGTATGCCCATCTGACTGAGGTTTTCTTAGCCTCTTGGAACATAGAGCGCTATTTCTGCACTTCTCTGGAGAAATCTGTGAAGATCCGGACAGTGCGGTTGTCGATTGTAGGGTCTCTGTTCTTTCTTGTCTGGTTCAGTATGTGGTCGCGATCTTCATAATAGAGCAACCTGGCCACCACGTGGCATGGAGGGCCTCCCGATAGCGGGAGTCACGACGGTACTCTGTGTGCACAGAACGAGCAGAGGCCCTCCACTGCAACTTCTGCTCTGTGCCATCGTTCTAAATAGTCCACAATATTTTCCCCTCGATGCACACCAGTAGACCCACCACTCATATATTGTTTCAATACCAACTAGTTTCCACGTCATCTGCGCTCATTTCCAAAGTCCGAACTTTGGCCCCCATGGTGGATAGTTAGTCAATCAATGCGGTTAACACTGAGGCTACTTCTTTAGGTCTTTCTCTGTCATGGTGACTCATTCTGCCAGGCAGCGATGGTCATCGCGCAGGATCCCCATATCTGTCACCAGTGTGTTGACTTTGACCTCAAATTCCTCTAGAGAGACTGTAATCGTTTGCAGGATGTCTTGGAGGCGGGGGCTCCCAAGGGGCCTGGGTCCCAAGGCCTGGCTTCCGTCATCTCGTGGAGCGTCAACAGCCCCCTCGGCTAGTGCGCCTCTCGCCTCCTGTTCTTTTTTCCGGGTACTCTTCCCATTAGTTCCTGGGGGAATAGTGATCACCCACCTGGGTAGGTAGAGTGCATCCCCTTTGTGTTCACCGAATCGGTGCAGTCACGGTGTCCTTTTTGGCAAGGGGTGGGAGGAGTAAGGGGGGCTTGGGGTAGCCCACCAAAGGTGTTCTGTGCACAAATTGGGTATTATTAGGATGCAATGCACGTCCGAGCTGAGGGATCCTGTAGCACTTTCCCAGAGTCTAGTACCTACTTCTTAAAAATAAAGGTCAGCAGCCATCTTAGTGCCAGGGTATTCTGCAATCAGCAGCCCTGGAATCTCTCCCAGCCTCTACAGGATCTGTGATGCCCCGATGCTGTGCACTGAGCCAGTTTGACTGTCCTCCGAGGCAGCATGCCTCTGCCTGCACTGTATTGCTGTTTCCATCTGTGTACCGATGCTGCTGTAAGCCCGCTCCCAGGCCAGCTCACGCTGTAATTCTCCCCACTGCCGCAGCACTCTTCGTTAGATTGGTGCTTTAGTGTACGGGCTCGTGGTAATTTGATCTTGTGGCTGCTATTGTGGGGTTGCAGCTTCCAGTACCCCCACCACCAGTTTACCTTGAGGCAGGCCCACACATGAATCAGTCTCCCGTGAGCACTGTCCACCACCTCCTCGGGCCCCGTAGCAGCCCACCCACCAGTTGCTCTTCTCCTTCATTGTGCACGGGACTCGTCATATTTTGGGCCTGCGACTGATGCTGGGAGTCTGCTGCTTTCTACCTCCAGCTGCCACAGGCCGCAGCCTGCCAGGGTTGTGCCTCTCACAGCATCTCTAGCACAGAAGCAGGAAGGGGGACCCACTATGGGAAGGAGAAGTCCCCCCTCCCCACCCTTGGACCGCCATTCATGGTCCAATACACACCCAAGGTACTTTGAGATTCAGTAAGGTGGGGGGGGGGGGGCAGCGCCCAACAGCCTCACCCAAATTTTGTTGCGCTCGGGCATCTCAGGGTGGAAAGAGGGGGGAGAGGGGGGTCACAGCCACGACCACCGCTGCCCAGGGCCTCACTGCGTCAGCCTCATGCCATTCCGGGCTTAGCAAAGGGAACTCCGGGGTTACAGTAGCTGGCTCATTCAGCATCCCCTCTCCTCCTGTGGCGACCCGCTCTGCCAACTCAATGACTGTCAGCCAGCAATTACAGGATGGCGCTGGATAGGGGGTACTTCAACTGTATTACGAAGATCTTGCCACAGTAATGCACAACTTCAACAATTCTTGCAGAGCTGTATTAATCCAAACAACCCTGTAGCTGATAATATTATTCAGGTTCTATTGAAGCAATTATTCAGCAAACACGGGGATGTAACAAGGGACAGTCCTCAAAGGTCACCAGTCACATTCGTCAAGGGGGAAGGGGGAAAAAATGGTGCAGCGCAGAGCTAGTTTCTAAGATCAGATTCACCTACCATGTTAAAGTGAGCAAGACGAGATAGTGGCAAGTGAAAATTAATGCATGAACCACGTCTCCCAGTACCCATTACACAACAATTAGAGAAAGGTAACCTGGGAACAGTATCCCACACTCATCTAGCAGCAGGACCAATCTTGGTAGTAAGGAGCAGCCCCTTCACGTTTTCACCTCGAAGGCCCATCGGCTCCATCCAATGTGACATATGTCATGGCAGTGTTTGTGATCTTTATACCATGACTTGCCACAACCCCTCATAGTGCCTAGTGATGATGCTCATCTCCCATTGGCCGCAAGATCACACATGCAGCTCCACTAAGCAGTCACCTGCAGCAGCCAAAGCCAGGTAGCACCTTCAGCGTGGGGTCATGCATCACAGATCTACTCCTCACTCAACAGGCTACTGCACCATCTCTTTCGTGCAGTGCCACTATGTTGTCCAATGCACAAAGTTCAGGGTGCAACTGGGATGCTACTGCTGCATGCCAATATCTCCTTGTGTTACCCAACTCTTCGATATGTCTCTCACTTTCTGTCAAGCTCCTAAAGAAGCACCAGGTTACAAGATACACTGACCAAGACTTACTCCGAAAAAGGGGTGTACAGGCTCATTGCGTCGAATCAGCAGACAACAGCATTTGCAAGCATCAATCTAGGCAGCCTTTCAAACTCTGTAAATCCAGGAATACGTAGTTACTTCATAGGATTGTTGCTTCCAGATAATGCAGGATAAAAGATTAAAAGGATGCCCAGCGCTTCCGCAGGAAGTGTTTGATCCTATGACTATTAGGCTATGCCCTTTGTATCCTTCAACTCTTAGGTTGGCATTCCCCTATTCAGTTTCCTGCACCTACCCTGCTTCATTCACATCCTTCCATATTCCCAAGCACTTCCCTTCCTCCTTTTACCTCTTTAATGTCACTATTCAGTCACCTTGACAAAAAGTAATTCTATTTCATTCCTTTCCTTTCAACCAACGAACTTAATTACTACAAATTGGTCCTAGATTTTAAATCCACTTGCATACTTTTTAGTGTCCTCATCCATGCAAGCCCTTTGCAAAACAGATCTTAGTCTATAACATGACTTAATCTTTATCACTAATTTTGCTGGGCGATGGCCAGCATCAATCCTACATGAAACCATACCAGCAGGATACAAAATCCTCACAAGAAGTCACCCTTCAGGAGATGCAGTGGTTTTCCACAGAAATACACTACCTACAAAATGATCATGTAAATGTAAATGTAAATGTACAGGAATTTATGTAAATGTAAATGTACAGGAATTTATATAGCGCAAATCACCAAGCGGTTTCTAAGCGCTTGCTTAGGGAACCCGTCCTGGTATTCCCCTGTGAGATAACCCCGGCAGGGTATCCGCAAGGTGAAAGCCAGGCATCCCGCCGCGAGGGGCCGTTGTGGAGATTAAGCAAGCTATTGCCCAGAGTCGCAGAGTGTGAACCCGTGAATTGAGTAGGCACCGGAGCGAGAATTGTCGAGTCCATGGACATTTTAGGACTCAAGACCACGCCGAGCCGGGAATTGAACCCTGGTCCCGGGCTGACCTCTGCTTCCAGGTCTGCCTCCTCTAACCAGTGAGCCACACTTCTCCACTATTATGTAATTACAGAATGTCAGTCTCAGCTGTCCAATGTTCATCTACTTAATCCCCTACAACTTCATTCATTCTCATCTACAGACCACCACACCATCCTGCTTTTGTGGACTCTTAATAGGTTTAGTGTTCAAGATCATCCTAAAACATACGTGGTCACGTCAATACCTGGCTTGACAATCTTGAACCATTCACAATCTGATGCCTGCGATCCAAACTTGAGTCACAAAATTTGATTCAATCTGTCACAGGTTCACACATATGTATGTACATTTTTTTATTTTTTTTATTGAGAGTTCAAATATAACAATACAGTACAAGAGACAAGACATATTTGAAATCCAATTAATACAATACAGAAGCAAAGAATATTAAGAACAACCATACAATTTGTCATTATAGCATTTAAATTATAAAGTGCAAAATTGTGTAGGAGCAAGCAGGCAATCGTCTTTCACTAATATTCAAAAGATTTTGTTAGAATTAAAACAATACATAACCTTTAAATTCCCTGTGAGATTTCTCAGTTAATTTTTCATAGCTAGATTTGTAAAGTGCATCGTGCATATACAAAACGATCTTAATAGACCAACAAATTCTTTCAGGATTTTTTTTTATTTTTTTTAAATCTGATTAAATAGTAACAAGGCAAAAAACCCACTCCAAAATGTATCATATTTTTTCAGAGCCCCTGATCTTAGAGCGTATTTTCTTTCCCTATCCTGGTTTCGGAGTAATTTTGTCTTCCATGCTTGGAAGGATGGGACAAGATCTGTTTTCCAGGACTGTAATATAAGGGATTTAGCTATTAAAGAAGCTATAAAAAGGGACTCATCATGTTGGGTATGAATAGAAGAGCAACCTAGGACGGAAATTAATTCATCCAATACAATATTAGTTTTAAGGACAATTGAGAGATATTTTTCTATTTCCTTCCATAATACCTGGATTTTTGGGCATTCCCAAACAATGTGTTTCCACGTGCCTTTTCCTTCACATCGGAAGCATTTGTCGGCTACTTGGGGGAAAATATTATGCAAAAAGGACGGAGTTCTATATATTAACCATTTATTAAAGAATTGCATACGTTTAAAATTTGCTCCTCGAAAAATGGTTTTATTAAATGTATTTATTTTATCCCATACCTGTTGATTAATTGTAATATCTTCCCTCTTTTTCCATCTTTCAGTAATCTTGCTGTAAAAGTCCTGATCTTTACCTTCCCTTAGTACTTTAATCCAAATACTCATTTTCTTTTGTGTTTTGTTATTAAGGATAGTGGAAATATTTTCTTTCATAAATAAATTTCCTATATTGAGTTCTCTAAGTTTTGGATTTATCCTGATAAACGACCAGTTCAGCGTAAAGTGCGAATGGATTAACTGACTATTGATTTCATTCCAGGATTTCCATCTGTTGCCCAACAGGAAGTCTTCAATTTTCTCAAAGCCATTCTCCTTCCAAATAGTTAATATATATTTGTCCATACATCCAGCATTTCCCAAGCTAAAATTCATTAAATTTGTCTTGTTGCTAAAATTAGGTAATCCATAGAATTTAAAAAACTGAGTTTTCACCTTAAAGATCCACTGCACGGATTTATAGTGTACTTTTTTTGGATCTTTAGTGATTCTGACTGGGTCATAGATTTTCAATTCCAACAACATCCTTTTAAAAAAAAAATCATCTGACTCATGGGAATCTAAAACAGAAAACCTGTGACTATAATGTGCAAAAGACGCAAAATAATCTCTAATATTTGGGAGGGACAGCCCTCCTTGTGTAGATGATAAATATAAAGTGCTCAGTGCAAGTCTGGGAGATTTTTTTGCCCATAGGAAAGAAGAAATCAGAGCTTCTACTTTTTTAAAACAAGAGGCCTGGATTGCGCAGGGAATTGCACTAAAAAGGAAATTAAAAAGGGGTAATACCAACATCCGAATTAGCGATGCCCGCCCTATAATAGACAGGGGTAACAAATTCCATTGGTCTAAGAGTAAGCCCACCTTTTTTAATAAAGGTAAAAAATTAAGTACAAAAAGGTCATCTAGGCTATCCGATACAAATATTCCAAGATATCTTTTTGGATCCATGTTGTATATCCGCCTGAATTCTGGAACTAAAGTGTCTATAGTGCAGTTAACCAGAATAATTTCCGTTTTGTTTACATTAATTTTATAACCCCCTAGTTTTTGAAAATCAGAGAAGATTTTTAAAATCCTCTGTTGACTAGAAGGTTTAGAGTCTATGAAAAGGGCAATATCATCTGCATACAGTTTTATATTTGTCATTCCTAATATTGGGGCTGTGTCGGCTTTAATATTCCTGATGGCGATCGCGAGAGGTTCAATAAATAATGCAAATAAAATTGGCGACAGGGGACATCCCTGTCGTGTGCCTCTAGTGACTTTACAGGACCCAATATTTGTATTATTAATGATAATTTGTGCCCTAGAATTCATATACAGTTGTCGTAAGAGAGAGAGAAAAACATTCGGGAAATTAAAACTACGTAAAATTGCAAACAGGCAATCCCAAGACACTAGATCGAAGGCTTTCTCCGCATCTAAAAACCAAATTTGAGCCTTCCCCTTATTAGTTTTAAAATAATCTAGTGCCTCCAATAAAAATGTAGTGTTGGAATGGAGGTGTCTGCCTGCAATGAAACCGCACTGATCGTGGGCTACCAGGGATCCTACTATTTTATTTCATCGGTTTGCTAAAAGTTTTGTAAAAATTTTATAATCTGTATTCAGAAGGCTAATCGGGCGGTATGAATTTATATTTTCCTTGTCCTTTCCTTTTTTTAAAATATTGACCACCACCGCTGTATGGAAGGAATCCGATGGGGGACCTCCTTGGAGTAAGTTATTAACTAATTTCAGAAGTTCTTTGCGTAATGTTCCCCCAAATCTTTTAAAAAATTCAATGGGAAGACCATCCTCACCATTGGCCTTTCCGTTGGGGAAAGACTATCACTTCCTCTAATTCCAATAATGTGAAATCTTGAGTAAGATAGTTATTACCCTCAGGATCTAATTTAGGTATTTCAAGTTGCTCTAGAAATTCCAAGATAGAGTCAGATGTAGCCCCCTCAGATGCTTGATATATCCCTCATAGTGTTTTAAAAACAGTTCACCAATAGAGGTGGTGGTCTTAACTTGTATTTTAGTGGTGGGGTCTAATAGCTGATCTATTCTATTGCGGACCTGCTTTTCTTTAGATTGCCAGGCCAAAAGCTTTCCTGTATATTCACTCTCCTCATATATTTTTTGTGCATGTAGGTTTCTATTTGCCTCGCCTAAATCATAATAAAAATCCTTCATTTTGCATTTTGCCACGTTGAGTTTGTGACCAGAGATCTTAGATCTGACCATGTAATGCTCTTGGGCTGCCTGTGAAAGTTCAGTTTGGAGTTTGATTTTCTCCTCCCTTTTTGCCCTCAGATTAGGGATTTCTTTAGATGTAATTATTCCACGTAGAGTAGCTTTAAAAGCATCCCAGATTATATTTAATGGGGCTGAACCTCTATTCTGAGTAAAAAATTGCTCAATCCTTTCGTTAATATCTGTGCACCATTGTTGGTCAAGGAGATTAAGTTTATTAAAAAACCATCTACTTTTAGGTCTTGCTTCATAATTCCCCAGATTGACCTCCATACAAAGAGCTGCATGGTCTGAGAAAGCATTAGGTAGATGGGCATAATTCTATAATACTAAATCATGGGATGACAGAAAAAAATCTAGCCTTGACGCTGAGTTGTATTTTGCTGAGTGGCATGAATACTCGTGCTCGATAGGATTTAACTTTCGCCAATGGTCAATAAGATCAAGATCTATTTTACAACTTTGGACTGCTAAGGCAACTTGGGGTTTATTCGGTCGACGGTCTTTCTTTGTGGAGTCCAATCGCGGGTTTTGTAATAGATTAAAATCTCCCCCCCAAATTATTGGCCCAGAGAGACCAGTTAATGCCTGTTTTACTTGTAAAATAACTTGAGGGTCGTCCAGAATAGGTGCATAAACTGTAGCAAGAATAACACTGACATCATTTAATTTACCGTGTGCAACTACCCATCTACCTCTGAGGTCCATGCAAGTCCCTTCAAGATTAAAACCTACGTGTCTCCCTATTAATATGGAAACTCCTCCCTGAGCCATCCCAGCAGGGGCAGATATGTTATAGCCCACCCAGCTTTTGAAGAGTTTAGCTGACTCTGCATGGTCTTTATGATGGGTTTTTGCAAATAGATGACGTCTGGTGAAAGGTTTTTCAGCCAGCACTCAATAGCATTCCTTTTACGAACGTTATTCAATCCATTAGCGTTTAAAGAAATACATTTCACCATATTATTTGATGTTCGAGATGTTGGGCGTAACCCTCAACTAAAGTGCTAGTGTGCAAATTTGCAAATATAGAGTCAACAGCAGCAACACATATAACCAATAAATAATATATATATATATATATAACAATCTAGACCAATAACATAATAGCAGCAGATATTCACAGGAACATTCATGAAGAGTCTGAATTTAAATGTGGAAATATGCAAGCAAACATATACGAGATGTTGGACGTGGCCCTCAGCCAATGTGCAAATGTGCAAATCTGCGAATAAACAATCAGCAGCAGCATCAGATGTAACCAATAGGTAATATATATGTATATAATAATATAGGCCAATAGCATAATAGCAGAAAATATTCATAGAAATATTCCTAAAGAATCTGAGATTAAGTGTGCAAATATGCGAGCGAACATACTCGAGATGATGGCGAGGCCCTCAGGAAATGTACAAGTGTGCAAATCTGCAAATATACAATCAACAACAGCGACGTATATAACCAATAAGTAATACATGTACATTTGAAGCAAGATTTGCTCCTCAAACTCATCACAGTGAACCAAAATGAGTCCATTACCTTTAACCTCCACTTCTCTTCCCCACCAAAGAACTGTACAACCACAATGCCTCAAACAACCGCTAGAGCATGGACAACCAAATGGGTGTCCTTTCTATGCGCAACTTACACCATATATAAGCAACCCAATTGTTGTATCCGGTTATCTCTTAGTTCCTTGCTGCTTAGCCAGTGTGTATGTGATATAATTGGAATGTTAATAAGTGCCTGGTTTGCATGAATGTCAGTTGGAAAGAGTGGGGCTGAGCAGCGGGATGCTGCTCCGAGTAGGGCATACTTACCATCTTACCAGTCACCTGGAACTGACTAAGAGTCTTAATAAACCAGTTCTTATAATCTATAATACTGGCTACTGGACTAATTATCTACAAGGGCCTTACTTCATTTACAAGAGTGGTGATGATTGAGAAAAAGAATCATGTGTGCAGATCTAAGAAACTGCACAAAAAATTAAAAGAAGCTAGTTGACATCTGAAGAGAAGCCTGAGCAACGCTCTGGATGTCCCACCAGTGTCTTTTGCAACAGACAGCTTACAGAATTGAAAATGTGGGCGTTTGACCTGTTTGTCTAGATGTCTGACACTCTGGAGCCCAGGGCATTTTCACATGACTCTGGTACTAAAAAGAGTGGAGTTGGTGTGTACAGTGATTACATTGTACCGCGCTGACTGCTGTGGCGATCCTAGCTGCCGTAGGGGTGAGAGTGCGAGCATGAGAGAGCGAGAGAGAGTGCGAGCATGAGAGAGCGAGAGAGAGTGCGAGCATGAGAGCGAGAGAGAGTGCGAGCATGAGAGAGCGAGAGAGAGTGCGAGCATGAGAGAGCGAGAGAGAGTGCGAGCATGAGAGAGCGAGAGAGAGTGCGAGCATGAGAGAGCGAGAGAGCGTGTGAGAGCATGAGAGAGAGTGCGAGCATGAGAGAGCGTGTGAGAGAGCGAGCGTGTGAGAGAGCGAGCGTGTGAGAGAGCGAGCGTGTGAGAGAGCGAGCGTGAAAGAGCGAGCGAGCGTGTGAGAGAGCGAGAGAGCGAGAGAGCGAGCGTGCGAGAGAGCGAGAGAGCGAGAGAGCGAGAGCGTGAGAGCGCGAGCGTGAGAGCACAAGTGTGAGAGCACAAGTGTGAGAGAGCGAGTGTGCGAGTGTGAGAGAGCACAAGTGTGAGAGCGCGAGTGTGCGAGTGTGAGAGAGCGCGAGTGTGAGAGAGCGCGAGTGTGAGAGAGCGCGAGTGTGAGAGAGCGCGTGTGAGAGAGCGCGAGTGTGAGAGAGCGCGAGTGTGAGAGAGCGCGAGTGTGAGAGAGCGCGAGTGTGAGAGAGCGCGAGTGTGAGAGAGCGCGAGTGTGAGAGAGCGCGAGTGTGAGAGAGCGCGAGTGTGAGAGAGCGCGAGTGTGAGAGAGCGCGAGTGTGAGAGAGCGCGTGAGAGAGCGCGAGTGTGAGAGAGCGCGAGTGTGAGAGAGCGCGAGTGTGAGAGAGCGCGAGTGTGAGAGAGCGCGAGAGAGAGAGCGCGTGAGAGAGAGCGCGTGAGAGAGAGCGCGTGAGAGAGAGCGCGTGAGAGAGAGCGCGTGAGAGAGAGCGCGTGAGAGAGAGCGCGTGAGAGAGAGCGCGTGAGAGAGAGCGCGTGAGAGAGAGCGCGTGAGAGAGAGCGCGTGAGAGAGAGCGCGTGAGAGAGAGCGCGTGAGAGAGAGCGCGTGAGAGAGAGCGCGTGAGAGAGCGCGTGAGAGAGCGCGTGAGAGAGCGCGTGAGAGAGCGCGTGAGAGAGCGCGTGAGAGAGCGCGTGAGAGAGCGCGTGAGAGAGCGCGTGAGAGAGCGCGTGAGAGAGCGCGTGAGAGAGCGCGTGAGAGAGCGTGAGAGAGAGCGTGAGAGAGAGCGTGAGAGAGAGCGTGTGAGAGAGAGCGTGTGAGAGAGAGCGTGTGAGAGAGAGCGTGTGAGAGAGAGCGTGTGAGAGAGCGTGTGAGAGAGCGTGTGAGAGAGCGTGTGAGAGAGCGTGTGAGAGAGCGTGAGAGAGAGCGTGTGAGAGAGCGTGAGAGAGAGCGTGAGAGAGAGCGTGAGAGAGAGCGTGAGAGAGAGCGTGAGAGAGAGCGTGTGAGAGAGCGTGTGAGAGAGAGCGTGTGAGAGAGAGCGTGTGAGAGAGCGTGTGAGAGAGCGTGTGAGAGAGCGTGTGAGAGAGCGTGTGAGAGAGAGCGTGAGAGAGAGCGTGAGAGAGAGAGCGTGAGAGAGAGAGCGTGAGAGAGCGCGAGCGTGAGAGAGCGCGAGCGTGAGAGAGAGAGCGTGAGAGAGAGAGCGTGAGAGAGCGCGAGCGTGAGAGAGCGCGAGCGTGAGAGCGAGTGAGCAAGCGCGCGAGTGAGCAAGCGCGCGAGTGAGCAAGCGCGCGAGTGAGCAAGCGCGCGAGTGAGCAAGCGCGCGAGTGAGCAAGCGAGAGAGAGAGCGAGCTCGAGAGAGAGCGAGCGCGAGAGAGAGAGCGCGAGAGAGAGCGCGAGAGAGAGCGCGAGAGAGAGCGCGAGAGAGAGCGAGCGCGAGAGAGAGCGAGCGCGAGAGAGAGCGAGCGCGAGCGCGAGAGAGAGCGAGCGCGAGAGAGAGCGAGCGCGAGAGAGAGCGAGCGCGAGAGAGAGCGAGCGCGAGAGAGAGCGAGCGCGAGAGAGAGCGTGTGAGAGAGAGCGTGTGAGAGAGAGCGTGTGAGAGAGAGCGTGTGAGAGAGAGCGTGTGAGAGAGAGCGTGTGAGAGAGAGCGTGTGAGAGAGCGTGTGAGAGAGCGTGTGAGAGAGCGTGTGAGAGAGCGTGTGAGAGAGCGTGTGAGAGAGCGTGTGAGAGAGCGTGTGAGAGAGCGTGTGAGAGAGCGTGTGAGAGAGCGTGTGAGAGAGCGTGTGAGAGAGCGTGTGAGAGCGTGTGAGAGAGCGTGTGAGAGAGCATGTGAGAGAGCGTGTGAGAGAGCGTGTGAGAGAGCGTGTGAGAGAGCGTGTGAGAGAGCGTGTGAGAGCGTGAGAGAGCACGAGCAAGCGTGTGCGAGTGAGCGAGAGATCGAGCGAGTGAGGGAGAGAGTGAGCTTGAGAGTGAGAGTGAGCTTGAGAGAGAGAGAGAGAGAGAGCGTGAGAGAGAGCGAGCGTGAGAGAGCGAGCGTGAGAGAGAGCGAGCGTGAGAGAGCGAGCGTGAGAGAGCGAGCGTGAGAGAGCGAGCGTGAGAGAGCGAGCGTGAGAGAGAGCGAGCGTGAGAGAGAGCGAGCGTGAGAGAGAGCGAGCGTGAGAGAGAGCGAGCGTGAGAGAGAGAGAGCGTGAGAGAGAGCGAGCGTGAGAGAGAGCGAGCGTGAGAGAGAGCGAGCGTGAGAGAGAGCGAGCGTGAGCGAGCGTGAGAGAGCGAGCGTGAGCGAGCGAGCGTGAGAGAGCGAGCGTGAGAGAGCGAGCGTGAGAGAGCGAGCGTGAGAGAGCGAGCGTGAGAGAGCGAGCCTGAGAGAGCGAGCGTGAGAGAGCGAGCGTGAGAGAGCGAGCGTGAGAGAGCGAGCGTGAGAGAGCGAGCGTGAGTGAGAGAGCGTGAGTGAGAGAGCGTGAGAGAGAGAGCGTGAGAGAGAGCGTGAGAGAGAGCGTGAGTGAGAGAGAGAGCGAGCGTGAGAGCGAGCGTGAGAGAGCGAGCGTGAGAGAGCGAGCGTGAGCGTGAGAGCGTGAGCGTGAGAGAGCGTGAGTGAGAGCGCAAGTGTGAGAGAACACGTGTGAGAGCACGAGTGTGAGAGAGCACGAGTGTGAGAGAGCACGAGTGTGAGAGAGCACGAGTGTGAGAGAGCACGAGTGTGAGAGAGCACGAGTGTGAGAGAGCACGAGTGTGAGAGAGCACGAGTGTGAGAGAGCACGAGTGTGAGAGAGCACGAGTGTGAGAGCGCACGAGTGTGAGAGCACGAGTGTGAGAGAGCACGAGTGTGAGAGAGCACGAGTGTGAGAGCACGAGTGTGAGAGAGCACGAGTGTGAGAGAGCGCGAGCGTGAGAGAGCGCGAGCGTGAGAGAGAGCGCGAGCGTGAGAGAGCGCGAGCGTGAGAGCGCGAGCGTGAGAGAGCGCAAGAGAGCGAGAGAGAGCGAGCGCGAGAGAGAGCGAGCGCGAGAGAGAGCGAGCGCGAGAGAGAGCGAGCGCGCGAGAGAGAGAGAGAGAGAGGGCGTGTGAGAGAGGGAGCGTGAGAGAGAGTGAGCGTGAGAGAGAGTGAGCGTGAGAGAGAGTGAGCGTGAGAGAGAGTGAGCGTGAGAGAGAGTGAGCGTGAGAGCGTGAGAGAGAGTGAGCATGTGAGAGAGAGTGAGCATGTGAGAGAGCGTGTGAGTGAGAGAGAGTGTGTGAGAGAGAGTGTGTGAGAGAGAGCGAGCGTGAGAGAGAGAGCGAGCGTGTGAGAGAGCATGTGAGAGAGAGCGAGCATGTGAGAGAGCGAGCGTGTGAGAGAGAGAGAGCATGTGAGAGAGAGCTTGTGAGAGAGAGCGAGCGTGTGAGAGAGAGAGCGAGCGTGTGAGAGAGAGAGTGAGCGTGTGAGAGAGAGAGTGAGCGTGTGAGAGAGAGAGCGAGCGTGTGAGAGAGAGAGCGAGCGTGTGAGAGAGAGAGCGAGCGTGAGAGAGAGAGCGAGCGTGAGAGAGAGTGAGCGTGAGAGAGTGAGCGTGAGAGAGAGTGAGCGTGAGAGAAAGGGAGCGTGAGAGAAAGGGAGCGTGAGAGAAAGGGAGCGTGAGAGAAAGGGAGCGTGAGAGAAAGGGAGCGTGAGAGAAGGGGAGCGTGAGAGAAAGGGAGCGTGAGAGAAAGGGAGCGTGAGAGAAAGGGAGCGTGAGAGAAAGGGAGCGTGAGAGAAAGGGAGCGTGAGAGAAAGGGAGCGTGAGAGAAAGGGAGCGTGAGAGAGAGTGAGCGTGAGAGAGAGTGAGCGTGAGAGAGAGTGAGCGTGCTTTCACACAGCGGACAGCAATTGAATACTTTCTTAGATTAGTGAACACGCAATGAGACCGATAGGGCCATTATACGGTCTGGTTGGCTTACTACTGCTTTCAGGATTCTTTAATTCAACCTGCTTCAATTATACTGAGAAGGGGAGCCAGTAACTTGGGCAGAGCTGAGCAGAGTCTGTGTATTGGAAAGTTTGTCTACTGTAAGCTCTATGTGCGAGAGACTCTTTGTGTACCTTTGAAAATTTGAAGGACGCACTTGCGGGTTCTTTAACGGCTACGCAACAGCTGCTAAATCCTGCTGTGATGTGTGTGCGGCCATTCTGGAAGCAGCATTGTGGGCGCAATCCAGCTGTGACATCAGTTAGTTCCTCTAACCACAGCACATTGGTTACTGAGGCCAAGCAAGAAGTTTGTGGTATGGCGACTAGCACCGTATCCTAGCGTGCTTGGTATACCGGCCTGATGCGCTGGAGTGATATCAGCATGAGGAAGAGTTTATCAGCCACAAATGATGGTGCAGATGTTTTGAGGGATCCTCTGTAAAGATGATGCGGAGACAGGAGGTATGTCGAAGTCGTTATTCAAATATGATGCCACTGACACCGAGGGCACATCTTCATCAGGGTTGCTGGTCACCGCAACTGCCATCCAACCATTACCCATGCCCAAGATTCTACCATGGAACCTAGGCATGTCATAGAACCCTTGGGCATGGGTTCGCGGCGGTGGCAGCAGCGCGAGGCCAGAGCAATACAGTGGAACATAGCGGGACATGGCAATAACATGAAGGTGTACAACGTAACATCTCCTTCTCAATTATAAAGAAAGAAAGGGAACCCGTGTGAGACAGAACGGGAAGGAAGGTGGAGCCAAAAGCCTAATTACACTTAAAGTCGGGTAACTTAACTGGAGGTTTAACAACCCTACCATATCTGCTCACCATAGGTTCTTTCCTGACAGAACTACTGGGGAAAAACACATCATCAACATCAAGACCATCCTGTTCACGGTTTTCACTGCTAGTACCAAGATTTGATTGGGTAGCTTCCGATAATTCCCCACTGGAAGTACTACAACTGTCCACACGAGTGCGAATACCCACAGGAACGCTCACACCATCAGGAGACGCAGTATCCGTCCTCTGTGGGTAAGAATTCCTACAAGTATCGCCATCCAGAATCCAATCATAGTCTGGGGAAAAGGAAGCATCTTCGTTGTCAGAAATGCAATAAGCTGGGGAACCAATGGCACCACCCCTTCACAAGGACAATGAAGAAAAATGCCAGGTTTTACCATCACTTAAGAGGGCAGAGTTACAGAAAACTTTTTTTTAACTTCCATGGGTTGTGAGAAATGACTTTGCCCCTTTCTTACGAAATCAGTCCTCCTTACCCTGACTCGGTCACCTACTTGAATGTAAACTTTTTTGCATGCATGTTTGAGTCATAATATTTTTTGCTGTTCATTTGTGAGTGTAACAACCTCTCATTCACCTTATCAGAAGACCAAAAAACTCTTTTGGGAGTGAGCCAACCCACATTGTCTTTGGTGACGGGGGTAATACCTCTTAGTAGTACAAAAGGACTGGTACCCGTGGACTCACAAGGAGTTACACGAAAAGCCCAAATGTTGTGGATGAGTTGTTTCCTCCATGAGAGGTCATTATGGTTGGCTAGTTGAACTACGCCCTTTATTACACGATTAAACCTTTCAACTTACCCAATCCCTGCCGGGTGGTACAATGAAGTAGCTTTATGAGAGATACCATTCTCACTTTTTACAAAAGTTTTGAAGATGGCTGAAATAAATTGTGGACCATTGTCTGACATAATACATTTAGGTAGACCTTCTCTAAGAAACAACCTCCGTAAGAAACTGACAATGGTTTTAGCATCGGCATTCTGTACCACTTCCACTTCCGGCCATTTAGAAAAAAGGTCCACTAGCAAAATAAGGTACAATTGCTCTCCATGTTCCCAAATAGGACCACAAATATCAATGCCTAGTCTAACCCACGGCATGCAGGGACTGGCAAGGAGCTGGAGGGGTGGACTAAGCATGTGTTGAGATTTGTCAGACTTTTCACAAGCTACGCAGTTCCTGACTGTTCTTTCGATTTCAAGATCAAAACCCAGCCACCAATAGGAATTTCTTTCCCTGCTTTTGGTTTTCCCTATGCCAATGTGACCTTCATGACAAATGTCTAGAAGTTTTGCACGTAAAATGGTAGGAGGGATGACTTAACCATTCCTGAGTATTAGGTTTCCTTCGCTAGATAATTCATCTTTGAGTTCCCAGAAGGTGTGCAACTGTTTGGGAATCAAAACAATTGTAGGCCAACCATCTTTTATATACTTTTTCACCGCAAGAAGTGTAGAATCTCCCTCCATGGCTGTTAACCATTCAGAACGTGATATGCAGGGTACCTCCTCGATGATGTTGGCGACACAGAATGTTAGGCAAAGGCAACCGACTTAAACAGTCTGCCACACGATTCTTTATACCAGGAAGGTACTCCACATTGTAATTAAAATCCATCATCCTCACGTAAATACGTGCAAGACGGGGAGAGGCACTTTGTAAGCCTTTGGAAGTGAGCACCTTGACATGGGGCTTATGGTCACTTCTAAGAGTGACCTAGTATCCCCATATGTACTTCCTAAAGTGCTCTAAACCCCAGGACCATGCAAGAGCTTCACGCTCAATCACAAAGTATCTTTCTTCAGTCGGTGTGATCGAGCATGAGGCAAATGCCACCGTTACTTCCCTACCCTCTTCAATAATTTGGTTGAGGACAGCTCCTAAACCGCTACCACTAGCATCAATGGTAACTACGCTCTGGAGGGAAGGATTAAATCCTTGAAGGGGTGGGGCATTGCAGAAATCTTTAATCTTTTTAAATGCCTCCTCACAAGTGGAGTTCCATTAAAATGTGTTATTTTGTTTAACAAGTTCTCTCAATGGGAATGTTTTGGAGGAACAGTTTTGTACAAATTGCATAGAATTCAGAAAGGCCTAGGAAGGCCCTTACTTCCTCCTTGTTGTTTGGTGCAGGGGCTTCTCTAATGGCAGGGAGTAACTCTTTTTTTGGTTTTATGCCACTCCCCTTGATCTCATGCCCCAGGTATGTGACCTCATTAGTAGCAACTTTAATTTACAGACATCAGCAGTGAGACCATGATAGTCCAGGATGCTCAAAACTCAGTTTAACTTGTTGTCATGTTCCTGTTGGTGCCAGTTACCATAATGTCATCTTGAAAAATTAGGAGATTTTTTTCCTTCCTAAAAAGTGTACGCATCAATCTCTGGAACATGGCCGCAGCCGAGGCCAATCCGAAAGGTACTCTCTTAAATCTAAAACATCCCAAAGGTGTTACAAAGGAGGTGAGGCTTCTACATTTGGGATGTAAAGCCACTTGGTGGTAGGCCGAACTTTGATCAATTGTGGAGAACCACTTAGCCCCATTCGTGTAGGACAGCATCTCACAAATGCTTGGTAAAGGGAATTGGTCGAACAGGATGTTTTTATTTAGCTCGCGTAAATCCACACATTTTGGCGGAGTTTGCCATTGGATTTTTTTGCAATTACCAACCGCGAAACCCACTCAGCTGACTCCACTGGTTCGATGATACCGGACTCTTGTAACCTTATAAGTTCAGTTTCAACCTCACCAATAATGGAAAAAGGGATGTTTCTAGATTTGTGTATGCAAGGGATAGCATTATTTTTTAGCTTAATCTTGTGGACAAACCCTTTAAGTTTCCCAATGTCATCAGAAAATACATGAGGATACCTTTTGACTATCAAGCTCTTGTAATCCTCATTCGTTTGTAATGAGAGCACGGGATCTGGGCTGTTTGGGTCCAAAATGATCCCTAAATTTCCTTGATCGATCCATCCTACGACAGAAGGACTGACCTTAGAGACGTATAGCTTTTCCAACATCTGCCGTGTCTTAAATTGGAACTGCAGTTCCCTGAACCCCAGCATTTCAATGGGTTCCCCAGTGATTGTTCTTGGGGAAATATCCGGATTGAGCAAATGTCTGCCAATGACGGGAACACATTTTTCTAACCACACATTCTCATTTACAATTGTATAAGGAGATTCAGAATCTGCAACAATGGAAATCTCCACAACTCCAATATTTAAATGACACATGTTTTTTTCCTTTGCTCAACTTATTATCTTCAATATTTAACACGAATAAATTCATATCATCATACAAAAATGCTAAATCATGTTCCTCGGGTACCACAACTTTTACATTTCTACTACCCCTCTGTTTCCTTTGACACATTGCCAGAAAATGCCCGACTATACTACATCTTGAACATTTCTGCCTTAATGCCGGACACATTTTATCATTTGCCAAATGGTACCTGCTACCACATCTAAAACACTTCCTGTCGTCAGACAATTTCATCTTAGTGTTAGTATCTTTCCCTTGCAGAGAATTAAAATGCAGTTTATTAGGAGGATTCTTTGAATTAGTGACCTTGGCAATGGTAGACTTATCCTCAGTGGTAGCCTTCTCTTCCAATAAAACTGCCTTTGCGCATCTACCTGTTAATTCTGTGCATTTGACAATTTCAATAACTTCCTCAAGTGGCAATTCTCCCTAAGCTTCTACTGGATGTTCTTACTGGCAGATGGCATGACAATTTGGTCACTACTAAATTTGTCATGCAATGCACCAAATCGGCAAGTGAGTGCTAAATTCTTTAATGCAGCCACAAAGTCTTCCAGATTCCTCAGTACTCTGTTTCGTTGGAAAAACGTGCATCTGTTAACAGAAATGGAAACTGTGGGTTTAAAATACAAAGACAAATCTTCTAATGCAACCATGTAGACATCTCCTTCCCTGGGTTTTTTGTTGATACGATTATATATTTTCATCGCTTTTGCACCTAAACAGTGGAGAAGGATTTTTTTCTTCCTCTCAGGAGTAAGTTCCTCTTCATCCTCAAATGTAGATATATAGTTCTCAAAATATTTGCGCCATTCATCCCATTGAAGTGAGTCATCACCTGTCGATGGAATAAATGGCTGTGGAGGAGAAAGGTTCCATATGTTACCTGACGCCATAATGAGGAAGAAAGGGAAAGGATACAATAAAAAAAATCCTAGCTGGAGTAGTCTAAAATAGTTTTTACAAAACATTATTGCAACAATCCAGAACAGAGAATGCACAAAAAAGGTATGTAGTAATGCTCATGCAGTGACAAAGTAGCCCTTCCCGTAGAAGAAGAAAGGTGTGCGTGTCACCGTTGGATAACACACCTGTAGGTGATAGTAAATTCGCTTATGAAATAATGGAAGAAGGTGGGCGTAGGAGGTGTATATTGGTGCAGGGGGGCAAAACCAACCAAAACTGTAAGTTAAAGGTGTGCGTATCACCGATGCAAGGAACACTTGCAGTAAAAGAAAGTAACAGATATGGAAGACGCACGTAGAGTGGTGCGCGAAGGCTGAAAAAATTGAGTGTATAAAGTGTGCGCGTCACCGATAGGCAAACACACGTAGACCCAATCTTTTTTTTTTAATAATGTATTTATTGGCATTTCTCATAATACACTACAGGGCCTCTTGGTCCATATATAGGAAGCGGCCACAACAGAATTAGAGTCATGTATATAATCTTACAAACAAACTTCCCCACCCCTCATCCCCCCGCCCCTCCTCCCTACCCGTCCCCCCACAATCTCTCTCTAAAATGATCATCAGTAAAATGCGAGAGTCCGATCAGTGCGGTCTAAGAGGAGTCCAGAATGCCTATATCATAGCCACATTCCTGCAGTTAGAGGCCGCCCACAAATATCAACATGAAAATTCTCCAGATTGCTCGAGGATCCCCCCGCTCTCTTCACACCCCCACGTGCTTCCTCGAATCTACGCTCCCCTCAGTTCGTCAGGCAGTCGCATCATTCAGTCAAGCACTGATGCAGCCCCCGGTACATAGCCAGCAGAGTCCTCCCCCGCTCGCTGAACCGAAAGATAAGATATTAAGGTGCCCCAAATATCCTTCGGCCGGGACTTTAACAGCAATTGTTCTGCAAATGCTTGCAAGTATTCCTGCCAAGTGGACATGTCCTGTATCCACCCCTTAAATTTAGGCGCTCTACCCCTGCCCCACCTGCACGCCACCTGTTGTCTGGCCAGGAGTTTACCCATCAGGAACTTGCGATGCGGTGTTTGTATGTCAGCAACCAGGCCTAATAGGGCTGTGGTGGGGTGTAGTGTTATAGGGGTCCCCAGCATGTCAGCTAATCCCAAGAAAACCTCCCTCCAGTAGTCTGCCACCTGGGGCAGTTCCATGCAAGGTGTAGGAAATCAGCAGAGCTCTGACCGCACCTAGCACATCTATTGTCGTCCCGGAGAAGGAGCCTATGTAGTCGCGCTGGCGTGTGGTACATTCTATGCAAAAATTTAAAATGTAGCAGTCGCAGCCTACTACTACCCGATACCATTTCAGTCTGTAGGCAGGCTTGCTCCCACTGTTCATCTGTGAGTGGGTCATCTAGGTCTTTATCCCATTCTTTCCTAGCCATAACTGGTAAACTCGGAGGGGCAGTGCGTACTCGCGCATACAGCATGGAAGTGACATGCGCAGGGGCATCCGCCTGGAGCAGCAGATGGAGGGATGTAAAGGTTACCGGCTCCCTCTGGAAATCTGGAGTCTTGGCCCGCACGCTCTGCCTAAGCTTAGTGTAAAGGAAGAGATCCATAAAGGAGTACGGAGTGTCCCCAAAGAACTGATCCTTGGTCCGAAATTCTCCACCGATATATAGGTCGCCCCAAGTCGCATAATGTAGTTTAGTTAATAAGTTTTGGCAAATCTTTTCTGTTGTGACAGGTAGCAGGGGACAACTGCCTAGTGGTAGTCTCGGGGAATATAGCTGGGGCACTCCCTCGGCTCGCGCCAGCCAATGTCATGCCTTGACGGTGCAGTCTACCGTGGATGGGTCCCTGTCTCTCACCCTATAAGGCGTAAACAAGTAGCCCATGGGAGGAACCGGAGCCATGTGTCCATCCTCCACCGCAAGGTGGGGCATGTAAGGGGGGGGGAGATGGAACCATTATACTGCAAAGTGTGCCTGTGCACTATGATAGTATTGTTCGAAGTCGGGCACATCGAACCCCCCGTTACGATACGGCAGAGTAAGGGTGTCCAGCCTCAGTCACACTTGCTTACCCCCCATATTAACCGGATCAGCTGTGTGCGTAGAGTTTTGAAGAAGTGAGCGCCTGGGTGATAGGGAATGTTGATGAATAAGTATAAAAATGTGGGTACTATTACCATTTTTATTAGTGATACCCTCCCAGCCATTGAAAGGGGAAGCTTGAGCCAGCTCGTGATGTTATCAGTCACTTTATTCATGGCGCGTCCGTAGTTTGTTCTCATCAAGGCTTCTTTATCCCTGGTAATGTAAATACCTAAGTATTTAAAGTCTCCTTCTTTCCATGTTAAGGGATAGTCCAGAGGGTGCGGGAGCGTGTAGTCGGTAAGAGGGAAAACTGCAGACTTGCCCCAATTTATTTGTACCCCGGCTATCGCCCCGAACGTAGTGATCTCCCTCAAAACCGGGTTTAGGTTATCCCGAGGTTTGTGAATGTATAAAGTATACACCCCAATCTTTACACAGTAAAAATTCCAATCATAAGATGGCCGCCGACGTCAGCGTTCCAGTGACGTAATGCCGCACCAAGAGGCACTGTGAGGAGAATTTTTTTCAAGACACCGCTTGGCGGGAAAGGCACAGATACACACACTGAGGCAGCGCAGCTCACCCAGGGGTAAAGGATCCACGCCCGGAAAGGAAGAATAGCCGCAGCAATTAAATAACTGCAGATCTCACCGCATTCACTTGAGCAGGACGAGGTTATCTTCAACGAAACAGCTGGGCTCACCGACGCGTAGCTTCTCTGAAACTGGATGACGAAGAAAATGCTCACTGACCTGAAGAACAACCAGGATTCCAGCAGAGAATAATGAATATAGCAGGACAGCCGGCAAACCCTCAGAAGTGGATTGCAAGGAGAAGGAAGACGACCCTCGCAGGAGAGAAAAACAAGTAATGACTCTGGACAGTGCTTGTGGGTTCGGTGCAGTGTCAGGGCTCACTCGTCGCCAATTTGTAAAGATGATGCGGAGACAGGAGGTAAGTTGAAGTCTTTATTTAAATATGATGCCACTGACACAGAGGGCTCGTCTTCATCAGGGATGCTGGTCACCGCAACTGCCATCCAACCGTTACCCATGCCCAAGATTCTACCGTGGAACCTAGGCACGTCAGAGAACCCTTGAGCATGGGCTTGCGGCGGTGGCAGCAGCGCGACGCCAGAGCAATACAGTGGAACATAGCGGGACATGGCAATAACATGAAGGTGTACAACATAACATCCTCAGCAAGAGGAGTAGTAACACAAGCACTAATGCATACAGCACTATAGGGAGATGGGTATGTTGGTCTGAGGTCTGTCTACGCAGCTATGTATAACAAGATAGGGCTGGTGTGTTTGCTGTCTGCGAGCCAGCCACATTCCCACCCCCAAACCCCCATCCGAGTTTCCCTTCACGTCATTGGTGATCATACCAAGACTCTTTCCCAGGTCACAGGTCAACTCATACCAATGCTATTTTGGCAGTGGGCTTGGGTGAGAAGTCGGTTCACTGAACACTTGACTATTATTGGAGGATACTGTCATTTACCACACTAAGTATCTGTCTAATGCCATGCCACTGCCTATGAATACTGTCATGAAGGTCAAGATGTATATATTGTTTTACCATGCTTAATTTGCTTCTGTCAGCGGTGGTGAGCGTTGCATTTTAGTCAGTGCGTGGGCGAGTGATGCACTCCTGTTTTGAGCATGTGGCTTATGCAGAATGGCGCACGTATTACGTTTTGTGTTGTACTTTGAAGTTTCCTATGCGTGGGTGTGCGTTAGGGTTTGGGTCTGATGTGAGACCATGTGTGACGTGTGGGTTGGAAGATATCAATTGCACAATTCCCTTTGTGAGGGAATGGGCTGGGTTGGAACACACCCATTACGAAGATTCCCTGTGAGTAGGAATGTGTATAGGTTGGAAGATACCCATAATATGCATTAGTGGGAATGCGTTAGTTCCCTAGTCCTGCAAAATGTGCGATAGTGGGAGTGTGTAGTTCCTTTGTCCTGGAAGGTATGCAGTAGAGGGAGAGCGTTAGTTCCTTGTCCTTAACGTATGCAGTAGTCGGAGAGGGTTAGTTCTTTATCCTGCAAGGTGTGCAGTAGTGGGAGTGTGTAGGTCCTTTATCATGCAAGGTAAGCAGTAGTGGGAGTTCGTTAATCCTTTGTCCTACAAGATATTCAGCAACAGGAGTGTGTACTTGGTTCTGCCATATGTCTCAGGTGTTCTCTAATGGGAGCAGAAGATATAAAGAGTGTGATCCATATGAATAATTTATATAGGGTGATCTTTCTTCACAATTTAAAGAGTGGATACATATATGATTGAAAAACAAACAACTCCTCAAAACATCAATTTAATCTCTCAAACCATTCCACTGCACCAACTACTCATCTTCCACCCTCTCTTGCTGCAGAAAATGTTGCCAACCTTACTAAAAACGTGTGACACTTCAAGAACACCAAGAGACCCAAGTCCAGACACATTGTCAAGGACATCCTTATAAATAACTAAGCAGCCAGCACAACAAATGCCATCACTGATTACCCTTGAGAACCTGGTGCATTCCCAGATGATTTCGAAAATGATCTACAGCAAATCCATTCTAAAAACTAGCAAAAACAAGTAGGTCTTGTCAACTATTGGCTTTGCCAATGCCTTTTGGCGATGCTGTACAGCTTCACCAAAACATACTGTGCAGCAAGACCAATAGACAAAAGAAATAAATATAAAAAGAGGTGCCATGACGAGTCTACGTCATTTTGAAGGCAGATGCATGATGGCGTATGTTTCACCATGCATGTGCTTACCTACTAAATGACGCGCCGTTTTTGTTTTTATTTACCAATGCGAGATGGATTGGATTTTTTTCTTTAATTAAATTGAAACAGAGCAAAAGCTCTTTTTTTAATGAGGGGTTTGAAAGTTGTTTAAAGGGAGAATCAACAGTTGGCAGCACGATTTCTTCAGTGCTTGAGGGAAGCCTGTAGAGAGCTAGATTGTTCCGAACTCTCCTCATGGTCGACGTTCACCATATGGTTGGGCATATGGTTGAACATACAACTTTAAAGTTGACTAGTTATTCACTTCATTGACTTCCTGTGAGAATCAATCTGTTTAAATGTTGTTCTGGGTTTTTAACTGGTCTGAGAATACGTTTTAATGGTCTTACTCTGCTTTTCTACGGGGGCAAATGTGTGAGATGCTAATAGGTAAGTGTCTACGACTACAATCCGGAATCTCCGTAACCTCGTTTTTACTGTGATTTTACCATGTACTCTCTAATGCATTTCTACTGTTGTATGCCTTTAAAAAAATATTTACTGCTGATTTTAACACCTTAGCTTTCAACAGGGTTTCTATGAAATACTGAAATCTTGTCTTTTGGTGTGTTTTCAGGGTGTTTTGTCATATGCACTTTAATCAAAAAGGTTCCTTGATCCTATTAGAAAACACCCTCACACTGATTACTTCATTTTCTAAATCCGATTTGTGGTAATAGACTTGGTATATTCTATATGGGGCTTCTCAAGTAATATTTGTAAAGGAAATTGTATTTACAAGTGTTATTTTAGAAAGCATGTGGAATGGGTTTTTAACTTGTAACATTGGGTTTGTTCTCGTTTTTCAGATGATGGTGTGTTGGCGCGAATATTGCAACGATTTTAATTAATTGTGCAAAATATGATTTACTAGAGATTTTAAGGCGGGGATGGCAGCAATCTATTGCTTGGCTCTAGCAACAACATCTTTTTTTTTTTTTAAAAGGACTACAAGGGCAAAGGGTTGTCAACGTTGGTGTAAAAATGGGGGGGAAATAAATTAAAGCTGGTAAGAGGGGAAAAGCACAGCACAAGATGAAGCGAGCAAAGATGAGGTCAAGGAGAAGCACATGAGGAAGAGAGCAACACAGGGAGTTACAAATTGAAGAGTAACACAGAGCATGGGGGAAGGGGAGAAACACACAACAGAGAAAGCTGGAAAACACATGCACTCGCTTGAAGTGCTAAACGAAAAGGAAAAATGTAGCTCCCTAAAACTGAGCAGTGGAAGCCAGTCATTCAACTGGACTGTAAAGAGTGTATGCTCCAGGGGAGGGTTAAACAATAAGAGGAAGACACACCATTGAATAAGAAGCAAGCACATAAGAGTGACAATAAAGCTGACCAATGACAAACTATTGCTCGACTCAAAACCTTTAAGTTTACAATAGGTCTTTAAAAACCTAAAAAGGGCACTGTCCAAAGGTCCCTTCCAGCAATCACTTAAACTGCAGTGTTTTGCTTCTAAGTAGACTATCAGAAATAGTGTCCTGCTTACTATTATCATCATTCAAGAGACTACACTGATCTTCTGACACCAGAAATGGGCTCTGCCCTGGTCAAAGCATGAAATCTGCACCACATGGCACAATATAAAGCCTTTAGTGATTTTAAATGGAACACTGGCATTGCTTAGAACAGAACTATCCTCCATTGCCTTCCACGTGGTCCAACATCCAATATTGCTGCAAAGACTCAAAACAGTATAGGAACACAAGGCTCTGTCCTTCAGTGAATTGCCTGTGCCCTCTCTAACAGACTGTTATTACTATCACTTCCCCCATCCCATTATGCTCATTTACCCTCGATGGTTAGAGTTGCTTAAAGATCCATCATCACCTTCAAGCTCAACTGTTACAATAAAGTGGATGACGCACAAGGTACACTCTACCTGGAGAACCCATTCATATCTTTAGCCCTAAGCCTTCAGTCAATGCCTCCTAGCAGCTGCCCTCTTGATGCAAGCAAATCACCTCAAGTTAAACTAGTAGTCATGAATGCCTCACTGACCAGCCACCTATCTATCTTCTAGCTGAAAGAACATGGTACAACTCTTTAAATCGGTCAAACCAAATAAATAAACAAATCTGCAACAAAGCTCTGAATGTGGATTCAAGCATCACCATGACTTTCTCAAGTGACTCAAGGGCATGATATCACGTGATGAGACACTGATATTGACTTTTTCCTTAGCTAGGTTTCCTTTAAAAGGGTACAAGTTATCATCAACTTAGTACTCGCTCATCTGGATTATGACAACAGCATATACCTTGAAACAATCTTGCATGGCTTCGGAAGGTAGAGACAAATCCAGTCGCAGCTGTAGACCACTTCTCGTTCAAAGTCACATTTTCCCGTCCTTAATCTCCACACTTGCTGCATGTCGCTACACATACCTTTTGTAAAGCAAGGGGCATACCACACGCCAATTATGGAAGTGAACCATATTCCTTCAACACAAACTCATTATCTACCACCAAATCGGAACGCTCCAATTAGGTTTTTTCTTACTCTTGATCATCTCTTTCTTCAAAAAACATTACACTTTTGGAAACTCCTCAGATCAAGTAGCTAAAATATGGCACACTCTGCCTGCCAAAATAAGAATTATTAACAACCATTTATAGTTCTAGATAGCAACAAATATCTAGCTGTTCATAAGCACACATTTAGCCCATAAATAGAAGGTGAGGTATTCGCATTCACTAATGTGTTTCTTCAATATCCCATGCTTAGGCACAGCAGAGCCAAAGGAGCTGCACTGTGTTTAAGTAACTCCAAACCTTACACAAATTACTTAACATTTCTCGTATAGGTCTACCCACAACTAGCACTCCTTTCAACCAGGGACCCCAAACAAGTGGACACAAAACCAACGCAAATTGGACCCCTAAGCGGCCCAGTCAGAGCCAGGAAGCATTATGTGAATGATACAATACAATACCGAGCTTCAGGAGTGCCCAGCTGGAATGAAAAAAGCTAAAGGTTCCAAAAGGTAGAGTGCTGCTGGCTCACGATAAATTGGGCTGAACTTGTAACACATGAAAAAGAACAACTGCAGTGACCTGCCGAGCTCATTTCTCATGGACTGGCTGACTTAGATGAGTCTACCACAGCTCAGCACGTCGGGATCACTTCTAATAGGTCAGTTGGACTGGCTAAAGTTCAGTCACACCTAAATGGCGCTTATTTTTTCATCTACAGAAGAATGAAAGCCTTACTGGGGACCCGCTGGGGAGCGAAATTGTGACTAAGAGGTCAAAAAGAGATGTCTGCAATAGATGCATTAGTCAAGTGAGCATCCAATCCTAGCTTACTGTATATTTTAAAAATGTGTCCCTAAATATATACTTTTATACCTACTTTTAGAAAAGAACCATGTGTAAAGCCAATAAGTCTCGCTTTTGGGACCTATTGGATTTGGCAAGGATTTTTAGCCAGGTTGTAAAATTCCCTGATACAGCGATGCATGGATAAAGAAAACAGAATTTAAAAAAAGGAGTTATCACCCAGGGGGCGTGTTATTTCGTAGGTGTGAGTACCATGCATGCAAGTACCTACAAAATGATGTAAGGGAGTAATGCTTACAGTAAGTCTAACCACTGGCAATCGCTTAGAGTAGCATTCCTACCCTTCGTGCTGTTGACTACTGTCACCTCAGTTTGACCCAAACATATGCAAATCAGTCTTGACCCTGCTTCAATAGGAACAGTCCAGCCCAAAATGTCAGGCCAGATCCTTCCTGAAAAGGAAAACAAGCAACCCAAGACCGGCTCGCCCTGAATGGGGATAGTCAGTTGGGTGCAGCCTGTTTCAGGGGCACAGTGAATAAGAGACCCATGTCTGTGTGCACCCGTGGCCACCTCGGGCATTAGACAAAACAAACTAGGGTGATGGGAGGAATACTTTCAAAAAGCCTAAACGCTGGCAATCACTTCGGATAGCATCCCAACCCATTGTTTTGCCTACTATGCCACCTCAATTTGGATCCAGCCATTTGGAAATCAGGCCTAACTGTGCTACAGTAGGAACAGTCCAGCCTGAAATGACTGAACAGGCCCTCCCTGAACTGGAACACAGGCAACCCAAAACAGGCCCCGTCCAGATTGGTTCTTCACAGGCGGGTGCAGCAGTAGTGCGCAATGGACCCCCAACTGGGCATCCCGCCCCCCAGCCCACAGAGGGAGTTATATACAAACACACAAAAAGAGATGGGGGAAATACTTTTATTAGGCTTAACCACTGGCAAGTGGTTGATTTTTTCCCAGTATGCCACCTCAGTCTGGACCCAGCCATATGCAAATCAAGTTTAACTATGCGACAAGAGGACCTGACCTGGAACACAAGCAACCCAGAAACCCAAGACTGGCCCCTGTTGAAACTCGACAGCCGGGTACAACCTGGGTCCAGTGGCACAGTGAGCAATGGAGCCATGTCTGGGCACCCCCCTGGCCACTTAGGGAGTTATATAAAACACACAAAAAGCGATGGGAGGAATACTATTAATAGGCTTAACCACTGGCAAGCGCTCAAGCAGCGCTCCAAACCATCGTTCTTATTCCCACTAGGTCACCTCAATCTGGAACCAGAAACATGCACATCAATCCAATAGGAGCAGTTCAGCCTGAACTGCCAGGCCAGGTTCTCCCTCTACCGGAACACAAGCAAACGAAGCCCAGTCCTGACTGGAGCCGGCCAGCTGGATGCAGCCAAGTACCAGGGGTACAGTGGAGGACCCACGTCTAGTAACTTCACTTAGGCCATTAATGAAGTACACAATAGGTGATGGAATGAATGCAAATGGTTGCAATAGGTCTAACCACTGGATTAGAGATGGAAGTGGTATAGCAGAGGCAACAATGGCTGTCACCCCAAAAATAACAAGCACACAACAAGCGTGGCTCTGCACACACGCAACAGGTAGAGCACAAGCAAGGCAGCACAAGCTTCAATTGCATTGTCTTACCCCAGGAGCCCATTCTCCACCAAATGAATATTATGTACATCTCAAATAGCTACTCAACTACAGAGGTAACCCCTACTATTAGCATATGTATGGGGTAGGAGGGGTGGGGAGCACCATCACTTATTAAAAAAAAAAGAAATCACAATTACCTATTACTTCCAATGGCAACATAGAAAGCCTCACCCTCCAACAAATGCTAAATATTTTCTTTCTGAAAGTTAACAAGGAGGCGAGTAAAACTTTCCTCAAAAGGAACATATATGAATATTACACAAAATATAGAATTTATATTCATGTTTAGCCCCCGATTTAAACAAAAATATGGGAGAATAGGCATCAGGGTCCTATTGACATGCATGCAGAACTGGATAGCCACGGTTCTCCTACTTTTTGTTTAGATGCTGGCCCTTTAGTCAGGAGAAAGTGGCAGATTCGCCTAGGAAAACTGGAAACAGGACGTTGCTGCAAGCCTATCATTTTATGGGATGTAGCCATATACTGTATGAACGTGTTAAATGTATAGCGGCACCTGAGTTCTTGAGCGAAAGAGGAGGCAGAAGAAGTGAAAGGCTAGCCCATCTTCATGTAGGTAGGATGATGTTTTAACACACAAGGCGTGGTGACAAAAAAAAAGTTTTGGGTGTTTGGTTAAAAGTAGTAAGGAATGAAACAGGCTGGCCCAATCACTCAACAATCATTGGGTTTTTCATTCAGTCTACATTTCGTCACATCTCCAAACAATGGACAAGCACAAACGATTCAAGGTTGCATTTAGACTTTATTTTTGGACAGATTATTTATTGGCATAACTGTTCACCCACAAGCTGATCAATGTGTCTCTTGCATAGTAAGAGCATAAATTATTTCACCACAGCACAAACTAAAGATACGAAACCAGCACCATCCGCTCTGAGCATATGGAAAAAGACCACGTTAATCCAAATGCTTGTGGCATTTCCATCCGGACTTAGAGCAGCCGTCTATTCTTGAAAGGGTACAGTCTAAATATAAAGAGCATAATTTGGATGCAAGTACGCAGTACACTGGGAATGAGCTAAATGTTTCTGGAAACAGAGCTTCGACATTGTTGGAGACAGTGAAAAATGCCCTTCATTCTTCTCCTAGATCTACAAATACATATTCCATGCGTGAACCATTCATTTAGGAGACTAACCAAAATCCTCGCAGAAGAAACGCCATCGACATGTCATGACAGGACATGCTTCACCAAGCTAGGAAAATAAAATCCATGGGAAAGCATACAGGAATGCGTCTCTGACTGATTTACCAGCCATTAAGAAACCAATTTAAGCCACTGCCCTTTTGAAGACCTAATTTTGGAAACCTAAATCCTGATATTTTGGTAAACATTTGTTTTTGGTATTTCCAATCCTGCCTCAACATTAGATTGTTCAATGTATTTATCAGAAAAGTTATTTTCTGATAGACATCGAGTCAGGGTAATTAAAACAAAACATCTTCCTGAAAGGTAGTAGGTCTAGAATACTTTTCTCCCTTAAGCAACTGGACATGGTTCTAGAGGGGCACGGCCATGCTCCAAGCGCTCAAATGCACTTTGAACACCTGCTCTTGTAAATGGCCACATAAATTAAACAGTAAACCACATCTGGCAATTTGCTAACTGGATTGGATGAGACAGGCTATTCATACCCTATTTACAGGGCAAGGTAGGCACTAATGGCAGAATGTTATTCTGGTGCTCCTCAATTCGTCAGGTTCTCATATCTGGTACATTTGAACAACTTTGTCCTCTTCTCTTCCCATTACGGACTGGGGCTTCTCCAGAGTCAATTCCATCTCCCACAGTTTTCAGTCAATATGCGGAGTTGCTTATTTTCTTCTAGAACCATTTGAGCTGCAGGACACCAGTTTGTGGACCACCTCCAAAATGTAGTTCAACCTAGGGTTTGAAGACTACTTCAACCTGCACCACAAGCATTCTTAATCAATTAATATTGAGGTAATCCGCAAGATTCCTCCTTCTAGGAAAAAATACTGTTTATTTCTCGTCTGTAAATCGGTTTTAATTATGTTAATGTAGATGTGTATTTTAGCAATCATCCACTAAACTAGCTCAGTAAAGCTTCTAGAAAATCTTCCTGTAAAGTGTTCAGAATGCCCGTGCTTAATTGCCTCTTTAGAAATATGTAAACGTAATATTTCATCTTGGAATTATAAACAGTCAAAATGTAACTGAAGGTAAATCCCGTGCATTAATTAAATCCAAATAAAAATTCCTGTATCCAGACAGAAAATGTTCACCTGTCAATTGTCACTATCGACTAACGTTTGCATCAATAAACTACAAGAAAAATTAAGAAAACTCCCCCGGGTCCTGCATTCCTTCTCTGTTGGTTCACTATAGCCCTATGGGCTGCCCATGACTAGAGTTATCAGATCATACTTATATTCATCATTTTATTATATTTTGAACGTATTCATATTTTTTCTGATTATATAAAAGTTAACAGGTTAATGAAACCGTGAAAAATTAATTAATGCAAATAAGTAATTGTTCCACATTGAAATACATCTGACAATTGTTCTACTACACTGTTAAACTTTTGAAAATGATACATATATGTTGAAACATTTAGTATACACCCTAAAGCCAGTTCAGAAATTTCAAAAAATGATAAATATTAGCATGCTTATGTGCATTTTCTGATAACTATTAATGGGCAGCCCATAGAGCTCTAGTGAGCCTACAGAGAAGGAAGGTCGTGTGTGAGTTTTTTCCTAATTTTTCTGTGGTCTCTTCCCCCTTGCTCCCTGACTTACAAATTACTCTCCTTCTATATAGTGCTCAATGAACTACAAGTCCTTGAAAATCATGTGAACGGATCCAACCTAAACTACTTTAAAAAAAGATCACTTCTGAGCCTCCAAGTTGCATCAATGCAGCCCTTGTCCCACGGACACCCAAGTAAAGTTTCAATTTAAAATAGTTTGCAATGTATTCCTGATTCTTCTCCAACACATCTCAAAACCAAATGAGAAATATCAGTGTGGTTTGATGAATCTTCATCAAACCTCAGTTCCAAGCTGCCCATCTAGACTCTCTGCATCTACTCTGAAACACTAACTGTGAACATTCATTCCACGTTTAACATGAACTATATGAAATTCCTTAACATACAACTTTTCCTTGAAGCATTCAAGATTTCTCTTATTTTTCTCCTTACCAGTAAAGCACCTTGCCAAAAACGCCTATAGCCCCTGTTCCTTTGGCATGGGGTGGTACATAAATACAGCACATAAATCAAATGAGTACAAATGGCCAGAATCACAAGAACTAAAAAAGTAAGTACATGCGTGAGACAAGTAGGTCAAGAATACAAAGTCTGTTATTTTAGCCATCAAAACCCTAGACTTGTATTTAAAGGATCCCATACAGCCACCACAGCAAAAATTAATGAATTGTCCCCCTGTTTTATGCATTAAGGATGTTGGGGGAAAATCAACCTTCTGACCTCCATTCTCAAGTTTCTGCAGCATAAATCCACTCACATGTGGGCTACTGTAACATGCACTAGCTCTGCCTTACCAACACAACATTCACTAAACTCCAAAAGATTCAAGGTTTTGAAATTCAAAGATTATCACAACAAAAGAAACATGATTGTGTCTGTAACTAGCAAGAATATGTAGAGGACATCTTAAAAAAAAATAGAATTAGCTTCAAAGCACTTTGCTTTACGGGGTAGGTAACTGGTTCCTCCAAGGACACCTCCCCTCAACAGTACATTTAGAAACTCACTTTCTAAATTTACTTTTGTTCTTAAAAATCTCTTAAGTAACTCGAACTCTCACAGGAAGATGCTCTTAGTTGTCTGGGCCCTCAACTTTGAACACCCTTGCTATTCAACACAGCAGTGCACAATTGTTATTTCTTTGCGAAGGCGATTAAGGGGACTACTTAAGGCGCATGCCAGGAAGGTCGCGCTGCAGCGAAAGGCAGACTGTGGCAGAGCCTGCTGGGGCCTGCTTTGGTAGCGGTAATAACAAACTTGGCATTTAAAAGCGCTGAATGTTTTAAAATTGTGAAACTGCCCCACTTTTTAGGTCGGGCTATTTTTATAGCTCTGAACCTATTACAGGGGAAACAATACTCTTGAACAAGCCTGGATTCCATGCAGTTCATGAGAAATGGGCGTGCACAGAAATACGCTCCCCCACCAAGCAAGACAAGCCAAGAACATCAAAGCGACCGGCCGCTTTGAGTTCATTTGCCAGCAGCCACTTCACGCGCTCCGCAGGTCATAAACAGGACCATCTGCTCGTGAATGCTGGCATGCTTGTCCAGCCCTCCTCCCAGCGCTCGCCCCTCGTTCCCTCCCACTCGCTCCCCTGCCCCGCCGCCCCCCCACCCGTCTTGAAAGGAAGCAACAAGCAAAACAAACTGATAAACGTCCGCAAAAAATACATCATGCGGATATGCCTTTGTAAATATGTTACGCATATAATACATTTTTACACAGAAAACTTGTTTTAATGGCTACCGGTTCAAGACTCAAATTCCTCAACACACAGCCTTAATCTGCCGGGAATGTAATGCGGGTAACTTTTTCTAGCCCATTTAAAATCAGGTGGCAGGAAACCTTGCTATCCAATTTAGCAGACTTTCAGATGTTCCACATGCTAGTCTAGTCTTTGATCTGTCCAATGCTGGGTGTGAGAAGATCACCCGTTTTTCTTCCTGCCTGGGATTTGTAGAAGTGATGCTGTTTCATATAGTCGGAACACTCCAGATACCAGACTGCAACGAATATAACAGAGTGTGTATGAGCTTTTTTTTTTATATTTCTTTTTTATATGGGGGACATTTAGTCTACACGGAAGTGCTGGTTATAGTTAGTGTCTTCATTGGCTTTTTTTTATGTTTGAGCGTTTTGTTTCGCAAAACTTTAATTGTAGTGTAGTTCCTATATTCCCAATAGGCTCTGCGCATTGGAATAAACCCTGTAGATTAGACATAGGACTGAGGTCAACTAGGTCTCTACCGAGTCTATTAAACTTAATTGTGAGTGCCAGCTAGCTCAGAGGTCACTAGAAACTTTCTCGAATAAACAAGAAGGGATTAGTTTCTGACAACCGCATAAACATGACAACTTTGTTTCCCCAGAATGAAACATATCTCTAGAGTCGCGGAAACAATAGATAGTTATTTCAGTCAGTCATTCGTGCATGCTTTGATTCACCAGAGTTGCTGAGAAAAGGAAAAGACGGGCGTTTTCAACAAAAGTATTTATTGAACAGTCTTATCTCTCAAGCATAAGAAATGTACTGCTACAATCGTAATACTGGTTATAAAGTACAAGGCGTATAATACGAACAGTATTATAAAGTAGTACTGTAAAAGCATGCAGGGCTCGACAAATCCACTCGCCCGCACGCATTTGCGAGGGAGAATGGATAAGGACGAGCTATTTTTAGGTCCTACTCGCCCTTTCTGGCGAGTAGGAAGACAAACTAACTTTTGTCCTCTGTCTTTGAAAACGGAGCAAAAGTGACAAGATAACAAGATTTAAAGGCACTTTTATTGCTCACAAAAGGATTGAGCAATAAAGATGCCATTAAATCTTGTTAACTTATCACTTTTGCTCTGTTTTCAGAGACAGGGGTCAAGTAGGTTGCAGTTGGGTCGAGGGGATTTTCCAAGTTACTAGACCTGCAGGACTAGTACAATTTTTCAGATTTGTCAAGCCCTGGCATGATATGGCTTCTAAGCCACGAGTTGCTTAAAACGTATAAAATACATACAATGATAAAAGATGGCTAAAAGTACTCAAATGGTGCTTCTAAAATACGCCTACCCCGGTGTACCTAACCTAAGTCTAGTACGAGGGAGGGAGTAAGTAAGGAGTAGCTTAAGTTTAGTAATTCTCTGCCAAGAGTCTGATAAGGAATTCTCTGAGAGAGTTTAATCAGCTCCGTACCTTTGGTTTAGAATGAAGGAGGTCTTGTATCTCTCTCTCGGAACACGATTTCCCAGCAACCCGCAAGGGTAAACCGGAAACACTGGAGCTGGATTTCTCGGCTGGAGAAAAGACAGCGTCTCTCAGTGCGTCAGCTGGAGGGTCGGCTTCCTTCGGCACTTGCTGCTGCAGGGCGTCGGGTAAGTCGATCTGCTCCAAACCACCGTGTGTTTGTCTGGGCAAATCTGGGCATATTTATACTATGAAGGTGCCGAGATTGACGTGTGATTGGACTTCATATCGTCATATAGGGACTCAATCCCGAGAAAACTCCTTGATTTCCTAGATAAATTAGCATACAGGCAATGGGAAGTCCCGAGCTGCTGAAGGCGGGTTTCTCTAAGAAATCGTTGTAGATTCTTGGAACTTAGGGGAAGTAGCCATGCCGTATTTGGGCTGCATATGCTCAGACTAAATATGGAGATGATTTCTATGCCTATATAAGGATCGAATAAACTATACCTATATAAGGGCATGAATCAGGAAAATTACACTAGGGTCCTAGATTGATTTACAACAATGTCATAAATATATTTCCCGTTTGCACATAGGACAAAGAAAAACATTGTGTTTTTCTGGTCAGTAGGTGGCGGTATGGGCAATGCCTTTTAACATTACATTGAATATTGTATTTGAATTTCAGGATTTATACAGCGCTTTATAACTATCATCGCGAGTTAGGCGCTTTTTATTTGTGTACTGGATGCGATGGATTCATTTTTGGGTTACAAGAATTTCAAGATTTTGTTTTCAGGATTAGGTGTTTAGTATTAGTAACGTTTTTAGGTATTTTACTTTTGGTGTTTTATTAGCAATATTGATGTATTTATCTTTTTTAGTTTATGTTTTGTGACCTAAAATCCTTTTGTGGCCGCTCATGAACACAGAACATAAATATGGGGGCTTAGTCACCCACTGCAGCATCAGTAAACCTCATGTGTGGGGTACATTCATTGCATACATACCCTGTGACATGTTTGTCTATGTTTTTGTGAGAAAGTAATGTGTTTGACCTTCACACCAGCCAATTTTGTGCCAGCACCTTTGCATGCTTGGCAAAGCTTGCAGGCGCGTACTGGTGTTTACACTTTGGAGAGGGAGGTTCAAAAGAGTTCTCATTCTTACAGACATGTTTTCCACATTGTGTACTCGCCCACAGCACAAAAATATCCATTCACAAAAAAAATTGTCATACTGCAAGTTCAGACTATAGTGTGTTTTTTGGTAGTAATGAAAAAGCAATTTTTTGAAAAATTCATTTAATTTTAGGGAAGGATATGTGGCCTTGTGGCTGTAACTGGCCGCATTGAAATAGAACCGGATTCGAATCCCAGCTTCGCTCACTTTTCCGTGATTCTGGGCAAATCACTTATTCGCCCGAGCCTCAAAACATAAATAACATTTTATGATACGTATATAAAGCGCCTTAAAGCACTCCGACAACTTCGTGGTAGCTGATAAAACTTAAATAAAAAGAAAGAAATATATGTCTTTGACATGAGAGTTCTGAGCGTGTGTTTACATGCATTATTGCAATTTTTTTGCGTTTGGAAAGAAGGAAGTCAGTGCTGCAGCACTCACATATTTTTGTAATTCTATCCCGAAATAGCACAATGAAAGAACGATATAAATATGCAAACTAGGAACGTAACATTCTCGGCTGAAGTCAGTCTATTTGAATGAAGAAACACTTTACTAAACTAGAAAGTAAAGCCTCCCTGGCTTTCACTGGAATTGCTGGATAGCAGGGTGGGTTATGCGGTGCGTGAAGCCTCCAGTACACAGATTTCTGTCTTGAGTGACGTCACTCTGTGTCTCATCCTTTTGAAGTTGTTAAAGCGGCGGCTCTGGAACCGGAGTATAAACATGCTGCAGCAGTTCTTGGAAACTGTGCTAGTTGAGTGAGTTAGAAAAGTGGAGAAGTGTGGCTCACTGGTTAGAAGCGGCAGACCCTGAAGCAGAGATCGGCCCGGGACCAGGGTTCAATTCCCGACGCGGCAGGGTCTTGGGTCAATGTCCGCGGACTCGATAATTCTCACCGAGGTGCCTACGCTAACCATGGGTCCCACTCTGCAACTCTGGACAATAGCTTGCTTAATCTCCACAACGGCCCCATCAGCGCCAGGGATGCCTGGCTTCACCTTGGAGGTGCCCAGGAGGGACCATCTCACAGGGAAAGCCAGGACGGGTTCCCCAGCGTTATACAGCGCCAGGACACTCCGAGGTGGAGTAACAGTGCGCTTTACAAGTATACTTACCAAAACATCGGACATTTTATTTCACAACAATAGACATGGGAAGTATCTTTCAGATCTTGAGTACCACCTTAAGGAAGTTTGTCAAGAAAGACTGGTAAGGGCCTGAAGAGCATTTCAGCAAGAGTATTGAAGACATAATTATAACAAGCATTTGAAATTGTTTGAGTTATTGGCCTTTTAAACGACAATGACTTATTTCTGTGTTTTCAAAACCTGGAAGCAGTGTGTAAACACGCACTTTAAACTTATAGTCCTTGCTTATGAGAAGCAAGGCTGGCAGTAAAAGAGGTGCAGTTACTGGTAGCATTGCTTCTCCTAAGCAACGACTATATGTACAAAGTGTGTGTTTACGCACCTCTTGTTCTTTAAATTATCACTTCACTTAAAAAACATACCTAAAGAACAGTCATTTACAATGTCAATAGCTCCAACTCCAACAAATGCGAGACATATTGCATTGCAAATGCTTGTTTAAAATTACTCACTGTTCTTAATCTCTGCACCATTTTCCCTCCCCGGTCCGTCACGGCGTTTCAGAGCAGATTGAACAGAGGGCAGGGAAGGAAGAAGTAGGGTTTCCGGTCTCCCAGTCTGGGCCCAGTCAGCGGTCTAGTGTGGAGGTGGGAGGGGACTACTTAAGGCGCATGCCAGGAAGATCGCGCTGCGGCGAAAGACAGACTATGGCAGAGTCTGCTGGGAGCTGCTTTGGTCATGGTAATAACAAACTTGGCATTTAAAAGCGATGAATGTTTTAAAATTGTGAAACTGCACCACTTTTTAGGTCGCAAGACCTTTAGTTAGTGAAAAACGGGGAAATCAAGCTGACCTAGGAATCGCACACGCTCGTGTGTGTGCGTTTCCTTTTCAGCTACCCAATTGGCCTTAGCGTGCATCTTTTAATGAAAGACTGCACGCTATTGGCCAAAGGCGGGCGCATTGTTCCGCCCACGGCCTATTGGTGTCTATTACGCGCTTGGTGCGCGTAATAGACACAAATAGGCCGTCACGTGGTTTCAATTATCGTACCCAGACACGGGTGCAATAATTTAAATCGCATGCTTGGCGGTGGCTCGCGCACCATACTCTGACAGTCGTTGGAGTAGTGACTCAATCATAGCGCAAGGGAAGGACCACGGAGGAGCGGTTAAAAGGTACGTTATATTACTGTACGGGATATCCCCAAAAAGAAGTTTGGGCGGCCAGCAGGTTAAATGCAGCTAGCTGTAAGGAGGCTAGCTGTTGAGCAATTGCAAGCCAAAATGGAAAGCCTTTAGCTGTGGGTCCAAGATAAACTAATAAAGGATCCATGAGAGTTTACAAGTGAACCTATGTTTCACAGGTGCAGCTGCGGACACCCGAAATCTCTGGCGACAATTTTCAAGGAAACACGGACACCATCACGAGAATTGGAAACAGCTTGATAGCCTACGTATTCTAAAAACCCAAAGTCGACAAGGCTGTTAAATGGTGTTCAGACCAAGAAGTAACTTCCTCTATTGGCCAGAGATTCAGAGGGATAAAGAGTCAGAGCGCAGTCAAAGAAGTTACTGCACGGGCTCCTGGATTTTGTGCTCTGCATATGCTGCACGTGTTCATACAAACAATATATGAGAGTTCTTGGCTAGACGTGCAATCCCACCACACTATGCTAGCATTGCAGTGTACGCACGCTCAAAAGAAAAGTCAAGAGCAGTTCTAGGTCTGCTAAGACTAACGTTCATTCGAACTGCACGATTAATGAAAATCATAGCAAACATTACAATTTAGAAGGGAAAAACACAACGGTATGAAAAGACTGTACTATACATTATCACATGCTTAAAATAAACAATTCATACTAGCAGCGGATAAAGAACAGGGTCAGGGCAGGCTAAGACAAGTACGAATAAAAGTGCAAGTGCATATCAGAAGCAGGAAAAAGAGAGGGCTCTCGACCTTTATACTCCACAGTTAAAGCGCAAGAGGTATTAATGACAATTAACCATAGGGATCAGCAGACCTTCAATAAGGAAGACATGCCAATGCTTCCTGAATCAGACATTGCATCTTATCACGTCATTAAAATACAAACAAAAGATTTGTCTAAATCCATTTCTGATCAAGAGCGACCAACGGTAAAGTACAACTTAAAGGCGCATATCAAAATATTGCACACTAATTTGCATCCTTGTTTGTTTGCTTAACTGGTGTGAGCGCACAAACAAACTAGCATGGTACATGCTTTCTGCGTGCGTGGGGAAACGCCCACCTGTGCATCCAAACAGGAGCGGGCTGACATCGAGGAGTCCAGAGAGAGGGATTTATGCGAGTTAACCAAGGCATGGTCCCATAACCATTGTCACAACACAACTATAGCCTCCAGCGAGTTCAGTAGCTCTAAGTCCCCAAATAAGTTAACAAAGATTTAACTGCAGAATGCATGCCATACTCTAGTCTCTAGCACCTACCCCAATTTAACAGATCGCTCTCAGTGTAGTTTGTCTGTAGCCCAATAATTATAGTTATTCTAAGAGAAAATACCACTTTGTAGAAAGACAAAAACTTCATGAAGGTACACATTTCAGGTACTCTGTCGCCCTGGCAACAACATTTTCCCCCATATATGAATATGATAACATTTGATTTGTCAAAAAATGTCACTTGTCTGCGGGCAACTCGCAACACCAACGAAACGTTAAAAGAATACAGCAGAATTCAGTTATGTGTATTCCCCAAACATGTTTAAACCAAGACAAGGAACATCTGCTACCCCAGGCATTTTGGTGAACTGAAATCACACCCTTTGACCACCAAAACATCACATGAAATGATTGACATCACAGCTGAGCCACTGAAATTCCTTAAGAACTGCAATAACTAAGTAATGACTACGCGAATAAGTATGTTAAATACCACATCAAGTATAATTTACCTTTATTAGGGTTATGACGTGCTATGACAGGGAATATCAATGCAGCCCTCAGTCACATCACTAACCAAACTGTTTGGTCCCTGGGAAAATCTAAGTACTCATGACTTCGAGTATTCCTCAATGACAAATGCATTGATAAATCAGAGCATGACAAAAAGTGTTAAAAATATATATATACTTATGTTCACCTATTTGATGTGAACCACACATTGAGTATAGACTAGGTTAATGGCAAACATTATTTCTTATTGTTAATGCATTTTGATGTTCATCTGCAAGTCACTTTCACTCGTGAAGCAGAAATGTGAAGACTGTTCAAACATTAAATATTTTCAAAATACCGAAGTTTTTACTTGATAAAAAAATGTATTATTTCATTTTGTCACAAGAGTGTAAATTGAACTGCTAAAAATGTTTCAGCTTCTAGACAGTAATGTCCCAATCCCAGTATAAGTCGCAGAAAGTAAACCGGTCACTTGAAGACACTGTTGCCTTTTGTTCTTGGGATTGATTTTGACACCCGAGGCCCGGGGGTCGCACAGGATACCTCAATTACATCTATGGCAGGCCCAAATCACTGCAATACTTAGCTTTTAAGCGCTCCGAAAAGTTAGCAATAAAATACTGAGAGAAATGGGTTCTCTTAGAAGCCAAAGTAAAGGTATGAGGCACAGTGCTAACTAGAAACTTATTCTGTCGGCCATGCTGCATCTTTACTTTACTGCCGGTAATCATTTTCCCACAATTGTGGTGAGGTGCGTCATCATGGAAGTTTGATTGCAGAATGGTATGAAGTCAAGAGACAGTGTAGTGTATTGAGATAGATAATGTCTCCCAATTGGTTAGTTAGAAGATCAGATTCACTATTGAATTTGTTACTTTAACAAGGCTTTTATTTTCTCTTGCAACGAACAGATGTATTAAGACAAAGTTCAAAGCCCAGTAATCTCACCGATTTAAGAATCAGAGCAGAAAGGTTGTGGCTGCCCAACTGATAAATCTCAGTAGTGTTAATGTTTCAGGTCACAGTCATAGCATCACTTCAGTTTAGGTCAAATAAGCTTGATTTGTGCTGTGCAACTATTTTTCCAAAACAAGTAAATAATCCTAACTCATTTTTGTTCTTTTACCACACAGTGTACCAGTATATGGGACACTGCCATGGTCTCTTTGGAATTTTTCCATCAAAGCTTCCGCTATTGTTATGTTCCCCCAAGCGTAAAATCCCTTTTAGGTATGCAGTTGTGGAAACACCACATCAAATCACAGTTCTTGAACGAGGAAACACATTTTATTAGCCATGTAATAGGCTAAGCTAAAAATGATCTGGTCTTCTCTGCAGATCGTGAAACACCATTTTAAAATTTGACTCCAAGCCGGTGGGTGGAGTTATGTTAACAACTGTCACATTCTCTTGACACTATCACAAACTAATTTACAGATGTCCATGAAATAAGCTGAATTCAAGATAGATTAAGACTCTGCAGGCTACGTTTGGGCAACTATGTTAAGCAATGTTTTTGCAGTGCAAGTGTACCAAAAGCCCTATGCAACTGCACCCCATACTGCTGCATGAAACGCCCAAAGACTAAATTTAGATGCAGTCACACCTATTTACAAAATTGTGTTAAAAGTTTGTCAAACTGGAGTAAACTTAAACAAAGTGTGCTGCGTACAGAGGAGGACTGGAACAAACCAATGTCTGTGTGACTCCACCTCTCAGTAATGCGCTCACTGGTAGTGGCTCAACAACTTTAATCTTTCTCCTATGTCTCCTCTAAGCCCCACGTATTGTGCCAAAAGATTAGGGGGGAAGAGGGGTAAACAGATTTATTTGGAAACTTACACTAACTGTGGTCAAAATTATAAGCAATAATAATTTTCCAAATGGAAACACGGTCTTAACTGTACAGTGGCAACAGCCACTGGGAGATATATATATATATATACTATATATACACACACACACACTCATATATATATATATATATACACACACACACACACTTAATTTGAAACTATGATTATTTTAACAATGCAAATGACCGCTAGACACGTGAACTGCTGCTTCGAGAAACTTTGTTTTCAGTATTTTTTTACCTACAAAAAGCAAATCTAGATGCGGACAACTGTCAAGATCACAGATAAAAGTGTACTATACGTGGTGACATTGAACAAAAAATGTCTACTCTATAAAGTAATCTCAACTTGAGAGACCTACGGCGTGGATGATTAAATTCAATATTTTCAGTTCACCATCAGTGTAAAAATAAGGCAAAACACATTGTATTGTCAAGTTCTGGGGTACAGCCATCGAAATGATTGAACACACATGCAGCACAGGGATAAATACACATCGTTCTCTCAGTGGAAACAAAAACATTATGTGCCCTGGGCAAATAAATTACTAGTAATTTGCTGAGATTACATTTAAATTAGAGAAAGAAAAAAAAGAACCATTAAAGTGCTCAAAAAGTGAATGGTTAGTGGCAAATGATGTTCTTATCAAACGGCCAGGACCGCAGATATAATTGGAGAACACGAATTGGGTTGAAAGACTAAAATAAGCAACAGGAGTACTTGTTCCTATTTTATGGACTGAATTCAGATGTATTTAGACCGTAAAGAAGTACGTACAATATATCAGAATGCGTATACATAACTGGGCAATCCACCTGTCTGGCTGCCTCTGTCACATCAAGCGCTTGTCTTAGTCTGCCCCCTGTCCTCCCAGTTTGTCATCACTGCTTGCCACCTGTGTCGCTGTACCTCTGCACTGGCCATTCAATTTACGATCGATAATATTCCTTAGTTTTTCACTGCCTCATCCCACAACCTACGCATTCTAACCCTCAGTTTGTGTATATCGCTCTTTGTGCATCTCTCTCATCCGGTTTCTGTGCATTTCGTCTACATGCCTATGCTTTGCTATGCGTGTCTCTGCATCAGGTTCGCAGCATTATTAAAGTTTGAGCTATTGGCATTGCTAAATAATACAACACCAATAGCTCAAACTTTAATAATGCGAGACCTATTGCATTGTAAATGCTTGTTTTAAATTACTCACGGTTCTTCATCTCTGCACCATTTTCCAGACCCGGTCCGTCACAGCTTTTCAATGCCGATTGAACGGGGGGAAGGAAGGAGTAGTGTTTCCGGTCTCCCGGTCTGGGCCCAGTCAGCGGTCTAGTGTGGAGGAGGGAGGGGACTACGTAAGACGCATGCCAGGAAGGATACGCAGCGGGAACGCCGCCGGCGCGCCATAGGCAAGCCCATCTGCGCCCGTCCGCGGCCGGTCGGGGCCTGGGGCTAGAACCCCTGCCAGTTTGCTAACCACCCATACGTATACCTCCGAGCAACTACACATGATGTGTCCCCCCCATACCTAATTCATGTGCGCATAGCATACAAACAGGTCTCTCTGCGCTAAAATGTGAAAAAGAGCATGGACATCCTGGTCCCCTATATTAGGCACCCCCACAAACTCTCTTTTGAGTCAGGGGTGGTTTCCCAAAGGAGAAAAGAGGCAGTGGTTATCCCCATAAAAAAAAGCCGGAGGTAAACGCTAGCCAGCGGGAGAATTTGACCGATCTCACTCCTACCTTTATTCGCTAAAATTGCAGAAAAGACGGTCAACACTCAATTAACAATACACATGAACCAGGTCTACCTACTCCACCCACGCAATCAGGCTTCCGGGCAACATTTTCGACAGAATCAGCGCTGCTTCTGTCCACAGAAACAATCCGCAGACAGGTTGATGAAGGACATACGGTGGCATTGATTCTGTTGGACCTCAGCGCAGCATTCAACACCGTCGCCCATCCTATACTCCTACAGTGTCTTAAGGAAAGAGGACTGACCAATCTGGCACTGAAATGGTTAAGATTTTTCCTACAGGACCGGAGTTTCCAAGTATCTCAAGGACCGTATTACTCCAAGAACATTAGATTAGATCAGGGGGTTCCTTAGGGCTCTATACTGAGCCCCACACTTTTTAACCTATATATGGCCCCTTTGCCAGACATCATTGAAAAATACGGCATTAGTGTTGTGTCATACGCGGATGACACGCAACTAGTAGTATCTTTATCCCAATCTCATGAAGAAGCAGCAATCAATTTCTCCACATGCCTACAAGAGCTGGCAGCCTGGATGTCTAACAACTGCCTAAAATTGAACGGCAGCAAGACTGAGGTCCTGATTGTGGGTAAGGCTCCCTCGATATGGTCACCAAGGTGGTGGCCGCAGACTCTGGGTACCACCCCACTCCTAATGAACAAGTAAAGAACCTGGGGATGTGGCTAGACTCCAAGACTGTGTCTCTCTGCGCTAAAATGTGAAAAAGAGCATGGACATCCTGGTCCCCTATATTAGGCACCTCCTCAAACTCTCTTTTGAGTACGGGAAACACTTGCAATCTTGGTGGCAGAAACAGCGCTTTGAGGCAGCAGAGGGGCACACGAACTTGGGAGAACCACGCTCCCCAGGAGTCAGCGGGGCCACGACCGGCTACACCGCCACGCCCCCCCCACAGGTGCAGAAATACCTCTCGCGTTTCCCGCTTCGCGGGAAACGTTCGCAATCTTGGTGGCAGAAACAGCGCTTTGAGGCAGCAGAGGGGCACACGAACTTGTGAGAACCACGCTCCCCAGAAGTCAGCGGGGCCACGACCGGCTACACCGCCACGCCCACCCACAGGTGTATTTAATCAGCATCTTATCTTCGGCACGCGGGACGCCCGCGGGCGTGCGCCAGGCGAAGGCCGGGGCAAGGGCGGGCCCGTCTGAGCCCGTCCGAGACAGGAGGAGACTGGACCTGGCCATCCCTCGAACGTTGCTATTAATGTAAGACTTTATAGCATTTTAACATTGCTAAGTATTTGACCCCATAACTTGCCCAATTTGTGCTAAAATTCTGTATACTTGGTTATTTGTCGAGGTAGATGGCAGTAAAAAACGGGAAAGGGAAAATATCAACAAACCCATGGAGGAGAGGAGGGGTAACTGGAACATTAGATGCGTTCATTACCAGGGCCACTTCGGTCCTGGAACATGAAATCGCTATAACTGAACGCCGTTTGTCCCTTGACCTCATGTATTTGAGGCAATCTTCACTTGGTGATATAGCCTTAGCACCATCCCCATACCAAGTGGTTTTAACCAATTTGCAGGGTGATGCCCGAACCCAACATCAACATCTACATGATCAATCAATTATATTGGACACTAGTACCATTGTTGTAAATGCTGATTCCTCATTAGTCCATACTACGACTAATCCCTGTCCTTGTGTATCGAAGCAACTAACGAAAAACCACAACATTGACTCTAATCTATCTGATCGTTCAGTGGTTGTGGGATCTAATGCTAAGAGGAAACGAGGAGGGAATTTACAAAAGGGTGGATATGCTATAAAGACCAAAGTCACAGTACCTAAGGCAGCGGTAAAACTGGTTCAGAGCCTAAATAACAATAATAGAAAAACGCAGAATACCGCACCCCCACTCGAAACACCTCGTGCAAGTACAGCGGAGTCACTAATAATGGAGGCTAAAAGCATAGAGGGTTTGCTAGAAAAAAATCGAACATCTGGTGAAATCATTAATCCTCCCATTAATGGAAAGATCAAAAAGAATTAGTAAAAAGCTAGGGGTACTTGAACAAGCAACTTTGGCTAACTCTGCACTTTTAGGTTAATTAGTTGAGTCTGAATCCACTCAACCTAGAATAATAACTACACTCCCTGTTAAACAACCAATTAGACCCTTTGAGACTACAGGAACATTAATTAATGAATCACTTCGGCCACTAAATGGCATGCACAAATGTGAGGGAATACTAACTGATAGATTGAAGAAAAAGGGGGGCCGGTTAGAGGGACAGGGAGTTAGGGATGAAAGGAGTTCTGAGAACGCAGGGATGACGAGTAAAACTACCATATCCGATAAAACATCATCACATAGAGATATAGGATATGGTAGTCGTCAAAGACTAGAACTTCCCCCGGACTCATTCCCATATGTAGTCGTTTTAGCAGGTGTTCCTGCTGAAACATGATAAATTAGAAACATATCAAGAACTAAAAAATAAGGTAATGTTTTGGTTAAGTAGGAACAGAACACTTAGACCGGATCTACATGGGGACATTTTACATGTTCGCAGAGTAAGCTGGGTGGGCCATAGATCAAAGGACATGGATGGGGACTGTATCATCGTTAATTTTAGAGATCCACGTGTGGTACAGTTTATAAGTGGCTTTTACAATCATAGAAACGTGGGAGGTATTTGTTCCTTTGATCTAAGCTACTTTTATCCCTCTTCATCTACCACTTTTAGGGGCCTTTTTATTACAACTTACAGCGATGTGGCCCCATTTTCTCACTGGAAAATCAGTTTAATGTTCCAACAAGTAACCGTTTTGAATCTTTATCGGGGCTTGGGGGTGTAGATTGACAAATATTGGAAAATCCTGATGCCAAACCCTCTGAAATCCGACTACCTGAAATGGCAACGTGAAACTATGTAACATCAGGTTTGATCCAGCAATCTCTTTCAACTAGTGTTGTTAAGGACTTAGTATCCCCCGATATAGTATCTGAATCAGAAAGTAGGGATACCGGACTGAACAAAGAGTATAATACTGGTAATATTGAGGATGTTGGGATTACTTGTAACGGCACTATTAAGATGAATAAGGGTACTTGGTCTATCATGTGTTGGAATATTGCTGGTCTGAGAGCCAAGTTAGATAACCAGAACTGTGTCAAACTTATCAATGAATATCATATTGTCTGCCTACAAGAGACATGGGCGGTTGAAGCACACCACTTGAGCGGTTTTAAAACTATTTTCACACCAGCTATAGGCTCATTACGAGGCAGGGCCAAAGGTGGGCATTGCACTTATGTATCCAACCTTTTTAAATGTGAAAAATTGAGATTATTCGCAATAATTGTTTTTACCATATGGTCGGGATACATATAAATACTAAACTCTGTTTGATGATTGTGAATTTTTATAATAATGTTCCCTCTGAAGACATCACTGTAGTTTTGAAATCCCGGAGAACTGATTTTTACAGTTTGCTAAGTAAGGAAACTAAAGAGACTGTCGTTGTGTGGGGGGGTGATTTTAACTGTCCACAGTGTAAAAGGGGAGAAAAGGGGACCTGCGGTCTGATGTTGGATAAAGATACGAATTTAACACACTTTGAACACACTGAAACTGGGGATCTTTTGAATGAAATAGTTTTTACTAATGATTTGGGGTTCGCTAGCAAGATGTGTCAACCAGATACCATTTTCCCCAACTTTTAACGGCAGAGGGGTATTTACGACAATTGATTTCATTATGATTTCCTCATGTTTCAGAGATAATGTTTTAAACTATAAAACGTTAGAAACCCCTTTAAGTGACCATTTCCCCATTAGGGTAGAAATTGTAAGTCCATATTTTGACCCTGACTATGAAAACATATCTAGGTGCTATCCTAGCAATATAGCATTATCAAGACAAAATGGATATGCGCTGAAATGGTCCAAGGTAATCCCCGAAGACTTCCTATGTAAATTGATTAGGACTTGTGAAGCGAGTTTTAATGTTTGTTTGGGTGAGGCAGCTGAGAACACTGAAATAATTAATAACTTAAAGGTAATAACCACACAAATAAAGGCCAGTCTTTGGGTAGAATGAAGAAACCCCAAACAAAATAGATCTAGCTGGTTTAACATGACATGCACTAAGGCCTATTCCAACCTCAAATGTGCCTCGAGTACCACTGTTAAGGATCAGACTCTGATCAGGGAACTCCGCAAAGCATATAAAACGGCTCAAAAAAGGAGAAAGGAGGTACTGAAGAGGGAAAGAGGGAAGCATGGGAAGCGTGGGAAGCGTTATGTGAAGCTTCTCAATCTCGAGACACGACAGCCTTCTGGAAGGCAGTAAATGCACCATTCTTTAGGGATAACTCTAGGGCAAGGATTGAAATTGCCATTTCAGAAGCTGAATGGGTGAGATATTTTGAAATGCTCTATAGCGTGCCCATTCCAACAGAGGAAGGGCCTGATGAGACAGCAGATCAGGGCACGATTATTCTAGCAAAAAGTAATATGAATTTGAACTTCACCCTAGAGAGGTAATTTCGAGTATTAAATTAAGCCTAGGGGGAAAGGCACCGGGCCCTGATGGTGTCCCGGTGAACAATTTCAAGAATAACATGACCTTATGGGCGCCACTGCTAACTCGACTTTTTAATGCCTCCTGTTCAGCTGGACTGGTACAGACCTGGTACGAGTCTATCATAGTTCCTATATTTAAAAAGGGCGATAGGACTAGTTGCGCGTGCTATCGCCCTATATCATTGTTAGACTCGACAGTCAAAATTATTGGTAGAGTTTATTTTTATTTATTTTAGAGGTTTTATATAGCGCTGGCTGGACCCGGGGGCATCAGAGCGCTTTACATATTGTGAACCAGGAGGTAAAAACACCAGGACCAAAAAACATAGCAGTATTATATATGCACAACAAATACGTCAATATATGGGGGACTTTAGGAGGATAAATATGGGAAGACAAAAAACACCATACTGTGGAGTAAATGGTAATAATAATTACATAGGCACAAAAAAATTAAGAAGAGCGCTGGGAAGATAGGGGAGAAAGGAAAGGGAGGATAGTGGTCAGTTAGGTTGATAAGGAAAGGGAGGGTAGGTCAATACCTTGGATGGGGTTGGAGAGGGATGATGAGGGCTGAGGGTTGACGACGTAAGGGGGGTGTGAGGGAATGCTAGGGTGGTAGACAGGGAGGGGGAGTTATCCTTAATAGGTTACATATATGGGCAGAGAAACATAAGATAATTAGTGACCACCAATATGGCTTTAGGGAAGGTATAGGCACTGTAGATCAGTGCCTTAATTTATATATATACTCCTAGAGAAATATACTAAAGCCAAGGGAGGTAGGATGTTTTTAACTTTTGTAGATCTAACATCTGCCTTTGATTGTGTTACCTACAGTAAGCTGTGGTTAATTTTAGAGCGTTTGGGGGTGTTGGATAATATTATTCAATTTCTTAGAGACCTGTATAATGGTGCCAGGGCCTCTATTAGATTTGGAAAGAATGGCGAATGTACTAGGACGTTTAGCATTGCTAGGGGTGTGCGGCAAGGTTGTGTCCTTGCCCCATTTTTATTTACCATCTACATCAATGATTTAGAAAAAACTTTACTGCAAGCATGCCAAGATATGCCATTGGCGTTAAATCGTCCAATTCCAGCTTTAATTTATGCTGATGATGCAGTACTGATGGCCAGGACCCCATTAGCAATGCAGAAAATGATTACTTAGTTTACCACTTTTATGACCAATTTGGATTTGAAAGTCAATTGTACTATAACTTTTTGTATGAATTGTGGTTTACGTACAAATAAGATAACGAAAACCATGTTTATTGACTCCAAACCGCTAGATTTTACTCAAACTTTTCCCTATTTGTGTATTTTGTTTGATTGTTCTGGTCAATGGGGTAACGCAGTAAAAAGTAGGAGACTGCGGTTCTCCAAGTCCATAATGGCCCTGAAATCATTTAGTAAAAAAATGGGGAAGAAACCTGTTGAAGAACTCCTGTGTATTTATAAAGCAAGTTGTGTGGCGATAGCCACATATGGCGCGGGAATCTGGGGGGGATTCAAATGGGTCATCCTCGAGGTGACTGAAAATAATTTTCTTAGATATTTATTATCAGTACCAGATAGTGTGTCCACCCATAATTGCCATGTCGAACTCGGCCTTCCTTACCTGGAAGACATCATTAAGGTGCAACCGGTCCTTCTGTGGCACAGGGTGTGGACCACAGAGGAATGTTCTTTTAACCGCTTCATTTTGGGCAATGCGATAAATCTTGATTGTGCCCACAAGATGGGGTTACAGTACATTAAGACCTTCCTCGTAAATATTGGCCATTTAGAATATTATGAAGATCCCGTGTTGATGACCCAGATCTCGAGGAAAGTGCTGAAAAAGTTATGTATAACTTACCTCGAGGATCGGCATTTCTTAAAAATGTTTTTATTTCATGGAAATCAATCACTGTTTAATCCCTTCGACGCTCATGACGAGCTCAGCTCGTCATGAGTTACGCCTCTCGTACGCTCATGACGAGCTGAGCTCGTCATGAACCGCGGGTTTTCGCAAAAGTCAGCGCACAGCGGGAAAACGCTTAGCGCGCATGGTGTTAAACTGTCATTAATCTATTGTATGAATTTGTATGAATTTGGATAGTTTGTATAGTACTTTTATTCTCCTTATTATATGATGTGATTTTAGTGTACTTTTATGGTTATTTGTGCAATATAACCGAATCAAGTTATTTTGATTTGAGTCAGGGGTGGTTTCCCAAAGGAGGAAAGAGGCAGTGGTAATACCCATTTAAAAAAAAGCTGGGGGCAAACGCTAGCCAGCTGGAGAATTTATGACCGATCTCACTCCTACCTTTTTTCGCTAAAATTGCAGAAAAAACGGTCAACACTCAACTAACAATACACATGAACCAGGTCAGCCTACTCCACCCACGCAATCGGGCTTCCGGGCAACATTTTCCACAGAATCAGCGCTGCTTTTGTCCACAGAAACCATCCGCAGACAGGTTGATGAAGGACAGACGGTGGCATTGATTCTGTTGGACCTCAGCGCCGCATTCTACACCGTCGCCCATCCTATACTCCTACAGCGTCTTAAGGAAGGAGGACTGACCAATCTGGCACTGAAATGGTTTAGATTTTTCCTACAGGACAGGATTTTCCAAGTATCTCAAGGACCGTACTACTCCAAGAACATCAGGTTAGATCAGGGGGTTCCTCAGGGCTCTATACTGAGCCCCACACCTTTTAACCTGTATATGGCCCCTTTGCCAGACATCATTGAAAAATACGGCATTAGTGTTGTGTCATACGCGGATGACATGCAACTAGCAGTATCTTTATCCCAATCTCATGAAGAAGCAGCCATCAATTTCTCCACACGATTACAAGAGCTGGCAGTCTGCATGTCTAACAACTGGCTAAAATTGAACAGCGCAAGACCGAGGTCCTGATTGTGGGTAAGGCTCCCTCAATATGGTCACCAAGGGGGTGGCTGCAGACTCTGGGTACCACCCACACTCCTAATGAACAAGTAAAGAACCTGGGGATGTGGCTAGACTCTAAGCTCTCTTTTGACCACCACACCAGGACTGTGGCCGGGAAGTGTTTCTAAATTATGAAAGACCTTCGGAAGACCCTAGATGTGCTACCTGTAGCTGCCATGAACATTTTAGTCCCCGCACTAGTAACCTCCCGCTTGGACTACGGTAATGCGCTTTACATAGGCACCAGTGGCAAGAGCGTTCAGAGACTGCAATACATTCAGAATGCAGCTGCCCGCCTATTCCTGATGCTCCCTAGAAAAGCCTCGTCCAAAGATGCCCAAGCCACTCTACATTGGCTCCCAATAAAGGAAAGAATTCTCTTCAAGGCCCTATGCATTAGTCAACAGATCCTGCTGGGAAAAGGACTGAACTACCTACACAACCTACTGTCCCCCTACACCCCGACCAGAACAGTACAATCCTGGGGCTCGGGACAGGTTTAAATCCCAGCGGTAATGGCTGCCTAAATCCGTCACTCGGCACACAGAAGAGCTCTCAACGCTGCAATTGGGAGATAATCTGCAAGAAGATGAACACACAGCCCACTTTCCACCCCGCCGGGACCTGTAGAACTCGTCAGGACCATAATTTCCTGGTTTGACGGCCTCAAACACACCGAATTCGATATTGTGTGAGTGATGCGTGGTCACGGAATGGGAGAGCCAAAATGGCGGTGGCACCCGAGACAGACCTGAATACCGAGTAAGTTGCTGCCTCAGTGTGTTCCGTGAGCACATACCATTCTTTTTTGACACCCTTCGCAGTCTTCACCCCTAAGAAGAAGTGTGGATTAATATCCCGGGCACCAGCAGATAGTGAGCGAGACTCCCCGCACCGGGTTGCCAGACTCAGCAATGGCGATTATGGCGGCAATGGCAGCACTCACAATTCAGGCCAGGGCCTAGGGAGAGCACTGAAAACTCTATCAGACTCCGTGCATGCCTACCAACAACTCCTGCTAACTTCCGATAACCAGGAGCTCCAACATCCGACAGCTAGACAGCTAAAAGGCGAGTTTTACACATCGTGGTGCCTGACTCAATAATGGCGGCAATGGCGGCAATGGTGACACCAGCATTCCAGACCGGAGCCCAAAGCCCAGACCCTATGCGCATCTACAACGCTTGGCGACCTGCTCACTAGGGAGTCCAGGTCTTCGACTGCCACGCTAATCGAGAGGAAGAGAGTGCACCTGATCCAGCCTGCAACCGAACTAAAGCGGATCCTTTTCCACCCTGCCACATCATGTACTAGCGACCCAGCACCCTAGCAACGATGCGGTGAGTGTCTAGAACCTTTCTATGACACACTCGTGCTGCGGTAGCCCTGCAGCCCTGCGGTAGCCCTATCTTCCGACCCTGCACCTCCGCCTATACATGGTACCTGGCTGTGTATTGAATGCTGGTGTATTGAATGCTGGCCTTGCCACACAGTGACTGTGATTCTTGCCTCCACCAAATCACTATCATTCCACTAACATCTGTGTACCATCTGTGTCTGCTGCCACTGTACCATCTGTGAATCGAGGAAAGTTGTTCTCCAGTAGCTACTCTGTCAGTGCTGGCAATTCGAGCCTCACTCAGTGCAAGACAGAGTCACACTCAGCACCAAACCAGAGCCTCAACGGAGCCCCGCGCTCAATACTGATTCATCTGGTGCTAACCGAGACTACCATAGATCCCCTACAACTCTCAGCGCCGGGTCACTGCACCCACTCGCAACCGTCGCCCACCACCCAGGCGCTGCATTGCATTGTACTCCTGCATTGTACTCCTGCCCATCGCAGCAGACGCACACACTGGGTGTGCAACATCCCTGCACTGGGCGCACTAATAGAGTCTGTACTTTCGTCACAATAAGAGAGAGGCTGCCAACCAAGGCCCTCCAAGGAAGAGTTTGAGCCTCCCAGTTTACCACCTCAACCACTTCAACCCTGCCCGATGATGGCAGATAAGGAAAGCAGAACCAACAATAATAAAGTACAACCACAGCCGGCGATATGGGACTCTCCAATTAAGGCCAAATCAGATCTGACCAGCACAATGGACATGATTTTAAAAAAACTAGCGGAGGTCCATGATCTGGCTAAATCAACAAAAATAACACTGACTCTATGCAGTTGGAACTTACAGCAATCCGCGCAGACATGAGCACTATGAACAAGAGCATCTGTGAGGCGGAACAACGTCCAAGCGATGTAGAAGACCGGACCTCCCAATCCTCCAAAGTCATTAAACATCTCCAGAGCACCACAAATTAACTCAAGAGACAAAATGCAGAATTGGAGGATCGTAACAGAAGAGGAAATGTACGTATCTTTGGTATTCCGGAGGAATCAGAGAAAGATGAAGGGTTCTGCTTGGCCTTCCTTGAGGCCTGGATACCGATGATCACGGAGATTGAATTCCATCACGGCATGGAACTTGACAGGGCGCACAGAATACCAATGTATAACGCTCCAAGGAGGAAAGGTCCCCGACCCATAATATGTAAGCCGCTCCGCTACCAGCACGCAGAGGGCATCCTACAATTCGCCAGGAAAAATCATCACGTCACCTGGGAAGGCCAACGCATAATATTTCGCAAGATTACTCCAAGGAGACTGTCGATACGAGGAAAGGATTCCTTCAACTGAGAGACAAACTGAAGGCGAAGAATATTCAATTCTCTTTCGCAGGCCCATCGAAATTTAAGATCATCTAACATGCCAGATCTCATCTCTTTACAAATCCCCAAGACCTTACACGCCACCTGTCTAGAGGCTCATCCAACAAGCGGAAAAACGATATCCATGACGCTGCTATCCCTTGAACTGCCTGATCTGTGTGATCCACTGTCTTCTCGCTACCTTTTTGATAGAATGATTTAATATGTGTTTCCATGTAAATGCATTGTCGTCCATATCACTAGGTGCCCACTAATGCCGTATAAGATGTTGCCTCACAATTGCGTGATTCTCACTTGTATCACATGTCTTGCTCCCCCTTGCGGGGTGTTTCCGGTCTCACTGCAAGGGTTACGACACAATGTGATATGTTGCCTACCAACCCTCCGGTCGCTATTAGATATTCCTACTCGGTAGTCCCGGTGGCTCTCTGGTGGCACTGCGACCCTGTCTGCTTTGTAGCTCATACAGTCTCACAGTCGCTCCTCACCAACGCTAGAAGTTGGCAGCTGATGGTTCTTCTGTTTGAGTTGTCTACATGCCCTAATGTGCCTCTACATGATGCAGTTCACTGGAAACCTCTGGGCTCTGTAGTTTATAAAACTCACCACGGTTCACTATGTTCATACACGTTCCGAGTTTACATTAAGTGGTAATAGTAACTTATGTGCTTATAAGTTTCACTCTTTTAGAGTATCCTCTAGCCTTAATTGATCCAGTTTCACCGCTCCCCATTTACACTTATTGAGTGGCGTAGTTCTCTTACACACGTTTCTCCTGATGAGACACTATTCCATTAAGTCTCTCTGTGTTGCCTTTAGACGATACTGCCGTTACAGCTCCTGACTTCGAGTTTTTCTGGGAGAAGGGGGTGATAAGGGGGGTGGGAAGGGGAGATAAGGAGGGGGGTAAGATGGGAGGGGGGATGCAGGGTTTGGGGATAAATGTAACTTTGACTGTTTCCTTTTTGTTCATATTTCATTTATGGTTATTTGTTGATCTAAACTCGAATGTAGTATCTTGTATGCCTTATACTGCACGCAGGCTCAAAACTAGACACCACACGTATTCCACTCTGAGGAGGGACCCGCAAATAGTTGAAGCCATGTCTTGCTGCAGGTACTTCTCCAGTAATATACGTTCAGAGACACCGTCTTCCCGTCCGCACCCACCACAATGCCGCTCATGCCTCTAGCGATCACTGACCCTTAAATGGCTCAGATTAAAACCCTGGCAGAAAACCTTACTATTGTTTCTCTGAACGTCAAAGGCCTTAACCATCAGTGAAACGCAGAAAAGTCTTCGAGTATTTAGCAAAGTCCAAAGGAGACGCCATCCTGCTTCAGGAGACAAAACTCTCAGAAGAGGATATAGGGTTCATAAAACATCACTGGATCCCTCATACTCTATGTTCCCCGGCCATTCATAAGAAAAGAGGAGTGATCAACCTAATCTCCAAAAAATCCAACATTACTATCACCTCACACACTCACGACACGGATGGGAGGCTCTCAGTCACGCATCTAATGAGAGATGAAGACCCCATTCATGTGGTAAATATATATGGGCCTAACGGTGACAATCCAGATTTATGGGAATCCATCTCAACAACTATTGAGAATCTACCTCAAGATGACCTGATTGTAGTTGGCGGTGACTTCAACCTCCCACTAGACCCCCTTATAGACCAGCAATCTAAATGCACATACCAATCCTCCCGCTCACATGAGACACTCAAACGCATCTGTTCCAAATGTAACCTTAGAGATTCATAGTGACTCCAACATCCAGATATGAGAGATTACACATTTTACTCAGCGACACATAATTCCTACTCTAGGCTGGACTACATTTTACTCTCTAGTTCATTCACACAGCTCATAGAGGAAACAGACATAGCGCCCAAACTAGTTACCGACCATTCCTGTATCAGCACCACACTCGCAGGTTCCCACACTATCCTATGCCCGAAGCGTTGGCGCTTTAACGAAGACATACCTCGGATCCAGAGAACAAACGGCAGATTGAAAACGCCATTCAGGAATACATCACATTAAATGACCTCCCTGATACAAAAACGTCCACCCTTCGGGATGTGCTCAAAGCAACGATTAGGGGTGTCATTATAGGTATCGGAGCATAGAGCAACAAAAAATGTAACCTGGACTTGACGCACTACAGAGAGAAATCAAATCACAAGAAATTTACCATTCTGCTAACGTAGACAACAAGTCTACACTGGATTAACTTGTTAAAAAGAAATATGAATACAATACAATTGTGAGCAAATGCGCCGGAGTGAGGATAAATAAATTCAAAGCACTCAAACTATGTGAGGGGAATAGAGCAGGGAAACTGCTAGCATCCTACCTCAAACATAAGCAGAAGCAATTTACTATAGCATTGATTAAAGATCCCACTAATGCCACCCATACCAAACAAAACAAAATACTAGACACCTTCCAAGCCTTCTACAGAGACCTCTACAAAAACAAGCTGACATTAGACACTGAGGCGAGCTCTGAATACCTAGACTCACTGAATCTCCCTAAACTTTCCGAGGATGACAGCTCTACATTAGGGTCCCCCATCACCGACAAAGAACTCTCATCCTCTGTCAAATCCCTCAAAAGCAATAAAGCCCCAGGCCCAGATGGCTTCTTGGCCAGCTTTTACAAGGAGTTTGATTAATTTCTCAGTCCTACCTTACTAAAATTATTCAACTCTATTGCCGTGGAGGGCTGTGTCTCAAAATCAATGGGTGAAGCCACTATTATTGTCATCCCGAAAGAAGGGAAAGACCCCCTCTTAACAAAAAATTATCGACCAATCTCGCTTATCAACCTGGATTGCAAGATCTATGCAAAAATTCTAGCCAACAGACTCAATGCAGTCCTCCCAAAACTGATAAGTAGCTCTCAAGTGGGGTTTCTCAAATACCGCATGTCCAACGACAACACCAAATGACGGTGCCACGTTCTGGAGAAAGCTAAAATAACAGCCACCCCCTCTGTTGCCATCACCCTGGACGCGGAAAAAGCATTCAACAGGGTGTCTTGGTCCTTCTTGAAACAGTGCATGCTATCTTTCAATCTGGGGAAGACTTATACTGACATGGTAATGGCCCTCTACTCCACTCCATCCGCCCGGATTGCCATAAATGGCACCCTGTTGGACCTATTTCGCTTGTAACAGGGCACTAGGCAGGGCTGCCCTCTCTCGCCCGCACTGTTTCTCTTGGCCCTTGAACCTCTCCTCACAGATAAAAAGCGTAACAATGAAATTATGGGGGTGGACTTCGGAGGTACGCGGGTGAAACTTGCCGCATATGCGGACGATATCCTTGTGGTTACAGAGAATCCAGATACTTCCATCGAGACTCTCATGACCACCATAGAGAGGTACTCCGCCCACTCCGGATACAAACTGAATCGCGATAAGTCAGAAGTTAAGCCCCTGAACGTTTACAGCACCAGAGACATGCTGGGTAACTCTGGCCTCTCATGGCAGACTGGTTTTATTAAATACCTCGGATTGAATTTGGCAGCACCCTACTCGAGACGCTCCAGCGCAATGAAACCATCACTCTAGAAAAAATGAAAACCCACCTGGACGGATGGTCTCCTCGATTTATAACATGGTGGGGGAGGGTCGAGACCATCAAGATGATGATCTCTCCTCTAGTGAACTATCGAATTGCGATGCTGCCCCTCATATTATCTCCGGACTTCCACCACGAATTGGACGTCTTACTCTCCAAATTCTTATGGAAGGGGAAAAAAGCAAGAATTAGCATTAAGAAACTCCGCCTGGATAAGTCCTTGGGGGGGGTCAACTTGGCGGACTTCAAGCTGTATCAGACGGGATTCCTTCCCAAACATGGTCCCTACTGGCTGGCACCACCCATCGACAATACCCCTGTTTGGCTGGTCATAGAGAAAGCTCTTCTTAGGAACCTCTCTCCTGCGGCCGTTCTAACTGTGAACCTTAACACGGTCACTTGCTCAAAATCAATTTTCCAGAACACAAATATCGCTCTGCTGAAGGTTGACAAACTCTTAGACATAAGTATACGGCACTCCAATATGGAATCGCTATGGCATAACCACACACTACTTTATAGGGGAAACCATTACACAATGACTTATGGGTTGAAAAAGGTATCTATTTCCCCCACCAGTTGTTTGGCGACTCCTACCCCCTCTCCTTCAAGGATGTCCAATCCAGATACAACCTTGACTCGCTAGAATTCTACCATTTTTTTTAAAATAAAGTCAGCGATTACTAAAGCAAAACTCTCTACATAGCCTCCTTCTCTCCCGAACTACCTTTCTAAACTAAATGGACTCGGCCACCAGGTTTCCTGGCTCTATAAATTAATACGCCCGCACCACTCTGCTCTCAATAAACTCACACACTTCTGGAAATCACACGCCTCTTTTCCAATATCAGAATTGGATTGGTCCAAATCCTGGGCATCAACCATGAGATACAAAATCAGCCCAGCACTCTCCCAGACAAAGTTTTGGCTGCTCCATAGAGCTTTCTGGACACCAGCGCGTCTTCACTCACACATCAGAGAGGATGCAGTTTGTTGAAACTGCAAGGATAAAGTTGGCGACCTAGAACACCTTTTGCTCCACTGTGAATGTGTGGTACCCTTTTGGGATAAGATCTTTGCTTTTCTATCTAACATATTCTCATACAATCCCAATAGAGAGCTATCGACCCTGGTATTAGGCTTCCTCAAAGCCGGGTCTCTCACTGACAATGATAGGGCCCTACTAGATCTACTCCTCACTGCAGCGGTCAAGATTATTCTCAGTAACTGGAAGGACACCTGCAAAGTCTCCTTTACCTGCTGGTTAAATTGGGTCACCAATCTAAGAGGGGCTGATAATATATCACTTCAGAATTCGCAGTGGTGATCTCCTACCAGACGAATGTGGGATACTCTCTATAACTATTTTAGCTTACACAATCCACCATGAACCTCCTACCCTACACTCACGAACCCGCCCTACACTATGCGTACACTAAGACTTTGCTTGATCTCCCCATGCTGATCCTCTGGTCACCAACTCCTGCCAAAGTCAGCGGCTGTTACCTTCTGTGGGTCATTGCACTGATACTACATATGCTACTCACATAATCTAAGATATGTCATTTTTTGTTTCTTAATGTCTGCTATTGCCCATTCAAATTCTATTTTTACCTTCATTGTTTAACTTTTTTATGTCTCTTTCCTATGTTCTTATGGTTTCATATTGTCTGTATTGCCTTTTTGGAAACAACCAATAAAAACTTTTGAACAAAAAAAAAAAGAATGAGTGTGTGGGGGGGGGGGGGAGGGGGAGTCGATCATTTCGCTACCTTGCCGCTAAACAGTAGCGGATCTTCAGATGGAACAATCTGAAAACTTTTCCGGAAAACATTGAAGACATGGCTCTTCTAGATATAGAGCCACTTATTTTCAACCTGTTTTCTTATTAGCACCACCATAAGCATCGTTGGCGCCGCGCTGGGGTCACACTAGCTAGTGTAACCAGGCGCTTTACAAGCTCTTTTTAAAAATAAAAAATTTCTTTAGCACCAAGATAGCCTACTTGAATGCCCATCGCGATTTATATCCATATATAAAATCAATTGTAAGGCAGTAATTGTTTGTTTTACTAATTATAACAGATACAGTGGACTCTTGTCCAAATGTTCATCTGCACTGCCCGGATAATCTGACAAAAATAGTGCACGACCAGCGATATCCCTCAATAACGTTCCCTTCTGATCCAAACAGATACTTTAAGAAGAGAAATACATCTTCAAAATGAATTTCCAATTACAAAGGAAACAGGAACACATAAAACACATTAACACTACAAAAATGTACTTGTGAAGTTTTTATCCAATTAAAAAGTCCTGCATTCACCAAGGAGTTTATACTTTTACCTACCAAGTCATTTTTCTCCTCCTAGCTTCAAAAATTAAGGAGTAAAATAATTCCAATTCAAAACCTTATGCTATGGCCTAAGAAAAAAAACAGTAGAAAAACGATAAAACAAAAATACCTGTTGAACAGTGTAAGAGGCCAGAACTTTAGCTAAAGGCCCCTCAGCTACGATCTCCATGCAGATAAAAAGGTTAGGTATGCAGAAGCGGTTTCCCCAATTTAGAACCGTCGCAGGTGGTTTTGAAGCGGCCCTGTGGACCACACTATATAAATCACAGAATGACAATCACATCAAACCCTCCGGAGCCTGTGATTTTACATTCAGCCAATATTTGAAGACATAAAAATGCATGCATTAAGCGTCTATTTTTCATTTATTACACTCCACCTAAGGCCGGGTGGGGTAAGAGAGGTTAACCATATACACAGATGTATTTTGGTGTATGTTTTAGTAGATTAAACAGGCTATTTTATTGCTGAAGTTGGTGTTAATTGGATGGCAGCGTGGGAAATCAGAGAGACGTATAGGTGTGTCACATAAGGCCTGCTGGTGTGAAATAAAGGGCTTTGGTGAGGCAAATTTTTTTTTTTCTTGACTTTTTATTTAGTTGACTGCTTTATTTTTCCACAATACACAACTGTCCACCATAAAGCGTAAACTTAACAAACGGGTTGCACAATAGGATCCCCCTCTGTGTTTTTATGCCAATCAGGGTGTTCATACACATTGTCCATCAATGTCCTTAGTGCAGCTGGGGTGGTGTTGGGGGAGCAAGTTTATTATCGGGGAGGAACGCATATAACCACAGGCCAGTTTAGGAAGGATCAAAGTGTGCAAGTGTGTGCAGAAATCCTTGATATGCGTGTATATTTCTATGCAACGCGTAACATTTGTGAGTGTAATTCGGCGCCTCTGGCCGTGTTCTTCACGTTGTGATCGATGACTAAGAAGTAAAAGCTGTAACAGTTAATGTTCATAGGTGTGCCTTCTAGCTCTTCATAAACAGGTGTTCAAATAACTGGCGGCAGTTCTGAAGTACAGGCAAACTGGGCCGCGGGCCAGATTCACAGAATCCTGCAGCGGCATCTCAGAAAGAAACTGCGTTACCACAACACGGAAAGCAGCCTGAGGCGACGCAATTTTCTTCCAGGCAGGCTACATTCTTTCAAGGGCTGCCCTATGGAACAAGGCCGTCGATTTAACAACGAGGAGTAGAATTTCTCCGGGGCAGGAATACTAGGCTTCCATCTTGAAATTCCTGAGGTCGCCAGAGTAGAAAGAAGCATTTCGAATTCCTCGCAGGATTTGCAGTCTCCTGCCACAGCGCCAGAAAAGAAAGAGGCCAGCTTTCGATGGATAATAAATTTCAACAAACTCTTGTACGCGGATTTCACAGTTAACAAGAACCAACATGACCAAGGCAGTACTAACAAGTGAAGAAAGGTAAGAACTAAGCAGTGCGCTCGTCTACTCTTTTCAGCCAGGCCTCTCTCTACCCACAGTTAAATCTTCATTTTTTTAACCATTACACTTGAACCAATGTCTGAGCCTTTTGTGTTTTATTTTCCTGAGGCAACCAGAGTGGCAAGTGAATAGGGAGGAGCTGTACCAGAGATCTGATTCCATCTCGATTGTTAGTTAGGGTCTTTCCTTTTTGCAGACACCCAGTAAAACAAAAACCTAACTCTACAAAAATAAGTAAGTCTACCCAATTAAAAAAAAAATAGGACTTAAATGTCATGGACTTCAGGGTCAGAACTCGCCATACACAGCCAGCAAGTCGAGTACCAAGATGGGTTTTTAGGCATCTTACTGTTTTCCCTCATTTTTAGATCAAACGGACAACGCTTCTACCTGATAAAAAGAACCTTCATATTCTCAAATGTTAAAGTGGTACTGTGGGAAAGCAGTGATTTACTTCTTGACCCTTTCCGAGGTCACCATAGTAAGAGACAGTTTATCAAAGAGCGGCCTCGAAACTTAAGAAAACTATAGAACGATACATAATCAGTAAAAATAATTCACCAGGACCTCAGTTCTTTATTTACTGAGGCCAAGCAGCTTAAAACTGCACTACAATTTTTTTAATATAGTCGATGCCACTGGAATTATGAGATTCTGCAGCCATGGAGTTTTCTGCATAATTATGGATTTGCCAAGTAATCCACCATCCACTGCATAATTTAAACAAAAAATTGTTCATTTCTGAAATGAATCAAAAGTTACGAAATACGCTACCACATGGGTTGCCATACAGTGGCAGACCTTTTGTCAAGATGAGGCAGGTCATCTTTTAGTTACCGACTCCTAAATCTAGGTTGTTCTAGGATATCTAGACTAGTAATTACTGGTTACGGTCATCTGCGGAGGGGGTGGTTGGGCTGTGGGAGTGGAGTTGCAGCTCACTGTGCCATGGGAGTCAAGCTGCACCACACTGGAGCAAGGTCAAAGCTAACTTGTTTATGGTTGCTCTCTGTAGTGGCACAGTGAACAAAAAATTGAATACTGGAATTCGGGCCAGAGTAATTGCTAGTGGCTAATATTAATTTAACCATTCCACCCCTTGCTTTATTTTTAATCTTCCAGTAGTGCAACTAGTACTGAAAAGTTAATGTACATGTTCGTCATGGCATCCAAAAGGCACCCGCATACTGACACGGATTATCCAGATCTACATCTAGTTGAGTTTATTTGCAAAATTTCATCTCAGAGAAATAAGGAATAAATATTTGCAAAAACATAAACAGACAACATCTTCATGCAAAGAGTTCATGAAAGTGGCCCTGAATCGTGTTGTATGTACACATCATTGGAATAAACAGTAAATCACATTACTTTTCAGAAAATTATTTACAGTCCAACAAGCACAAAAAAAGAAAGTGCCTGTGAGCTTTAGGACCAGATTGACTTTTTTAAAATAATACATGCCTACGTAAAAAATCCAAGCATGTAAAATTCTATTTAAAATTGCAATAAATAACCAGAATTAATTTTTTTAAATCGATCAACCTAAACTCTGAGCAGGAATTGTGAGGTTACCAACACCACACGCATCTACTAAATGATCTCCAAGCTTCTCATCGGCCTGTGCAGTACAATTAATAGCACAGTATATTCTTTTGCTTATAATTCTATGATTTCGGAAAAACATTGATAAACCTTGCAATTGCAAGTGCAACAACAAAATTCTTCATTTCAAATAAAGTGGTTAGTGCTTCTGTCCTTGAATGGACTCTGTACCTTTTGATAAATTGGACAAAGGATCGATTTTTTTTCATTCTTTTAAATATAAACCAATGAGAAGTTGTACTGTATTTCACACCAAGAGCACATGAGCAAAGGCATAGGATTTGGTAAATTCTAGTCCAATAAAAGGGGATTCTCCATATCGAATCAACATCAATGCAAATGTGTAAAATGTGATTTTTGATTCTCTTATTGGAACTTTTTGATTAATAAGGTAAAGACCCTCCCATGTTATACCAAGGGTAAGATAGTTTCTGTTAAAGAAGCCGAATCAATGCTATTTATGTGCTCATATTGCCGCTTTACTGTGCTACATACTCTGTGTTGGAGATGCCTACTGGTTCGGTTTGGCAATGTATAAGCCGGTCATTCATATGGCTTATATAAAAACCTAATAAACAGATCAAAGAAAAAAAATAAGGGAAAGACCCTGGGCCACCCAGGTTTTCAATCGGGTACATTACAGATGTTTGAACAGTAAGGAGGCCCTCACTGCTGATAAGATATGTACTCTTGCCGTTTCGGCAAGTATGGGGTTTACCTTTCCCATCTTCATCGATTTAGTATAATTAATAACCCTCGATTGCAATCTCAATATGCAGCATCATATCAGTAATGCAACTAAGGGAGCTAATTTCCAAATCAATACACTGAGGAAGCTGAAACACTTCCTGCCAGCCAATGACTTCAGGACCGCAGTCCAAGCTCTAGTTATCCCTCGAGTAGATTATGGAAGTGTCGCCCTCTGTGGCCTCCCCATATCGACAACCGCACCCCAAAGAGCCTCTATCAATGCTGCAACGAGACTCATCACTGGCTCAAAAAAGACTCTCACACATCTCTCCAGACTTAAAATCCTTGAACTGACTGCCATACAACGCTAGAATACACCTGAAAATCGTGTGCATAAGGCTATACATCACAACTCGCCCAGTTACCTCGCTCAGAAATTGACAATCTCGGGTGGCTCTAGAGCCACAAGAAGCACAGAAAATCTACTATTGAAACCACAAAGATTCCACAAGAAAAAAACATATAAACGTTCCTTCTCAGGGATGGCGCCCAGGATCTGGAACGCCCTCCCTCCAGAAACCAGACTTATCTCATCCACGGCATCCTTCAAAAAATAAGTAAAAATCGATCCTCTTGGCTAAATTCACATGAATTTAGGCTAAGGCAATCTCGAGACTCACTATTTTTCCTTTTATGACAATGATTAGCCAGACCACCTGGGCACCTTTGTTGCCTTCGCCTTGACTCTATGGGTACTCACTGGCTTTCACCGTTTTGTTCATCTTTGCACAAAATGCTTTGTCAATTATTCTTTTGTCTTTATAACCCCTATGTGTGTAAAGCGCTCTGATATCCGTGAGGATCTTGTTCGCGCTCTATAAAACTTTCTAAATAAATAAATAAAATAAATTGGCAAACTTAGCGATTTGATGTCAAAGAAGGTCTAGAAGATATTGAGAACTTCTCACTATTTGTACAGAAAATATGGGATTCTGCCTCATATAGCGCTTCAGAGACCACTTTACCCTGCAATGCTTTTTTCAATGGATCCGTTGATAATCCACCATACTGAGCATCAAACCACTTTAAGGCAATAGTAATAGCCATTGGAAATGTTTTTAGCATGCTAAATTGCTTATCCCACCGCAGATTATGAGAGCAATAAAGGCCCAAATACTTATATACCTTGACCTGCTCCAAGCGGACAGTATTAAAAAACAAAACAAACGTATTAGTTTTTTTCTGTAATTGTAAGCTTGCTGCATTCATAATATCCTTAAAGATTTTTAGGTTTGCATTGCAAGCCGACTGGTGTATAGTCAATGAGGACGAGATCATCTGCATATATTAGGTAAAGGACGTGATGACCTCCGATTTATGGGGAGAAGGAATTTATTAAAGATAGTTTTCTTGGAAAATCAAAGAAGAGGCTAAAAAGGAAGGGGCGGCCTAAACACATCTCTGACACAACCTGTTTTTAACAGGGATTCGATCTGAAAGGATGCTTTTCCCATCTAGGCCTACTTGCATTATCCAATTAACCCCTAATCAGTGGCAAGACAGCTGCCAATCTACCAACTACCAAGACAGGTCTCCATGAGAATTTGTTTTGACGATCACCAACAGGGACAACCAGGTGAGAGCTAAAAGCCACCCCCTCCACCCACTGCATTGACCATTGTTGAGCTATAGTCTCATACAAATGTGTCACCATCTGCCAAAAAGAAGTCACACTTAAGGTGTTGGAGGGGAGGCAATTGCAATATGGGATTTCACAAAATATCATTACAAGACACAGTTTCCTCACTTTTGTTGAAGTGAAACAGAGCGACTTATGAAACCAGAGACAGTGGGTCAAAAATGAATCAAATGTGATGTACATGCACTGCAGGCATTTCCAACCACAACAAGATGAGTCCAACCTCACCTACTGCAATCTCTGTCTGCAGCAACATATCCATTATAAATAAATAAATAAATAAATAAATAAATAAATCACACAGCAACAAACACTATCAGCAGCAAAAGGAGGTGTGATGCTACAATCAAAGTTGTGCACTAGATCCAGAAGAAGTACTGGAGCCCGTTCCAAGTTCTTTCATCATTAGAACCAATTGGAATAAGGGCTAACACAGGAATAGGCACCCCATAACTAGTGTACCACCAGCAACCTCGAGTCATGTCTGACCCAAACAATTAGACCAAGGGGTTAAAACACTGCTGCATATACTCTGGTACCAGTATTCTCCTCTCTGGAATGCATGTAGTCCATCTAGGCAGCACAATGTGGAAAATTATCTTCCCAGATCCTAAAGCATTTGAATTCCTGCAAATCGATAACTGCCAAAAGGGCCCACCGATGACCACAGATACACATAAGGCAGAGGGGCTTCCCCTGTCCAAATGCAACTTGTACCTCTTCAATCAACTACATATTGATCTGTGGCCACACAGACAATGTCAAACAGTACTTACAATTGAATGACTTCCTACTTAAACATCTCATTCTTTACGCAAGTGTATTCTTCAACCAGAATGCTATTGGTATCAAATTGACCCTACATGCTCAAACTGGCACGTTGAAGCTGTGCAAGTAAAATAAAGAAAACAACTTGGTACCCAATAAATGAGCCATTCACATATTAAAATTCCAACAACCCATGCTAAGGTTGTTCCCCACACAATTGCAAGAGGAAGCAGACCGACCAGGCAACTTAATGCCAAATCCTGTACAATTTGTATCCACTCTTGATATGCTGGGCCTTTCGCAAAGAGTGATCGGCCCAACCCATACTGCTGGGCATATGTTGGACCTAGTCTTTTCGAATTATAGATATGTTAGCTTGTAACCCCCCAGAACCTCTCACATGGTCTGACCATGCAAAAATTAGCTTTTCCATCAAATTGTGCGCTCCCGAGATGCCAATTCCAAACTTGGCTAAGAAATGTAGTATGTATAGGTATTGGAATGATCTTTCAGTCGGAGACTTTGAGGAGATCTTTCTATTAGAAATAGGAAAAAGGGAGCAGGGAAAGGAGCTAACTCTGGAGGACTTTAATGAGGCATTTTCCATTGCTTTGGATGCAGTGATCCCCCTGAAAAAAAGTAGGGATCACCCGCATTACCGACCCTCAGCCCCTTGGTAAACAAATGAGCTTAGGAAAGAAAAGTCTAAATGTAAAAGACTGGAGAGAGTTTGGCGTGTAAGTAGGGCAACACAGGATAGGACGCAATATAAACAGGCCCTAGCTACATATCATTCGAACCTGAAACAAGCAAGGTGTCTCTTTATTTTCAATCAAATCGAAGGCGCTGTTAATACCCCTAGAGCACTCTTCAAGATTGTAAAAGATTTTGTATCCCCCCCATGCCTGTAGGCAATTGTTTGTAGAAACTAAGGCGTTTTGTAACCAAATAGTGAGTTTCTTTCAAGAAAAAATAAACAAAATCTATGCTAATTTTCCTTTAAGAAGTTTACAAACGCCTGTAAGCCCTAACAGGCAGGTGGAATTGAAAAAAAGGACTGTTAGTACTTTGGATTGTTTTAAACCGATGACCCTGGAGGAAGTTTCCAAAGCACTTGCCTCAGCCAAATCAGGTGCACCATCGGATCCCTGCCCACCTAGGACTATGGCTCGGTTAGCCAGCAGTTGTGCTCCCGCGATTCTCCAACTGTTCAACTCTTCTATATAAATCGTGGGTCATCCCTAAAATCTGGAAGGAAGCCCTTGTGCGCCCTATTCTAAAAAAATCTACAGCTGACCCACAAGAATTCAGTAATTATTGCCCAATCTCCCTCCTACCGTTACTGGCTAAAACACTGGAGAGCCTGATTAATAAACAACTTAGCCAATACCTGGAGTTGAATGAAGTTCTGGGTTCTGGACTCTTCTCAATCAGATTTTCGAAAGGGTTTCAGTACAGAAACTGCGATATTAGCAGTAACAGATTTGTTAAGAACATAAATGGATAAAGGGGGGTGCGGCTATACTGATATTATTAGATCTCTCTGCAGCGTTCGATACCATATCTCATGAAATGCTTGTGGAGAGACTGGTATTGTGTGGTGTTTAGGGTTCTGCCTTAAAGTGGCTGAAAAATGTTATGTCCGGCCGAACGCAAACAGTTATTCTGGGCCCGTATCTGTCAGACTCTTTTAGCCTCGACAAGGGAGTACCTCAGGGTTCCTGCCTGAGCCCGACTCTATTTAATCTGTACATGGCTCCCTTGGCAGGGCTAGTTGAACAATTAGGCTTTGAGATCATATCCTACGCAGACGATACTCAGCTCCTATTTTCGATCGGCCCAGATTTAGGAGCTGAGAAAGCTAATTTTGCCAGAGGAATGCTTGAGATCTCAAGTTGGATGACGCAGAACTGTCTCCAGCTAAATCCCGGAAAGACTGAGCTAATGCTCATGTGCAAAGCCTCTGACAGCTGGTCGGACGATTGGTGGCCTGTCCAACTGGGGGCGCCCCCTCCCAATGTGTAAAAAAACCTAGGATTGAAACTGGACCAGTCTTTATCTATGAAAGACCATGTGGCCGCAACGACCAGTTCGTGTTTTTACAGTCTGCGACTGCTGCGGAAGATTCTCCCATTCATGCCCACCTCCCATCGGAAAACCCTGGTCCAGGCCATGGTTATCAGTCGCCTGGACTATGGTAATGCTTTGTTAGCAGGAGTAGGAGAGACCCTGCTGAGCAGACTGCATGTTATCCAAAATACTGCAGCAAGGCTGGTACTAAATCGCACATAGGGCACTACTTCGGCCCCTCTATTGCGGGAACTTCATTGGCTAACAGTGAGGAAAAGATCTTTCTTTAAGATCTGTTGTCTCACCTTTACAGCACTTGGAGGTGGAGGCCGTAAATATCTACAGAAAAGACTCATTAAGTATGTTCCTAATAGACATCTTAGGTCAGGAGAAAAGGGTCTCCTACAAGTACCGCGGATCAGGCATTGCCGATCGGGAGGTAAATCCTTTTCATACCTAGCGCCAAGGTACTGGAATGAGTTTCCCCGAGTACTTGCGCAAAATGGAGGCTTACAGTATCTTCAGGAAACAGCTGAAAGCCTTTTTGTTCTAAACAACTTTTACCTCTTCTCTCCTCTATCCCCTCTGAGATATTGCTAGGCAAGCGCCGAGATGCCCCCGGGTGAGTTTGTGCGCTATAGAAGAGAATTTAACATAACATAACAATTAAAGCATGAAGCACATTTGCACTTCTGTTACCAAGGCCTGGGTACATCCTATCCAAATAAAATTATAGAATCTAAAGATCACTTCATGATCAAATTGGACCATTCATAAGACCCTACCAATAATTCTTCTAGCTTGACAAAGACTTATTGATGATGGTAGAATTTGGATATTCATACCAGGAATAAGGCGCCTAATGCTGCCAGGAGGGTCCAGAATAACCCATATATTGACTCAGGCAAAAATATTCATAAACAGACTGTCTGCAGTTGCATGGTGTTCGATAAACACTGCAGAAAGGCTCATTGCCACTGTAATGCAAGCCAGCAACATCCTAGTCTTGAGAGTGGAACTGTATAATGCTTCTCCAACTAGTAGCTCGTGAGCTACTAGTAGCTCTCAAGCTACTTCTATGTAGCTCTCCTGAGGGCAGCCCAACATAATAAACTAAAGGTTGTTGTTTGGCTGAACTGATATATGTATGCCAAAATGGAAACTTATGCATTCAAGATGAAAAGGTGTTTATTTTCAGAAAACTTTTTTACGCTGATGTTTTGATAAACATTATTTAATATCCTGTTATGCATTATCCATGGAATGGCATTCCAAATTGGCATACCTTTTTTTTGCATTACTGCTGGCAAACCTGCCTGAGGCACTGATGGTTTTCATTGTTGGTCATCTTGCATGGGGTAGCGACAACTGATGTGGTCACTGTTACAATACTAATAATATTAGTAGTGCAGGATGCTTTAATTAAATATAAGTAGCTCTTGACACAAAACAGGTTGGAGACCCGGGTCACTGTTAGTTCAGGTTGCAAGTGCATCATTCAGAGCGCCAACCAGAGTTTCTCACAGAAAATATATAGATTTTAAACCAAATGTTGACACAGACTAGAGGTTCCACCTCCCACAACATTCAAAAACAAAATGGAATGCTATGAAATTTGAAAGCCTTCTACAGTACACTAGGGAACCTGACTGGCCTAAAGCGAGTTGGAGAAACCTGGCACACTTGAAACACTGATTTTTAGACCAGCCAGTCAACATTCAAAGCCTTGGTATGAGAGGAAAAGTCACATTTCCTGGCAAGATGGTTCGAGTCATAGCTTTAACTTACAAAGTTGAATAATAAAAGTACCAATGCATTTTACGCTATTTTGAGAAAATGGGGAAACTATAAAGCACTGAGAAACTCAAAGAGTGCATTCATTGCTAATATGAAGGTTTAGTTCACACAAGACAAAAAGAATCCACAGTTTAACATGTCGGCACACTCAACAGAAAAGAAAGCAGACATCTTATGCAGAATGGGGTATACAGCACTGGACTATAGTGAAAACTGGGTCGCCCCTTATTCTTGACACCCATCTTCTACCAGGTCTCCAGCTTTGCATACGTTTTCCATAGTATTGCTCAGCTGTGTCAGATCTCAGGGTTCTTGCACTTATTTTATGAGACTGCCTACAAGTAAATGGGTCTTTCATTCCAGAACACAAGCGCGCCCCCCTCCACTCCCCAGTGACCATTAGCGATGCCCTCCTGTCACGTGACAGACTGTAGGCGTACCCGGATGCATGGTCCCAGAGGTGCATCAACATTTACCAACCACCACCCGAATGCAGTTGTGAAGCTCCCTTGAGACTGTTCAGCATAAACATATTTCACAGCATGTTTCAAAGCCAAGGAACGGCAAGCTAAATTATCTTTCAGAATCAGTGTCTCCACTGTAGCACAATCAGGAAGAAAAAAAACGCATCTGTACTCGAGAGATTCATTTAAAATGGGAGGATCCAACCACAATGAACACTCAACAGCTGTTAGCAGCATAATCTGTTCCCCCAAGTGAAAACCACCTCCAGAGTGCAAACCACAATTACTGTCTGGAGGGTATGAGGAGCATCACGTGTGCTTGGATTGTGTCACTGTTGGGGGATTATCACTGTGCCATTTTTTTTATTAAACTGCAGCTGGGTTTTGGGGTGTTCAAAATACAGAAGCTGTGTCTGCAAAAGATGTCAAACTACTTGCAGACACTCTCACTTTTAAAACAAGCATTTGCAATGCAATAGGTCTCGCATTAGGAAAGTTTGAGCTATTGGTATTGTAAATGACACATTTTTTATTCATGTTTTGTTTTTGAAAATAGCGAAAATAATAGCTTTGTCATTTACAATGCCAATAGTTATAATTTTCGCAAATGTGACACCTGTAGCATTTGTAATGCAATATGTGTCATATTTACGTGACTTGCATGTATTGATATTACAAATAACAATGGCTTTTAATGTTTTTAATAATTAATACTTAAATCAAAGTTATTGTACTTTATAATGGCAATAGCTTAAACTTTGTAAATAACTGTTGTGAAGATTATGTTCAGTGTATTTTATTGTTAAGAAAATCCAAGAACAGAAGTGAAATATTAACATCTTTTTGTTACATTTGTAATATAGCTTGAAACATTAAGACAACATATTTGAACCAGCTGTTGTTGAATAGTTGCACAGATTGATGCTGTGGTGGCGCTAAGTGATGTTGTGATGGCGAACGAGTGATGCTGTGGCGTTCAGTGATGCAGTGGCGGCGCATTGTGATGTTGTGGTGCCCCTGAGTGATGCTGTGGTGGTGCTGAGTGATGCTGTATGCTATGCTATGTTTTGTTTAGCTATCCTATGCTTTTATTTGTTATGCTATGCTGTTTTTTGTTATGCTGTGCTATGTTTTACTATGCTATGTTTTGCTATGCTATGCTTTGTTATGCTATGCTATGCTTTGTTATGATATACTATGTTTTGCTATGATATGCTATGTTTTGTTGTGTTGTATTATGCTATGCTTTGTTTTGCTCTGCTTTGTTTTGTTATGCTATGCTATATTTTGTTGTGTTTGGTATGCTGTGCTATGTTTTGCGATGTTACTATATGTTTTGTTTTTCTCTGCTATGTTTTGTTGTGTTTTGTTAAGCTATGCTATATTTTGTTGTGTTTTGCTATGTTTTGTTATGCTATGTGTTGTGTTTTGTTATGCTATGTTTTGGTATGTTATGCTATGTTATGCGATGCTATTTTTTGTTATGCTATGTTTTGTTATGCTATGTTTTGTTTTGCTATCCTATGCTTTGGTATGCTATGTTTAGTTTTTCTATCCTATGCTTTGTTTTGTTATGCTATGCTTTGTTGTGTATTGTTATGCTATGCTATGTTTTGTTGTATTTTGCTAAACTATGCTTTGTTATGCTATGCTATGTTTTGTTGTATTTTGCTATACTATGCTTTGTTATGCTATGCTATGTTTTGTTATACTATGCTATGTTTTGTTTTGCTATGCTTTGTTATGTTATGCTTTGTTTTGTTATGCTATATTTTGTTATGCTATGCTATGTTTTGTTGTGTTTTGGTATGCTATGCTATGTTGTGTTTTGCTATGCTACGTTTTGTTATGCTATGTTTTGTTTTGCTATCCTATGCGTTGTTTTGTTATGCTATGCTATGTTTTGCTAACCTATGCTTTTTTTTGTTATGCTATGCTGTGTTTTGTTATGTTATGCTGTGTTTTGTTATGCTATGTTTTGTTATGCTATGCTGGTGAGGGTGTGTGAGAGTGTGAGTGGTGGTGTGTGAGGGTGTGAGGGTGGGTGAGGGTGAGGGGTGTGAGGGTGAGGGGATGTGAGTGTGAGGGTGAGAGGGTTGTGGGGGTGAGGTGAGTGAGGGGGTGTGAGGGTGAGGCAGTGTGAGGGTGAGGGGTTTGAGGGTGAGGGTGTGTTAGGGTGAGGATGTGTGAGGGTGAGAGGGTGTTTGAGGATGAGGGTGTGTGAGGGTGAGGGTGAGTGAGGGTGAGGGAGGGTGAGAGGGTTGTGAGGGTGAGGGGTTTGAGGTTGAGGGTGTGTGGGGGTGAGGGGGTGAGGGTGAGAGGGTAACTTATGTATTCTAATTTTTATGCGTAAGGTTGTAGGTACTACACACTTCAAGACATGTCGCACAACGTAAAGAATTTTACTTGCACTGAAAACATAAGTAAATGCATTGTCAAGTGTAATCCGAACTTTGTGAATTAAAGAAGTGGTTTGGAAATTGCCTTGTGAAAAAAGTGTAAGCTTGCAGCAGGCAGAACGTGTTATGAGGACTTCCACAGTGCTTAATTTGTAAAATATTAAGTGCAGGTGCTCAAATGTTTCTAGGAGGCCGCTCACACTTTTCCACCGGCTCCTCCCACTTCCCCCGCTGGTTTCACCCACTTAATCTATTGGCGCCATCCACACTCTCAATTCACACTGCTGAAAGCCAGATGTAATACCCATTCTGAATTTCAGCAAGGGGGCCTTCCTCAAGTAAGGTTTTGATAGGAGGTTCCACCTACTCTGCGAACATTTTGAAAAAGATGAACTCAAAAGTGCATTTACAGCACAATTTTGGAATAAATTGGCTAAAATGACTAATGCCTTAAAAAGGGACATGTGAAATATTCCAGTGCTCTATGTGATGATTTTGGGAACAATACTTGGGTATGTACAAATGTGCTTTGTGTTATTTTTTAGCAGAGTCTAATTGTGTGTCACAAGTTCAAAGATACAACTTTTACATATCTTACGTGAGAAAAATAAACCAAAAGGCTCTGTCAGAAATCAGGATCTCACCACCATAACCGCACCTCTCAAGTGCCTACTTGATTTAATCTCTTGGGCTTTTTTTGAGAACATTTTCATGTGTCCATTACAGAAATTTTAAATTTGAATTAGCTAAAGTGGGACTATTGTTTTGTGAAGTGACATATTGATTTAAATATATAAACTAATGTATTTATCCCTTTTAGCACAGGATGTATGTTTCATCTGTCCTCAGCAATTGGCAGCACAAAAAGCAGGATTCATAAATCAGTGGTTCCATAACATACTATATCGTGTCTTTGAGGCACCAGCAGTGCTGCAGGAGCGCCACCCCATGAAGTTGCATTGAATGTCTTGGTGTTAGAAATACCTCTACCACCACATCTCTATGTGTGTGTGAGTGTTTATTCAGACTGCTCCAGATCTTTGCCCCTCTCCCAAAAAATAAGATCTTATATTCATAGTTAGTCCTGATTATGGCGCAGTCCTTCCGCATAGTATATGGTGAATGCAGGCACATTACAAGAAGCTGAAAGTCGGGGGGGGGTTATGACAGGCATCAGTTGCTTTATAAAAACCTTGACCCCCAAACCATGGTGTTGTGCTTTGCACCACTTTCGCAGATACCAACTCCAGAGACCACAAACCATCGTCCCACATAGCAGGTTTTACATTACTACCTCACATTGTTCCTGTCCATGCATGCCCTAAATCGTATGTCTTCCTCCCTTGTAGAATACCATATAAATTAAAATATGCATTGTTTTGAAGATTCTATTAATATTCTAACTTCTTAACTTGAAAGATAGGCCATAAAGCAACAAACGTGTATAATCAGTATTTTAAAAATCAACCGGAGAGGGGCTTGACTGCATTTATAAATATTTATGAGAATAACCTTGTCAAGAGTTATAATATTTTAAGGTAAGAAATCCTGCTGCGCGAGGTAATGGCTCTCCATTGTGTTCAGAAAAGAGAAAACGCTTTCATTTCCAATTCCAAGGTTTACTGACCAACATGGCTGAGCACAGATGACATTGTTGGGTTCCCTTGTCCTAGGAAGTGTTTTAGTTGGCTGCTAAGTGTGGTTGCTAAGGTCAGAGATTGCGCCTACGCTATTCACTGTAGAGGGAACTAATCTTTACATGTCCTTTATGCAGCACTGGGACATTTGCAAGAGTAGAACAAACCTCTTGAACAAGGCTGTGCCAAACTGGGAGTCCGTGGATGGGGGCTGGATGAAGACACTGTTGATAGGTAGCTAATAGACCAGCAGCAGGAAGAGAAGTGGATCTCCAACGTACAATGTCCAAAAAAAAGCCCTAAAGGCAGTGGAATATTTTCAGGCCCCCTCTGAGTCGGGGTAAAGATTTTGGGGAGACAGAGTGATATTGGGCAGAGGAGGGAAAAAGAGTAATGCATCCTTAAGAAGCTTGATAATTTGTCAGCAGTCATCCCTGTTGTAGAACATGAAAACCTAACCCAAGACAGCAGACATCAAAATTGCAGCCATGGTTGAGATAAATGGATCTGAGGGGTGGACCACCAACATGGAAACAGATCTACAATAGCAAAGTGTGGCAAGATGGTGAGTGTGGAAAACGCCCATCAGAAAGCAAATCTGTGGGTAATCAACCCCCTGTGATTCTGGGCAAATCACTTAATCTCCCCGTGCCTAAAATTAATGCGTGTCCTCATGTAACGTAACTGGTACTATGTAAAGCGCTCTGATACCGGATTCAGTTCGGGTCTGGTTCGCGCTATATAAAACTCTGCAAAAAAAATTCCTGCCATCAAAATCGATGTTTAACTAGACTATTTTAGGCATGTTGAATGATTTGCATCTCAGTAACCAATTGGAGAAGGCTTGGAGATACATCTTGCTAAGAAGGGTGTACAGCCGGACCCACACAAGACGCTAATGAACACGGTGAGAGTTCGTTCATAGTGGTGCATAACTGTGCGTATGCAAGATGTCACATTGAGGAAAGCAACCCTAAAGAAAAAATATTTGGCTTTAATTGCGCAGCTTTATTTATAGGCCGGCGGCCGACCAAGGCCATGCCTCACCCTCACCTGGTGAGCAGAGCGATGTACTGCCTCAGTAGTCTACTCCACCTCAACGCAGCCAACCTCAACGTCGTCCAGGTTCCGATTCCCCCTTCTTTGAACGGCGGCGCGATGAAGTTCAACCACCAGTGGATACTCGGTGCGGTGGTGAGGTGCATGCGGCCTTGTGGGTATGCTGGGGCGTGCCGTGTCAAGATTAAAGCGAATGCGCGCGCATTAAAATGAAAAATCTGCGCGCGCATCGCTGCCTCTGCCTGCTCACAGCCCCAACCCCCCAGAAGAAGACCAGCCCGCCCACTGGGCCTGCGGCGGCAACACTGATCCGCGGCCGGAAGTTGAAGTCATTAAGAGTGAGGACGGAGAGATTTCTGTTTAAAAAAGAAAAAAATGGTAGCGGACCAGAGAGGGAGCATCTCTAAAAGGAGTTCTGCCTCCTGATTGGCTGTAGAGGAGCCGACGCGGGAATCGAAACCTGTGGTGCGCGCGCACCAGAGGAGCGGGGGCAAGGGAGCGCGAAGACGCCGAGACGAGGTAGGGGATGTGCGTGTAAGCGCCTGGGGTTCTCTGTGTATGTGTGTGTGTGTGTGTGTGCGTGTGTGTGTGTGTGTGTGTATGGGGGGGTTCTGTATGTATGTATGTGTGTATGCGGGGGGGGGGGCTGTATGTGTGTTGTGCATGTGTTGTGAAGAGCCTGTTGATGCGCGCGACCTGATCCCGGCAGGCTGCTGCTGCTGCTGCTGCGTGCGCGTGACAGTCTGTTGTCCTCTCCGGCTCCCTTTCAGTCCTTGAAAGCCGGAATGATAACAATAGTCTCGCTCTGCGACAGCAGGCCTTTGGCCTGCAATCGCAGGGCGAGACCTAAACAAGGTTTAGGATCAAGGCCTACCACCATAAAAAGCAAAGATGCTGGGCAGACTACAGATTAAAAAAATTGTAGTTTCTGGGTTCTCGCAATAAGTGAACAGAAGATCGTGAAGTCCCTATTATCATCCAAACTCTGCAAAGACGTTAAAAACTCCGAATTGCACCTCGTTCCAAAGACATCTCAACAAATGGATTTGGTAGTCAGGACCTTTAGACAAATATCAACTTCACCACCAAACCCATCACCTCCAAATCGCTGTTACCCCAACAAAGGTCACTCCTTTCTCTCGAAGAGCAGCACGCGGGGAACAGATTAACTGCTATAAATGCCAGCAGCACTGAAGGAGGCAAGATTCGAAAGGCAAGGGTCTTATTCCAAAGCACCCATCTAGTTAAACATTTGCCTCAACAAGTAGCAGAGCCCACTGCCCGTCTAACATAATTTCAAAGTGCATGAGGGAAATGACGTGACGTCAGACGGTTAGCAGTACTGTCAAAGATGTTTGCCCTGTAGGTGATTAAATGGCAACCCTCTCATCATATAAGAGCTTAGTGTACCCAACGTCTTATTAGACCATACATTACTCAGCAGAACTGGGAACAAGCAAGCAAGCTCAGTCACTGTTCTCTGTCACTGCCTGCAGTTCTTTTCCTTCACATCACACGTGCAGACCAGAGATCTTTTCCTGGAGAGCGCCTCAGAAGCTGTAACCAACTGCAACATCTACGAAAACCCCTGGAGGAAGTCCCGGCAGGCGTGATGCCATTGAACGCAGTGATCCAGCACAACCTAGAAGCCACTGCACAGCAGGAACCCAAAACTAGACCGTCTTCTGAAGTGCTTTCAACTGTGTGCTCCATTTAGTTGCAACTGTGAAGCAAGTGTGTTGGTCCGAAGCATAAAACAAAGCCTCTCTGGGCAGGTGCTGTGTGAAAGAAATATAAACAGATGCTTCTCTAATGCCTACATGGAAACAGGTAACTGTAACAGGCAAGGAACTTCAAAGTCCATACACTGACAACTCATCACAAACACAAACTTTCGTTGTATTACCAGAAAAACGAAGCACATTCTCTCTGCCAATTAATATTCAGAATCATACACAAGAAAACCTAATCGTCATGCAGCGTAACATGTTGGCATTTCAATAGTAAAATAACCAGGCACGTAGTATGTCCATAATGAAAAAGTGAAGCACAATTCCTAATTTCCGTGACAATCCAGGGGTGTACTAGATAATCAATACTGGCAAACGTGACATTGACAACATTCAACAAATGTAATAAAACAGCACCCACGTGTAGCTTGTGGCACTAGGAATCACAAGAAAGAGATAAATATTGAACTCGAGGTGTACTTCTTTGGCCAATTGCCCCAAAGAGTTAAGCCCATTTGTCTAAACAGTGCAACACTGATTTAAATTAAGAGCAACGCGCGCTGGATATGGCTACAACGTAAAAAGCAAATGAAGGTCCTCCGTTAGTATTCTTTACATTTAATTGCCACGTTCGTATATTATAAATTACACATATTGACCTTAAACGAAAAGGGGCTGTACATCATTATATTTACACCACGACAGCCTAAATGACTGACTTATACCAAATAAGGTCAGCACTTTTTCGACTTCACACACCATCTGTTAAGTATCCATTCAATTAGAGTTGTCTGTGTGTAGTGCAAAATTCACACCTCCCAGTGGCAAACACATCGAGATCACAGAACCAGAGACCGCGTCGGACCACAAATATGGGTTCCTTACGGCCCCATCAAAAGAACCGCATGCCCTCCATCGTGACATAGCAACTACAGTCGCTTCCTGGGGCTAACGGGCTACCGTAAACACCTGCTGATTTCAGCACCCCGGCCGCTTAAACGCCTGAAATAGGATCTTGGCACGGCGCCCGCACACTTCCTCGCCGCTAATGTGAACGGAGAAGGCATAATTATGTATACAGCGTCGGGGGGGTGCTTAGCATTGCAAGGTCGGCTACGAATACATCACAGAACAATACGGATCACGGTTACTTTGACTAGACGCCTGGCAGGTGTGGGGATATCCCCGGCGCAGCTTCGACAGCGAGCCGAGCGCGTGGGTATTCCAGACGGAGCACACCCCAATAGGCACACAGTCTTTGCCTCGGGTGACCTGCCCGGCTGGTGGGGGCTTGCGAGGAGCGATGAGCAGCCAGAAAAAGGCACAATTTCCACCATCAGCCACAGCGAGGGGGGGGGGGGGGAAGTACTCTTCAGATCTCCGTATGCCTGGCTTCGGAGATCTGAAGAGAGGGAAGACTGCAGCTGGGATGAAAGGAGGAAGACGAGGGGCATCCTCCCCGCACTCATAATTCCACACCCAGCCGGCCCGAGGGTACCAGGACAGCATCATCAGTCTTTGCTAGTAAGCACCTATGATTGTGCAATGCTGTATATCTGAGACATCGATACAGCGCAGAATTTCGCTGCCACCCTGATAACTGCACCAGTACCTCACCTCCACCATAACACTTCAGGTGTGTATATGTATCTGCACCCCAGTTTCAAGCCTCCATCTCAACCTTCCATATGCCACTCCAAGGCGCTCTTGCAGCTCAATTTTCAGGGAAATCACATTTTACTGATAACCAATGTAAAGCAGATAGCGCGAGCAATCACCCATTCTGAATCCTGCATTCACGTGCCTCTCTGCATGTCAGACACAGTCTCGTGCACCCCTTATTCGATCTCGAGTACTTCCCTTCCCTTTAAACTACACATTTTTAGTCACGCCTATCGTTCTACCACTACTAAAAGCTTCGTCAGTAAGATTTGGGTGTGGGGGCTTCAGATTTCACAACAATCACGTTGGCACATAGTGTTAAAATACATTTTATGACAAGCAGGGCACACTATAGAGGCTCAAAGGGCAGGAGAAAGGGAGAGGAATGGGGTACTAAGTGAGTGAAAGCACATTATTTTGTGAAATAAGCAACAATTTGAAGTATCTCCAAACAGAGAGAGTGTGTTTTTGTCTGTGTGTGGAAAAAATCATGGAGAAATCAAACAGACACCTCACCATACTTAAAGCACCTGCACCCAACTATCACAAAATATATTTATTAGGTGGGTGTAACACCTCCCCTTAAGCTACGCCTCTGGCTAAAAGGTAACCAATTACTTTCTGGCACACCAATGTCTTACACACCCCGAAGTTCCCCTACTCGTCAATGGCTGCTCACAACACGTGGCAGTAAAGTAATGTACCTCGTGTACCCAGTAGAGTACCTCCGTGTTTACATTACATCAATATATTCTCACATCCTAAAGATATACTGGCAATGCTTAATGGCCTTGAAATACATCCTTTACAGCCAAAGTGTCCACCACATCCGAATTAATATGGTGAACCCTCAACATTAACTAAACCTCAGCCCTCTTCGTCTGTTTTACTCAAGTGTTTCCTTTTCGCCACATGGTTTTCCTCACATCTTAACATTAACCACATCCTAACAACTCAATGCATCCATTACTTCCCAGCAGTCACCAAACCTTCGTATAACATCTCAAAGTATCCTCGATATCCTACTATTTCCCACTGTCTTTCTGCACACTCACGATTCTCTCAAATCCTGTTTAGGAAGATATTTTATTTGCAACCACAACATTTTCCTCACAGCTATTAGCACCTCAAAGTATCCTCTCGGGTTTTTCTCTCAAGCAACGTTTCCCCTCACTGCCAGACTGTGAGACATCTGACAGCACCCCACTTTTACATTTGCGAATTATGTTCTTTCATCCGAACAGTTTCATCAACATTCACGGTAATCAATGTGTTCCTCAAACATCGATTACTTAGTAAAGCACCCGGCTTCTGTCATATGCATCCTCTAATGGCACCCACTGACTCCATTCCCTCACGTTTGTTCTTCCAACTTTAAAATGACACCTATGCTCTTGTTTCCAGACTATTAGCTTCGTCCTGGCAGTCCAAAGGTCAAGCACCCTATTCCCAAAAAAGGCACTCCCCACTCAAATGGGATGCGGACAACTGACCCACCCCCCTATCCATCACTAGGGTGGGGGTTAGCTTATATGTCCCCTACCTCCACGTGTTTTCAGTTTGGGGGGGCTCAATGAGCGGCATCACCCTTTATTTCGCCTGGGCTTGCCTCAGATGTCCCTTTACATTCCTCAGAGGGGTTAATTCCCTCCGCATCACCTTCAGAGGAAAGCTCAGCTCCATGGCACTTTGTATTATTACTCCAAGAACGGTGGGATGTTATCTACCACCATCGCTTCTGTTGGGAATTCGCTAGCCTCCAGTACCATCGAGTTCTCTTACCCCCACACCTTCATCAATCAAGTGAAAGTGTCCTTGCGCCCCTTCCCTTCACCCTCAGAGGGGTGTCCTCCCCACTCGGTCTTCCCTCTCTTTTCATCCGGACACTATTTAAACCGCCCCATAGCACTAGGGAGGTGTCCTGTACATCCCGTACCTCATCTCCATCATTCTTGAGGCTTATCATCTAGTCCATCTCCACCACGACTTGTGAAAGGGAGGAGGTGCTGGTGTCTGGCCTTCTCCTTCACTCACTGCTGGGGGCGGACTTTCAGCCCGCCTCCCTCAATCTCTTCGTGGGGCTGTTCTCTGGCAGCCCACCTCCTTCACTTGATAGGGGAGGAGCGGCCTTTCCGGGGGGTGCTCACCTACAGCCCCCCATTCCATTTATCGGGAGTGGGGGGCGTGTTCCTGTGCCCACCCCTTCACTCCACGAGAACCCCCCTCTCCCCCACGCACACCCACACTTTGCCCCAGAGCTGAGCTCTCGGCCAGCCCCTTTCCTCTCTCTGGGAGGGGAGATGCTATGAAGACCCCGTTCACTCCCTAAGAAGGTGGTTGGTCTTCAGTCTACCCTCTCTTTCTGTGGGGTGCTCACCTGCACCCTCTAGGGTGCTTCCTCAGACCACCTCCCTTTGATCCTCAGAAGGAATGGCCTGTGGCTCCAGAGGCCCCCTACATCCCCTTGGCGGACACTCACCGGCTAGCTTCATGCACTCCTCCTCCTCCTGCTGCGCCGCCGCAGCCCCGGGTACATTGTCCCCTCGCAGACCCCGTCCTCCCCCGGCCTAACCCCCCCTCCTCCTCCTGCAGCGCGGCTCGCTCCCGTGCAGGCCGTGACGTCACCCCTCCGGCCGCTTAACTGCAGCCATCTTGCGAGTGGCGACGTAGGTTCCGCAGGAAAGTATTGGTTGGCAGTGGCTGGATGGCCGTCTGACGTGCTTTGGCGAGTCTGAGCATGTGCAAAATCGGTATGAGAGGTAGCTATAAGATGGCTCCCTAACAGGTACAGGTCTTGGGTCATTCTCAAAGTGTACTTTTGATGTACCAGGTTCTCTGGTGATTGAGAACAGATAGGAACGACATCATAAAAGTACGTGGTATTTAGTTTCTCTATTAACCTACATTTATTACGGGAGAAAGATGAGTCAGAAGTGTCGGCATGTAAGTACAGCCGATTTCTTCACTTTATAAATATACCGATATGATGTCACCGACTCTTGGTACTGTGTTAGCGCTATGAAATTCATATTTACTGGAAAACTCAGACCCCCCTATTTCGTTCAACCATTGGTGCTATATGTGCACCAGCAGATGGACCGAAAATTATAACAGATAATTAAATTGCCCACCACCATCATAATGATTACTACTGGAGTTGCAGCGTTGCCTTTGTCTTTTTTTTTACTGGCATGACCAGTATTTTAATGTCCCAGCAAGTAAAGTGTTAGGCATATCACCTAAAGCCGGTATTTTGTCCCCTTATCAATACATACTTAAAACAGCACATATTGTATTGTAATTGTAATTGCATTTATATAGCGCTTACTACCCCTGACGAGATGTCAAAGCGCTTTTTTGGCGGGTAGCACACTACTCCGGGACCCATAGAGGATTAGTGTTGAATTAGTATAGTGAAACATTCAAGTACATTTTAAGTGGTGGATAGGTTAGTCAGTTAATGGATTTGGAATGATAGCAGAAGGATAGAGGAGGAAAAAAGGTTTGTATTTATATAGCGCTTGTTACCCCTGATGGGGGTTGAAACATGCTATTCAGGAAGCCCATAGAGCAGTGGTTCCCAAACTTTTGACTCCTGAGGACCCCCACTGAATCACTACTGGAAGTCGGGGACCCCCAAGCAATTTTCAATAAAAAAATTTAAAAAGGTAATTCGCAAAAAATACACAAACAAGTACGCACCAAACAAATACTTGCATTACTAAAGCTTTTATTATTTTATATTGAAAAATATGCAAAAATCAAAACATTTTAATGGGAAGGATGGTGCTGCATCTCGGCTACTAACTTTTTAAAGTCCCAAACCTTCCGAAGATCCATGCATCCCCTGCGCCCCTGCTCAATGCCAGGAACAGCAGCCAAGCATCACGCATCAGACGTATCTCGCAAGTGAGAGATGCAGCTAGCCAAGTGTGTACAGTGTGTGTTAATTTGGTAATGCGAAGATCTGACCATCGCCACATTGGTTTTGCACTCTCTTCAGTGCTCTTTGGGCAAGATAATCCCCAACTTCATGCATATAAACTGACTGCCAATGTATTTGTTTTTAAAAAATGGGTGGCAGTGATTTCATATTGGGCACCCGAATGCGAGTGTAAATGCCAGTAGTTCTGAAGCGCCTTTGCGTCTTTTAAATGATTGTTATGCTGTGTTTGTCAGACTGGCCTGTAGGGAAACCCGCAGATAGAGAGACAGAACTGTGCTCATAGTTGTTGAATGTCACTCCAAATTACAGCGAAATTATGAAAATGTCACACATAAGCAATTTGAAACCTTGGCAGCTATGGCCAGTTCATATCTGGGCATCACACGGGAGACTCCTCTGCTCCTATCACATTCCGCTCAGTGCAGTACAGGGGCATTGTTTTGCATTACGACGCTGCTGTGCTGTTTACCATTTTCTGAACAGCACCAACGTTTTGCAGATTGTTGATATGGGGTGCTCTGCTGTTATGACTTGGATTCATCTGGCCAGTTTGGGTTCGGTGAGTAAGAGGTATTACTCCTCCCGCCATCATGGGTCGCATACACGCTCCCGGGTAAGTGGGGTGTGAGGGCTGTGAATATACCGTGAAGGGGCCACGGAACAGCGGCTGGAGAAACACCTCATGAGTGCGGTATCGGACAGCGAGCAGCGTGGAAAGGGGTTTTGGTTTGCGGGTGGGGGGGTGTGGGACTGAGGCAGCTGGCAGAGCAGAAAATAAAAAAGTAATAAAGCCACTTTATTAACATTTTATATTTCACTTTTGCTGTGCCCGCACCAGGGAGGTGGCGACGCTCCTCTGCCCAGATGGAGTAGCCACCTTTGCTTCCTGCACAACACAATCCTTAGAAGCATTTGAGAAATAACGAGGAGAAATATAGATGTCCCTCCTTGTTGCAGCATTTTGGCCCATCCCCAGGTTTACAAACCTTTGTAAATCTGGAAACACTTAAATCTCTTGGTGGATGCACAGAAAATGCCATGTATGGAAATGTAACATAACGCAGAGCAAGCAACTGTCTTGCATCACATTTCTTTACAAAGCCACGCATTTCCACCCAAATCAGACCTTGTGTGGCTTTGCAAATTTTAATGAAACCTTTGCATTGCCCTTGCGTGACCCAAGGACCACTCAGATACTTCATAAATATGGGCCTTATTGTGCAGGCTAAGCATTAAGGGGCAGATTTACAATAAGTGTCTGCTGGCTTTAGAGCGCTTGCTATATTGAGCTCTCAATGTAGACTTGATGCTTCTCACCGCGCTCGTGTATTTTCTTCATGATAAACCCACGTGTAAATGTTCAATAATGATCATTAACACCGGGGACACTTGGGAGATGTCACGTTTTCCCACGTGTGGTGTGAGCATCTTGTTCCACAGGCTTGCTCTCAGTCCTATTACTGACTGTTGCACTTTTTAAAGGGAGAGAAAAGGTATGTAAAGCGCTCTGATACCTAGGGGTAAAGCTAGCGCTATATAACACTTTTAAAATTAAAATAAAATTAGGGCACAGGGAAGTCCCCACCACAACGTTTACAAAAGTGCTATTCTTAACCTCTGACTCTCAGCTGGATCAAACTGAGAAAGGCCTGAATGTGAAGAAAGTGGTTGTCTGTGGAAACTGCTTCAGTGCATCAATCCTCAAGCCATGAAATCCTAGGCCTTCGTTATATTAATTTATAGTCAAGTGTGCAGCAGATGAAGAGACAAGAAGTAAAGGGGAAGGGTCATCAGTAAATAAGATTGTACCTGGAAATATACAGTCACTACTGGGTATGGTTTAAGAAGCTTTTGCAGTCAGCGAAAGAAAAAGATTAAAATCAGTGAATCATTTTAACTTCAGTGCAGTTGTGACAAGCGCACTTATTTACACATATAATTACTCATCTGGTATGCTGTAGTCCTGAGTGGATGCCTCACAGATTTTGGACTGCTTTCAAATATACACATGCAAACACGCACACACAAATCAAACACTTACATGCAGTCAGTTCCAGCCTTCAATGCTCTTCAATCTCGCCATGCAGCAGTTAGCAAAATGCCCTGGGCCTGATAACAAACAGAACAGGAAACGCACGCACTGCTGTGCAAGCTCGACGTTGGGTGATGGGCAGAGGTAAAGAACACAATTTAAGGGCAATCACCCTTCAGCTTGCACCTTTAGCTGAAGGGTGATTGTCCAGATTTCACTGCAGTCTTGCCGCCCAGGCCCCAGGCGCCAGCAACATTAACACCTCTCCTGTACTGTGCGCCTGGGGGCCAGATTGTATTGCATTCTTGCCGCCCAGGAGCCAAGTACATTCACACCTCATGAGCGTTTCGTTTTTATATGACCTTAGGCACTCAAGTCCTGCGGACCCCCTGGGAATGTGTCACGGACCCCTGGGGGTCCGCGGACCACACTTTGGGAAACGCTGCCATAGAGGATTAGTGGTGAATTAATATGGTAAAATATGATAGTCATTTCAGTGGTGTATATTAGTTATTTGGAGTGAGAAGGATAGGGGAGGGATAAAAGGGGAAGAAAGGTTTGCATTCATATAGCACTTGTTACCCCTGATGGATGTTGAAGCGCTTTTCTGGCGAGTAGCACGCCACTCCGGAACTCATAAAGGATTAGTGTTGAAAATTAGTATAGTAAAATATGAAGTAATTTGAGTAGTGGATATGTTATTCAGTTATTTGGGTAGAGAAGGGTAGGTGGCGGGATAGTGAAGGGAAAGAGGTTTGTATTTATATAGAGCTTGCTACTCCTGATGGGGTTTTGAAGCGCCAGTAGCACGCTACTCTGGAACCCATCAGGATTAGTGTTGAATTAGTATGGCGAAACATGAAAGTAATTTTAGTGGTGGATATGTTAGTCAGTTATTTGGATTGAGAAGGGTTGGGGAGGGGTAGAAAAGAGGGAAGAGTTTAGAAAGGTTTGTTTTGGGGGATCGGTATAGTAAAAGAGGTGTAAGATGATGCAAGGAGGGGTAGAGTAGGAGAGAGTCTAGAAAGGGTTATTTTGGGGATCATAGTAGTGGTATGGGGTTTGGGGTTAAATGAGAGAGTGGATGTAGAGGATATATTGAGCGAAGTATAGGCTGAGAAATAGGGAAGTGCATTAGATATGCTAAATTAGAAGAAAGTGATAAATATATAGATCCATAAGTACATTGAAAGTATATAGATGCATAATGGAGGTATGTATATTCGGCAGCATTTCTGGCCCTGGCCAGTCTCGAACAGGCTCAAACAGGCAACTGCCCTGCCCTCTCCGCCCTTAACAGGCTCAAACAGGCAACTGCCCTTGTCCTCTCCCCCCTTAGCTGAGATGCCCTAAGCCTGGCATTTTATAGCCCTAGTAATTAGGTGACCCTGTCAGCCAATGGGAACCCTAGCCCGAACACTATCCAATCACAACACTAGCCCTAAAAATCAAGAACCAATAGGAGACCAGGGCCTTAAGCCAATCCTAGCCCTAGTGTAGGCACCCAATCAGTTCAAAAACCCTATTCTCTACGTACAATAGATGCCCTGGCCCTGCCAGTAGTCCCACCCCAAGTCCAAGCAACCAATGGCACAGGAAGCCCTTGTCCCTACTTCCAACCAGTCCAGAAAGCAATCACACCAGAAGCCCTAATCGCTACTTCCAATTAAAAGTCTAACCCTAGCCCCATAAACCAATAACACAGGAAACCCTAGTCCCTACTTCCAATAGAAATCCTAACCCTAGCCCTAGTCCCAACCCTACATTGATTGAATCACAGACCCAGAAACCAATCAGAACACTCAAATACCCAACCAATGAGGACACTAACCCTAATCCAATAGACACATCAGATACAACCACCAATCAGTGTACACATGTACCAAACAATATCAGACCATATAAGGTCCCAGCGATCTCAGACAAGGTTTGCTGGCCAGGGAGTTGGAAGCTGCTTTTCCTGTTCAGAATCTCCTAGGAGACAGACAGGCTCAACCCACACTTTGGACTTCTGCAGGTAAAGGCCTCACTAACTTGAAATCTAACACAATTGTTTGAATAGAACATTACTCCCTCTACTGGCCACAAAATGAAGTGCACAGTCCCTAGTAAACACAGTTTAAACAGCTCACAGAAGCACCCTCTGATGTAGAATATCCCTGTTGCGGGGTGGGGGGCTGGTTTTACTGGCCTGTGAACACAAAATGGTGGCTGGGGGTACACTGTTTTAACATACAGGTCTTAGCACAGAGCAAAGGAGAAATTTGGAGGGAAAACTGAAAGTCATCAGCAATGAGAGGGAAAAACTACAGAGTTTGGACTGCAAATCCCATAAGCACGTTAAATGGAAGCAATCATGGGCAGGAAAAAACACAAGTTTAAAACAACAAAACAGGTGATAAAATATCCAATCACAGGCAGGTTAAAACTACAATTTTTTAAACTGTAACAACCACAGGCAAAGACAGAAATCACAGAAAGGGAAAATCGTTTTTTTAAATACTTTTGTTTTGGAGAAGAGACAGAACTAGTTTTATATAAAGTAGTATTTAAGTAATATGTCCAGGCCATTGCAGAATCTTAAAACGTAAACGAATGGCCGGTATTTTCCTAATGGAAAGGCGGCAACTAAAGCGATTATGCATGGGTGGTGATTCTGGGGCTGCCTTGCAGATCAACTCATTCGTTTGCATGCATGATGATGCATGTGCACAGATGCATCATTGCACTTTTCTTTGCCGCTAGTGAGCATCAGCAGAAAGCTTTTATTGCCCTTATTTTGCCAATGCTGAACAGCATCAACAGAAAGCACTGGCAAACCCAGGTCTGCATTGGCAAATCCAGAAGGTGAGAACTTTTGGATTTGCCAATGCTTCTTCTACTACAGCGTTAATCCCTGTCAGGACACATTTGGGGGACCACATGTCAAGCAGGTGTTACTTGGCTTAAACTGTGGAGGTTGGGGCATTTTATCACAGGTGTTCTGTGGTCCATCCTACAATAGCACTGCAAACTAGGCCAAATAATCCCTTCTGCAATTGGCTCGGAGAGTACTGTGGATGAGCAGTTCAAAGCATCTCCCGAGCAAACCCGAGTCTGAACTCAATCAATCAAACAATAGGCAGAGTAAGTGGATTTCCATCCCAGTGTTTTTCTTTAAAAAAAAAAAAGTGAGTACTTTTTTCAATCCAAAACATAATACGGTACATACAGGATAAGTAGCACTTTCTGGATGCAAACTACGAAGTCTATGGAATTTACTACACAGAGAAACAAAGTCTTTGAATTAAGTGTAGATGCAGGCTAACTTTGGTGAAGTACAGCAGATTTCCTGTATTGTGTGACGTGTAGGTTTGTCAGTCATACTTGACTATTCAGTTCTTGTATATGGGTTGTGGTTTTTTTAAAAGTCCCACAAAAGTCTGTTTAGCAGTCAATGGGGCTTATTCACAAGCTTCATTTTGTAGTACAATAGTAGTACTCATAGACTAAAATACTGATTCCAAATGTATGTACGGAGACCTGCGCCTTGGTTATCTTGTCTGTTTGGAGAGCTCCACACACATAGCCCTACATTTCAGTAGTAAATGTGAGAGGGACTTGGAGGAATGGCTGGGAAATAAAGAATACTTACTCCCAAATGAGAAGGGTTTAGGAAAATTTAAGAAGTGGTTTACAGCGAGACATACTAATACAAACATACACACTCAAATGACTAATACCAGTTATTTACAAACTACAATTCTAAAGTTACTAGAGCCCCAAAAGTGCCAAAACAGTTGTAAATGTACTCCAGCCCCACCTTGGAGTAAGTCAAGCACCACACATGGCCACTTACGGGTACTGCAATACATTAATTTAGTCGACTGGCTTTAACTCCTAAAAGAGTGAGTCGGAACACAAGTCACACAAAAGCCCAGAAAAAAGAACCAACAATAATTCTATGGTTTCCCTTTGCTTTACATTACAGAGCGGGGCCTCTATCTCCTGAGCCAGGTCCACGTGAGGTGAGGTCCAGTCCCTGGTCAAGCTGGGTGAGCATATAAAATTATTTTAAACGAGCACTAATTTGAAGAATCAAGCAAATAAGAGAGCTATTTTGGAGTAATGTTTAATTTATTTTTTCCATATGCCATCTGCATTCTTTGATGCGGAGGATCAGTACAAGTAGGTTGTATTCGTTCCAACCTCTTATTATGTCTGTATTTGCACTATGAACAGTCTTTTTTTATACATAATTTTTTCACCTTATGTTAGCATACACTTCGTTTGCAGTAGCAAAGTTTGAGAGCAGAGGCCCTGAAGAAAGCCGAGGGATTTTGTTCCCAAGTGGCTGAAATATGTTGGCCTGATTTTTGCAGTTATTTGTTGAAACTGCCCCTTGCACTGTTCTGTTTTTAAATTAGAGGGTGAGTCAATATTCAAATAAAATGTCTTGCCTTTTTGCCTCATCACCCTGTTTTAATCACCACTTTTTCTGTTTTGCACTGCACTCAATTCCCTTGTGATCTGAAATCTAGAAACACATTATATGTTTCTTTGTCTAAGTGATTTTGGGTTGGATCCAATCAAGCTAACTTCCTTTGGAATGGTAGAAGGTCTCTATGATCAAGAGACACACCATCCCGAGAGATGGATGACCAAATGATAAGACTGATCACTATGATACATTGATGGGAATCCAATAAGTTGCTTCTGGATCTCACTAGTAATCACTCTACTTTTGCTCTCTTTTTACTCTTATTCTTTTTGGTTCTTTTTTCCGGGCTTTTGTGTGACTTGTGTTCCGACTCACTCTTTCAGGAGTTAAAGCCAGTCGACTAAATTGTTGGCTTTTAGACCCCCGGTTCTTTGTGTTAGTTGTATTGTAGTATAAGGGGATGGGAAACTGGGCAGGTCTTTAAATATCCCTGTGACCCTATATCTCTCTGTGGTGTTTATTGTTGTCTTTGAGCAGCTGACGGCTGTGGGTCATGATTTGATAGATGACTACACTATTTAAGTAGTTAATTCTAACTACAGTTGTGAGTTAGTATTGTTTTGTTGATTCTTGATAGCCTGAGTCTGGCTGTTTCCCGGAGCTCTTCTTTGCTCTATTTCACTCACATTACTCGCACAAGATGGCTGAAATCAGTAGATTAGCTTATGATGGCACAGTTTACCAATCAATACTTGATAGTATGCCAAGAATTTTGGAGGGACTCCCCATTCCAGCAGTGGGGGCAGTGGATGAGTGGGCAAAAGTCCTTATTCTTAAGAAATCACACTCACGCACACATCAGTACATGGCGCTGCTATGGCAGAATATTTGAGGGCCAGCTGTGCTCCTCCAGGCTTAAAAGTGACCAATGCTCCCCGTTTGTTTTTGCATGACAAGGCTTTTCTCAAAGATTGGTCATTAATAGCCTGGCGCTGCACGCGCGACTGGCTTATTTGGATCATTAGTACAGCGAAAAGAGTAGCACATTTTAATTGAAATTCAATTATTGGAATCTCAAATTAAAACTACGATTACAGCAACTCTTTTCAGAAAACAACAAGAAGAGTCTAATAAAAAGAATTTAAGGACTCTATCTTACAAACTAAGATAGATAAATTAAAAAAAGGTCTAGCTAAATTTAAACACGAACGGGTCTACCCTTACACAAGTTAATACATACTCTCCACCTGAATTTAAGAACAACGGTAAGAGGTATGGGTCCAACTATTCAGGCTCTAGTTCAGAGGGGAGTAGTGTTTCTGAGACTTCAGGCACACCTAAACAACACTTTAGAGGATGGGGGAGATTCAACAGATTTAACAACCACAGAGGACACCCCTCACCACATCTGCAACAATGGTGGCCACCAACACCTTGGGGTTACCCTTCTCATCCACACATCCTTTTCATCCCCCTATGGCACCTTTCTCAGGATTCCCTACTGAATATAACAATCGGCCTTTTTTAGGGTTTGGCCCTCGGAGGTCGCAAGGCAAAAGAAGAAACCAACAAATGCAGGTTCACTGGGACGAGTCGACGGGTCCGCACGCAGGGACACGGAGTCAAACCAGGAGGAACCCACCTCAAGCAGGGACCTCCTCGAATCCACCCTTGTAGAGAATTTGAGAACCAAGGTGTTAAGCAAAGATGAAGAAACTGTCCTGAACAGAGGTTTGGGTTTTGTGACCACATATAATGGGGACCCATTTTTGTTCCAATGTGAACTGGCCAATTTTTCCGTAAGCTGAGACTCCACTACTTTTTTAAGGATAAACAGTATGGAGAATCTGATCAAATGAATGAGAACACTGGCCTTAAGAAACGGTCTACGTTTTATCCACCGACACATTCTGTACCACCTCAGGTACAGACCTTTGAGAAGGCAGTCAAAGACGATATTGATAAACTATGGGAGACTCATCAGAGTACCTATAAAAACGTATCTGGGCAGGAACATCAAGCCTTACGGATGTTATCACAATACCAGACCATCACGATCAAACCTGCCGACAAGGGCGGTTCTATCGTGATCTTAGACACTACCGACTATAGGGCTGAGTGTCTCCGCCAATTGAGTGATAGGAGAGCTCATGAGCCTTTGACACAGAATCCAACAGAGAAATTGAGCAAGCCTATCAGTATTCTGGTGGAAGAGGCCCTCCGCGAGGGTTGGATTACTTCTCGCGAGGCACAATTTTTGCAGACTAAACATCCTGTCATGCCGTATTTTTACATCTTGCCAAAAGTGCACAAACCCCAAAGACCACCACCGGGGAGACCTATTGGGAGACCTATTACTTCAGGTCAAGGCTCAGTTCTTGAACCCTTATCCACCTTTGTGGATCATTTTCTGAGGCCGATTGTGCAAAAAATGCAGACGTATCTACAAGATACGAAGGATGTATTACGTATGATACCAGATATTGAATATGATACAGAGAGAGACTTTTTAGTCTCTTTCGATGTAGAGTCCCTTTACCCCAGGATGAGACTTTAGAGACAATCACGTCCATCCTGGGGGAAGCTGAGTTGAACACCATCTCTCCGGTCCATTTCATTATGACACTTGCCAGGCTGGCCATGAAAGACAACTTTTTCCGATTTGAAGAGACCATCTACCTTCAAATCTCGGGAACCAGCATGGGAAGCGTTTTTGCGCCGAGCTTGACGTATCTTTACGTACATTCCTTTGAGCAACAACATGTGCTGACACCTGCCAATCCGTTTTTCACGTCGATTCGATGGTGGAAGCGTTATATAGATGACGTGTTGGTAGTGTGGAGAGGAGATCGGGAGTCAATCTTACAGTTCCATCAATGGCTCAACACCAGGAATTGATACTTGGGATTCACAGTAGAGATTAACAAAGAAAGATTACCTTTCTTGGAAACCGAGGGATTTTGTTCCCAAGTGGCTGAAACATGTTGGTCTGATTTTTGCAGTTATTTGTTGAAACTGCCCCTTGCACTGTTATTTTTTTAAATTAGGGGGTGAGTCGATATTCAAATAACATGTCTTTCCTTTTCGCCTCATTACCCTATTTTAATCACCACTTTTTATGCTTTGCACTGCACTCAATTCCCTTGTGATCTGAAATCTAGAAACACATTATATGTTTCTTTATCTAAGTGATTTTGGGTTTGATCCAATCAAGCTAATTTCCTTTGGAATGGTAGAAGGTCTCTATGATCAAGAGACACACCATCCCGAGAGATGAAATGATAAGACTGATCACTATGATACATTGATGGGAATCCAATAAGTTGCTTCTGGATCTCACTAGTAATCACTCTATGTTTGCTCTCTTATTCTTTTTGGTTCTTTTTTCTGGGCTTTTGTGTGACTTGTGTTCCGACTCGCTCTTTGAGGAGTTAAAGCCAGTCGACTAAATTCTTGGCTTTTAGACCCCTGGTTCTTTGTGTTAATTGTATTGTAGTATAAGGGGATGGGAACCTGGGCAAGTCTTTAAATATCCCTGTGACCCTATATCTCTCTGTGGTGTTTATTACTGCAATACATCCACATAGAAAACAATGGAGACAGGACATTATAATACCCATTAAGAACTGGTAAATAATTGCATAATTTCAAAATGTAATTTATATAGGCTCTTACAAGCAAGTTAACAATAAACATAACTTTAAAGTAGTATAGATTGCAGTTATAATTTCAAATACATTTTTCTAGTTTCTTTATTTTATTTTTTTGAGCGGCTCTTCATTGAGTTTTCCATAAACTAACTACAGCCCTGAACTCGGTGGTCGTCAATAACATAGTGCTTCTTGTAATGTGCACCAAGCTACACCTAAACAGCTTACAATCAGAAAAAGCCACTTGTGCACTAGCTGTCCATACGGAACTATTATCTTATTTCATTTTTCGGAGTCATGGTTTAATCTTCTTAAATCAATGTCCATTTTTATATAGAAATGTTGTGCAGTTAAGGAAAGAACTGCCTATCCGTAATCTAGTGGCGTGTGATTAGCAATATATTGCTAAAGTTAGATGGAGGTCTCAGGTGATCACGAGACATGGCAGTCATCTTGGATACGGCCTTACTTAAACTCCAACCTAGAGCGAGTCGGATGTTTGGCCTCAGTTATACCATTAGAGAGGATGTTTCTGCCCAGCATTTTGCCTGACTAGGAGTCTTGAAGTCTTGCTACGCTTTAGCATTTCACAGAATTTGACAACTCTTGGTGTCTTACGTCTGCCTTCATGCCGACAAGACAGAGCATCGAATAAAGGTCAGTACACTAACTTAAAAAAAAAAATTGTCAATTAATTACAAACATAAAAAAAGAACCAAAGGAAACTCTTAAAACTTAAATCGCTTCAAGCAATCATATATATTTTTGTCATGAAACCAGACAGTGATTCGGTCGTTCTGAGAGTTTAAGGATACAAAGGAACTAAGAGACTACTTTGAACCATAAAATAAAAATTTTAAAAACACATGAAAACAATCTGTGACAGTAACAGTTGTTTAGTGTGTTCACAAATTATTTCTATTGGATTAAATTAAAGAAGTAGGAAAAGAAGTTTTAGGATGTTACTTTCAAGAGCCCTGTGAAAGAATGTTGCTAAGTGCTCAGTTATAAAAAAGGAAACATTAGACAGATAACATTTTAATCACTGTCATCCCCCTCAGAAGGAAGACTGAACATAAGTTGAATACTTAAGCAGGCTTCTTATCCTCTCCCATCCATACCCAATCCGCACACACAAGGCAATCCGATAATAAAGGGGTTGGTTATGCCCAGGGGAGTAAGGGACTGATGGGACCCATTTCACTCCTGCAGCAAGCACAACATTTCAGGTGAGTGGTTCTTGACAGAAAGCCAAGCCACACATTTTTTGCTGCCTGATTCACATGTATCTGTGCTCAAGTGATCAGATAGATATTCAGGACCTGTCTATCTAGCACTTTCAGTATAGGTCGCCAGCTATGGCTGATATTCCAGATTCCTCGGCAGCCATTCAAGCGAAGTTACAGACCTTGAATCAGGAAAAATCTGACGTTAAAACGTAATTACAAAAATTTCAACCATGGAGAAATTAATTGAGTTGTCCTCCCCAAGTAGGCTAGACCACCGCCCAGAGCAGTTTGTTCCCCAGTCCAAGTGTTTTTTTACCCTAGATTTTAGTCAAACGTTCCTAGTTTCGGGCTTCCTGAAGATCTGGACTGCACTGAAGATAAGTAGTGGACTTCTTTGGGGTTTCAGGTCGTAGGACTCAATGTGGAGATGCTCTCTTTCTCGCAGTGTCCGAATCCAAGCATGGGTCCAGTATTTATAAGACCGTGTCCAAGATGGCGACCTGATTATTGCTGGACTTAAGGAACTGTTTAATAGCAATCGCTGCCCTAATGGAAGTTGCCTGCACAACAGTACAGGCCCCAGAATGGAGGCCTAAACAACCTACAAGGGTAGAAGGAAGCAGGAAGAGAAGGCAGGGGGTCATGCATCTGTGGTAGGGAGTGGAAAGGGCAGGGGCTCATGCATCTGTGGTGGGGAACAGAAGAGCCAGGGGGACATGCATATGAACAGTGGAGGTGTATGGAAGTAAGGGCGTGCCGTGGTGTACAGGGTGCAAGCTAAGCGTGACGTGACACAGTAACATTACTCAAGGCTTTCCAGGTTAGTTGAGGCGGTTTCCCAGCCTAGATCAACCCCAATATTGTACAGTGTAGAGTAATATTGGTAAACAAATATATATATTTACTTAGGTAATGTCACCATCTTAATGATAGCTGTTCTACCAGCCAATAACATTGGGAGTGTGATCCACCAGTTCACCTGTGTATTTAGTTTGTTCAAGACGGGCCCTAGTTATCACAACGTCTCTCTCCCTGTGTATATGGATGCCTAGGTATTTAATCAAGTCACTGTGACATTGCATGAAGTATTTATGCTCAACCTGCGGGATAGCAGGGATGAGAAACTAAATCCCAGGTTTTTGCCAGTTATTAGTATACCAGTAAAATTACCAAAATTAGTAATTTTCCTAGTCACTGAAGAGAAAGTGAATGCTAGATTTTTATTAAGTAGAAGGCTATGGTCTGAGTATAGAGAAATTAGGAACTTTCTTGGCTTCTGGCGAACAAAGCATTTCCTCTATGGGAATCAAACTCCCTCAGTCAACTACCCAGTGGTTCTAATTGAGTGGCTTAAAATAAGGGTGAAAGAGCACATGTTAGACATGGCATCCTTGGTGTTGTTTCCCTTTTCTTTTTGCCTCCTCCTCCTGTATTTATGATGCTGTGCTGGATTTAATTGTTGCTGGCTTAGATGCTTTTGGGCACTTTGCACCTGCTGATCAGTGTCAAAGTGCAAGTGACCCCCATGAAAACTGTTATTATGATTGGTTCTCCCTGAGTGGCATATTTGATTTACTGGTAAGCCCCATGTAATGTGCACTACGTGTGCCAGGGCCTGTAAGTCAAATGCTACTAGTGGGCCTGCAGCACTGATTGTGACCACCACATGAGTAGCTCTGAAACGGTATCTCAGGCCTACCACTACAGTGTCTGTGCACAGTTTTAAACTGCCATGTCAACCTGGCAAGTGCACCCACTAGCCAGGCCCTAACTTTCCCTTTTCTTACGTCAGTCACCCCTAAGGTAGGCCCAAGGTACCCCTGTGGGCAGGGTCCGGTGTATGTGAAAGGTAGGACATGCCCTGGTGTGTGTGGCATGTCCTGATAGTGAAATACTTCCAATTTAGTTTTTCACTATTGCAAGGTTATCTGTTCCCAAATGATAGAATGGGGGGGAAGGGGTCGGGGGTTGCTTATAACATCTTGTATGCACAACTACTCCTGGGAGCGAGGTAGGAAAATAAAGTTTAGTATGCCTGAACTCAGAATGTTAAAATCCATATGTTAGTAAGGGTGATTTTTACATTCTGTGTTTGAAAATACCACTTTTAGAAAATAGGTATTTTCTTGCTTAGCCATCCAGTGTACCTCTGCAAGGATTTGTATTGACTGTCTGGCTTAGGAGTGACAGGGGCTGGGGATGGGCAGTGGCTCCAGAGAGTCTGGATGAGTCCGGGCTGGGCTGAATAGACCTGGACTGCATTTAGAGTAGGGGGAGGAGATTTCCTTTCACCTGAATGGGCCTGGTCTGCCATCCACAATGCTGTCTCCACCTCCTGCCAGGAAGCCGCACCAGAGAGAACAGAACTGGTTTTGACTGGGCACAGGGCTGCACTGCCACCAGAGAACAACGGATTTTGCTGCATAAGTATTGGGGCCCAGACCCCAGAATTTTAGACCATCCCTGGAATTCAAGAGGACCCTTTGCCAAGGAGAAGAGCTGGAGAGACTGGGGAGAAGTATTGCCCCTTTGTAGTGTGCTGTGTAGGGTTGGCCTGCAGTTGCTTTTTCTGCAGAGGAAAGGAGAAGGACTTTGCCGTGTGCTGTGTCCCCTGCTGGAAGGAGATATCTCCAAGGGCCTGTGTGTGCTGGCCTCCTCTTCTGAAGTCTCAGGGAGCCAAAGACTTCAGCCCCAGCTCCCCAGAACTTTGCTGCTGTGAGGTCTGACCTGCCAAGAGGTGCCTGTGCCAGTTTTGGACCTCTGAAGGTTGTTGCTGCTGTTTGGGAGCTAGTAGGAAGAAGAAACTTGAAGAACTGTAAAAATTCACGCATTGCTCTTCTTGCTGCTGTTTTTCCGATTCAGCACAATAAGAATTTCCACGTATCACCGTGCCAATGCAAAAACAGACGCAGCGCCTATCGCCCCCACAAGAATCGAAGCATTGAGGGATCGCAGCTGAAGAAAATTGACACAGCGCCGCTCAACGCTGCCGAATAGATCCCCGACGAATCCCGGATTTCCACGCATTGCATCTGTGCGGAAAGTTTTCCTGACTCATCACCTGCGGACCGAAACCATCATGAAGAATCGACGTATCACTCCCCATACAGACTGGATTCGACGCAATCCTTCCTCTGCGTGCAGCTGGACTGTCGCATCGCCTCCCCAAATTCTCGGGAGTTGCTGCATCTTTTTGTTTCCTAATCTGCAGCTGTTTGGCCTTGTGAATTTTGACTCAACTACAGGTACTTTGTGTAAAAGTCACGCATCCATAGTTTTCTATGGTACAAGTTCTTGCAACCTTTTGAAAGTCATATTTTTAACTGTGTATGCTGGATTTTTGTTGTTTTGGTCTTGTTAAGTTTAGATACAGATATTTTATTTTTCTAAACTGGTGTGGCGTCCAATTTGTGGTGTTTTCACTGCGTTACTGTGAGTGTTGGTACAAATACTTTACACATTGATTGCCTTTGGGATAAGCCTGCCTGCTTGTGCCAAGCTACCAAGGGGTGAGCAGGAGTTATCTAAAGTGTGTATCCCCCTTACCTTGACTAGAAGCATGGGTCCCTATTTGGACAAAGGTACCTACCTCTGCCAACTAGAGACCCCCATTTCTAACAGGACACCATTGTCAGGTATCCCTACATATGGTCAAAGGCGCACTTACTCAACCATTAAATCTCAATCTACCAACAGGAATGGTTGAGCGAAGTTTGATTACGTTTTTCAGAACTAAGGTCCAACCTGTGACGGACCTAGAATAAAAAAGGCCTTTCATATAAAACAAATGTCTTCTCAAAATCTCGAACCACCAAAACTGCCCTCACCTCTGGTCAAAGCTGGTGGATAGGTGGTACAAAAACGAGTGTAAATTGTGACTTGACGCTCTACCAGAGATAAATCTGGGTTGGTCTGGAATGATTAATGTATCCTTTAACGGAACAAGTTTGCAGGGCATCATTCCAGTTAATTATTTGTTACCTTTGTTCAACAGGATCAGTGGGCGAAAAGACTGCCATTATGTATCATCCTTATTATGTTTAAACAACAGTGCTGTGGTAATGGTATTTCTATTTGTTATCGAAAATTGTCCTTTCCTTTTGCCTCTCAGTAGACTTCGAGGAGAGGCCAACAGGTCTTTGAATTCTATATTGGGGACAGAGGCGAGGATTATGCATCATTCTCTTTTATTTCAAACTCCAGCAACCATAACAAACTCAGAAAAATAGATGAACTTATAGCAACAAAATCAACTACATTTCCCTGAGGCATGTCAGAACACTCCAATAATCCACAAATCAGGGGCTGTCACAGTCCATATTTGGCTTCTTTTCTCATGCATTCTTTTCTGCCTGCTCTGGTGCCATGTTTTCACTCTCCTCTGATGTATGCCTTGTCTGGGGTATTGCTACCCCCACTACCTGCCCATCAAGGCTTTTAACTAGTTTATTGTTGGGGAATCTTGCATTTTCTTGTCTTACCTGTTTGTTGCAGAGAGCGGCTACGTGCACACAATGTGGAATTCTCCTGCAATACTTTGTTGCCATGGCTGTGAAAGCGAGTGGGTGAGTTTTGCCCCAGAGCCACTTGGCTGCGTTCTCCCTCAAAGTAAGGTCAACTGGCCATCGGGGAACAGTGACAGGCCTTATTGGTGACTGTGACACTCATGTCTGACCATCATCAAAGTGCCAGGAGACATGGAACAGGCATGTCGCCTTCAGCCATATGCCATTCAGGAGACCATTTCAGGATGCCACAGGCAGGCAGGGGCTACTGGTCCACAACCATAGGGATTGAGGATTTTCACCACTGCTGTCCCAGGGACTGCCCTACTATGGCTCTGCAAAGTGGATCAAGTACAACCCTTTCTGCAGTTGACTTTCAGTAGGAGTGAGGGTGAGCAGTCACAGCCTTCTCAGGAAGGGTAATGTGGGGGTTAATCAGGCTAAATAATCAGTACCACCCCCAGTTGCACACTAAGATCAGTGTCCAAACCAGTGTTTCTCTCTGTAGAAAAGAGAAGTTCTTCATTATACAGAATGCCTACACCCCTCCTTGGAAAAGATGGTAGCCCAAACGCCAGAAATAGATAGCACTTTGGCAACCTTTAGGTCGCAATAAAAGGACTAACATGTCATGGAGAGCCTGTAAAGGTGAGCTACTTGACATTGCCAGGCCCCTCATGGAGATCTTCCTCATGGCAGAGGAGGCTGAGGCCCTGAAAGACTTATTTAGCTGGACTTCTTTTCGTTTGCCCTGTTCCCATCATGCACTGGGACAGGAACAGACTAATTTGCATACAGCCAGGTTCTGAAACTGGGATGATGCAGTGAGCTAAAAAACGGTGTTGGATCTAGCCCTGATCTCTTGACTGGGTGAGAGTTTTCTGCTTAATTCAGAGACTCTGTCCATCACCACCCCTTGTTGTTAATTATTTTGTCCACCCTAAGCGTGGAAGGGTATGCTCAGACATGAGTCCCTTGCTCACTGCACCATCAGGATTCAAGCAAGCCGGGCCGAAGAGGCTGAAATGCCAGAAACCGGTCCCCGGTAGCTTGTTTCCTTTCCAGTGTAAGAATTGGCTTTGTAGTTTGGTTTGCCCTGTTCCCATCATGCACTGGGACAGGAACAGACTAATTTGCATACAGCCATGTTCTGAAACTGGGATGATGCAGTGAGCTAAAAAACGGTGTTGGATCTAGCCCTGATCTCTTGACTGGGTGAGAGTTTTCTGCTTAATTCAGAGACTCTGTCCATCACCACCCCTTGTTGTTAATTATTTTGTCCACCCTAAGCGTGGAAGGGTATGCTCAGACATGAGTCCCTTGCTCACTGCACCATCAGGATTCAAGCAAGCCGGGCCGAAGAGGCTGAAATGCCAGAAACCGGTCCCCGGTAGCTTGTTTCCTTTCCAGTGTAAGAATTGGCTTTGTAGTTTGGTTTGCCCTGTTCCCATCATGCACTGGGACAGGAACAGACTAATTTGCATACAGCCAGGTTCTGAAACTGGGATGATGCAGTGAGCTAAAAAACGGTGTTGGATCTAGCCCTGATCTCTTGACTGGGTGAGAGTTTTCTGCTTAATTCAGAGACTCTGTCCATCACCACCCCCCTTGTTGTTAATTCTTTTCGAGCAGGGCACAGTTAGCGGTTTGATTTTCTTAGCAACACCAACTGTGCTATATTTACACAGCGTAGACACTGGTTGCTCATTGTGATTAGACCCAAAGCTAGGGGCCTGACCACCTTATGGACAGGCAGCTTGAGAAGTCCATCAATCGATATGTGTAGAGTCTGCCTAATCACCCACGAGGGTATCCTGGCACTGCGTTCTTGCTGGTATCAGCCAAAAAGCCAGGTCTTGAGTCCCTTTCTGATTTTCGGGAGATAGGATGATGTTCGTAGGTGGAGGGAAAGGTCATTCTAGTTCTTGGCAAGGTAGGAGAAGGAGCGTCCTCCACTATGGCTTCAGCTGATGCAGGGATTGTATACGAGGACAACAAAGCACAGGTGTCTGGTGGATAGGTAGAAGTTAAAGCGGTGGTTGATGCATGCTGGTCCTTGGTCATGGAGGGCCTTGTAGGCATGTATCAACACCTTGAATTGGCAAATTTTTTGGATGGGTGCCAGTGGAGGTTCCTGAGGTATGGGGCAATATTTTTCTTTTTTTTGGGTACGTCAAGGATGATCCTGCAGCTGAGTTCTGTATTGTCTGAAATCTCTTCAGGAGTTCACACCAGGCTTTGTGCCCTTGAATAAAGGCGTTTTTTGGGTCAAAGATTTTTGTTGCGCTCAGGCAAAAGAAGGGCAGCTTGATGGACACTTGTTCTCCAAAAAATCCCAGCAGTCCCAGGCCCTTAAACAGAGTCCATAGTATCAGGACAAAGCCATAATCCACAGCTTACTTCCTTGTGGAGAAGTGTGGCTCAATGGTTAGAGCGGCAGACCCTGATGCAGAGGTCTAGCCCGGGACCAGGGTTCCATTCCCCGCCTCGGCGGGTCTTGGGCTCAAAATTCCACGGGCCTGATAATTCTCGCCTCAGTGCATATTCCAATCATGGAGTCCCACTCTGCAACTCTGGGCAATAGCTTGCTTAATCTCCACAAAGGCCCCCACAACGCTAAGGATGCCTGGCCTCCACCTTGGGGGTGCCCAGGAGTGGACACCTCACAGGAAAAGCCAGGATGGGTTCCACAGCGGTATTCGTACAAGCGCCTTGAGACCCTTGCGGGTGAGTAGTGTGCTATACAAGTATCAATTTACATTGGGGTGGAGGGGCTCTGCACCTGAGGCTGTGGATCTTTAATTTAAGGTGGGCAGTTAATTTCCTGAGAGACCCCTCAACTGTCTTCAAACGTTCCCCCCCGTATCTGAGGTTGGAGGGAGGATTGACAGCTTTTACTGTACCAAGGCAAAAGCTCATATAACGCCTCAGTGTTGCATACCATTGCAGGGTTCTGCATAGAGTTTTATGGTTCCCTAAACCAATGGCATGGACCTTGCCCACTGGATTTCTTTCAGGAACAGAGGAACAGAGTGTGTGTGGAGTTGGTAGAGTTATAAGCCAAAGAAATTGTAGTGTACACGTCTCTGCACCCGTGTGGTTCCCTGACTGACCTTTTTCTACTAGAGAAGAAGGAGAAAGGGTTCATGCCCGTGATCATAGGCATGACTAGATGTTCAAGCTTGACCTCAAGGATCCATACTTGGTGGTTCCCATCTTTGAACTCCATCACTGCTTCATTAAGTTCAGCTGAAGAAGACAAATCTTTGAGTTTGTGGTCTTTCCCTTCAGCCTCTTATCAGTGCCTCAGTGTTTTAACCAGCTCCTTGGCTGTCATGGAGTTGCTCAGAGCCAGAGGCCTCAAGTTGATAATATCTCTGAATGACCTCCTTCAGATGGACCAATCACAGGATCGCTTTAAGATGTACCTAGCAGACACAATCAACCTGCTTCAGAGCCAAGGATTTTTCATCATCGAGGGGAAGTCAGACCTGATTCACTGCCAAGCATGTGCCCTCTTGGGCTTCATTATCCACTCAGTCCCAGCCACTCTTCTTCTTCTGAAGAAGAAGGTGGATGCCAATAGATAAGACCTGTGGAAGTCACTCTCCATGGACAGGTTCTTATTGGGCAAGCTCGCCTAGGTGGTAGGCCTTTTGTCATCCACCATCCAAACAATCCTCACAGGCCCTCTCCATTACCACGCTCTGCAAATACTGATAGCTGTCCATATCAAGCAGGGCCTGAAGTGCTCAGAGCTTATCTCTCGTCCAGTGGAAGCCAAGAGATTACCAGTAATGGCGGTACCACATGGAAGCCTGGAATGGAATGGCAAGCTTTGGGAATGTCCAAGATCTTATCATAGAATCAGATGCCAGCATTTGTGGGGTGGGGCCGGTCAGAAGACACATTGAGGCTACACATCATTTATCTCAAAATCACTGGCAAGGTCCTTTGCAGTCAAGAGCCTGACAAAGAACCAGGTGACCTGCTGCATCATTCTGTGAATGGACAACATCTCGGAAGTCAGGTATGTCAACTGCCAGGTAACGGTGGGGGGGGGGCAAGTTCAAGATAATGGCCAAACTGGTCAAGGTTTTTTGGCACTACTGCCTAGACAGACAGCAAAGGTGACTGAGCATTTATTGGGCCAGCTAGTCTCATTGTGGACTGAAACTCCAGACAGCTGGAGGGTCCCAGTCAACCAAAAGTGGACTCCCAGATGTTTCAGAAGTGGATCAGTGGGGCCTGTGTGAGACTGACCTATTTGTTTCTTCAGCTGGGAAATTACTTCAGTTGGTGCCCTGATCCGGAAAATTTAGCAGTGGATATGTTCCTCTACGAATGGTGGACACCTTTGTGGAGACCTCAAGGTTTCCAATTCCTCTGGAAGTTACCTTCAATTCTCCAATCCTTCTCTCCCACAAACGAAAAATTCAGACAGATGTGAAGTGCGGGGGATCGCACAAACTGGTGCAGGAAGACTCCATGTGGCTCATTTTTCGGGCAGGATTTTCACTCTGGTTGGGGTTACTTTCAATATTTCCAGGCTAACTAAGTACAACTCCTGAACTATTACTTGTCCAGCCTTCCCGGATTCTTCCAAAATCTTGGGGCTAATAAGGAAATGACTGTGGAATGTTCAATAATTCCTGAACTCCATCAGAAAAGCCCTTTGGTGTGCCCAACTATCACAAAATTAGTTAGCTGGATCATGGTTGAGATTGACATCAAGACATCCTGTTTTGTGGCCCATTTGTTTCGGGAGGTGGACTAGACGATATCATGAATGCCTTGGATAGATTGGTGGAGATATGTTGTTTGGTCGGCAAGCTCAACTGTACACCTCCCCCTGGAAGGTCTGCTGGCAAGGGAGCATTCCCTTATCTGCAAGTTGTTCAGAAGAACCCGGTTGTCCAAGCTACATTAATCCAGATACTCTCCCCTTTGAGAGGTGAATTTATTTCTTCGCCTTTTCATATTCTAAGCTACAAACAATAACTACTTTCAGCAAAGCTGCCAATGTTGCTTTGGTTGGTGTCCTGCAGATAGGTCTCAAATGTTAGGGGTTTGTATTTGTCGGGCAGGATTTTCACTCTGGTTGGGGTTACTTTCAATATTGCCAGGCACACTAAGTACAACTCCTGAACTATTACTTGTCCAGCCTTCCCCGGATCCTTCCAAAATCTTGGGGCTCATAAGGAAATCACTGTTGGGTGTTTAATAATTCCTGAACTCCATCAGAATAGCCCTTTGGCGTGCCCGACTATCACGAAATTAGTTAGCTGGGTCATGGTTGAGGCAGGCATCAAGATGTCCAGTTTTGTGGCCCATTTGTTTTGGGAGGTGGACTAGAAGATATCAGGAATGCCTTGGATTGATTGGTGGGGTCTACCTTTAAAACATTTTAGGCCAGATGTAGGTAATCATATATTACCGATTCCTAAATACCGAATTTTACCGATTCGGTATTTAGGAATCGGTAAATGTGATGCAGCTAATGATTCGGTAAATATTACCGAATCGGTAATATTCGGTATTTACCGATTCAGTATTTACTGAATCGGTAATTCCCATTCATTCCTATGGGCCTAGAGGCCCATAGGAATGAATAGGAATTACCGATTTGGAAAATAACGAATCGGTAATAAGGGGAAGACTTACAAGGGTGGCAGGGTGTCACATTGACACCCTGTTGCACCCCTGAATAGTGCATGGGTGCACATGTGGCACACATACATGCCATCTGCCACATGCACAGACAGTTTCAGCTCTATTAATGATTTGGAGGCTGGGATTATGCCATCTGGCTTCAGTATTCTCTGTAATCCTGCCCTTGTTAAAGTAAACTGTAAGTTATACGCTGAGCTCCCAGTTTTATGGTATTTTTTTATTTACATTTCTGTCTTTATTTATCCATATTTCTTTTTTTGTCAAATGTATCTGTCTTTATCCATATTTATTATGGGTTCTGTGAAAAAAATAAAGCTGAAACTGGTATATTTCCACATTTATTTAACCAATAAATATGTTGTCATGCTTGAATGCCTGCCAGGGTTCAGTGATATGAACACCAGCAGAAGATAAATCAATGCACTTATATGAAAATATGCACATTTCAGTGTCAGCCGTGTGCATATCTACTGCTGTTTAAGCCTCTTTACTAAAATTCCTTTCTTTTTTTAACACCCTTACCTATCAACCCACACAGTTATTGGCCTGGCACTCATGGCAAAGTGTATTTAGAATCACTCAAAAAGCACCCAATTTCCGTTTTATCCACATTTAAAAATAAATACAGACAAGAAAATAAATGCATTTCTGTCTGTATTTATCTGTAAAAATCAGTCAAAACTGAAAACAGGGAGCCTTAGTTATTAGTAACTGGATTTTGATTCCTCTGTTTCTTTGTTAATTAATGTGATTATTGATAATTTTCTTCTTACCTGGGTTCTTAGGTGTCACTTGGTATGTGACTGGCCTTGCATGTTGGGCATTTTTGATTAATTTGGGATCTTTTTCACAGGACGGATTCCAAGCAGGAGTAGTCTGGATATTTGATCTGAAGATAACTTCTGGTCGCTTGAAAACAACATGGCGAAACGGAGGAAGTTGCATGGAAAGTGAAGCCAGATAGTGACAGGCAGTAACTGGGGTATTTACAGAGTGTACCTGACACACCTCTAGGCAATGTAGTTGTTTCAGTTGTTGTTTGTCATTCAATTTTTTAAGCTTGTTAAAGCTGCTTGAGTTGAAATGATGCATAATCCTCGCCTCTGCGCCTTTAATAGAACTGAAGCTTTCCATTACGTTAGCTAGGAAACTTTACATTCTTTGTTAAATTCGATTGGCATGCCATCATACGTTGGAGCTTTGCCATTACTGAGACTATTTAATTCTTAATTTCAGCTGTAGTAATGGGTTCCACAAATGGGACCTTGTTATTCCTTATTCGCCCAGGTCCACATCATCCAAATATGAAGATATATACTGTGTATCTGTTGTTAAAGCGGGTATATATAAATTATTGTAAAATGAAATAAATTGTCTCGGAATATCCTCAGATGTGCTGACTATACTACTATCCTCTTTATGGACAGCTGCTATTTTTTTTCTGCCCCCGATAATCAAGCAGTCGCACCACTGATCTCCCTGGTCGTCTAATTGGTGTATTTTTGCCGATGTATTTTACTTTGTGTTCAGCTGTGTCCCTGTAGGATAGCAGGAATGATCATTCTTGGTAATCAGTCTGTTATATGCCCACTTGACATACTTATTTTCAAGACCATTGTCCCAGCTGGTTCATCTGTTGCCTAATAGAGTTCAGTATGCCAGCCCCGTTTTTTATCTAAATAGAAATGCTACGTACGTAGGCCTTGAAAGCCTCCAATATTGTCTATATTGGGGTACATTTAATTTGAAATAATCTGTAATTGTCATACGAATTTCACCATTAAAAGCTGTGTCTAGCATGTGCCTGAGTGCGTGGAAATGTTCAAAAGGCGGTGCTCGCTTTTAAGAGTAACACTCTAATAGTACAGTAATAGTGCTGAGTAGCCAATCCAATCCAAACAAGCTTTATTCGACAAAAGTCATAAAAGCATTACAAAAAGACGAAAACATCACAGATAAATACATGCTGAGTAGCATGACAATAGCGTGTTGGTACCCTGAGTAGCATGACAATAGCGTGTTGGTACCCTGAGTAGCATGACAATAGCGTGTTGGTACCCTGAGTAGCATGACAATAGCGTGTTGGTACCCTGTGGTGAAAGTTTTGTAGCTCAGAGCCAGTAACCTATCCGTTGAAAGGAGACGCACACTGGCAAGTAAAAGGAGGAAACACATTATAAGCTGCACTGTGTACGCAAGGCATGATGTACAATGCCAGTTATTCCATATCCATTATTTGGTGCAACGCCTATGGGCAATTTGATTCTTTGGCCTGTCTAGCGTAGAGTGTAGTGTCAAGGTAAAAGTTAAAATATCTACTCCACAAGAGGTTTTATTTTTATGACATGGCGATAGTATGTCATCGTAAAAAAATTGGGGAGTCATTGCTAGAGACATAAACATTTAGAGCCTTATTACAATGCTGTTGGAAAAGACTCCAACTGTCAGTCAGAGCCTTTCTGACCGCATCGTAATAAGTCGGTTGGAGTGCTTTCCAACCGCCTCATTACGATGGAAGCGGACAAAAAGGAATCCAACCGGTCATTCTGACTGGCTTCTGATGGGCTCAGAGAGCCTGTCCGCCAGTCAGAATGCTGTCAGTGATCCCAAGGGCAGCTCTTTCCGGCCGAGGGATTACAGTGCCAGCCTTTTTGACATAGAAAGGCTGTCTGAACTCGATTTTGGGGACCTCCAGCAGGGCCCCAATGGGTGCAGTGCCTCCGATGGAGGCCCTGTTGATCCCTGCACCTTGTGGCAGGCACCATAGTGTTCCAGTTTACCTTTCTCCCGAGCCATTCTCAGAGCTGTATCTGGATCTCAGTAATTGAATAATGTAGCCATATGGGTATAGAAGCCGCACCCAGGCATAAGCGAGATGTTAGACCATGGTGTACCCACTCAATTATACACATGAAAAATGGAGCTTATCAAAGATGTTGATAAATATCTTCTCTACAAAGATTTTAGGTTTTCCCAAACCTTTTGTTTCTAACTAGTCAGTTATCCTTATATTATGCTGCAAGCTTGCATTAAGATCCATGTTTAAGCCTTTACAAGGGCTACTGATTTTCCATACGTAGAAGGATGTCATTAGATGTGATTGTACCGTCCTCCGGGTCATATATGATGCAGCCCACCATGAACTGATTAAAGTAGCTTGGTATATTGTTCTGATTCAGGGACTGAAGTCAAGGCAGGCGCCTCAGGGATCAAGCGTTTCTGCTATCCACAACTATCAAGCCAGTTGAGCCTTCAGAGCGGCCTCAAGGCGTCAAAAGGATGGGCAGATGGTAGGGTGCAATCCACACACATCATGCTTGGGCGTTACTGCTGATATGAAGTTAGATGAGGTCACAATTTAGACAGTTCGCTGCTCCACAGTGTAAGTTTTGTTCCACAGCAGCAAAGCACACATATCACTCATCCCGGCACCCAGGTCTTTAATATCTCATCTGGTGCTTTCTCCTTGGTCGGCAGCATGAAAATGTGATGGCCGGGTCCCACCAGGAAGCCTCTTATCCAGGTATGTAAGTCTGCCACCCCCTCGTTCTGGGACAATCAATGATGCCCGATCAACACAGTGGGGTGTGCATGGTCTCAGGCCCACAGGCGGACCCTGTCTCCAATGGGCCTCCGAGGCACACCACTAATAGGCCACCCCGGAGCAGTCATGAGGAGGTAGTGACACACAGGCAATGTGACACCTCTGCAAGCTGGTCAACAGCAGTCTGTGTGATCTCCTGCTCCACTCTTATTGCACAGCTGGTTGCAGAATGGCAAAGATATTGTAATATTGTTGGCTGTCAGAGTTCTGTGATCACCCAGTCATCTTGGTCAGCGACTGGACCATGACCTCTCTGGTATCCTTTTAAGATACCTAAAAATAGTGAATTGTAGTTCACCACAGCCGCACCCATGTTATAGTCATGGCCCTATAAGCTGTCAAGGAGTGTGGTAATTATTTCATTAAACATTACAGTTGAATCTGCTGTTGATTAACGGAAACATATTGTACCCCATGTAAGAATAAGTGTGTATTTGAATCTGGATAGAATCATCCGAATCTGCGAAAGTTGTCAAAAAGTAAGCAATGACCCACACATGCCTTGACTCAAATTTCCAGGCAGACTAAACCCATGCACCTGTGTGCTGTGCCCTGATCTCAACCTGTGGCTATTCTTAAATTAAATAAAAATGAGAAGTTGAGTCATATCCATAAAACCACAAATGAAAAAATGCTTGGATGTATTTTTCCCAACAACATATATTAAAGCAGAGTCAATTTTAGGCGGGGGATTCCTAAAATAAAGCCATTTTTGGCTTTAAAAACTATGAGTCTCCCGCTTAAATTAGATACTGTAATGCTTATCCAACTGCAACATCCTAAAATGGAGCCAGAGAGATAGGTAGGTAGGAAGGGGGATCAGGGACTGAAAAGGATGGAGGCTGAAGGATTCACCCTAGCAGTATTGTGTGAGAGGTAAATCTTGATCCACCCATTACAAATCCTATGTGAAGGGAGTTGGACAGCCTTTCCCCCCTATTCTGAATAGAAAGGTGAAAGGAGGGGAGGAGATTAGGTGGAAGATAGGATTTTAAAAAAGAGCTACCAGTCGGCCAAAGGTTGGTCATAAAAAGAGTAAAACATATTTGGCTTCCTTGTTTTCTCTTCCATAACAAGTGAGTTGCATTCACAGAGGCAAGAGGTGTGCCATGATCTGTGGCCCATACTCTCCTGTGTATGCTGGGAGGGGCGTGGCAAGAAACTGCACTTCTACAAACTTCAGAGGTGCTCTTGATTTCTCCTGCAGAGGATATCCGTGGTACATGTGGAGCGTGAACATCACTTGGTGCGATGTTTGCTCTCTGCAAAATGTGCAAGCAGAGCCAGACAAACTACATTTGCCAGAGCACCACAGTACTCTTGCTAGACTTGCAAGGGTGGAGGGAACTATAGATCCACAGAATATGCGTAGGGCCAGTGGAATTATGCGTCAAGGGAGGACCGCATTGTGTGACAGGGTTGACTAAGTTACACAGCAGCAAAAGGCAATTATGCAGTGTAAAGTTGCAGTTTGAGATGGCATTACTTAATTATTTTGTTCTTTTTGCACAAAATAACACTGCAGGCAGAAAATCCACTTTTTTGTACCAATTGAACACCCTAATACAGCAATAAGCAGTTGAAAGATGACCAGTCAACCTTTGGAAAGGGCTTTCCACTGTGCTCGGACACGTGACGCCACTTTTAAAAAAAAGTTTTGGTCCGTATGAGCTCAAAACAATTTTTTTGTTAAAATCTGCAGTTTAAGCAGCAGGTGATGGATTACGTGGCAAATGGAGGCAAATCCACAAGTCTGCGGAACATGCCATGGCCGCTGAATCACATCATTCCTATGACCCTGAGTATACATTTTTTGTGTTTCAGAGAGTTCCTTGCTAGGAAATTGTATCACTTAGTTGCTGCAGCTGGAACCTTGTTACCAGGAGATTGGAATTGGACATTCATCGGGAATGATCATGAGCTTTTTGAATTCAGAGAAGTATTTTGGACAACAATTGCAATCATGGATTTAGGCTTCAATTTAAACCTTAGTATTGGACTCATCCTTCCAAGGATTGCTAGTTCTGTTGTAGTGATGGCATCCTTCTTAAGATTGCAAACTTTACTTCATTTGTGAACAAGAATAACAAGTGAATTCTCAACCTGTAATACAGACTTTGTTTTATTACTTGAATCATGTATGGTATGGTCTTGCCAGTGGAGAGAAAGTGAATGCATAGCATTACATTCATTTCTGTTCAATATGTTACAGCTCATGAGCTACACATGTTGAGAATCATTTAGAAAATATACTTGATTACAACTGAATAAAGGTAGTTATAAATATAGAAACCTGATGGCAGCTCAAGTAATTTTTTGCATTAAAAAAAAAGCCTTTGCTATCTTTCATATTTAAAATGTCATAGAACTTTCACCACCCATAAAACATTGGTTGGACAGAGATTGTCAAAAGGTTTATAATAAACCTTAGTATGAATAGTGAACTGCAGTTAACTGACAAAATACTAAAATAATTATTTCTTGTGGTAGATTTGAACAATTCTGCAGAGCAAGTTGAGGTGTGCAGTAAGAACAGGAGCCAAACATATCCAGTGTAGCTATTTATCTCGTGTCATATTCCCCTTTACCCTCATCTACTGATGGTCGGCATGCATACATTTTGCATAGTTTTCAGTGGGTTCAGGGAAGTGTGGATACTAGCACTGCTCCTAGTGGAGCCAGAATTCCATGTTTTGTCATCTTGACATGGAGTGTGAGGTGCTAGAAGGGTTGGTCATAAAGAGAAAGAGACATACCTTAACATCTTCCATTTCCTTTCAATTTAAATTGTTACTGGCTTAAGGGTGCTACCCACTTGATATCTGATTTAATAAAGTAAAAAAGAAGAAACCTATAACCTCCATTCCATATGTGAACATTTAGGTCCACATAGGTCCACATATGGTGTTAGAAGTGGGATGTTTTGAACCTGACATTCCGAAAGCTGTCAGGAAGACTATGGCCACAAAGGTGTAGCAACCCAAACCTATTCCAATGAACCATCAAATATTGACATCTGGAAGACCAATACCAACTACTTAAAGGCTAATTGTCTTAGTGAACTGATGCATCCTGCAGTTATTCTTAAGCTCAGCAAAGTTTCCCCAACCACAGACAGCACTTGTCAAGGCGCTCCCACAGCAGCAGAACTGGATCTGTACAGTGTATATATGTACTTCCCTGCAAAGAATAAAGCTCATATGAAGTCTGAAATACAGTTGCCCTTCCCTCACAATGTTATAGCAGATTTTTGTCTCAATCAGGTTTAGCAGTAAAACCCTTTATAGAGGTTGGACCTGGGGTGCTCGATGAAGTCCACAGACGGAATGTACAAGTAATACCTTTCATCTATAGTATGGAAATATTGATTGTTTGATTTGTTCATGGATCATTTCCATAAATGCAATAGAAGTGACTGCTGATAAGCACACGCTGTGTGTCAAAATACTTTGGAGGTACAAAGCAAGCATCTTCAGGAGTGTCAATGGATGGGCATGTCAGTTATTCTTTTATCTTCACCTTGGCCTGCCCCAGGTATGAACAAAGCACTTCAGAAGCCACTTTTGAGTACACAATTATTTAGATGTGTACAGAGCAATCGTCTGAAGAGACGTAGCTCCAGAACTGGAGGAAAAAGGCATAGGACAGAAAAGACCTGTGGGCACAAGTAACTGAAGAGAACTGCAAGAAGGTCTGAGATCAAGAAGGAAAACGAGATGCAAGATGGAATACTCTTCCCACTGTGCTTTCAGAAAACACAATGCTTTGAATTACACTACTGACTAATTGTGTTTTTGCTTGAACCTGGAAGCCTTCAAGTAGCGTCAATAAGGCACAATTTTCAATACACATTACTTTGTCTGACTTCCTTTGAAAGGAATAATTGAAGACCGCAATGAAGTTTAATGGAGATCATTTTCTGGAAGCACATGTTGGTAAGAAGTGTTTTCCTGTTTGTCTGAACTTTTGGATGTGGAAAAAATACTAACAGACAAAGAAAAAAATCATGAAGAAAGACTTTGAGACTATTTAAGTTTGAACTGTGATACGAATGATTGTTGCTTAACAAGAGTAATAATCATGAATACTTGGTGTCCTGATAGACTTTATTGTGTATGTTCTAGGATGTTGATATTCACGATAGCTGATGATTGAACAACTCAAAATATTTAACTAGTTCAAAACCCACCAGAAACGGTGTTTATGGTTTAGTGTGTAGGGAACTAATATACAGTGTGGTGTGCATTTAACAACAACTAAACAAGACAGAAAGGTCCCCAAAAGGCTGGAGCAGACGAACAAGAGAAACAAGCATTGGCATAGCCAATAGGTCTCGCCTTTGGGACCTTATAAGTGTTTTGCCAGACCTATTGGCAAACAGCTGAAGCTTACTCTAGCCACACCTAAAAACTGGGACTCGCAATGACTATTAAGATGTTTTGAGAGGGAGCGGGGAGTTTAAGCGTGACTTAATACGTCAAAAAGAAATATCCGAAAGCAGCCATAGTCTGACACACAAAAGGAAAAGCCCTGTCTAAAAACTTCTTCAATTGAGCAATAAAAACTACAGCCCCTACCTTCACACTTCCCATTTACCTAACCAGCAGTGCTGGGGAAGAACAATTATTGGTTTTCGGGGAAGTGGTGTAAAGAGTAGTGGTCAAAGCCATGTAGTTTCTTGGCGCTAATAAGAAGGAATCTGCATACTAAAGTGCTGTTCTGTGGAGATGCAGAGGTACAAATTTTAGTAATGCCTTTCAAATGGTCGGCTGCCCACACTATTGTAAAGTACCATGCTGCGACCCCTCCCCCTTCTTTTCCCTTTCAGAGAGAAGAGTGCACAGAAGCTAGCTGCTTCACGCCGTTGCTTCACGCCGTTGCTTAGTGAAATGATAATGTATCAAAGCAGCCATCGACTCATACGCTCCCCTTCATCTAGCTATTGTTCAAAAGGTCACATAACCTCTTGAACTCATACCTTCGTGGTACAGCGTTCTACCATTTGCCAGAGCATAGGTACAGTGGGCTATAAGTGGGATGAAAAAACTAGTGGTGTTTCAAAGGGGCGTGGCCGGTGTAATTAAGAGCGTGGCTTAAAACACATAAGCTAAAAATCTGTGTTTAGCATAGTGTGCTGCCTGACTGGTATTTTGCTGTTTCTGTCATTGCATCCAGATATATGATAACATGCGTAACATTATACCTACAACAAGCGAGGACTATTAGCTTTGTCAATGGTTGTTAGTTGCATAAAATAAATAAGCAACAACTGTAGCGGCACCCGTGCTTCACTTTTGATGTTAAAAGTAAAGCGTGGGTGCTGCGATTATAGCAAAACTAAAGAAATAGAAAAAATATATATTTATTTACGTTTGCTATAGTCGCGGGACCCGCGCTTTACTTTTAAAATTAAAAGTGAAGCGTGGGTGCCGCGATTATAGCAAAAGTAAAGAAATAGATGTTTTTTTCATTTCTTTACTTTTGCTATAATCGCGGCACCCGCGCTTCACTTTTAATGCGAAAAGTAAAGCGCAGGTGCCGCGATTATAGCAAAAGAAAAGAAAAAAGCATCTATTTCTTTACTTTTGCTATAATCTCGGCACCCGCGCTACACTTTTAATGTAGCTACAATCGCAGCACCAGCTGCAATTGTAGCAAAAGTAAAGAACAAACAAATGGTGCGCGCGAAAGTGATCGCAAGTAAGATGGCAAGGAGGAAAGACAGATGGCGGCTGCGCGCGTGCACCCAAGCGCACACGCAAGCTTGAGGCAACTAAAAGCCTGTGGTAGCACTGTGAAAACCTGCTTACAAAATGTCTCTCCGAGCAGCACATGCACTGGCTCAGGCGAGACCTAAAAAATAACACTAATCAATAGATGTAGGCTGCGATGAACTCATTGGAAAATAGATTTTTGACTGTGTTGCAGTGCAGGTATTTGATACCTTTGTTCTCTTTTAATAGTGTGTTAAGAAACAGGAAGAGTAATAATGTGACAGGAAATGCAGTGGCTATCTTTGACCCGGGCTTCAATAAGGTTAGATTTTGAACAGTAGCCGTCATTTAATGGGACTGGTAGGCATTTTGAAAATGTGTTATTGAGCTGAGCTAGTGCTCTAACAGAAGATCTTGATGGCCCTTCCCTCATGTCCCTCATGTCCCCCTAGCTGCCAACTTGCCAAATGTGAGGACCCACTGTGGCTGTTGAGGAGGTTTGAGAGCTGGCTCTGATGAAAATCTACCAATCCTTCACTAATAGAGAGCTGTCACCCAGGAAAATGGGGATAGGGAATAAGAGAAATACACTGTTCATCTCAACTTTGTCTCTCAAATATTCAGAATGGCTCAACAGACTCAGATTGGAGAAACTCACACATTCATGGCAGCATATTGGTCTAATGATCTAAACACACACAAGGGAAGTATAGGTATCTGTGCGGGTTCATTCAGTGTGGCAATTCTGCTAGGCATGAACAGAGGCAGCCTTACCCGGGGGCTCTGATGGGTAAGGCGGGCAACGAACACAGTAAGTATCCGAAGACCATGTTCCCCGAACTCAGGAGCAACAAGATACTCTGGTAAACTGCAGTGTTGCTTTGACAAACAGGTTTCATGTAAAGACAGCCCGAAGATGACACAAGGACCGGCAACAAAAGGCAAATTGAAATGGAAGGAAGGAAAACGCAGAGAGCAGAGGAATAAAACCAATCGGAAGGCTTGAAATGATGAACAAACTGATTGAGCAAGGGAGCCAAGCAACCAAAGCAATTGTGAGGCAACTTGTTCCTTCTACCTCTGCGTATTAATTTGTCCCACATGCAAATGTCCCATTATTCTGATTGTTCCATACCTTCTGCCAAACCTACAAGTCTTGGATGATGTGTCAGCCTTGCCAGCCACTACCTGGCCTCCCCATCCTCTAACTACCATGTCTGAGTTTTTACTTTTGTGTTCTTGTAACTCCTTTCTGCTCTGCAGGTGGACCCTTCCTCCCCCTTGCTCATGTTGACACATGACACCAAAGGGATGATGCAGCAAATATATCCCCAAGAAGCAGACACCACCACATGGGTTGGAAACCACAACCAATAGACCGCACAAAAAAGCCAACCAGCATACGCAAGTGTGGAGGAAACCGGCAAGTGTTAATTGTGCACCAAGGCAGGTCCCGGACAGTTCTTAGTCACAGCGACAGCAGTTTATGTGCCATGTGGACCAAACTCTGGTCCTCTTCTCAACAGGCATGGATCTCCGTCTGCCGGTGGCAACACAAACAAGCATTGGCATAGCCAATAGGTCTCAGCTTTGGGACCTTATAAGTGTTTAACCATGCGACAGTTAATGTTGTTGCACCAAGGATATTGTGCTGCATAACTAAATACTTATAAGGTCCCAAAAGCGAGACCTATTGGCTATGCCAGTGCTTGTTTTAAATACAGCCCATTTTCCTTTAAGGAAAACTGGCTGCATTAAAAAAAACTGCTTTATTTAAAAGCAGTCCCAGACATTGTGTTCTGCTAAGCCCAGCAGGCCACCATACCTGGAAGGGCATGCCAATCCCAATGGGGTTGCAAATTGCGAGTGGCTCATTAATATTCATGAGCCTCTCTATTTGTGACCCCCATTGGGAATCGCTTACAGTGTGAAATACACTGTTGTACATAGGAAATAGCGTCTCCAAAATTGCGAGTCACAAAAGACTCGCGATTTGCGAGGCGCTCTTTCCAGGGTCGTACATCTGGCCCCGAGTAACAACACAAGAGATGCCTAAAAAATGAAAAGGGATTAGCGCTGAGCAATCACAGAAAAAATAGGGCGGAAAAGCAGGTTTTGTCAAATGAGGGGCCAGAAAACGGGCATAAATAGGGTTAAACTCATTGAACTTTTAAACAAAAACACAGCCTAAACAAACGAAATGTTGAAGTTAAGTCGAATTTATTATTTCAAAAGTATTAAAAGTCGAACTAACAAATTCGAATTTTAAAATTCGGTTCTTATATAAACTACTGCAGCCACTCCAACAGCAAGCCCAAAAAACCTGATTGACAGCAGGCCTTTAGATTTGGTAGCTATTGCCCCATTAATAAGATACAGCTTATCGCTGAATGTCAGTGGAACGGAGACTTTGATGGAACAGGTGTCTGGGTAAATATATTTCTGCCAGATAAAGAGAGCGGAGCAGTTCTAAAGTGGAAAACCCATCCAGGAAGGTAATTCCATCTTCCCAATAAAAAGGAATCTGATACATGAAGCAGTCCAATGTTTGCACTTAATAAACAACTTTCTGGGAATAAATCCGTGAAGATGCAGGGCGGTGTTTGGCAAAGAGATGCCACGTCTGGCAGCATCATACGTCATTCATCAGCGTTGTTTCATAATAATGATGATAACGGGGTTCACCCCGCTTTATCACACTTTAGGGTTAACTCAGACACTTTTAAGAACAAAGGCAGAGAGAGTGTTTGTGAGTGAAAGAGACAAAGAGACAGGCAGAGTGTTTGTGAGAGAGAGAGACAGACAGACAGAGTCTTTGAGAGAGAGAGACAGACAGGCAGAGTGTGAGTGAGAGAGGGAGGGTTTGTGTGAGAGAGAGAGACAGACAGTCTCTGAGAGAGAGAGACAGAGAGTGAGAGAGACAGGCAGAGTGTTTGTGTGTGAGAGAGAGAGACAGAGTGTATGTGAGAGAGAGAGAGACAGGGATTGTTATTATTGTATAAACTTTCACCCAAGTACAAATGGGAAAACCACCGCACAGTCAATAAGTGCAAACCCTAAAAATCGAAGAAATGACTAGTCAGCCGTAATTGTTTCTGTTGAAGGGATGTGATCGACATGCACAGGGATAGAACAAGCCTCTTTGGAGACCACGAGCATCTTGAAGAAAGCTGCCCGCCTCGAATTAATCACACAGAACTAACAGAAAGGAAGCGAATGAAGCAACCACGGGATACTTGAATTGACTCGGACAACTGGTCCATTCACACTCCACCATGAAAACTGTTTAACCAAAAACAGAGAGACCCAATGAAAGTTGCTCCAAAGCCCAACACCAGGATGTCTTAAAAAGTTTCAAAACACTGATAAGAAAGAAAACAAGCAATAAAGGTGAAAGTAATGGGCAGCAATGCGGAAGAAGAGATAAGAAAGGCAGATGGCGGCTGCGTGCGTGCACGCGAGAATGCACGCAAGCTTGTGGGTAGCACTTTGAAAATCCCCTTACTAAAAGTCGAGCAAGCAGTGCATGTGCTGCCCTAGGATCGACCTAAAAAACAGGTCCTGGCACTAATAATATGTAACAGATGTGACGCTCTAAATAAAAATGGACAAAAACCCTGTCATTCCAAGCAAAAGGCGCTTGCCCCTGCCTTTCTTGCAAAAGACTATCCGCCATTTGGAGGGATGCCCACTTTTCTGATCGGGGTTGTTTTGATGAAAACCGGTGCAAGGGGTTCCACTGGTTCGCGGGGAGCAATTTTGTTAAAACTAAATGGCAGGTGTGCCACCTGCTTTTGCGGTCTAGTTAGTGTTTTTTTTACGGGAACTGGCCCCCACAATGAGACTTTTTTTTCTCAATTAGAAAAAAACAATGACCCAGACATGGGGACCATTGTTGATTTCACTGCCTGGGTCCACAATGCCTTGCATGAAAGGCCCAAGAAAGAAAAGTCTGCATAAATTGGGCGGACGTTCCAAAGCATTAAAGGTCGTAGGCCAGTGGTGGATGGGCAGTATCCAATGTTTGTGGGCTGACAGTAATGGTGTGAAATTGGCAGCTCTTCCACATTTCCCTCCCCGGTCAAAGGCTAAGCCCTGTTCTCAACCCCACCCTACGCTACGCCAATCAACTTTTTAGGCCTGGGCTAGCATAGGCTGCGCACATGCGCAGTCTCGCTGGCGAGATTTAATGACTCTGAGTAGCGAGGGTAAACCCCGCCCCTCTTCTCCATTGGCTGGCCTCCTAAACGGCAGGCAGCCATTGGAGAAGAGGTCTCAGTTACGTCATTCTCTCCATCTAAGCCCCGTCCTTTTCGGATTGGGGGGCGTGTTTTTTAGTTTTGTTCTACCCTCTTCTCCATTGGCTGGAATGTTAAACAACAGTCAAACACGCCGGTTGTTTACATCCCAGCCAATGGAAAAGAGGGAAGAAAGAAAAACACGCCCCCCAATCGCAAAAGGACGGGCGAGCGCTTGTTTCTCTTTCTTGTTTGTGGCTACATTTCGTGGTCTGTTGATGTCGGCTGCAGGAGGGGCGGTGAGTATCCCCGCTTAAAGCATGGCACGTCTGATTGCACGATGCACATGTCTCGCACTTAATCGGTTTGAGTTACTCGCCGAAAAGAGCTTGGAGTCCCGTCAGGGGTTGTAAGTGCTATATAAATTCAATTGCAATCCGAGACCGGCTCTGTCCTCTCCTCCGCGGGCTCACTGCCACCTCCTGTCCCGGTACCTGCAGCCTTTGCCAGTTAGGATGTATTCAGAATAGACAGGTCACATTCAACTGACAATTAATTACTGTTTATATAACTAGGCCTTATTGTTTCTCCGAGTGATGCTGAGAATTCCTCACAAGCCGTGTGCGTTTTTTTTTCTCAAGTGAATCTTGCTGCCAGGTGATTGCCACATGTAGTCCCTGGCAATCACTGTATTTCCGCTTTCAACACTCACACCTATGTCTTAGAAGGGCAACGGTGTGTCATTATTTGTTAGGAAATTCTCTGCGAGAAAGAGCGGATTGTTTGCGGCGTTTCTGGTTTCGGCGACAAGATCACACACCGTCATATCGCGCTTCACACTGACTTGTGACCCTGAGGCCACGGCGTGACCTTGGATCGATGCTGCTGGGCGGTCCTTCCCAGGGCTGGTACTAACTCCTTTCTGGATAAGATAGATAAGGCATCCCTCAACTCGTTTCACCCAGCGGTGCCCGGGGCAGGGAGGCCGACCGCATGGCTCACGCTGACTTGGGCTGGACTTTGCCTGGTGGCGGCCGCGCCCCGCAGCTCTCTTAACTCGATACCGAGTGCTGCACGGCCCAGAGTGGGGAGAGCTGTGCGCCATGGAGCTCCGCGGGTTCCTGCTCCTGCTGCTGCACTGCTGGGCCCCTGCGGCTGCTGCCACAGGTAAAAATCTAGGCCCTTGCTGTCCTCTGGCATCTCTTCAGGTCGAAATAATCTCTATACTACTTTTTCTCGGGATTGTGAACATTATACGTTTCCTTTTTTTATGGTATTACCCCCGTGCCTCATTCTTCCAAATCTTTCTCTCCATGATGCGCTCTATATAGCTCCTGTTAACCGAAGACCCTTGCCCCTCAAATACATCTTTTCTTTGCTTCAGGCCTCGTTGTCCCTGCTTATACCCTAATACGTTTACCCCTACTTCTTCCCGCTTACCCCCACAACCTCGCCTGCTGCTTAAACCCACCTCCTCTACATATACTGTTCCTGCCTAACCCTAAAGCATTTGCCCATGCCAGTACCCTGTACCGTGCCACAGCTTATGCCCTACTGCCTCTACTCCTGCCTGTACCCTTTTACCTCAAGTGCTGCCTCATACCGTAGTACCTTTGCTCAACCCTTACTCTACTACCAGTACCCTTCCAATGCACTACCACCTGCCTCACTACTTATACCCTAGTACCTGTGCCCCTCTGCCCACTAGTGCATGTTCCCTTGCTTTTTCCTTTCTACCTCTCTGTGCCTTTGGCCTTGTACCTCTGCACCTAAATTTAACCCTAGAACCTCTACTTATATCCTCATACCTCTACTGTCTAGACCATCTATGTCTATACCCTACCTTTACCCAGGCACATCCACTCAAATATCATGGTGCCCCCCCCTCCTGAGTCCCTCTCCATTCCCAAGCTCCTCTACACCTGCCGGTAGCCTGTACATCTACTGCCATGGAAACCAAGCATCTCTAGTGCTGCCTACTCTACTGTATTCCCCACCCCTCACGCACCACCCTTCATTTCCTTATCGCTTTTCTTCTATTTCCTTGTTTTACCTGTTCACCTTTTTCTGTTAATCAGCGCTTATAACAGTCCATGCTCAAGAACAAGGTTTTCCTCATTTTGAAGTTTTCCGAACTGATGGAGAACTGTCGGTTACTGCAGTTCTGTAATCAGTAGTGGCGTGTGACCTGTATGTTGGATGCCCCCAAGGCCCCCTGTGATAGAAGGCTGCTTTTGGAGTTTGGGCCGGAAGTTCTATTCGTGGCCTCTGCGACTTGCAAACTGAACGCTTCCATGTTGGATTCTTAGCTGCATATATGACTGCTAGACAGCCGAGGCGGCCATTTCTTCTTCTTCAGCACCATGCAAGGCCAGAGATCTATTTTTATCAGTGAATGAATATTGACTTTGGACAGCCATGAAGTATGATGCATATTCATTAGGTTTTAGCTATGTAGACCTATCGGAAAGCAGGAGCGCACGAATTTGAGGGTCACTTTTGGTTTGCATGAAGGAAAGAGCACGGGATATCTATAGGTTGATTTCAAGTAGAAGAAGACACATGTATATAATAACAAATACTTTGAGTGTGCTGTGTGTGTGGATCTGTGTGTGTGTCTGGCTCTGTGTGTGTGGCTGTGTGTGTGTGTGTGCGTGTGTGTGTGTTTGTGTGTGTGGCTGTGTAGCTCTGTGTGTGTGTGTGGCTGGCTCTGTGTGTGGCTCTGTGTGTGTGTGTGCGGCTCTGTGTGTGTGAGTGTCTCTCTGTGTGTGTGTGTGTGTGTGTGTGGGTGCAAATGCAATAGGTCTCGCATTTGCGAGAGATTAAGCTATTGGCATTGTAAATGACAATGCCATTTATTTATCTATTTTCAAAACCAACACATAAATAAGAATTTTGTCATTTACAATGTCAATAGCTCTAACTTTTGCAAAGGCGAGACCGTTGCATTGTAAATGCTTGTTTACTTTATGTAACAAAAAAAATGAAATTCACTGAAAACAAAATGTCTGCCACTTTATAGTTAGGAAATATCATAATATGTTACTAAACAAATTCGCTGGGGAAAAAGGTGAAAGGGATGTTCTAGTTATGTGAAAATGTTAGCTAAAACATACCGTGTTAAACAAATAAAACCAATGAATTTCACCAGTTCTAGTTATCTGAAGTAAGTATAACTCATGCACTAACGTGACTATAACTCACACCCTGGCCATGCACTGCTAATTATCTCCCATATTACATCACCAATGGCATGTTCAATTACATCACTGCTAAATCAATACAACATCTGAAACAAGACCATTGTTAACAACCCAACTGAAATTTTCACCAAACTATAATATCCCTTATGTGGAAAATGCAGTCAATTCATAAAGATCCCAAGGATGTAAAAGTTTTATTGGAAACATGATGGAATGGCCGTTTTTCAGGGAATAACATACCCACTTTAGTAAAAAATAAAATAAGAGTATTACAAGTCACCTTGAATTTTCTTATCCTCATAAAGGAACTCATCATGTAGCCTCCTTCTTCTATATGGTTATGATGACTTGCAATATCCTTATAATGTATTGTAGGGGGACATTTATCCGGTATATATTTTCTCTGATAATATCCTCGTTCTGGTGTGGTGTAAAGGCACAACTGCTGTACATAAAAACGTAAATTTAGATATTGTGCACTCACATCATTAGAGTCACATTGAGTAGAATCACACATTTTATAACCGCATAATGGTCAAGCAGAGGGTTAGCACAAACCATCACTCAAGACTCTGAAAAGGGACAAGTTTACATTTTTTTACTGCACAGTTGTTTAGTAAGCACTCATGCCAGCTCTGCTCTCCATAGCAACACCTTTGTCATGCGTGTTAGGGAACCCAACCCACCCATACCTCGATTATGGGGAGAATGGACCCCATCAGAAAGAGGGAATGAGCCATATACAGGATCTACACAGAGAATTCTCCGAGGTCTTATTTATGGACCCCAGATACTCACACGCTGGCTGGCAGAATGGAGACCTAATCCATTAGGATTAGAATTTGAATTAACTTGACCATATAGCAGTGCTGGCTCTGCCCTGGCTTTATCACAGGTGTCTCTGAATTCTAAAGCAATTTCATACTCCTAGACGATGACTCTTCATTTATGAAGCCCACCAGTGCTCAGCGAAGAGACTAGGCATCAGCACCACCCTAGATCCCAATATATTGCACTGAAATTCGAGCTTAGAATCCACCTGCTGGAATTATTCTCACAGGCTTTGATATTTACCAGGCCGTATTCTAGGCTTGAAGAAAAATCTTTCCTGAAGTTTATCAGTCGCCCGCGGAGGTCGAAAGGTTTGCCTGCATTTTCCAAAATTGAGCAACTTCCTGTTTATCTTCATTCCGGATCTTCAGACTGCTGTTGTAACATATGTACCTGGTACACCTGAGGCAATGAATGCTTGCCAAGCAAACAATTATGTACAATTACAGCTGCAGCCAGAAAGTAATGAGACCAAACAGGAGGGTGTTCTTTAGGAAATATTAGGATTAACTTTACTACGTATGCCGCTTCTACCTCTTCATTCTCCACTGACCACATGTCGATGTCTTTGTTAACATCACCACTTCCTACCCCATTTAATGGTCTTTTCTCTCAGCTTCCTTTTAAACATTCTTGTACTGCATGTTCTAGAATGTACAATAATACACAAACACAGGACTGCACCATTCACAGTTGAAAATGGACTATTCCCATGTGCAAACCAGGAATGTGCAAGGTATACACGAACTCTTTTCGAATGGGAATGACATTTGTTTTATGACCTATGTATACATAGGTTGCATCACAAATTGTACATTTTTTGGGGTCACAAAATTACCGCATAGTGACTATAAATTAGGAAGGTAGCAAACTGCAACTGGCTCCTGAGGATGGAGGCTTGCAAGGTACAGAAGACCTCCGTCCTCTCATTTGCTTTCTCAAACGGGGACCAGTTTGTTTTAAGCAGCATATGGCCATTACAGAAAATACAAAATAAAACAAGTTCATGACCACTGCTTTCTCCCCCACTAAGCCACCAAAAAGTTTCCCAGATAGAAAGCTTCCCAATTGAGGCAAATTTTGCTCAGCAAATTAGCTATCGCGGCTGCAAATTATGCACTGTACTTTTTGCGACCTGCCTGTTATTTTGCTATGCGACCAGTCTACTATAGGTCACGTTGCAGAACTACCTACCTAACGAATATTAATTTGGGAACCATTGCAATTGGGTACCCGACTTCAATCCCAGTATTTGTTTTCCCAAAATTGAAACTTTGTTTTAAAGTAGCCTGTGTTCCTTAAACGAACTATTAAAAAAAAAACGTTTCCCATCTGCAAAGACATTGGAAGAGCAGGCAGGGGTCCAGGGCTTCTGTCTGCTACTAACAAGGCTGTCCTACACAATTCTCAGAGGGGAAGTTATCTCACAGGGACAGCGTCCCCTTTTCTAATCAGATACCACCTGCACTTGAGTGCCAATATCTGATCAATGATGCAACTACAATTGTTGTCGAAATCACTGATCCATGTCATTGGAAATCATAATTGGGAGGGGTTACCCCTTTCACCCCTTCCTAACTGTGATTTAGGATAAGTAGAAAAACACTTTGCTTTTCCGACTTGCTAGAGGTGTCTAGTAATCAGTAATTTCTTATTTCTGGGGTTTGCGACTACAAAAGTGTTTTTTACAAGAGGCCCAAAGTTCTACATTTTCTTTTTTAAGTTCAAGTAAAATTTTTATTAGAGTAAAAAAGGTGTCATTACAGAAAGAGAAATGAGATGCAATATCATCAAGCAGGTAAGGTAAATTAGGTTACAACAATAAGCAAAAAAAAAAAAAAAATGAGGCTAGAGATACAAAATATATGAGGCTGTCTAAATGAGGACAAGGCAATAGATATTATGTAAGAAAAAATAAGTTCTAAAGAAAATAAAGGAACGAAAGGTAACTTAGGGGGGTTTTGAAACCTCTTGTTGAGAGGGAGGTAGGTGAGAGGGGCGTTTAGCACAAACATCAAGGTATAGGGTGATGGGAAGCCATAGGGCGTGTCTTTTCGGGGCAAGATTAAGTGGATAGACAAATGCAGTATCAAGTCTATGATTATAACATACATTAAACCACCAAGCTTTAAAAGTAATGTTATTCGAATTCTTCCAATTAACAGTGATCTGTTGGAATGCAACAGCTAGTAACAATTCAATAATTTGAACATTTGAATCAACATTAGCCCAGGAAGAGGAAAGTGTGCCAAGAAAAATATCACTAAGAGAGAAGGGGATAGAAGTTTGAAATATAGTATTGATTTGGTCCCATACTTGATTCCAGAAGGTGTGTGTGAGGGGACATAGAAAAAGCATATGAAAGAGCGTAGCATTGGGGGTGGAGCAGGACCAGCAAAGATCCGGAACCAAGGAGAACCTCTAGTGAAGGAGAGATGGCGTAAAGAGGAGTCGATTATAAATAAAGAAAAGTGTTTGTGTGAGAGAGGCAGCCCTAGAGGACTTGCGGAGCTTAGTCCAAAGTTTATCCCAAAGGGAGGTAGACCAGGTCATGGCAAATTCAGATACCCACTGCTCTTCTACTGTGGATTTCGGCCGGGGTGATGGAGGTTTGTGAAAGGAATGGTAGATGGAGGAAGCTGTGGGGCCTGAGCGTAGTAGGGAATGGAGTGATGAAGTTGGGTTAAAAGATACAGTGGGGAGAGGGGAGTGAGAAAGGGAATCATACACGGGCATAACTGCATTCCTGAGTAAGAAGAATTTGCGGGCAAAGGAGGAAGGGAGAGAGAAAGTTTGGCTAAGGATAGAAAAGGACTTGAAAACAGATCCAATGAAGAGTTGGGAAACCCAGATTAGGCCTCGATGCCTCCAAGTTTTCCAATAAAATGGTTTCTGGTTGATGAGAATGCTGTTATTATACCAAATAGTGGTGTTAAGGAAGTCAGCAACAGAGGAGGGAGGATCCGGAGAAGAGGCTAAGAGTAGTTTAGCAGTGTATTTGTGGATAGGAGTAGAGATAAACTGAGGTTTGCGGGAAAAGGAGAGGTATTCGGCAAAAGAAAAAGGGGAGAGAGAGAGACGTTCAAGTTCAACCCAAAGGGGGAGAGGCTCGGTAGGGTCTTTTAGCCAGAGGGAAGCTTGTTTCAGGAGGAAAGCTTTGTGATAGGCAGGGAAATTTGGGAAATTAACCCCACCCTCTGACTTGGGGAGGCGCAATCGAAGCAAAGACATACGCGGTTTCTTACCAGACCACAAAAAGGAGGAGAGGGTAGTATTGATTTTATTAAAGAATTTGGCAGGGATGGAGACAGGAATATTTGAAATGGTATAGAGGACGATTGGGGATAACATCATCTTGATGGTGTCAAGACGACCCCACCAGGAGAGGTAAAGGGGGTGCCATCTGGAAGTAAGGTCTGATAGTTTTTGGGTACATTGATTAAGGCAGAGTGAGATAGTATCTGAGATAGAAGGGGTTATATGCAAACCGAGATATTTTATGTGAGCCGGTCTCCACGTGAAATTGAATGCAGCAAAATCAGATTTGAAGGTGAATTTGGTAAGGGGGAGAATTTCGCATTTATCGTTATTCAGTTTATATCCAGAAAGTTGAGAATAAACGTTAACTTCGTCAAGGAACGCGGGGATGGAGTCAGAGGGGTTGGATATGAGGAGTAAAATATCATCTGCATAAGCAGCTAGTTTAACATGCGAATGGGAGAGTTGGAAACCATGAATATTTGGATTTTGACGTAGTTTAGAGAGGAAAGGTTCTAGGGCCAGGTTAAAGAGGAAGGGGGAAAGAGGGCATCCCTGGCGAACACCTCTGCCAAGAATAAAAAAGGAAGAGATTAAGCCATTGGCGCAAACCGCTGCTCTGGGGTTCGTGTAAAGGAAGGAGATGAGGGAAATAAAATTAGGGCCAAACCCAAACCACTTTAATGCAGAAAAAAGAAAAGTCCATTCCACTCTATCAAACACCTTCTCAGCATCTAAGGCGATTGCGGCTAGGGAATCACTAAAACGTGATGACTTAGAAAGGACATTGAATAGGAGTCTGGTGTTATCGGTGATGAAGCGACCTTTGACAAATCCAGATTGTTCGGGACCGAGGAGCTCTGGAAGAAAAGGATCCAATCTGATGGCTAAAGATTTGGCATATAATTTGTAGTCGATGTTAACAAGTGATATTGGTCTGTAATTTTTACAATGCTGAGTGTCCTTCCCCTCCTTGGGTATAATGCAAATGTAAGCATCTGAGAATGTGCCCGAGGATGCACCCCTGGCTTTAAAGGAATCGAGGAGATAGTGTAATTTGGGTAACAAAAGGGTCGCAAAGTGTTGGTAGAATTCGACCGTAAACACATCTGGACCTGGAGCTTTGTCTTTCTTAAGGGAGTGGAGTGCGGTGTGTAATTCGCGGGTGGTAATGGGGGTTTCGAGGGTCGATAGGTCAACAGGAAAATTGGGAGGAGGTTGGATGCTTGCAAAGAAGGTGGAGAGAGAGTGAGCAGAAGGTTGAGTTTCTTAAATACCAAAAGGGGATGAGAGGTCTAGAGTAAGTGATAGCACAAAAAGACTGTGAGGCAAGTGGATGGAAGAGTAGCAATTGGCTGAGATATTCCCATCAAACCACCCTATGTTGGCGGAATTTCATCATATGGGATGTTTGTGGAGACACCCGACTCTACCGCCCAAACCATCAGCTGATGGTGCGGGAGTGGATGAAGATGATACACTCATGCCAAACTGCTGCTCTTAAGATGGTGATGAAAGTGTACGTGCAGTGCTATAGTGAACAAGTTAAAATTAGCGACTCAGACAAAAACATTTTATTAAAGAAAGTCTGAGTGTTAATGTTAAAAACACGCCAGGTAGTTGGAACTAATGACTACACTATGGCGCTGTGCAGGTGGTCAACATGTTTCAGCCTAAATAGACGTCTAGTCAGGCTTTCATCAGGACCAAGTTGGTAAGCTACTGCCACTGGAGTGCAAGTGTTTTGCAAAGCAAAATGTGAAAGTGAGAAAAGAATTGCATAATTCAAGATGCGAATAACTACCATGAACTTGGAGCCCCAATGTCCATGCGTAGGAAGAATGTTCTTTTACAATCCTGAAACAATATATAAACAAGATTATGTGCATCTAGAGTATATACCGCATGCTCACAGAAAAAACGTGCAACACTACATAAACAGGGTCAAAGAGTGTCCCGTTTATCACATAAGTCAACTTACTTATTCACAGAACAAATTTCATGTCTATAAATACTCACCCCGCTCTGCGAGGAAGTGGACCTCACCTCACCCGGCAACCGCTCGGGAATATGAGGCCCCGCTCTGAAGTACATAAGAAAGCAAAATATATAACAAATAAAATGCCTTCTGCTATTTGATGCAACAACTGTTATCAACACCCATTAGCTGTAGATTTGATTTACAGAGACCATCACCCAACCTCTCAGGAGCTGGACAATCATATTTGAATAAATTGATTTAATTTAATGAATTGATTTAAGACCTGTAGTACCTCACTACAGCAAGAGAGGAACTGCCAAATGTACATTTTTAGACTAAAGATTAGAATCACGAATAGAGATCTAAGGCTGCCAAAATAAGCTGACTCTGTAAACCAATTAGCACGGAGGTGGCCTTACCTGTCCGTCGGTACCTCTCTCTGGCGTCCGAGAGGAAGTGGAGGTACCGACCGGAACAGGGCCCCTCCTTTAAATACTGCCGCTAATCGGTGATTGCGCCGCTCGTTAGCGTAGTAATTGGTAATCAGATGAATTACCAATGGGCTCCGCGTTTGTCTTGCACCTGCGCATGCGCGTATTAGGCTCCCTGCGCTCCTTGTAAGTGGGTCATGCGCTGGAGAGTGCACTATCCAGACGCGCATGCGCAGTTCGAGGTCTGACTGATCGTACGCGCTTGCGCATTATGTTACGACGCGGTCAACAGCAATGTTAAGCAGCATGGCTGTATATGTATAATGCTGTACTCAATTCGTTATTTTAGAGTCTGTCAATCCTCTCATGAGTGTTATAAATGAGAGCGGTTGATTTGTTCATGAAAAGGACAAGAGATGGTGACGATTCTAGGCCTAATGTCTAGTAGGATTTGCAGGCTAAGTACAGTTTTACAGCATAAAAAGCTGAATGGATATCTAGCTGCCTTGAGCTGATCGTGTGTTGGATGGGCAGTTAGATGCTCGATACAGTCAAGACCAATTGCTGACTGTGTATCCGCCCCAGGCTGATCCTATGTGTTATGGATGATCCTAAAACACCTTACCAATACTGCTGTACCAATACGTGAGGGGTGGAAAAATCTGATTAACTGATGGACTATTACGCAATAGGTCACTTATGTGTGTATCTACAGTGGAACTCATATGGAGATCCAAGGAATGGAATCGTTCAGCCCTCTGCTATCACTACGAAGCCTGAACACCCATTTCTGCTCTTTGACAAACAGGAACTTAGATTTGTCACTGATGTGAGGTGGAATATAGGGGTGTTCCAAGATCACCCACTTGAGGTCTTCCACTTTGTGTTTCTTTTCCAAAAAATGATTAGTGAGGCAGGTCGATTGCTTATGACACCGGATTGTGCTTTTATGTTCACTGATGCGAACTTTCATTTTTCTGGTTGTGTGTCCAATGTACTGTAGAGAACATGGACATGTAATCAGATATATGACCCCTTCCGTGTTGCAATTGGTGTGTTTGCGAAGTATCCATGGTTTACCAGTGCCTATGTCAACCTGATCTGTTTTATAGGTCTGTGGACACGTACTGCAGGTACCACATGGAAAATGGCCACGTACTGGCTGAGTGTTCCAGAGTGTATTTTGGAGTTCAGGTTTTTTCAATCTTGGTCTTGTGTGAACTAGACTGTCTCTTATACTCTGGGCCCTTTTATAAGAGAAAAGTGGTGGAGTTATAGTCGTTTCAGCTGTGTTCAGGATGCCCCAGTGTTTCTGCACAGTTTTCTGTATTTTGTTTGACAAGACACTGAACGTACTAACAAATGTAAGTCTATCCAGGGGTTCTTTAGTAGTTCTTATTTCTAGCAGGGCATCCCTGTTATTATTGGAGGCACGCTTCCATGCCCTGCGTACAAGGTGTTGTGGGTACTGTCGATCCTCTAAGTGTCTAGATAGAATCCGTGCATGTTTGTCGAACAAGGTCTTGGATGAGCAGTTTCTGCGCACTCTGAGAAACTGGCCTACAGGAAGATTGTCCCGTAGGGCTCGCGGATGGTGACTGGTGTAAGACAGGAGCGAATTCTTTGCCATTGGTTTTTTGTAGAGTTCGCATGCTAAGTTACCCTCTTGTGGAAAAATGAGAATATCTAGAAAGGGCAATTGCTGTTTGCTCCACTCCATGGTGAACTTGAGATATTGGTTCTGGTGGTTCAACCAATCATGAAAGGACTCCACTTCCAAGACCGTACCTCGCCACACCACAAGGATATCGTCTATATATCGTTTCCACAGCAACACCTGGTGGAAAAACGGGTTGCTGTGGTTGAGCACGATGTTCTGCTCAAACTGGTGTACGTAAAGGTTGGCGAGGCTCGGGGCAAAAATACTGCCCATGGAGGTACCAGAGGTCTGTAGGTAGATCTGGTCCTCAAATTTGAAGTGGTTCTCCATCATTGCCATCCTAGCACACTCCATGATAAAACTTACTGGAGTGATGCTGTGTAGGTCACGTGCGGCAAGTAGGGATCTGATGGCTTCAAGGGTCTCTGCCTGTGGAATACAAGTATATAGTGACTCGACATCGAAGCTGACCAGAAGGTCAGTATCGCTGTCGAACCTCACTTGTGGCAATAGTCTCAGAACATCGGCCGTATCTTGCAGGTAAGTGGGCATCTCCTTTACAAGGGGTCGTAAGAAAAAGTCCACAAAGGTGGACAGTGGCTCCAACAGAGAGCCTATGCCCGAGATGATAGGACGGCCAGGTGGGGGCCGTGTCGGTTTATGAATCTTCGGCAGACAATAACAGGCAGGCATCACTGGCTTGTCTGTTATTAGAAATTTGGCCTCATGTGGTGTTATCCACTCTTCCGGAATTGCTTCCTCCACCATGATTTTAATTTCAGTGAGTAGGTGAGGGGTGGGGTCCACTGCAACGCGTCGGTATGAGTCACTATTGTTAAGTTGCCTTAAGCATTCTTGTCGGTAGGAAGTCATGTCTAAGATGACGATAGCCCCGCCTTTGTCTGGCGGCTTAACAATGATGGTCTGATCGGCTGCAAGGCGGGCCATAGCAATTTTTTCATTGTTGGACAAGTTATGAAAAAAATTGTGTTCACTGTCAAATAAAGCCATGACATCATGGGTCACCGCTTGTTCAAACGCAGACACCTTGGAAGGAATCTGATGTCCCAATGGTGTGAAGACAGACTTGGGGCGTAGACCTGTATTGGTCGATAATTCTTGCCGCTCAGTAGAGTCAGTTTTGTCTTTGTTAAAGAAGAAGTGTAGACGCACCTTTCTGAAAAACTTTTCTAGTTCACAGCGTGTTTCAAAAGCATCTCCCTTGTTGGTTGGAACAAAGCCTAAACCTTTACCTAATACAGATACCTCATCTGTTGTTAGTTCTCTCGAGCTAAGGTTAACTATCAAGTTCCTGATGTTGTCGGTGTTGTTTGCGCTGCCTGGGCTGCTCTGCGACTCCTGGTTTGGGGGAAGGATTGGTCTATCTCCCAATTGACCTGCTGTTGTCCCCTCCTTCTCCCATAGTTGCGACCTCGTCCCTGTCCTAAAAAAGACTGGTCTTGGTAGAATTGGGGATGTGATGGAAAAGTAGGCATGGGATGGGTATAAGGTGGTTGAAAACCCCATGGATTGGGTGGCCACCACTGTGCTTGATTCTGATAGAAACCTCTATTGCCTCTCCTTCTATTTGAGCCTCTTTGTTGTCCCCCTCTCTTAAAATGCGGAGCTGTCGCCCCCGTATTATCAGAATCTGAATCAGGATCTGATACTGAGGAAGAATAGTTGGAGCCATAACGTCTCCCTTTGGTGTTGAAGTCTGGGGCCACCCAGTCATCACTGGTGTATGGGAAGATTTTGGTCATTGAGAACCGTGCCAGATCTTTCTTACACTTCTCAAGTTTTGAAAAAAGAATGTTATCATTATAGTCTTTACTGACTTTATTGGTCTCATCTAGTTGTTTTTTGAAAATAGGGGTGGTGAGTGTAGTCTTGATCTGACCCTCTAGCAGCTGTATTTCAATTAGAATGCTATGAGCTGTTTTCTTAGCCGTGTTGATTATCAAAATCAACCAGTCCCGCGTGCATCGCCATGCGATGAGTGACCAATCACGTAAGAAATCCTTGTTTGTCAAAAAGAGCCGTGGGGTGTTAGTCACAATCAGGCCTGTCGGAGAGCATTTGCCACGGAGATACTCTGCCATTATTATCCCATGTATGGAAATACGGGAGAGATTTTTCTTTAAATTTAGTAGCGTCAACCAGTCGTCCTTTTTGGCGACCGTCATATCAGGTAAGGAGTCTAACAAACTCGGATTGTCTTCTAAGATGGAATTCATCATCTCATCATCAAAAGCCAGCCCTATGAAGTCGGCCATGGTCAATCAACCAAGTCACAGCAATAGGTGAGAAGAGCGAATGCGAGTGAAATAAATTTAGATCACACCGCTATAATGACCCGCAACGAAGTTGCTCTAGAACTGAAAACCAAAAATGTAAGGAGTGTCAAAGGAGATATATTTAGAGACCTATCATCCCATCTCCTACAACAACTACTTAAATACCAAAAGGGGATGAGAGGTCTAGAGTAAGTGATAGCACAAAAAGACTGTGAGGCAAGTGGATGGAAGAGTAGCAATTGGCTGAGATATTCCCATCAAACCACCCTATGTTGGCGGAATTTCATCATATGGGATGTTTGTGGAGACACCCTACTCTACCGCCCAAACCATCAGCTGATGGTGCGGGAGTGGATGAAGATGATACACTCATGCCAAACTGCTGCTCTTAAGATATTTTCTTATTCTTGTTGCATAATATCTTGTATAACCAGTGGCAGTGATGATATATTGAACAGAGGAAATATACTGAGGCTCTTACATTCGATCACAAATCTAGAAAACAATGGCTCCTCTGATCTTCTTCGAATAGAGTTCCAGCCAAACAATAACTCACAATGTTTGGAAATAACCAAAGCAACCTGGAACTCCACAGAGACAGTCAAAAAATCATGAAGGAAGTGAGTACGTTTAAGCAATGGGGGATAAAACTTGAAATAGAAAACTTACCTCCCTATCCGACACCCTTATTACCCCTTACTGGGACACCCTTACGGAAAGACACCAAGTCAGTACTAAAGGGAGCAAGGAGCACTTCCCCAAGAGCATACCCCCAAGACCCAAAGATCTTTCTACAAGCACATGACTCAAGGGACCTACGTCACATTTGGCCAACAGCCTCACAAAACTGGAGGCAAATATATACACCATTAATATAGCAGACCACACAAATTGACAATGAGAGAGCAACTTCAATCATGCCTTGGACAACTCCACACAAATTAAGATATGTACTTGGAACATCAACGGCCTAGCTAGTAAAAGTGAGGATCCGGAATTCTTACAATATTTAAACGCATTTGATTTGCCACTGCTGCAAGAGGCCTGGGAGTTGCATCCCGGCAAAAAAGTGTTCCGATTTCGGTCGCTGATCGCGGGCTTAATGATTATGGCCTCCATAGTAATAATAAGAGAGATCTCAGCAATAGCATCTCAAATAACACCCCAAGCGTTATGCAGGCGGCAAAGATCGCACTCTGGCTAAATAGCCAGTGACAAGAAGTTATAGTAATTAACGCTTACATTCATCCCAAATGGAAACGGAAAGCTGCCAAAGAACTGATTGAATCTACAAAAAAGATACTGGATGAAGAGGATTCTGATTATATTATTCTAGCAGGCGATTTTAACATGTATCTTTTTAGCTCTGGGGAAGGTGATGTCATTGACCAAGAACTTAATGCTGCATGGGAAGTGCCAAGCCAGGGCTCCCCAAACATTAAGAAATCCATTAATTGCTCAAATAACCTATTACGGCAGCTAGAACATCTTAACTTAAGAGCCTTGAACGGGCGATTCCCGGAGGACGACCCACCAATCACAACGTTTCACTTAAAACAGCAATCTTCTCATTTGAATTATACATTCACATCCCTAAAAGTGCTTGGTACTGTATTGGCGTTTAAGATTGGGACCAGCGAACATAGCGACCACTTGATTCAAGAAGTAACAATAAAAGTCAAATCACTTCTTAAGATCGAACCATTCATAGGCATTAATATCGAAGTGGCCGCAAATCTTAAGCGGCTTCGATGCAATCCCAGCAATATCAGTACTATATGTCTTAAGTCAAAAACTCTTTACACGCAAACGGAAAATCTCTCGTAAACCGGTAGAAGCATGGCAAAACTTCATCCTAGCTGTCGATGAGAAACTATTGAAAGGATCATCATATAGATTAACGCATCAAATGGGAACATTGACCAAAACGCAACCTACTCCAGAAATGAAAATCCAAAAGCAGATCCTAAACCGAACATTGAGACAGATGAAAAAGACCCAATTCAATTCAATTCAATTCAAATCTTTTATTCGATTAACCATTATATTAATCATAAAAAGTACGTCATATGTAAACATTTCATCATAAAATCACAGTTGTTATTAATACATTATTACGCTTAAAAAAGGTGAAAAAACTAAAATAAGGAAAATACACTTTTAGTCCATTTAGAAAGTTAGTACAGGTATTCATAAAATTCAGCTAGGGTTCGTTTCTAGAGCTTTACGAGTAGTTATACAAGATTTCAAAAACAGTGCTAGATTCTTTGCCACATATTGTGTATCAAGCTGCTGCAAAGCTAGAAACGCCGGGCGACAGGTCCTCAACCCCATTTGACGTAACAATGGTAAGACCCAACGCCTGCGTGCTACAGCATAATAGTGGCAAAACAGTAGTACATGCATGGTTGATTGAGGGGAGACTTTATCACATGGACATTTTTCCAATTCATGGGACCAGTTTAGCGTATTTGGAAAAGTAACCAATCGAAAAAACAGATTAAAACGCAACCTGGTTAATAGGTACTTTTCATGATTGGATATGTAATATGATAAATAGGGCTGTATGCTTGGGGACACTTGGGCCATCAAAATATGAGCGTTGGATTGCTTCGATATTTCTCCAGACATACGGAGTTCCCTTAAATGATTAAGACAATGATGTTTCAGAGATTATCTACTCATCTCATTGATTGTTGAGGGCTCAATGGCATACTGTATAAGGTCGAGATCTTTCAAGAAGTTGACCACGTACGCCAACCATGGGATGTTTTTCCAGGACGACATCTCGAGACATTCTGAAATCAGGGCACGTGTAAGGTGGCACTGAGGCTTTGTCCAGATACGGTGCCATAGGAGCAGTGGTTGACATTTGATGTAATCAGTTAGGTAGTCTATCCCAAGCTCTATGTGGCAACCGTAAGTGGGGGCACTCCGTGGGAGGGCCAGCAGGTATTTGACAAAGCCGTTTTGAATTTTTTGTAATTCAGGGGTGTTTACATAGCCCCATACACCGGCTCCGTATGTGGCGATGCTCAGGCATTTAGCTTGATGAATTTTGAGCAATACAGGGGGAGTTGGTTTACCCATTTTTCTCGAAAATGAGACGAGGGCAGAAGTTGCTCGTTGGTAAAGCAATTTCCTCGTTACCGTCGCCATTTTCCATGTTAACTGGTCGTCTATTAAGATGCCCAGGTAAGGGTATTCCCTAACGCGTTCCAGTTTTGGTTGCTCAATGCAAAGATGTTTGGAGCTTTTTACTTTGGGCCCTGTTTGCATGACAAAGGTCTTGGTCTTATTCACCTTTAAGCCAAGCGAAAGCATGAAGTTACAGTATTTGTCCAGCTGCTTCTGAAGTTGTACTAAGGTCCGGGCAAAAATTACGGAATCGTCAGCGTAGAGAAGTGCTGGGATAGGGCGCTGATTGATGGTAGGTAAGTCCTGGCTCCCTTCTAGCATGGCTGCTTCCAGGCCATTGGTTTATAAATTGAATAGAAAGGGAGCCAGGACACAGCCCTGTCTTACTCCACGGTTTATTGGAAAAGAGGGTGTTAACTCCCCACCCGTACCAAATCTTACGCAAGCCGAGGCGTCAGTATAAAGCTCGCGCAAGAACTTGATAAGGGGTGGATCAACGCCCAGCTCGTCCAGAATAGACCACAGCTTGGCGTGGATTACACAATCAAACGCCGCGCTGAGGTCGACGTAGACCATGAATAGATTGCCCCGTTTTACCCCAACATACTTCCCTATTAAGAGTGTCAGGTTTAGGGCCTGTTCAACAGTACCCAGTCCCTCCCGGAATCCATACTGTAGGTCCGTGATGATGTTCTTTTCTGCCGCCCAATCCTGTAGTCGATCCAGAATTAGACGGCCCGCGACTTTACCCAGTGAATCCAGGAGGGAGATGGGCCTGTAGCAGGCGGGGTTATTTCTCTCACCTTTTTTGAAAATTGGGAGCAGTATGGAGGAGGACCAAGAGTCCAAAAGGCCGTTATTTAGAACTGCCGCCATTAGTTGGGTAATTATTGGAGACCATAAATCGATGTTTGATAGGAATATATCTAAAGGGGCACCGTCTGGACCAGGGGCATTTCCAGTTTTTGAAGAGGATAGTGCGCTTATGACCTCTCCAAGAGTGAAGTGGAGGTCAATTGGATAGACCCCTTTTTTATGAGGTTCGCTCGCTGGAGTAGGATGCGCGGTGCTTGACGAGGGGGGGTCACTAAAGATTTTAGAAAAGTGTGTCACCCACTCGTCCGCAGACACAGCTACATCCAGGTGTTGATGTGAGCTACCATCAAGTAGAAAAGGTGATTTTACTACTTGCCAGAATAGAGAGCTGTCCTTGCTATTGCAGCTCTCATGTAATTGGGCCCATAGTTTATTTTTGTGGTCTCTTTTACAGCTTGTTTGGGCCTGCTTATATTCAGATCTTAATTTAGTTATTTTAGATTGGTCTCTAATTGGATTATGGAGCTCTTTCTTTAGGGCGTTTAAAGCTTTCCGGCATGCCGTATTAAACCAGCCTGGTTCCGTATGGCTGCCCGGTTTACAGGTTCGAAATAGAACCTTCTGAATGACTTTCAGGATTTCCCCGAAACTAGAAATAATTTGCTCTGAGGAGGATACCTCATCAAGACATGTATTTATCCATGGGAGTGCTTTAGAGATCACAGAGCTTGATGTTACTGCTGGATCTATCCTTGACCATTTCACGGAATAGCCGTTAGTTTGGTCCATGGACAATGACTTTTGGGTCAGTAGGCTATTCTTTGTTGGGTGGGGAACACTCATAGCTAGCCTTAGTACTAATGTGTTGGGGAAATGATCACCTGAAATTTCTGATCCTGTACTAAACTGGGAAAGTGTACCCTTTAAGGAATATGTACAAAGTATAAAATCTATGGTACTAAAACATCCCCTGCCGTGGAAAGTAGGATTAAATTGCACGGGAGGATCTACAAGTTCGTTGGCATAAGACAATTCCAACGACATTAAACAATCATTAAAAGATTCACCTACAGGGGAATGAGTGAAGTGTGTCATAGGACAGTCGTTTTCATCTAGGAGGCCACAATCAGATTTCTTATAATGAGAGCACAACTGTACATTGAAATCCCCTCCCCAAATTACGTTATACATAGCTAATGGGTGCTTAGCTCGTTGTTCGCCTAAAAAAAGTGAAATTGCGGACACAGTTTTGACACATTCTGCAGGAGATAAATTATTGTAAAAATTAACAAGACTATATGACATACCGTTTTTAAAAGTAATCAAAAGAATTTGATAATTCGAGGTAGAACACTGAACAGAAATTTTCTTTACGTCAAGCTTGTTTGATATATATACCACAAGACCCCCCTTAGGTCTGCCATGTATTGATGGGGTGGCCGGTGAGTGGAACGTTAGATAACCTTCTACGTGCAGTGGATCAACAGTCCATGTCTCTTGGAGGCACACAATCTGGTAGGAGTTAACATAAGCCAGCCAAGATGTCGATAATACTCTGGGTCGCAGACCAGCTACGTTCCAGAATAATATAGGCACTAGATAGGCTGACGATGTTCCTTTGGTAGAAGGAGGCCTTCCTTTTAGGGATGGTGTGTTTCGTAATGAGCTAAGGTCGGTGTTAGGTGGAGAGAGCAGACTCTCTCGTTGTTTGTCAGGTGTAGTGGTGGAACAAGGCTGAGAACCAACGTGATGGAAAGTATGTATGTCCACTAAGTCTATTTGCATTGCCGAAATTGGTAAAGGCGTTGTTTCATTCGGCAAAGTTGAGAGTATGGGAGAACTTGATGGTATCGGGACTGGAGGCCCTGTGGGGGAGAAATTCCTATCATCCATGACATTAGCTATTGGTGGTCAGTCCACCATCTCCAAGCAGTCGAACCTGTTGTAAGTGGGAACACCCCTCCAGTCCAAAGAAGGCATGGCAGCTCTACCACCTTGCCCTTGCCAATTTATCCAGTCCGGATTTTTGTTCCGGTTCCCGACCTGAGTCCAGTTCCACTCTGGGGCTGGTGGTAGGGACTGGGCAGGAGGGTAGAAGAAAGCTAATCTTTTCGTACCAATTCCTTCGGTAGATGTTTGATCACCCCATGGACAGATATGTTCTACAGTTTGGGGGTCTTCAAAGTTTATTATAATGCAATCCCCTGGGATAGTTTTTTGCTCTTTCCCTACCCAGGGGAGTCTACGGACTGAGACAACTCTGTTGTTAGCAAAAGGGGGAAGTGGGCGATTCATAGACAACCAATGGAGCACCTTATTTTTTAGGGACCATCCAGGTTCTTCAGAGTTGACATGCAACGCTGGAACCCCGGTCATTATAACTACAAACGGCGTTGCCTCTGGGGGGAGGTGAACAGAGCGTGCTGCGTTACGTCTTATATTATAAGCCGCATTTTTGGAGGCTGGAGTTTTAGCTATAGGTCGTGTGATTGGTAAACTAGTAGGTTTGCCCGTTTGGGCAGAAGGACCAGAGAGGGAAGGGATACCAGAATTTTTTGCAGCAGTATTGATTGTTGATTGCTGTGGTTTAGTATTAGTTATGGGGACAGGCTTTTGATGGACCACCGCTGTGGTGGTCACCACTTTGGGGGCTTGAGGGGTTTGTTGGGGAACTGTACCCCCGGGCTTTGTTGATTTTGGCTTATGTTGTTGGGCCACAGTACAAGAAGGCATAGGGATCGAGCTGTTCTTTGTTTTTAGTTCAGATGTTAGTATAACTAATAGTTTCTCGATCTTTGATAACGCTGATTCGATGGGTTTAAGATGCAGTTTAATTAAGGCCTCTATAGGGGCTAAAGTATGTAAATCTTGTGGCGGGGAATCCCGCCCACTGCATATGTTACCAGTCGAAACAGGATTGAGAATGCCAGGTGGCGGGTTTATTATTTCTGGCTTTGTTAAGACATTTGGCTGTTGAGATAATTCTAGTTGGGATAAATGATGAACTAATGAGGGAGAGTCTTCATTGAATTGTGGCAGGAGAACCTGGTGTGAATCAGTAATATTTATGGAAAGGTTATTATTATCCTTTTGGTCTTTTCTCCTTTTTGGGATGGCACCTTCCCGCTGTCCCCTAGTGTTAGGAAATGGAGGGTTCTCCTCCGAGTTGGAAAAGAGAATCGGAGTTCTCTCAAGTGAACGGGAAGGACGGGATGCAGAGGTGTGTGATATTTGTGTTGTGGAAAGGTCGGTAGATACCGATAAGTCCACTATCCCGGGAACCGTTTGGGTCTCGTGTTGGAAGTCTGAGGCTAGGATGCGTTGCGGTGTTACAGCAGATGCCAGTAGGCCCAGTGAGGAGCGCCTGGCTGCAGCTAGGTCTTGTGAGACCCTCCTTTCCAACAGGAGCACACCCTGATTGATGGCATCATTTGCCTTGGCAATGAATTGGTCTATTGGACCTATAATCTGGGCGGCATGCGCAGCTTTGCTGTTTCTAGTTATTCTGGGAGACATAATTATCAAGAACTATATAAACAGATACACTTCGAAGAGAGTCCAGAGTGAACAAAATGAGATGATATGTTTTGTTGGGGGCCCACAAAATATAATGTTAATAAGGTGGCCCAGTCCAGTCTTACCCGGTCTGGAACGGGCTAGAACGGGCCCGCCCTTGGCCCGGGCTTCGCCCGGCGTCCCGCGAGACGGGGGTGACGCGCTATTTCAGAGCCTCCTGGCGCGCAGATGACGCGTGCGCCGCTCGGGATGCTGGGGAGTGTGGTTTCTTTACCCCCCTCGTCCCACGCTCCACTCGGCCACCAGGACTCCGAGATGACAGGGGAGTCGGGCAGCGGGAGGCGGGAAGGCGCTCAACCGAGGGCAGAAAGTCTCCGGGAAGGCTGGCGGGCGTCAGGGCAAATTGCGGCAACAGCTTGGCAGTATCAGTGAGTGTTCCACCCCTCGACCGGGGTGACGCGCTATTTCAGCGCCTCCTGGCGCGCAGATGACGCGTGCGCCGCTCGGGATGCTGGGGAGTGTGGTTTCTTTACCCGCCTCGTCCCACGCTCCACTCGGCCACCAGGACTCCGAGATGACAGGGGAGTCGGGCAGCGGGAGGCGGGAAGGCGCTCAACCGAGGGCAGAAAGTCTCCGGGAAGGCTGGCGGGCGTCAGGGCAAATTGCGGCAACAGCTTGGCAGTATCAGTGAGTGTTCCACCCCTCGACCGGGGTGACGCGCTATTTCAGCGCCTCCTGGCGCGCAGATGACGCGTGCGCCGCTCGGGATGCTGGGGAGTGTGGTTTCTTTACCCCCCTCGTCCCACGTTCCACTCGGCCACCAGGACTCCGAGATGACAGGGGAGTCGGGCAGCGGGAGGCGGGAAGGCGCTCAACCGAGGGCAGAAAGTCTCCGGGAAGGCTGGCGGGCGTCAGGGCAAATTGCGGCAACAGCTTGGCAGTATCAGTGAGTGTTCCACCCCTCGACCGGGGTGACGCGCTATTTCAGCGCCTCCTGGGGCGCAGATGACGCGTGCGCCACTCGGGATGCTGGGGAGTGTGGTTTCTTTACCCCCCTCGTCCCACGCTCCACTCGGCCACCAGGACTCCGAGATGACAGGGGAGTCGGGCAGCGGGAGGCGGGAAGGCGCTCAACCGAGGGCAGAAAGTCTCCGGGAAGGTTGGCGGGCGTCAGGGCAAATTGCGGCAACAGCTTGGCAGTATCAGTGAGTGTTCCACCCCTCGACCGGGGTGACGCGCTATTTCAGCGCCTCCTGGCGCGCAGATGACGCGTGCGCCGCTCGGGATGCTGGGGAGTGTGGTTTCTTTACCCCCATCGTCCCACGCTCCACTCGGCCACCAGGACTCCGAGATGACAGGGGAGTCGGGCAGCGGGAGGCGGGAAGGCGCTGAACCGAGGGCAGAAAGTCTCCGGGAAGGCTGGCGGGCGTCAGGGCAAATTGCGGCAACAGCTTGGCAGTATCAGTGAGTGTTCCACCCCTCGACCGGGGTGACGCGCTATTTCAGCGCCTCCTGGCGCGCAGATGACGCGTGCGCCGCTCGGGATGCTGGGGAGTGTGGTTTCTTTACCCCCCTCGTCCCACGCTCCACTCGGCCACCAGGACTCCGAGATGACAGGGGAGTCGGGCAGCGGGAGGCGGGAAGGCGCTCAACCGAGGGCAGAAAGTCTCCGGGAAGGCTGGCGGGCGTCAGGGCAAATTGCGGCAACAGCTTGGCAGTATCAGTGAATGAAAAAGACCCATTAAATCAAGATTTACAAAAAGTTTTACGTGATGCAAAACAACTGCTAAAAAGGATGAAATGGGGAAAAAAAGAAGCGAAAAAATGAAGAATTATGGGCCAAGCTCCTCTTGAAGTTAAACAGAAAAGCAGCTCAAGGTTTTGGCATATGATCAAAAGACTAAAGAATCGAGACCATCTTGGCCTAAATTCCAACATAACAGAGGAAGCATGGACAAATTACCTCTTCAAGCATTTTAACAACACATTCGCTGACAACGGGGAGCATCTTGAAGAAGTAGGGACAAAAGGGCCCAGTAAAGTAGTTTGCAGAGGAAAAAAAAGCAAAGGCTGCACAATGGTAACTTTTCAAGACCCAGACCCAAGAGGAACCATGTTACCTCCCTGCGTAGGTAATTTAAAGCTAGATTTAAGTTCTTCTGCCTCTGTTGAGATTGACCATTCCACTCACACATCAGCAGAAATCAAGAGGCAAATAGCTAGGGGTAGACCAACAGGTGCCCCTGGTCCAAACGGCATCCCAACAATGTTCTATAAATCAGATGCTGAATTTTGGAGTGTAGCACTAACACCATTTTTCAAAAACATAAAGGACACATTGAGGTTACCGGCCTCCTGGTTTGGATCAGTATTAAGCTCAATTTTCAAACAGGGCAGCAGAAAACTTCCAAATCACTACCGCCGTATTGCCTTCATAGATGTGGAGGCCAAGTATTTTGCAGGAACCATATTGGGGGAGTTAACAACATGGGCATCTGAAAATTCCATCCTCCCTATTAATCAAACAGGCTTCTGCCAGGGTCAAGGGACCGTTACAAACATCATGGCATTGACCCTGTTGATGGATGCAGCAAAAGAGAACAAAACTCCCCTTTTCCTGTGTTTCATTGATTATACTGCCGCTTTTGATCACGTCGATCGAAATAAACTCTGGCGGAAACTGGAAATCTGGGGTATACCGAAACGACTCTTAGACTAACTGATATTATTGCACACAAACACCTGGATCAAAGTTAAACTAGGAGCAGTAACACACCTCTCCAAACCGATTCCAACAACAAAAGGGCTTAAACAGGGCTGTGTTCTAGCGCCATTTTTATTTAACCTTTTTCTTGCAGACCGGTCAGGAGAACTTAATAATTGCCCGTCATGCACCAAAACTAGGAAAAACTCAGTTGTCCAACCTGTTGTATGAGAACGACCTGGTTTTAATCAGTCGAACTCCGATCGGCCTTCAACATCTTTTGAATGTAACTCAGACCTTCTCGGAAAGGAACCGCTTGCAAATAAATGTTGCCAAATCTAAAGTCATGGCAGTGAATTATTGGAAAAAAAGGAAAAACAATTAGCATCTAAATGAACAAGGGCTGGATTTGGTAACCACCTATAAATACCTGGGAGTAATCTTGGACCATAAGAACTCGTTCAAGCTTGAACTAGTTTACGAGGGAAGGGAACCCCGACTTGTTTGGCGATAAAATCTCTAAAGGTTAAGCTTCCCGACTTTACGCTTAATCCATTGCTCCAGATCCTGCGAGCAAAGCTACAACCAACCCTTACATATGGGAGCGAACCCCTTCAAGGAAAGGATGCAGCGCTATTGGATATAGTGATAGCAAACTCTAACAGAGCAATCTTCAATCTACCAAGATATGTTTCTCCAGCACAAATTCGGCTTGAATTTGGTCTGTTAAAACAAACACTGGAATGACGGAGCGTGTATGTCACTACCTGGTACGAGTTTCGGAGCGCTGAGGTTTGTTCTTTAAACTCAAGTTTATGGGAAGAGCTGCTCCGCCATCGAAAATCCTCTGCCAGAGACTATTTATTTGACTCACTCCAAATCTTGGGACTGTCAGACCTCTGGAGCACCCTCACTGATCTTTTGCCTTTTTTTAAAAATCTCGAAAAAATCAGCACGTATCATTTCCTCTATTGAGGATAAGAAGACACTATCCAAAAGAGCGCACAGCTGGATTACACTCCGGGACTATGCAATACTGCAACCTCAAGAGTATCTTAACATTGGAATGAATCTAAAGAGAAAAGAAAAGTTTTTAAAATTACGCCTTGGTGTAATTCCAGCTGCCCCTCCATCTGCCGCCTTGGGAAAGAAAAAACTCCCCGCAACATTGTTGCTTGTGCAAAGCTGTCAAGGAAGATATCATCCATGTAATCTGCATCTGCCCTAAATTAAAGGACCTGCGGTACAATTTATTACGTCCATCATTTAAACTACATGGTATCCAAACATGCAGGCAGACGGTCAAACTGTGCTTTTACCCTACCAAAACAAAATGAAATTGTTGGGTCACAACATTTTTAGAACTAGTAGCGAAAAAACAGAAGAGCACGTTGACCACAGATTAATAAAAAAGCCAGAATGAATATCATTGATACGGTGCCCTGAAGCTATGAACCTTTAATTACAATGATGACCATAAATTGACATTAAGTACATTTTAAGATTTTAGAAAGTTGTATAAAATTAATTTTAAGCTAATTTTTTAGCAATGTTCTAATTGCTTTGTAAAGGTTTTATTAACCATGTACAAATAAAATTATGTATTTTTTTTGTATAACCAGCAGCTTCACCAGTGACTGCATGTCTACCTGTGTAATGTCTTTGAATTTATCAGGGATCTGTATAAGGATAAGATAACCGGTTCGCAACAGTAGGCGCTCTGCAATGAGTGTAGGGAAAGTTGATAGAATATGTATCACACACGGTGCTCAAGGACAAAGTTTAGTTACAATACAACCCAAAACAACTCCTCAACAAAGGGGCATACAATATACAGTGGATAGTCCGAGCACTCCAAATGTACAAAATGTGTAATGTCCAAACAGAGTAGATGGTAGTAAATCCACTTTTAATCCATGTAGTCATCAATAAGTATGTAATCCCAACAGGTCTTTAAAACAGTTGAGCTTTTCATACACTCCATGAAAGTTTCCAACATAAATGGTGTTATGAATTCATCTTAAAAAGATCAGCCAAACACGTGTTTGGCCATTGGGTAAGTAATACCATGACTTCATCAGGGCTGAACTTGCTAGGAACTCGCAACAAGTAAACGAAACTAAAGCAGGTGGGCCGATAAGCCATGTTGAACAGCCTACAGTAACTAGTATCAAGGCGTAAATAGAAACCTCTTTCCACTTTCTACTTCTCACTGTCTCCCTCACACAAAAGACTTTGAGTGCAACTGTCCCAAACAAACCAACACCGTCCATTCCTAAGACCACCCATGCTAACGTCACTCTCCACAGCTTCTACCCCCTCCTCTGTAAATAACAGCAATCCCAGACTCCCACATTCCCTGACGTAAATCCCTCAATGTAAGGTCTGCTGCCCTTTGCACCCTTTTTTACTGGTTACCTCATCGCTGACTAAAGCCTTGGCTGCTTATTTCTACTCCTCCATCGTTTATACCCGACATAAAACTAGCCTTCTCCAACTGGCCCTCCCCTGCTTCATATCAAACTTCTAACCACACCTTAATCCACATGAGGAGGAATCACCTTTCCCTAAAAGAAATCCTCAATTCTCACTGCTACCTTCAGTCCTGCCAGTCGTCTAGACGCATACCATAGAGTTTACCCTCACACTATCTATTCCTGACTTAAACCATCCTACGCTACCACCTCTCGTGGGCCTGTTGCTCACCTCCCTTAACAAACACCTTTTTACTACAGGGCTCTTGGCTTCCCAAATGCCAGACATGTGTGACTTCAGATTTTCCAAGGAGCCTTCACAGAAGCTATCTAGCCTAACAACTCTGACGCTGTTAATCACTCCTTAGTGCTCCCGCTGCTTTCCTCAACATCTCCCCCTTTTCATGATATTGAACTCCAGGATCATTCCCATGACCACCTCAATCACTGCTTAATCTTCTACTCACCTTTTGTTCACCCACCCTTCCATGTGTGCGAAATGCTAACCGCTTGAAATGAAAGGGATCCTGTATGTACATGGGTAATAATAATAATAATAATCCACATTTGTAAAGCGCACAATCACCCGTAAGGGTCTCTAGGCGCTGGGGGCCGTCGGGAAGATTAAGCAAGCTATTGCCCGGAGTCACATGGTGCTGGGCTAACCTGCCGCCGGAGCCGGGGATCGAACCGTGATCCCCAGATTCCAGCGTTAAACAAGAGCGATCTCCCAACAACACATACTGGAGTGTGGAAGCCTGAACGTCATAGCTGTTGATGATGAATGGTCCCCCATTGAGTAGGACAGTATTTTAGACTAAGGTCCCCACCTGATCTTAGCTCAGGTCACATAGAATTGGTATAGCAAATAACCAATAGACTCAGCATATGATGTTTTAAAAAAATAAAAAGTTGACCTAAGCCACAGCCACTAGAATAGAGATTGCTTAGAGGTGGACTATGTATAGTTGAAACCTATGGAATTCGTCTTCGTTTCTGTTGGAAAGGCGGCCTTTAAAACCACATTTATAAAGACATCATTCACTGGTTTCAACCACTCATCCAATCCCTGTTGCTTCTCTTCAAACAGTAGTAATGGATGATTCTCCAGCACAATCTGTGGTGTACCATCGAAACTAGGAAAAGAACCAAACACTCTCTGGTCCTAGAAGAACAACTTTGCTCTAGTTAGGAACCAGGTCGCAAAATCAGCGCATGAGCATCACAATTGTGATTAAAACGCTAAACTCCTCATGGGCTGAATTATTAACTCCCCTACCTTGAGCTCTAAGCTTAGAGAGCCAAGTTATCGAAAAGGCTTGGGAGTGGCAGGCTCCCAGATGGACAAGCTTCTATATGCTCTGCTAAGTCCAACATGTTTATTTCTTTCTCTTGGATGGCCAGAACATTTTTAGAGACTTCTAGCCCCAGATTCCTCACCTTTGAATATTTCCCAGGCATCAGACTGAATCCGGATACATTTTAGCAGTACCTATGTGTGCCGGAAGGTGGTGCAGTGTGGCTCCACACATATGCCGTTCTACTCCAGAAATGACATGCTGGGCCTATGTAGGCGCCACTCCAGCGAGCTGACATCAGTTCGTTCTTTCTTTCCACTCTACCAAACACGGCTCCAGAGCTCCCCACCTCATTCTTCATTGTGCAAGTGGTGTCACCCTGTAAAACTACAGGTTTTAAGCCCTACAAGGTCGGTCTGAATCAAATGATTGTAACAGACCCTCATTAGGTGTGCCTGGGGTCAAGACACAACTCCCAGGCCTGCAGTGACTGCGTGTTGATGAACCTGAAGGGTGTCAGGGAACATTAGGTGAAACTTTAAATTGCAAGAGTAAGAAGACTCCTTGTCAGGACCATTCTAAGTCGTGCTCCCTATCCATAGTTCGATATCCGCCACGTTCCTAGATCCGAAGGAGGCGCTCCAGGGGTGACTCATCATCACGTTCCAGGGTCTCAGGTAAGTTTAAGAAACACAAGAACACAAATTAAGATTCTGCTCCCTCACACCACTTACATTCACCTGACAGGTGCTGGGATGGCGCCACTTTTCTCAATCTCTCTCCTGAAGTTGGCCGACTTCAGAGCTGATCCCGCAATAGGTTCCAGCACAACCCGAGTTTCTGGGGACTTCAGCCATGCCACGCCACATTTCTGCGCAGTTCTGCGCAGCCATACTCCAGCTCTTTGGGTATCTACTGACTTCCTCTGGTGTGCCTTTGGGCCCCAAGAAGCCAAGAGGCCTTTCACCTGGGATACTGCCGGCAGGTCAGCTAACCCGTCCGAGCCTATCTTGCCTCCGGTTCTTGTTCTGACCTTGTTTCCGGTGGCACGACCCACACCAACCCCAGGCACGTTGACACCGTGTGACGAGGAAGGTAGGACAGATGCTATGAGAGGGAGGTCGCCACCATGTAGCCCTGGTATCAGCTCCTCCCCGTCTATGTCTCCACAGTGTCCGCCACCAATACAGGCTCCCTGCATGATTCCAACAACAGAAACTGAGCCATGTTACTTTAACTGGACGGAGTTAGCAGGCGTTCCAACCCCATTCAATGATGTCACCGGAGAGGATGACGTAAAAACGTGGAACCCCATTGGAAGAGTGTGCGAGTCACCAGCTCGGAGTGAAGCGGAGGAAGAGACGGTGTTTGCGGAGTTCGCGGAGTCGAGAGAAGTAGAGCAAGAACCCCAGCAAAGTCCAAAGAGGGCCGTGATCGGGAGCAGGAGACAAGAGGAGCCAGGAGGCCAACGTCCCCACGTGCCGCCCAGCCGCTCTTCAGGAGAAGAGTGGCTCACGCAGGTACGATCGCGTATTGCGGGCTGGGCAGGGAGAAGAGTGTGAGCTGATCCCCTCACCAGATCCCCTCTTCCTGAGCACATACCCTGTGCACCACCCACACCTACGTATTTGTGTACAGCACTGTGTGCCTTCCCACACTCCCCCTTCCCTTACAACTTAGGTAACTGGACATTGCCTAATACAGCCTTTCATTTTCTTCTGGGTTTCTGTACGGGTGAGGAGTCAACCTGGAGAGACGACGTCGGTCCCCGAAGAGCTGCCCCTTACCAGAGGACGAACCAGAAGCTACCCTACCTTAATATCGTCCCAGCCCAAGAAGGAGGAGATTTTTGTTAAACCTTAATAAAGAACCTGCATACAAAGAACAGTTGTCCTTGCCTTCCTCTATCCCGCTCACAGTGGTGGAGAATGCGGGCATAGAGGAATCCGTCTGTACTGCAAAGATGGAGGACCTATTGCAACATTTAGTGAAAGGACAGGAACAGCTGGGTTGGGCGGTAGAGCAACATCTTACGTCGGCCCAAGCTGATAGGGAATCCTTTAAGACTTCCGTTACCGCTCACTTAGAAGGACTGCAAAAGTACATAACCGACCCTAGTCGGCCAGCACTGAGGGAACCAGGCGGTCACCCTCCCCCAGGGGTGTCTCTACAAAAATACGTTCAGGGCGAAGACCCAGACGCCTTCTTAGTGAATTTCGAGAGAGTTGCCTATGCTTGTGGATGGCCAGTCGAGAAGTGGCCCTTTTTCTTGGCTCCCCTCCTGTCGGCCAAAGCACAAGCGGCCTATCAGGTAGCCAATCCAACAGGTGACGTTCCCTACGCTACTATCAAGAGAGTAATACTAGACCATCTTGGACTTGACCCGGAAGCCTATAGGGTTCATTTCAGAAGGGAGGGAGGACTACCAGGAGAAAGTCCCAAGACGCTGTATTATCGCCTAAAGTTAGCGGCAGATAAATGGCTCACACCTGCGGTGTCCTCAAAAGAGGAGATCATGGATAGAATTTATCTAGAACAATACCTGGAGGCACTCCCCTTTAACACCCAGAAGTGGCTCCGTCAGCACCCTAACATAACAACCATGCAGGCGATGGAGATGGCCACAACCTTTGCGAGAGACCAACCAAAGGGACACCCATGGGAACCAAAAAAGAGCAGGCCCATGGGGATAAAACATGATAAGAAAAGGGCCAGCCCGGACCTACCCCCTCACAGGTTCCAGAAACCAGAGCTGCCTAGTTTCAGAGGCCCCCAGAAGAAACCCCCACCAGAGGAACCCTTGGAGGTGGGATACCTCCCAAAACCGGTATTCTACACGGCAGAGATGGGAGGAGCTTACCATTTGAGTGTGGGGGTGAATGGGAAGCAGGTGCAGGCCCTCCTTGACTCGGGGTGTAAACAGTCAGTGGTCAAAGGAAACGTGGTAAGGGAGGTCCAGATAGTCCCCGGTTCATGGGTATATATTAAGTGTGTTCACGGGGACATAAGACAGTATCCCATAGCCAGGATGTGTCTAGAATTAGAAAGGGGGATCACCTGTCAGGTACAAGTAGGCGTGCTAGAGCCCCTCCCCGAGGACCTGATCATAGGGACCGACAATCCCAACTTCATAGAGCTCTTCACCCATCTCCTACAACAACATCCACCCCCTAGTAGCAGTACAAAAATCCCAGTAGGCACACCTGCTTTGTTATCCCCCGAACCCTGGGCTAATGACCGCAACTTCAAGTTCGCGCAGGCGAATAACAGGACGCTATTTAACGCATGGGAACAAGCACACAGTAGAAAAGACACTCCTTCTACACAATATCCTACCTTTCTGATCAGGGACGACCTACTGTACAGACAAAGTTCCGCCTCCTCATCCTCTCAGTTACTGGTACCCACTTGTTTCAGAGACCAAATATTATTCTTTGCACACACACATCTTTTGGGAGGTCACATAGGGGCCGAAAAGGCCACCCAGAACATCCTTCGCCATTTTTATTGGCCAGGCATCTATCACGACGTGAAGACACACTGTCAAACCTGTGCTGTGTGTCAGAAAAGAAACACTCACCGGCCTCCCGCCGTCCCTCTTCAACCCCTCCCCATCATTGGCACCCCCTTTGAAAGAATCGGAATGGATTTGATAGGGCCCCTACTGAAGACTAAAAAGGGAAACCAATATGCGCTGGTAGTGGTCGATTATGCCACCAGGTTCCCCGAGGGATTTCCCCTAAGAACCGTCACTTCCCGTACCATAGCAGACAAATTGATAGAACTGTTTTCACATGTCGGGTTTCCAAAAGAAATCCTGACGGATCAGGGTACCCCCTTCGTTTCCCGTCTAATGCAAGAAGTTTGCAAACTGCTAGACCTGCAACACATCAAAACCTCCGTGTACCACCCCCAAACCGACGGTCTGGTGGAACGATACAACGGGGCCCTTAAAACCACCTTGAAAAAGATGTTGTCTGTAAGTGGGACGGAGTGGGATGGGTTGCTCCCTTTGGCATTGTATGTGATTCGCGGACAAATCCAAAGCAGCATGGGCTGTTCTTCTTTCGAGCTTCTGTACGGGCGACAACCCAGGACTCTCCTGGAAATGACAAAGGAGGCCTGGGAGAACGAAAAACCAGGGGAAGTCCGGACCCTCCTAGAATATAGCCAAACCTTAAAAAATCAGTTGGGTAAGATCAGAGATCTGGCCTATGCTCACCTAGAAAATAGCCAGAAAAAGCAGAAGCTCGCTTATGATACAGGGAAGAAGTGGAGGACCCTATAAGAGGGAGATTGGGCCCTGGTATTACTACCCTCATCTACAAAGAAATTCCAGGCTGAGTGATTGGGCCCGTATAGGGTCCTGGGTTCTGTAGGGAACACCTCCTATAGACTCAGGATAAACCCACACAAGAGCCAGACTTACCACATAAACTCCCTAAAGAAATGGTTGGGACCGATACCTCACGAGGTGACCCTCACGTTACCCACACAGTGCCAAGACCACACAACGGTGGCCGACCTGGTGATAAACGAGGAACTAAGGACGTCTGAGCTAGAGGGTTTACACGCCGTACTCAGACCCTTTTCTTCCATATTCTCTGATCAACCGGGGCAGACCTCTCTTATAGAACACAGAATACTCACCAACACGGGGGTTGTGGTCAAACAGAAACCCTATCGGGTCCCTGCAGCTCGGAGAGGAGACATACAGAAGGAAGTGACGGAGATGTTAAAACTGGGGGTCATTCGGCCCTCTAGAAGCGAGTGGAGCTCCCCTATCGTAATGGTCCCGAAACCCAATGGGAGCACTAGTTTTTGCATGGACTTCCGTGCCCTTAACCGTGTATCTTCCTTCGATGCATAACCGATCCCTCGTGTTGATGAACTCATCGAAAAACTGGGGAGGCTTAGTACATCAGCACCCTGGACTTAACAAAGGGCTATTGGCAAGTTCCCCTCCGGAAGGAAGACAGGAAAAAGACCGCATTTGTACTCCCGGAGGTCTCTATGAATTCAATGTCCTACCCTTTGGACTACATGGAGCCCCCGCCACATTTCAGCGTCTTATGAACCAGGTATTGCAGGATCATCATGCATATAGCTCCGCCTATTTGGATGATATCATCATATTCAGCCCCTCCTGGGAGAGCCATCTATCACATATACACTCCATCCTCACAGCACTAACGCAGGCTGGATTACATATAAATTCCAAGAAGTCACGCATTAGATACCACAAAGTAAGATATCTCGGATACCTGTTAGGTCATGGGCTAATAGAACCCCAGATTGAGAAGGTGAGAACCATTTCAGAAACCCCCTTTCCCAAAACCAAGAAGGAGATGAGAGCTTTTCTCGGCCTAATAGGATATTACCACAGGTTTATCCCCTCGTTTTCCCTTTAACCGACACCCTCAAGAAGGGAACCAAACCTGATGTATTCCTCACCCCCACGGCACCCATGCTACATGCCTTATCCGCCCTCAAAAGGTTATAACCACTAGCCTAGTACTAGCCATTCCTGACTTTACCAGGCCATTCCTGTTACACACAGACGCCTCCGAGTACGGAATTGGAGCTGTGTTGTCACAAGAATCGCCGGATGGTGTAGAACACCCATTGCTTTATGTCAGTCGGAAACTCTTTCCACGAGAACTAAAATACCCAACTGTCGAGAAAGAGTGTCTCGCCATTAAGTGGGCGATAGACAAACTCAGATATTATTTAGAAGGAAGGCATTTCACTCTCTATACAGACCATGCACCCCTTACTTGGATGAGTCAGAACATCTCAAACAATCCTCGGGTCTTACGCTGGTTCCTATCCCTTCAACCCTTCTCCTTCACTGTCCGTCACCGAAAAGGTGTGTATAATAACAATGCTGACTACCTCTCTAGGTTCCCTCTCCCCAAGCGGGAGAATCTTAGGGGGGTGGTATGTGATGAGGAAGGGAGGACAGACGCTATGAGAGGGAGGTCGCCACCATGTAGTCTTGGTATCAGCTCCTCCCCGTCTATGTCTCCACAGTGTCCGCCACCAATACAGGCTCCCTGCATGATTCCAACAACAGAAACTGAGCCATGTTACTTTAACTGGGCGTTGTTAGCAGGCGTTCCAACCCCATTCAATGATGTCACCGGAGAGGACGACGTAAAAACGTGGAACCCCATTGGAAGAGTGTGCAAGTCACCAGCTCGGAGTGAAGCGGAGGAAGAGACGGTGTTTGCGGAGTGAAGCGGAGTCGAGAGAAGTAGAGCAAGAACCCCAGCGAAGTCCGAAGAGGGCTGTGATCGGGATCAGGAGACAAGAGGAGCCAGGAGGCCAACGTCCCCACGCGCCGCCCAGCCGCTCTTCAGGAGAAGAGTGGCTCACGCAGGTACGATCGCGTATTGCGGGCTGGGCGGGGAGAAGAGTGTGAGCCGATCCCCTCACCAGATCCCCTCTTCCTGAGCACATACCCTTCCTGTGCACCACCCACACCTACGTGTTTGTGTACAGCACCGTGTGCCTTCCCACACTCCCCCTTCCCTTACAACTTAGGTAACGGGACATTGCCTAATACAGCCTTTTATTTTCTTCTGGGTTTCTGTACGGGCGAGGAGTCAACCTGGAGAGACGACGTCGGTCCCCGAAGAGCTGCCCCTCACCAGAAGACGAACCAGAAGCTACCCTACCTTACTATCGTCCCAGCCCAAGAAGGAGGAGATTTTTGTTAAGCCTTAATAAAGAACCTGCATACAAAGAACAGTTGTCCTTGCCTTCCTCTATCCCGCTCACACACCGATACCAATTTCACCTCCTGAGGAGGCAGTCCAGATTATTCTCCCAGATGCCGAGTCAGCATACGTCTGATGTCATGCCTTAAACCGCCAGAGGCACCGATTCCCTCACTTGAATTACCACAAGGTTGGCAATACTTTCTATATTCCATTTTGGTACTGATTTGGATCATGACTGTGAACCAGGTGATGAATTTGCTCAGCACTACTAGGATGACAGTTGGTACGAGGACTCACAGGAGTCAAGTGGCCTGGATACTTCCCCAGAAACAGGTCTTTTGTCTCCCCTTGGATCAGCCACAGGGGAATTTGTTTCCTACGCCATGGTGATGTGTATGGCGGCTCAAGTTCTTGACCTCCAGCTTCCCACCTTGGAGATTAAGACGAATGTTTAGACTAAGGTCCTTATACCAGCGCAGACATCTTTGGCGCACCTTCTACCTTTGAACTTAGTGATAACAGATATCTTTTTGGGGCTTGGGCCAAACCGTGCTGCGGCCCAACGGTCAATTGACAAATTGGTAGGTTCCAACACCCTTCTCCAGACGACCCAGCTTTTCTTTCACAGCACTCCTCACAAGAAAGCCTAGTGGTACAGGCTGCCACCAGTCGCTCTAATCTCAATAAAATTCCCACCACTCCCCCTGATGGGTAATTTAAGCGAGTGGAAATATGTGGCTGACCTGTTTTTTCTTC